>NC_133416.1:51703269-52332884 GCF_049350105.2 Macaca mulatta | reverse complement strand
TAGGTGCTTTCTTAGATGGGTGAGCAGGAATGAGATCTGCTACATGCTCTCTGTCCTTACGGAGAGCTCTTGTGAGGCTTCAGTCCATAATGACCATTTGACAGGGGGAAGGGCCTCTTGTGGTACTGGGGCTTTGATCATCTTACCTATACTTTAACTCTCCCCCTTGCCATGAACCATTTTCCAATAAACTGAAGGGTATATAATTTTAAAAACTGTTATGTATTATATGATCTAAGACTTGTATGGGGGAAAAAATGTAAGCAAAAGGATAAGTAGTGGGATGTCAGGTGATCTTTATTATCTTAATACTTGATGTTTTCCAAATGTTCTACAATGAACAACAAAAGACAAACACATCAAGAAGCATCCCAGTTTTAACATATCTACCCTCCACTGTGTCTTCCCCTCAAAAGAGGTTTGCTATACCTTGCCTTTCCCACTCAGTAAATGCCCCCAAATTCACCAAATTAACCAGACCAAAATTACTGACGTCATCCGTGACTCCTTTTCTTTATTCTCCCACATCCAATTTCTCAGTAAATCCTGTCCGCCAAATTTTCAAAACCTACCCAGAAGCCAGCTACTTTTCACCATTCCCATAGGGCTTCTATAGATAATACAGCTCACATTTAAGAGTGTGCAATAGATTCCAGTGTCTATTCTACAGCTAAGTCCTTTTCATATACGAACGCATCTCATTCTCACAACAATTCTGCAAGGTAAGAAAAGTACAACAGTTACCTTCATATCACTGATGAAGAGGCATGGAGAAGTCAGGTATTTTGCATAAGATCACACAGCTAATGAACAGTGGAATCAAAATTTGAACCCAGGAGCTCACAGGTTATGCTTTTAACCGCTATATTACACTGCCCCCTCAGTCTTAGGTAGCGTTCTCTCCCACATTATTCAGCTCTCTGTTCAATATCCCCATCTCAGAGAGGTTGTCCCTGAAATCCTAATTTAAGCAGCCCCAGAGTAGAGCCACCATTCTGTTACCTTGCCCTGCTGTACTTTCCTTTAGCACTTCATTAGTAATTACATATTAGGTATGTAAGCTCCATAAGAGTAGAGATCTCACCTTGTTCACGGCTGAATCCCAACCACCTAGGATAGTTCCGGGCCATGTTAGGTGCTCCACCATTAATCTGTTGAATGACTGACCAAATGAATGCATAACTAATATAAGGCTGGCTGCTGCAGTAAGACAGACCTGAATGCAAATCCCAGACCTACCACTTCCTAACCACGGGAGCTCAGATCATTCAACCTTCCATCCCCCTCAGTGTCTGCACCTGGAAAATGGGAATCGTATTTCTCCCGCAGGGTTGTCTTGAGGATAAAATGAGTTGTGACACATAAAGTGTTTAGTCTGGTTACTTACACATAATAAACATTTGACAAACATTAGCTACTTGTATTGCAAATGAGAGGGGGAAAAAATGTCATGCTTAAGCCTGCCTGACATTCTTTTCATTTTTAAAAGAGGGGTATACAGCTTTAGGAAGATAGCTGTTAAGAAATAAAGTTGCTGATGATAGCTTATTAAATATTACGTCACACTGAAGATACGGAAAACCGTATGTAAATTTGGTCTAATACTGAAAGTGGGGAGAACTCAAACACATTAGCTCTATCTAAATTCCATTTTTATGCATTCTGTTATATTTCTAAATCATACCCCCTACTTAAATCTTGAATGTATGGATATTTTTTAAGTCATCGGTTAAATAATGGACTGAAACAATAAAAATTCCTTCTGGATGGATGTTTTATTAGTTCAGGGTATTATTTTAGACCAAATATAACTGAATGCCTTTACGGTTAAGATTATTTTAATTCATATTCAAGTTGGGTGTGGTGATACGCACCTATAGTCCCAGCTACTCAGGAGGCTGAGACGGGAGGATTGCTTGAGCCCAGGAGTTCAAGTCCAGCCTAGGCAACACGATAAGATCTCTCTTAAAAAAAGTATAAATAAATTCATACCCAGCCACTGCCCACCGTGCTGCCACTGCTCAGAGGTAAAACAATGAAAGGAGTCAAGAACAACCCTCTCAGTAGAAGCCTTATTCTTGTTCAGACTTCCACAGCCCAGTAGCCTCAGGTAACTTTTCAGAAGCAGGACATCCAGATCGGCCCCCAGCCATTCTCTTACTGCTGAAGGGGTAGCAGCTGTGATGGCTTTTTTTTTTTTTTTTTTTGAGACTGAGTCTTGCTCTGTTGCCAGGCTGGAGTGCAGTGACGTGATCCTGGCTTACTGCAACCTACGCCTCCTGGGTTCAAGCAATTCCCCTGCCTCAGCCTCCCAAGTAGCTCCTCAGCCTCCCAAGTAGCTGAGACTACAGGTGCGTAATACAATGCCTGGCAAATTTTTTGTATTTTAGTGGAGATGGGGTTTCACCATGTTGGTGATCTCCTGACCTTGTGATTCGCCTGCCTCAGCCTCCCAAAGTGCTGGGATTACAGGCGTGAGCCACCGCACCTGGCCTTGGTAGCCTTTTTACTGCAGTATTTCTCAACTCTGAATATACAACTTTTATAAGGGGCTTGAATCTATGCTGCTTTCTCCACAAATAATCAACTCTTCATGTCTCTTCTTTCATTATACTTCGATAGTTGATTCTGTAACTTGAAATTATACTCAGTTGCTAGTTGGTAACTACTTCCTACTACTCTCCCCAGTAGATGGGGTGGGGTGTGGTGATGGATGGCAGGCAGGAACACTGCCTCCAAACTGGGAAGTTCTGTATTTAATAGGTCTGTGAAGGCCATTTCTTCTAGAATCCCAATGCAGACCTCAATCATGTGATTATATTCTCCAGGTGGCCAGGCGTAGCTAAGGAAATTCAAGCATTTTTACTCTAGAAAATATCACAATTTAGTTCTTTAGTTGAGATCTTACAAAATAAACAGATTATCTGAATACAGATAAATCATCTTAGAGATTCAAACTACTTGAAATTTCTTAAATATGCACTTAACATGTTAATTATAGAAATAATAGAAAGGACATATAACTCAGATTGCCCCTCCCTAGGGAGTAATAATCCTGAGGCTTGTTCCAGGATTAAATGTCTTAAATTACTGGTCCTTTGTGGTTTCATCTGAGGCCTGCTTCTGTCCTTGTCCTTTCATGTGCCAAATTTATACAGGCATCAGACATTCACACATAATAACTATCATTTACTTAGCATGCAGGATGAGCTAAACATTCAGTAGGTCTTAGATACACGAAAACAGTCACTAAGGTATTTATGTGTGAAGGCTTTAGGTAAATAAAACATACCAGTGACCATCTGGGGAGAACAGATGCCTGCACAGGGCTGGGGAAGCCCAAGAAGAGACTCCTAAAGCAGCCTGGCTGGGAGGTGGAGGAGGTAGCCGCTGTTGGACATCAGCAACAACACCCCTTTTAAAATAAAGGCCTTAGCAGCAGCCTCAGAAGCAAAAGTTTTTCTCTGACCTTCTCCTGCCCGCCTGTCTCTCAATTCCATTCTCCTCTGAGGCTGGCCACAGAAACTAGAAGGTGGGTCTAGAAGCCAGAATTCCTTTTGAGGGATTTTTTACAAAATTATACAGAAAGGTAGAGATAAAGAAATTCTGGGCCGGGCGCGGTGGCTCAAGCCTGTAATCACAGCACTTTGGGAGGCCGAGACGGGCGGATCACGAGGTCAGGAGATCGAGATCATCCTGGCTAAAACGGTGAAACCCCGTCTCTACTAAAAAAAAAATACAAAAAACTAGCTGGGCAAGGTGGCGGGTGCCTTAGTCCCAGCTACTCGGGAGGCTGAGGCAGGAGAATGGCGTGAACCCGGGAGGCGGAGCTTGCAGTGAGCTGAGATACGGCCACTGCACTCCAGCCTGGGCGACAGAGCGAGACTCTGTCTCAAAAAAAAAAAAAAAAAGAAATTCTGGCCAGAAGAATCTGGCCACAAAGTACTTATCTGTTCTCCATTGTTTGACTGTAGGTCATAAAATCCACATTCCAGAAAGTCTTACCCAGAAGGAAGGAATGCTGCTCAGAGAGGTCAAGCAGCATCTTGAGGCCCTGCTGGGTTTCCTCACTCTGCCTATTCACATTAGATCAGACCCTTTTATCCAATTGTGTTTCTACATGGCTGTCTATACTTTGTTGAATCTAAGCATAAAAATGGACAATTTCCCCTGTATCTTCGGGTCTTCATTCTGAAGCTTTCCATATCATCTAAAACCATGATCAAATAAATGTGTATGCCTTTTCTCCTATTAATCTGCCTCTTGTCAGTAATTTTCAGCAAACCTTCAGAAAGCCAAGGGGAAGTTTTCCTTCGGCCTTGACACCCCTAAACCATGTCCTGACAGATGCATAAGAGGAAGTAAGAGACAATCTAAAAGGTTGTTGTGATAGGAAAACCCAGCCTGGAATAACAGTGATGGTGGGAGTGGGGACAAACAGAAATAGATGGATTCCAGTGACATTAAGGTATTAGAATCAACAGGCCCTGCAGGCTGATTGGAAAGGAAGATGAGAAACGCTTAGACTGTAAGTCCTGTCTGACTTTACCAGCTGGGTTCACTAAGTAAGAAGGGCCTTTTAAATCTAACTCTTCCTTCAGTAGTTTCAGTAGGAAATCTTAGCTCCCATTATATAGACAGAGTAGAAAAAATAGATGCTATTACATGGAAACATTATATAACTGAATCAACCAAATTATATTTATTCCTTCAACCAATACATGTTTGTGGCACTCTTGCTAAACAAGTTAGCAATGGGCAAGCTCTGGAAATACAGCAGTAACTGAGGACCTTGCCTTTCCCCACTCTGTCCTATCTACCCACTCCTCTTCATGGGAGAGGTGGCGTATCCCCTCTGATCATAGCCCAAAGCCTCCTCCTAAGCCATGGCTCCCATTCCCACAAGACTTCTTGCTATAGATTACACAGCACTTTTTACTGTGACTTCAACTTACGTTTCATTTTCACCTTTGTCAACATTTTTCATGTTCAGATTTACTCCATCTTAAAAAAGTAAAAAGCCCCTCCTTAGGAAATGTAGCACTGTCAAAATGTTACATGTGCCTACAATTTGACCTTGCAAATTCTACTTAATTCCCGTACACATTTGGAAAGATATAAATATGCATAAGCACATTAAGATGTTGAGTGTAACATTATGAGAGACACCAAAATTTCTAAGTAAAACTAAAATATCCAGACAACACTACAGCACAATAGAATAGTATGTGTTTACTTTAGGGAGTAACATGTCTATAATGTACAGAACAAAAACACAAACTTTGGCAGACTACATAGCAATAAAGCCAATTTTTGTAATGTAAGTGTGTATGAGAGAGCGAGTGATAGCACATGTACAGAAAAATCTTGAAGGATATACCTCAAACTATTAACAGTGGCTATATATGAGAGAATGCAAATATGGAGATGATTCTCAGTTGTACTTTTTAATGTTTAGAACGTTTACAACGACTCATCGTAAAATATATTGCTTTGTAATCAGAATAAAACAATAAAGATAAAAGGTTATCAAAAAAGTTAAAACAACCTTAATCAGCCTTTCCACTGCACCTATTGCATTATAACATAGTCCTTACTACTACTGGTAAGAGTCAAAGTACGCTGGCACTCCTCTACTATGGACTCAGCCTCCATCAGTCACCAGCCGCTCTAAGGTCCATAGTGACTTGCATGCTGCTGTTAAACCTAATGCCTGCTTTACATTTTTGCCTTACTTGACATCTCAATGAGCTTTGACATGGCTGTCCATGACTTCTTTTCAAAGACTCTCTCCTCTTGGTTTCATTCTCTTAGAGGGTCTTCCATTTCTCTGATTTCCTCCATTGGTGCCTCCTCCCTGACTGTGCCCTGACTTCTGAAACTATGCAGGGTTCCATCCAAGCCCTGCTCCTCTTTAATTTGTCTGCTGGCAACTGTTAACACATGCAGACTAAAGGTTCCAAATGCATTGCTCTATTTCAGCCATCTCTTCTGAGCCACAGATGCATGTATCCAACTGCCTATGCAACATCTTCTCTTGGAAATGTCCCAGGCATCTTAGACTCTGTATTCGCACAGGACTTATGCTTCCCCCTCAACCACAAACACAATCAAAGCTGTTCTTCAGTATTTCCTGTCTGCATAAATGGCACTCCCTCTTATTTGGATGGTCAAGCCATCCTTGACTAGCCTCCCTTCATCCTTGACTAGCCTCCCTTCTGCATCCCCCATAGCCAAACATTCACTCTCCTATGGTGCTGAAGAGTTCTTGACTGTCTTCCTCTCTTCATCTCATCCTGCCAAGCTCCTCTCATCTGTTATTGAGACTGTTGCACCAACCTCCTGACCGCCCACCTGCCAGCAACTTTCATCCCCTTTTAATCACTTACCTTTTCAGCAGCCAAAGTAACCTTTGAAAATAAAATTCTGACCCAGTACTTTAATGCTTTAAATACTTTAATAGCTTCCCATTAGGAAACCACTTTCAAATTTAAGATAACAAACAGATGTTATTTCTGTAATGGGGAATGATATGGTTTGGCTGTTTGTCTCCTTCAAATCTCATGTCGAAATGTAATCCCGAATGCTGGATGCAGCATCTAGTGGGAGGTAATGGATCATGGGGGTAGATCTCTCATGAATGGCTTAGCACCATCCCCATGCTTATGAGCTCTTGCTCAGTTCACATGAGATCTGGCTGTTTTAAAAGAGTGTGGTATTCTCCTCTCTTGCTCCTCCCTTTTGCTATGTGACACGCTGCTTCCCCTTCCGCCATGATTGTAAGATCCCTGAGGCCCTCCTAGAAGCTGATGCCAACAGTGCACTTCCTGTATAGCCTGCAGAACTGTCAGCCAAAATAACCTTATTTTCTTTATAAATTACCCAGTCAGAGGTATTCCTTTATAGCAACATAAAAATGGAATAACATGGGAAAAAATAAGATAAGACCAATGATTTTTAAAGAAGCCTGGTTAAAAAGAGACTACAAGCATCATGAGAACAGGAGCTGTACCTATTTAGTCTGCTGTAGAACCTCAGTAGTTAGCCAGACTCTTTGCACACAGTTGACCCTAATACATATTTACTGAATGAATAAATACGGTAGGGTTGAGGAAGGTATATTTTTGTTCATCTTTTGGGCCTTGTTTTATAAGATTAAACTTGTATTCATATTACCTATTCACTCACACATACACATACACACATGTTAATGGAAAAGAGTGAAAGAAAAACACAGGAGGATCACTGATGGAGAGAGGCATAGGTGAAGGCATTAACATTTATCAGAAAGATGACAGATGGGAGAAGCAAAGATGAATGTAAACATGCGTTTATATATGCATTACATATAAAATATAATACATATATTTGTTATATTATATATATAAAACACATATATAATACAACTTACACGCACACAATGTATATGTACTTTTGGAGGGAGGGAGATAAAAGACGTTGAGGCAGTAGCCCCTGCAGGTTTCCTTTCCTTTCTGATTTAAGAAAATGATCACGCCGGGCGCGGTGGCTCACGCCTGTAATCCCAGCACTTTGGGAGGCCGAGGCGGGCGGATCACAAGGTCAGGAGATCGAGACCACGGTGAAACCCCGTCTCTACTAAAAATACAAAAAATTAGCCGGGCGCGGTTGTGGGCGCCTGTAGTCCCAGCTACTCGGGAGGCTGAGGCAGGAGAATGGCGTGAACCCGGGAGGCGGAGCTTGCAGTGAGCTGAGATCGCGCCACTGCACTCCAGCCTGGGCGATAGAGCGAGACTCCGTCTCAAAAAAAAAAAAAAAAAAAAAAAGAAAATGATCTACTGAGAGGCCAAGAGGGTGTGGAGTAGAGGAAGGCAGTGAGAGCCTGAAACAGTTTCTACGATTGATAGGACAGCATCCGCTGACTCAGTGTGCCAGGCTCAGTTTCCATTCTGCTGGGTTTTTCTTCTGAGCTCTGTAAATATTCAAGACTCCAATTTTCTTTTTGGCTTTCTGTCCCTAAGGCAATGGTTTCCCAGAATCAGTGCAAGAATCAAATGTATAACAATAACTGGGGGAACTATGCAAAATGATTCCTACACCTTGACTGATGGAGATTCGGTGCTGGAATTGGTGAGGGGTTGGGTCCCATGTATGCGGCAATTTGTGAAGCACTGC
Source organism: Macaca mulatta (assembly GCF_049350105.2). Lineage (NCBI taxonomy): Eukaryota > Metazoa > Chordata > Mammalia > Primates > Cercopithecidae > Macaca > Macaca mulatta. The sequence continues at coordinate 52,324,730 of NC_133416.1, read as the reverse complement.
CCTTTGGTCTGTAGGCCACAGGGTCACTGACCTCACAACCACATTTTCTCCTCAGTCATTGTACTGACCACAGCTGAGCACACTGGGTTAGTGATCACACTCGTCACTCAAAGTCATGGTGACAAGCCATGTCTACTTTGTCTTTCCATCCAGCTGAGAAGCAGCAACTTAGAAAAGAGAAAAAAATATACAGAGATGGGCGTATTATCTCTTCAAACATGGCTTTGATGGAAAGGAAACATTTCCTGAAGGGTGCTCCCAGGATGGCCATTCCCTGCCAGAGGGCAAAAGGGGAAAAAATAGACCTCTTTCTCTATTAATCTTTCCTGTTCTTCTGTTCAAAACTAACATTTTATCTGGCTATTGAGAACATGAATCCAAGTGTGCTTTGGAGCTGAACTCTTATCAGCTGAAAATAGCCCAGAGGAAAAAAATTCACAATTTTTAACCTTTTAACAGCTCTTGTTCAGGAAATGTGGGTTGCAATTTTACTTGACTTTGAAAATGTCAGAATTACTGAGACTGACTAAAAAAATACAAGGAGAAACTTAACTTCACATTTCTTCAATTGGCTGCCACAACTCTGTTTCCTATTCTGGTGTGCAGTTACACGCAATTATCTCAGCCCCTTGGAAATAAATCTATGGGTAAAAAGAGATCTTAAAATCATTTTTCAATTCCCTAGTCTTATAGAACGGAAATAATGACAAGGCAGGATGCCCAGGATTAAAGAGTCTGCAGCAAATCTGGGAATGGAACCCAAGTGTCCTAACCACTGATCCAGGGGCTTTCCACGTACTCGCCCCACAATGTAACAAATGAATTACGGTGAAATGGGGACTCACAGATCACACGGATATTTGTTTCACAAGTGTGATCAAATGCCTTGTAAGCAATTAAAAACTCATGTCGGTGAAACTTTATTTAAAGATGGAAGATTGAATATATGCATTTAGCTCTGTCCCCTCCTCAAGTACTACCAGAACATAAACCAATAAAGACAAAGAAAAAAGAGGAGGAGAGACAGTAACACAGTTTTGGGAGACATTGTGTTAGGCAAGCGGCAACTGACTTAGCCAACTGGAGAAAGCTCAGTACTAAAATAGGAAAGCCTCAAAGCAATTTCATTTAAATTATCAGCCCTCAAGAGGCTGGCAGCACAGGCTCCTCTGAAAGTGGGACTGAAGGTAGGGCAGGAAAATGGTCAAAAGTCTGTTTATTAAGGAGTTTATTAAAAGTCTGTTTATAAAAGTCTGTTTATTAAAAGTCTGTTTCTTAAGGGCTGAAGGTAGGGCAGGAGAATGGTCAAAAGTCCGTTTATCAAGATTCCCTTCCTCATGGCTTGAAGACAAGTGGTTGCCTCCCAACCCCATCCTACCCAGGAAAAGACCTGAAATGTATTCTCTGGAAAGAGTGAACAGAGGCTCTTCAGACAGGAGGATACCAGGCACGGTTAAGGATGGGGATCCCATACTGAAAAGACGGATTACACAAACGATTACTGCTGAATGTTGAGACTCCCAGACTTCTACTTAGCTTTCTGACTGGTTATATATTTTCTCTTGGTCTGATTAACTTGGGGGTGGGTGGGCGGGTGGAGGGATGGCCTAAAATTACTAACGGAGTTTCCTAAACAGCCAGACATGTCACCCTAAAGTGAAGTGCATAATTGCCAAATGCCATCCACTACTACAGAACTTCCAGCTATCTTTCTAGATAGCTACTCAAAAATCAGAAGGGACAAGACTTTCCAGACACTAAGAGGGCATCTAACAGAGAAACAGCAAAGCAACTTGGTGAAGAGGGAAAAATCACATGAAAAAGAAGCTTAAAACAAACAACAAAAACCTCCTGCATCATCAGAGATCTGAGAAAAGTGCATACATGAAATAAGGACAAGATGTTACCAGCGAGAGAGAGGGAGAAAGAGAAAAATAGTCAAAGAGTAAAAAAAGAGCTTTTGGAAATTAAAATGATGGCAGAAATTGAAAACTCAACAGAAGGCTTGAAAGATAAAATTCAGGAAATGTTCAATAAAGTTAAGCAAAAAGAGGTGAAAATAGGAAACATGGAAAATTGGAGAACCAATTCAGGGTAGTCAATATCCAAATAACAGATGTATTCATGGATTAGAGAAAATGGAAGGCACATAACTGTCAAAGAAATTTCCCCAAATTGAAAAGGATTAGGAATTAAAGAACACCTTTCTCCCACAACTGAAAACAAACTGAAGGACACTTTTTTCCCTAAATAAGTGGAGTTGGGGGCTGGGCACGGTGGCTCACACCTGTAATTCCAGCATTCTGGGGGCTAAGTGGGGAGGATCACTTAAGGCCTAGAGTTCCAGACCGGCCTGGGCAACAAAGAGACCCTCTCTCTACAAAAAAATTTAAAAATTAGCCAGGTGTGGTGCATGCATATAGTCTTAGCTACAAGGTGGAGGGTGGTTTGAGTGGGAAGGATAGCTTGAGCCAGGAGTTTGAGGATGGAATGAGCTATGATTGTGCCACCTACTCCAACCTGGGCAACAGAGCGAGACCCTATCTCTAAAAAATACATATAATAACTTTTTTTTTTATTTTAAAACAATGAATTGGGTGGGGCTTGCCATAGTGAAAGGGTCTACTGAGTTTCCACTATACTAATCATTATGGAATTTCTAACTACTGAGTTCAAAGAAAAAAGTCCACAAAATTTCAGAGTGGAAAAGTTTTTCATACAAAGAATCATGTCAGAATAGCAGGAACTTTTCAAGAACAACTATTGAAAGTAGAAGGCTTCAAAATTCTGAGAGCAGATAATTTCCACCTTTGAATTATATACTTAGTCAAGCTATCAACTGAAAGCCAGAGAAAAATACAAGCATTGTCAGACCTGCAAGTTTCAAAAAAAATTACCTGCCTTTAACCCTTTCTACGTAAGACACTGGAAAATGTGCTCCACCAAAATAAAAGAGTAAACCAACAAAAATAAGACACAAATGTAGGGCTCCAATACAAGAGAGGCAAAAGGAATCCTCAGAATGGTGGTGAAAAGGAATCCCTTGCTTGGCCAAGGTCTAAAGACCAACCTGGGCAGGGTGGAGGAGATCAGAAGGCTGTGGGAGGAATCTGCCCCAAAGGATGAATTTGACAGGATTCCATGCATGACTGATTACATTGAGAGGAGATTTACAATTGGGTAAAAGTGTGAGGTTGAATTATTCATAACTATATGAAAAACTAATAAAATCAGTATCTGCTGTATAGTCTCCAGAGGAAAAGTAATCAAACTATATTATATAGCTCATCTGTGAAAAAGTATTACATAGTTATAATAAACACTGCATATTGATCTTACCAAAATTATAACACAATACAATTGAGGGAATGGGGTTGGGAAAGTTTGTAAGAGAAGGGAAGGGGGCTGCAGTAGGTGAAAAAGAGCTAAATATTTCTGCACCAATATATAATGCCTAAAACTGAAAAACAGATAAATTATAATTTAAGTATGTTAACTAGAGATATAGAGGTAATTACTAAAAGAATCAGCTACAGTTAAAAGTCCTGGCCTCTGGGGAACAGAGAACACAAAAGGAGATGCAGCTGGTTTTCATAACAAAACCTGCAACATTATTTAATTTTCAAGTTATGTAAACATTCTAACTATGCAAAACTTTGACAAAAATAAAAACTTTTTTTTTTTTTTTGCCCTTAAAAAAGGCGGGGAGCTCATGGCATGAACACATATAAACATAAGAATCACTGTTCTGGCACCTACTGTATGCCAGGCACGTGTTAGATGCAGATTAAAAAAAAAAACAAAAAACAAAAAAACAAAACAAAAAATCAAAACAAAACAAAAAAACAGAAAATGTCCCTTTTTAGGAAGCTTATATTCCGCAATGAAAACTAAATATAAGTACTTTTAAAATAACTGACTCTGCTTGGAGATATGAAGGAAATAAACAAGTTGATATAGCAGAGATTAAGAGATGGAAGTATTTCGGGTAGGGTGGGTCAGAGGAGCCTCCCTGAGGGCTGATATTTGAGACCCGAAGTATGAGAAGGAGTTGGCTATGCAGGGCTAAAAAAAGAGCATGCAAGGAAAAAGAAAAAGCAAGACAATGGTTCTGAAGCAGAAAGTATCCTGGTGTGCGCCAAGATATGATCAAAGATCAGTGTGACTGCAGGGCGGTGAAGACAGGAGAGGCTGGGGAACAAGTGAGGCTGACCAGGAGGCAGGAGCCATCATACCACGCACTGCCAGGTAAACAATGGGATGGCACCACAGCATCACAGAGCATACTTCTGTGGCAGGAGTGGAAACAACAGACCCAGTCATTAGACTAATGTTGAAGTCCAGGTGATGAAGTTGGCCTAAGATGACAGTAGTAGAGACAGAGAAGATATTCAAAATCATTTTGAAGGCAGAAGTACTGGCAGGAGAGGAAGAACAATAGAAGAGAAACCAAGGATGATATGCAGGTTTCTGACTTTGTAAATTGAAGGATGGTGGTACCATTTACTGAGATGGTGAAGACACAGAGTGGAGAGGCAGGATGGGGTAGATGGGACATGGAAGCAAATCAAGAGTTCCTCCCTGAACACGAGACTCCATCCAGGAGTGCTGTCAAGGAGGGAGGAGGGTACGGTGTCTAGAACTCAGAAGAGCTCAGTGTTGGAGATATATACCTTGGAGAGTCAACAAATTAACGGTATTTAAAGCCCCTGGAATAGATGAGCATGTAGACAGAAGAGGTATTGCTTAAACCACAGCATGAAGAATTCTCAACATTCCCAGGTGGCCAAGTAATGAAAGAAATGCCAGTAAAGGATCAAGAAATGGCCAGTAGCGAAAGGGGAAGGCCAAGTTAGAAGGTAATTTCAAGAAGGCAATAGAAAACTGCTTAAAGCCACTCAGAGATCCAGTAAGATAGAAATGTATCTATTGGAAGCAGCAACACACAGATCTTGAATGACTCTGCCAAAATCAATTTCAGAAGAGTGATGGGAAAAGACACCACACTGTAACAGATTGAAAAATAAATGCGTAATGAAGAGGCTGTAGTACATGTAGGCAACATTTCAGAAGTTTCGCTTTAAAAGGAGACAGAGGCTGGGAATGGTGGCTCATGCCTGTAATCCCAGTACTTTGGGAGGCCGAGGCGGGTGGATCACAAGGTCAGGAGTTCAAGACCAGCCTGGCCAATGTGGTGAAACTCCATCTCTACTAAAAACACAAAAAGTAGCCAGTCATGGGGGTGGGCGCCTGTAATCCCAGCTACTGGGAGGCCTAGGCAGGGAACTGCTTGAACTCAGGAGTCAGAAGCTGCAGTGAGCTGAGATGGCGCCACTGTACCCCAGCCTGGGTGACAGAGCAAGACTCTGTCTCCACAAAAAAAAAAAAAAGAAAGAAAAAAAAGAAAAAATTAAAAAAAATAAAAATAAAAGGAGACAGAGAAACAGGCTAAGAGATGGAGAGGGATCTAAAGGTCTAGAGAAAGGTGTTTGATTCTTTAGTATTTTTAACACAGGGATTCCAGAGTATTAATTTACTAACTCCTTCAGTTGTACAACTTAACAAGCACCAGATCAGTGTCCTTACAGAGCTTACAATCTATTGGGATAGAGACAACAAACAAATATACTAATTTCAGGTGGAGATAAATGTTTTGAAGACAAAGCAGGTTAAGAGGATACAGAGTAACAGTGACATTTTAGATAGATAAGTCAGGGGTGACAGCTCTGAGTAGGTGACATTCAAGTGAGAACTGAATGAAGTACAGCAGCAGGCATCCTAGATGAGAAAGGAGTTAGGAGGTGAGAGAGGGTGGAGAGGACGATGAGAACAGTGGCCAGGCAAGGGGTGACATGTCAAGGGACAGGTGTGGCTAGAGCACAGTAAGAGACAGGCAGAGCAGGAAGAGAAGAGGATGGAGAGGTAGTAGAGACCTTACAGTACATGGTCAAGAGTTTGGATTTTATACTGTTTGTAGAGAAGCCACTACAGACAGTACAAAAGTGTAAAAGAGAAGGATCATTGTGACTGTTCTGTGAACTCAGACCAAGAGGTGCATGAATGGTGGCAGGAAGCGACTACAGGAGGCCTTGCGAAACTTAGTAGTGGCCTGGGCTCAGATTTAGGTGTGGGAGCAGGGGATTATGGGTGCTTGAATTTGAGAATATGAGGTGTCACAGAAAGAGAGGAATCAAGGCTGACTTCAGCTTTGGGGCCTGAGTGACTAGGTGGTATCACTGCAGAGGTTACAACAATGGAGGAAGTATAGGCTCATGAAACAAATCAAGAATTTGGTTTTGGAAATGTTAAGTTCAACTCATCTACTAAACAACTAAGTGAAGAAGTAAAGCAGACAGCTGTAAAGCAAGGGAGAGGTAGGGAGTATACATAAGTATGTGGAAGTCATCCACATACAGATGTCATTCAGGACCTTGCAAATGAATGAGATCACCTATGGAGTGGAGACCAGAAAGAGGGTCAGAGCACTAAGCCCTGGGTGCTCCAAAGTTTAGGGGCAAGAAGAGAAGGATCCAGCAGGAGAGACTGGGAAAGAACAAATGAGCAGTGAGCAGAATCAAGATAAAGTAGCATCACGAAACCAAATAAAAAAAGAATTTCAGGAAGCAGGGATGGTCAGCTGTGCCCCGTGCTGCTGAGATAAGCATGAGCTCCAAGAGAAATTCTGGGTGACTCTGTGACTCATGATGAATGAACAATGCTCTGTGATAACATTCCTTACCCATAAGTGTATTCAGACCACTTAGTCACCCTCAGTTCATTTAGAACACTATGCCTCTGTTTCCAAGGAAGCCTCACCCCATGGCAAGCCTCTTTCAGGATTCTCCCAGGAAGCAACAGAAGAGATCCCTGTGCCTGTGAAATAGAAATGGCTCTAATGGGGAGGCATAAATAGGAAGCAGACCAATGCTCACAGCAAAGAACCCAATTTGTTGGGGCAGAATAGAACCATTCTATAAATTCCTACATTTTTCTGACTCACAGCATGTAAGAGGAAAATCAACAGCAATAAAGTTATTATAACTCCCATTCTACCGATGAGGAAACTAAGGCACGAAGAGGTTAAGTGACTTGCCCAAAATCACACAGCTAGTAGGTAGGAAAGCCAAGATTCTCAAACCTAGGAATCAAAGGAAAAGAGCAAATTGTCAACTATTTTGCTTGGCTGCCTTCCCCAAATCAAATGTGTAGTTTCTGGGAGTCAGATCACAAAATTCTATCTGACACTATGACTTCTGATCAAAATTGGCCATCCTTTCTTCCATTTTAAAATATTTAATTGACAAAGATTGAATATATTCAAGGTGTACAATGTGATTTGATATACACTGTGTAACAATTACCACAATCAAATTAACACACCGCATCACCATTTATACTGTACATTAGATCCCCAGAACTTAGTCATCTTTAACTTAAACTCTCTACCCTTTGACCAACATCTCCCATTTCCCACAACTCCCCGGCAATCACTGTTCTTTTTTTTTTTTTTTTTTTGAGACGGAGTCTTGCTCTGTCACTCAGGCTGGAGTGCAGTGGTGTGATCTTGGCTCACTGCAAGCTCTGCCTTCCGGGTTCACACCATTCTCCTGCTTCAGCCTCCCAAGTAGCTGGGACTACAGGTGCCCGCCACCACACCCAGGTAATTTTTTTGTATTTTTAGTAGAGACAGGGTTTCACCGTGTTAGCCAGGATGGTCTCGATCTCCTGACCTAGTGATCCGCCCGCCTCAGCCTCCCAAAGTGCTGGGATTACAGGCGTGAGCCACGGCGCCCGGCCAATCACTGTTCTACTCTCTGCTTTTATGACCTTTTTAGATTTCACATGTAAGTGAGATCAAACAGTATTTTTCTTTCTGTGTCTGGCTTATTTCACTTAGCATAACGTCCCCCAGGTTCATCCATGTTGTCACAAATGGCAGGATTTCCTTCTTTTTTATGGCTGAATAACATTCTGCTGTATATATGCACCAAAATTTCTTTATCCATTCATCCATCAATGGATACTTAGGCTGTTTCCATATCTTGGCTATTGTGAATAATGCTGCAATGAACACAAAAGTGGGAATGTCTCTTCAAGATACTAAGATCATTCCCTTTGGGTATATACTCAGAAGTGGGACTGCAGGATTATGTGGTAGTTCTATTTTTGATTTTTTGTTTTTAGAATTGTCATACTGTTTTCCATAATGTCTGTGCAATTTATATTCCCAACGGTTTACAATGATTCCCTTTTTTCCATACCATTGCCAACACTTTTTCTCATCGACTTATTGGTGTTTATTAAGAACTCTAAGGGAAGCTAAGGCCAGTCCTCTTCCACCAGCATGGTAAACGTTCATAGTTAATAATGTTTCTTCTGGAGAATTCTCTACTTTTATGACATGAGAGGCCACATTCAGTGGAGGCCACATTCAAGGACATCAGACACACTTGGATTTAAATTTTGGCTCCTCTCTCTAGTGAATGGGTAAATGTAAAAATCTGGTGAGAAAAAATCCTAATTTGCAGGGTAGTTATAAAAGTCTGTGACAGGACATAGATGAAACACTGAAAATGGAGTCTTACATATTTAAAAAACCCTTTTTTCTCTCCTGCCCCTTCTCTTCCAGAATGCACTGCTGAGCCTCTGAAGTTAGTGTAATAGAAGTTGGTTACTCATTAATAGTTTTTGTTAAACTTTTCACCTACATAGCAGCAAAAAAAAAAAAAAGAAAAGAAAAAAACCCAAAAAGGTGGTTCTTCAAATCTTCATGTTTTACTGTCACAAAAAATTTGCATCTTTAAACAAAAAAAGTTATTTAATATAAAAATGTTTTATATTTACCTCCAACTAAATTGCTTTGCTTTCTCTTGAAAATTTCAGGAATATTTGTTTTAGGAAGCTTTTCCATGATATATGGTGACTTGACTTCCACACTGCCACATTACCACTTGCTCTCCAATATGAAGGCTCTTAAAAAGAATGCATGAAAGTATGACGACTTAAGATTTCAAAGAGGTTCTTCATATTTCAATTATTATTCTGTCCTGTTTGCACCATCTTAACATCTTGGGGTCTACTCTACAATGTGGCCCAGTTGCAGTTTTAGTTCCAAAAAATTTTAACTGTATTTTCCACCCAAGAAAATTATTACTTTCCAGCATTTCAACAGTGAATTCCTGGCCACTTGTAGGCTAAGCAGATACTAGCTGTGAGCTTGCTTTTAGAGAAAAGTCTCTGGAACAGCTATAAGGGTAAATGTAAACAGTATAAATCTGAAAATATTTTTCCAGTAAAAACAGAACACTCGCCAAGGATGATCCTAAGTAAACTGCAATGACAGAAGATAGAGTTTTAAAAAATCATTTGAAAAGACAAAACATATTAATCCAAAGAAGCCAAAGGATTTAATTCAGCTATACTAACAGAATGTGGCTGCTTTAAAATATTACAGATTGGTGCAAAAGTGCACTTTTTGCTATTAAAAGTAATGACAATTACTTTTACTTTTGCACCAAATAATCCAACCTTAAAATGTATATTTATAAAATAGCATCATTTACTTTTGCACCAAATAATAATTCAGTCCTTAAAATGTATTTTTATAAAATAGCATCATTTACTTCAGAAACTTTTTGTTGTTAGGTAATGCCACATACTCCCTTTTGTTATGCTATACACACTTGTATATTATTCGAAGGCCCCTGGATGTTGTACATACCCTGAGTAACATGTAAGATCACTGAAATCTTGTTTTCATTATTTTGTCATCAAAATATCCTTGCCAAACTTTTTTTGCTAAAACTCTTTCTCCTGGAAGGCAGCGTAAGAAGTCCTTCTTCCTTATAAGATCCTGGCCCACAGTACGGTGAGCCACAGACAGGTAAGAAATAACTTTTGCAGCCGGGCATGGTGGCTCACACCTGTAATCCCCACACTTTGGGAGGCTGAAGCGGGTGGATCACTTGAGGTCAAGAGTTTGAGACCAGCCTGGCCAACATAGTGAAACCCCATCTCTACTAAAAATATAAAAATTAGCAGGTTATGGTAGCATGCACCTGTAATTCCAGCTACTTGGGAGGCGGAGGTTGCAGTGAGCTGAGATTGCACCACTGCACTCCAGCATGGGTGATGGAGTGAGACTGCCTCAACCAAAAAAAAAAAGAAATAACTTTTGCTTTCTGAAGTTGTTTCCTGAAGCATGCATACAGGAATGGATTATTTTCAGCAATCCATGTGGACTGAGGAATAAAAAGTTACAGAACTTCAACAAATAATATCTGAAACCCCACTACTGTTAACAGAAATAACAAGAAAGACACAGGCCTGTTCTCCCGGAACTGACAGTCGGAGGGGAAAAGGAAGGAAGGATGCTGTTCAAATACGAAGGAAGGGGATCTTACCCAGGCTGGATGGGAGGTGAGTGTGAGGAGTCAGAAAAGGCCTCCTGGAGGCAGGAACATCACCTGAAGGATGAGGAGGCATCAATAAATACAATAGGCCAATATAAGGGTTGGTGTTAGGCTGCAGACAGAGCAGGAGGCGGCATCAGACCTGCCTCTGTAACAACAAGGACCCGACCTTGTGTAAGCCATTTGACCTTTTTTGCTCTCATTTTCCTTATCTATAATACGGGTTGTCCAGGATGTCAGTTAACCTTAACTCTTGCTGTGCATGAAAATCACCTGAGCGCCTTCTAAAAAGAATGGCCCCTTCCTCTGAAAGGTCGTTTCAGGTGGTGGGGCATCAGTGTTTCTTTCACGAGCTCTCCAGATGATGCTAATCTGCAGCCAGGGCTGAGAACCACTGGATGAGATGAGCTCTCAAGGCCCTGACATCTTAGGTCTGTGGTTCACAACCCCTGGGGCACAATAACATCTTCTGGGAGCTTTTAGAAATCCCACTGGAGGCTGCATTCCAGATAATTAAACCAGATCTTTGGAGGTGGCCTCAGGCATCCGTAATTTTAAAGTTCCCAGACTGATGCCAAGCTACAACCAAGGTTGACAACCATTGTTCTAGGCCCTCCTAATACTTCAGTTCCCTATTATGGTCAATGAAGGATGGGAAAATTAAAAAAACTACATCGAATTAAAAAGAAAACTAAAAGCCAAAGGCCACCGAAGGATCTTAAACGAGACTGTACCACACGTGGATGTGTGCATCATTCATGTTTATGCATGACAGGTGGGAAATGCCCAATCCAAAATGCTCTCAGTTCTAAATTTAAGATTCAATGGAATACTTCTATAAAATGGCTCCATGGTGTGTTCTCCGCAATACTTAGTTAGAATTTGATTTGCATGGTTGACTGTAATATGAACATTACATTCCCTACCCACGAGGTTACTTAAATCCACTTATTAGGCAATGGTGAACTAAACAAACAGTAATTAGAAACACTCCAGACTACCTTTTAAATCTGTTGCTAAATTATGTTTTTCCTGCACCAAAGCCCATACACACAGCATGTCCACAAGCATCACAAAACCAAAGCCTCAGAAATATTTACACTAATAAGGGCATAAGCTACCTTTAGGCCTTCACACTGGATTCTGCAGGGAAGTAAGGGTTGCTTTAGAAGAAGACTATTCATTACTGTTATTTCTCACATCTGGGTAAATAAAGCACTGCCCGCATGCGGTTGGAAATCCCAGGTGAAAATGAACTCTCTGGGGGTCTGGAAATGAAGAATACCTCTGATAGACTGTCTCATTTCCTGAAATGAGTCAGAAGTGAAAGTAATTCTTCAGAAAAGAACATCTGCACTATGGCACAGCTTATAAAATAATGCCAGATGATACCTGTGGCTATGAAGTTGGCCTCAGAGAAGAAGGGAGGGTCTGGGAACAGCACCAGAGCCTCTGCATTGCACTTAATCTCAGGGCTGCCGCTGTTAGCTTGGAGGGCCTGCAAATCCAATGAGCGGCTAGGCGTCCTGGTCTCCACCATAAATCTTGATGAGCAGTCAGACTGCTCACATTCCATTAGAGAGCTGGCCCCTCGCCAATGGGTGGAAGCAGCCAGAAAGGATGCATGTGCTGCCCTGAGCACGGAAATAGCAATTCTTACAAGAAAAACTGTTTTCCTTAACTAAAAATAGTCTATACCCGTTAATGATTCAGACAGACCTTTCTTCCTGGGGAGGACTATGACCTAATGCTGCCAAGGAAAGCCCTTCCCCTCCTATTATGCAGGAAGAAGAGGTATTGGCATGTGGTCAGGTACTGGAGGACAGGAAAGAATGAAATGTCTTTCACACAACTCTAGTAAAGACCAATAAACAGGAAGGTGAAAAACAAAGACGGTTTTCACCAAGATCACAGGCTTGGTTATTCTTCTTAGATAGCTCTTCATTATTCTTTTCATCTTGGTTAAGTATATATGTCATATTTTATTTATTTAATGTTTGAGACAGGGTCTCACTCTGTCACCCAGACTGGAGTGCAGTGGTACAATCTCGGCTCAGTGCAGCCTCCACCTCTCAGGTCCAAGCAATTCTCCTGCCTCAGCCTCTCGGGTAGCTGGCATTACAGGCATGTACCACCACACCTGGCTAATTGTTGTATTTTTGTAGAGACAGGGTTTCACCATGTTGGCCAGGCTGGTCTTGGACTCCTAACCTCAAGTGATCTGCCTGCCTAGGCCTCCCAAAGTGCTGGGATTACAGGCATGAGCCACTGTGCCCAGACCAGGGTTTTTAAAAGGAATCCAGCACTGCTGTTTGTAATGGAGTGGTGGGGGAACTGGAAACAATCTACATGCCCGTTAATAGATGATCAGGTAAATTATAGTACATAAACAATGGAATACTATGTAGTTATTTAAAAGTCCAATCTGTGTGCAGATATAGAGATATCTGTACTATGACACATTAATACATTAAAAAATGCACCTGGCTTTTGTATAGTAAACATTTGTGTAAATGTTTTTAAAGAAGTTGCCTAAAATAGGAGAGGGTTGGGAGAGAGTGTTATTTTTCTTTTATACCCTTCAATATAGTTTTGACTTTTCATATACCTGTACCCTTCCCCTTTTAAAAATAGGCACTAAGTAACCGGAGGGCTATTTCTGGTTTCTTCTTTATGCTAGCCTCTTCATACATAATTTAAAACAAGTGCTATTTTATTTTTTTGAGACAGGAGTCTTGCTCTGTTGCCCAGACTGGAGCACAGTGGCACGATCTTGGCTCACTGCAACCTCTGCCTCCCTGGTTCAAGCGATTCTCCTGCCTCACCCTCCCCAAGTAGCTGGGATTACAGGTGCCCGCTACCACACCTGGCTACTTTTTACATTTTTAGTAGAGATGGAGTTTCACCACACTGGCCAGGCTGGTCTCAAACTCCTGACCTCAAGTGATCCGCCTGCCTTGGCCTCCCAAAGTGCTGGGATTACAGGTGTGAGCCACCATGCCTGGCTAGTAAGTGCTATTTTAAATAGATGTTATGGAATCGTAACTCCCCAAAAATCAGATGTCAAAGCCCTAACACACAGTATCTCAAAATGTGGACTTGGAAAAGACAGGGTCTTTAAAGAGGTGATTAAGTTGAAAATGAGACTAAGCATGTGCCCTAATCCAATTAGACTGGCGTCCTTAAAAGAGGAATAAATTTGGACACAGGAAGATACCGGAGTGCATGCATGCAGGGGAAAGACCATGTGAGGACGCAGAAAAGGTAGTCGTAGGCAAGCCTCAGGAGAAACCAAATGTACTGACACCTTGACGTTGGGCTTCCTAGCCTCCAGAACTGTGAGAAAATAATGTCTGTTGTTTAATAACCCAGTCTAAAGTATTATGTCATGGCAGCCCCAGCAAACTAATATAACAGATAAACAGATGGATGATTCAATTCAACTAGCACAACATGGATACAGTCAACCATAAGAGTCTTCAACAGGTGAAAAGCCCACTAAGTCTACCATGATGCTGACGGTCTAATCTGCCTTTGAAGACACAGGAGTTGATGGAGCTTCTGACTAAACCATGTTTATCCTGTTAAGTGGTTCAAGCTGGGACTTGAATGGGTTTCCCACCTCGTCATTTTTAACCAACTCCATAACTCAAAGAACTAGAGCCTCAGATACACACACACACACATTTGTTTTTTGAGACAGGATCTTGCTCTGTCACCCAGGCTGGAGTGCAGCAGCACAATCTTGAGTCACGGCAACCTTCACTTCCTGGGCTCAAGCAATCCTCCTGCCTTAGCCTTTCAAGTAGCTCAAACTACAGGTGCATGCTACGATGCTCAGCTAATTTTTTAACGTTTTTGTAGAGATGAGGTCTCACTATACTACCAGGCTAAGCCTCACATATTTTATTAGTGACTTTTAAAAGGTTGGCTTATAGTCAAAAGGCTGATAACTAATGAAAGGGAAAGTGTCACAGTAATATTAATTCAATTTTTTTAAAAAAGACTTGGCACCAGTGTTTAAAACAAGTATGGAAAAACAAATGATATGCCATATTTATGGGCCAACTTAATCTTTTATGCTTTAATACCTATGGTCCCAGACCACAATGCAATATAGTTTTAAAAGTATGGTAATCCAGGGCTAAAATTTCTTTATGAAACCTTACAGATTTTTACAAATTTATTAATCTTTTTAAAAACTGGAGTTTAGAGATCAGTGACACAGAACCACAGACTTTGCCTACAGAATCTTTAGGCTATAAAGGCTTTACCTACAAACCTATAGTCTTTAACTTGCAAAGATTTGTAAGTGGGTTAAGATGCAGACACCTGAAAAGATCACGACCCAAAGATAAATATGTGGTACAGTCAGTTCAGGCTACAGACATTCAGAGGAAGGTGGAATCACTTCCTCTGAATGGCCGGGGGAAGTTTCACCAACGGTATAAGGTCTAAGTCAATCTGGGATTAGAAATAAAAGTTAAGGAGAAGTGATTTATGTTCAGGTCTGCCTTACCCGAGTATATTGTTCTAAAGGCGAGAACTGTGTCCCTAAAATCCTAACAGTGCCTGGCAAGTAATAGGCATCTGCCAGCTGGGGCAGGGAAACAGGTGAACACACAGCATGCTCATGTTAGGGTAGGTCTATACTGCAGGATTTTTGTAAGGAAGTTGCAGGACATAAGATTTAAAATGTTGGAACCAACCTGTAGGTACACTGAGGTTTGGGCTTTATCCCTACACAGTGTAGAGTCTACGAAGATGTTTCTGAAGGAGAAAAGCACATGATGGGGCCAGCAGTGTTGTGCAGAATGGACTGGAGGTGGTAGAGAAATGACAAGAATCGGGAAGGTTAACTGGATGATCAGCTGGGTAAAGTCTCAGCTTCCTAATCTATAAAATGGGCATCATACTACCTCTGTTCATAGGGCTGCTGTGCATATTAAATGGAATAAGGATGGTAAGGTACATAACACGAGGTCTGACAGTAAGCACTCAAGACATAATTGCTATCATTATTATTTACTATCTTTATTGTTATTATCATTATTTATTATTGTTCCACACTATAAGATATAGAAGCAAACAAGCAAGAACAAATGTGAGGTGTGGAGCCAGGGGATGTAGATCACCTCAGGGTCTCAAGTCCCTTACACAGAATGGTAAGGCTGTCTTTTCGGAAATGGAATGTGCTATATTTATTCCTTAGTTCTCCATAACTTCGTATTTCAATACAGTAGATCCAACACGGAAGGAACAGATGTCTGAAATGATCTTCAAAATTGAGACTACAAAATCAACTTTACGTTGCTTTTATATAAAAGTCACTATACAGACTAATGCCAATCAGTTTTGAAACACAAAATGGACTCAGCTATAAATCCAAGAAAATCATTTTCATAATGAAAATGCCAATGCCTTAATTTAAGAATGGAATTGCCAACATAAAAGACTTACAGTCAGTGAGGAATTGCTCCTTTCACTCATAAATGAAAGAGCCTGACAACTCTGAATTGTTTCTGAAACTCTGATTATCAGAAATTGTTGAGAATATAAGCTACAGGATTTTTCCAACTGCACAATTACCACTTGACATTGGAGCTCACAGCTTCAGACCAAATTTGGTGTGCTGGCTTTGTACATTCCTTTCTCTAATTCTTATTATCAGGGACCCAAGGTCTTATATTTAGTGTCATGATATAGCTATGAAGTTCAACTGAAGATAATAGCACTTTGTCTAATACAAAACAATGCTAACTTTTTTTTGTAGATTTGATCTTAGAAGATTTACTGTACCACAAAATAATTTTTTTTATATTTACATAAATACGTATGTATCCACAATAAAGTTTCACCAACTAACCATTGGTAAAATTAATGTATCAGACGTCTGTGCGAGTCTTACGCTCAATATTAAACATCTATTTTAAAACTTTACTCTTTGGTCCATGATAGGTTGCCATTACTATATCATTGGTGGGTGTATTACTTCTTAAAATTAATAAAAGCCAACCCCAAAAAAATTATACAAAGGGACTAAATAAGACATAACTTATTACTTTTACCAGAGTCAACAGAAACTTTCCAAGAATCAAAGAGGACAAGATGAAGAGAACAGTCAGCTGTCAAACCAATTAACAGGCCAAGGACAGAGGAGGATAAGGAATGCAAACTTGCCAGCATAATTTCCAGTTGACAGGCATTAGCGAAGACATACACGTATTCAACATTTGAATAACATCTTAAAAGGAAAGAGTAGAGCACAAAATCAGGAATCAAGACGTGGGAAGAAGAAAAAATTCCTTTAAGGAGAGAATAAAGCCTGAAGACAACATGCAGCAGGTAATGGGGCGACCAGCAGCTAAATCAAAAGACACGAGCTGTAACCCTGCTTTACACCTACCAAACTGGTTTCCTAGGTTTCCTTCCTAATGTTCCTTAACTTTTTTAAGTCTTAGAATCTTTAGCTGTAGTTTGAACAGGGAAGATGATATGATATCCAAAGGTCTCCTCCAGCTCTGATAATAGACTGGGAGTTTGTTTAGATGATGAACAGATACTTTTAAGTGGGGGAAAATATAGGCTACTTTTATTTCACAGTGACTTCAAGTTCACAAGAATGAAATTTCACGGAAGGAAGCCAAGCTGTCAGCACACACAGTGAACACAGCCCTAAAGCATTTGTCAAATCAAGGCCTCTGAAATGAGTACGAACACCTGGATGGTGTGCATGTTACCTGCCACATAACCTCAGCCTCAGTCACAATCCCTTTGCCTCTGACCCTCCTTGGCTCTTCCCAGTTGGATACACTTACTTCTCAGCCCCCATTCTTCATGTAATCCTGCCAGAGGCAAGTTGTACACACATCTATAAAAAGTTAGGAGAGGTTTAAGGTGAAACAGGCAATGGAAATCCTTGGTGCAGCTCCTAACCTTGAGAATAGCACAGTATGTAACAATTACCAGTGTTCTAAAAGGACATTTTAGGCCAGGTAGGGTGGCTCTGTAATCCCAGCATTTTGGAAGGCCAAGGTGAGAAGAATGCTTGAGGCCAGGAGTTTAAGACTAAACAGGCAACAAAATGAGATCCCATCTCTCCAAAAAAAAAAAAAAAAAAAGGCCAGGCCAAGCCAGGCCAGGCCAGGCATGATGGTTGTAGTCCCAGCTATTCAGGAGGCTGAGGGGGAGAGAACCACTTGAGCCCAGGAATTCAAAGTTGCAGTGATCACACCACTGCACTCCAGCCTGGGTGACAGAGCAAGACCCTGTCTCTCAAAATAAAAATAAAAAGAGAACATCTTGTACTGGCCCCTGTTAGAATGCGTTCCCCAGTAATTTCACTTCTCAAGAACTTCACAAAATAATGTGAAATATAGAAAAATATTCATACCTACAAATCTCTCTCAATATTATTTATAACAGCCAAAAAATCTGATGCATGCTAGACCTGCAACAATCAAGTAAAAATTATGCAAATTATACCTCAAGTTAAGTTCCCTTTCTACATGATCCCACAGACCATGTGCTTGCCCCTCTATGGGACTCAACTTGCCTACTAATTGACCATTTCCTCCAGCAGGTCCTGAAGGACAAACACCACAGTTTGTTCACTACTTTCGCCACAAAGTGTAACTTATAGTAAGCACAAACTAAATATCTGTTGAACATCTTCTGGAAAACGCGTTTAAGTAAATTTTATGTGATAGAATGTTATTCAGCCATTAAATGTGGTTTGTGAAGCCTTCTTAAACATAGGGAGTGCTGATGATGAAAAGCTCTGGAAATGGATAGTGGTGGTGATTGCACAACACTGAATATACTTAATGCCACTGAATTGTACACTTAAAAATGGTTAAAATGGTTAATTTTATGTTATGTATACTTTACTCCAATAAAGGAGATAAACAGAGAGTGCTTATGAGGCAAGTTAAGTGAAAAGGCAGGATACCATATGTCTAAACCATGTAAAACTACATTTGCATTTTTTTAAAAGGTGGGAAAGCAGCATACTAAAATATTCATGGTGGTTTATCTTTGAGGGGTAGTGTTGGGGTGATTTTTGGTTTATTTGCAGTTTTTTGTATTTCCCAAAATTTCTACAGTGGCTCACATATAATATGTATAATCAGAAAAAGACATCAAGCAGCAGAAGCCAGGGATAGAAAGGTTTCCTTATCAGCAGGTTAAACCTTGCTGTGATCCTTGATGCATTATACTTGTATAGTGCATATCATTTGTGCTTGCCTTCACTGTATAGTCCATAAAACATGCCATTTAAGTGAAAATTGTACCTTTTAAAATTGAAATGTATTATTTAGCTTTTGCTCTGCCAGAAAGTATGCCTTTCAGATGTGACATACCGTAAGTATGCTTTGCCCAGGCTGAGAAGCAGCAACTGATGGTTGTTTTAGACATACAAGTGACCAGCTGGATCAAATACACAGTTGTGCTCAGAGGTGAAAGACTTTCAGAACCTGTGATGAGCCAGTCTGCAACACCTCAGAGACCGACATCCAAATGGCCTCAATAAACACTAAACTTGACACAGTTACAAACAAATTAGAAGCAAGCCCTTTGGAGTTACACAAACTCAGGACTGAAGTAACAGAGCCAGGACTGCCACTTACCATGCATACCACTGTGAGTGTTCCTGGCCTCAGTTGTCCCACAAATAACAGGGGATAAAAACGCTTCCCTCTTGGTTAAACAAGATGATGTTTGCAAATCAGAGCTGGAGGAAACCCTGAGCGTGCTAACAGCAGTTGTCCAACCCATATCATTAATTTCCTTCCTTTCCCCTCTTCAGATCAAGTGTCCAATCCAGGATAGCAAGTGAAATGCTAAAAATGGCCCTCTAGGTATTTTATTCTCTTTGAAGCTATTGTGAATGGGAGTTCATTCATTATTTGGCTCTCTGTTTGTCTGTTACTGGTGTATAAGAATGCTTGTGATTTTTGCACACTGATTTTGTATCCTGAGACTTTGCTGCAGGTGCTTATCAGCTTATTGGAAAAAACTGCTCTAAAGTTCATATGGAACCAAAAAAGGGCACGCATTGCCAAGACAATCCTAAGCCAAAAGAACAAAGCTGGAGGCATCACGCTACCTGACTTCAAACTATACTACAAGGCTACAGTAACCAAAACAGCATGGTACTGGTACCAAAACAGAGATATAGACCAATGGATCAAAACAGAGCCCTCAAAAATAATACCACACATCTATAGCCATCTGATCTTTGACAAACCTGACAAATATAAGAAATGGGGAAAGGATTCCCTATTTAATAAATGGTGCTGGGGAAATTGGCTAGCCATAAGTAGAAAGCTGAAACTGGATCCTTTCCTTACTCCTTATACGAAAATTAATTCAAGATGGATTAGAGACTTAAATGTTAGACCTAAAACCATAAAAACCCTAGAAGAAAACCCAGGTAATACCATTCAGGACATAGGCATGGGCAAGGACTTCATCTCTAAAACACCAAAAGCAACGGCAACAAAAGCCAAAATTAACAAATGGGATCTAATTAAACTAAAGAGCTTCTGCATAGCAAAAGAAACTACCATCAGCGTGAACAGGCAACCTACAGAATGGGAGAACATTTTTGCAATCTACTCATCTGACAAAGGGCTAATATCCAGAACCTACGAAGAACTCAAACAAATTTACAAGAAAAAAACAAACAACCCCATCAAAAAGTGGGCAAAGGATATGAACAGACACTTCTCAAAAGAAGACATTCATACAGCCAACAGACACATGAAAAAATGCTCATCATCACTGGCCATCAGAGAAATGCAAATCAAAACCACAATGAGATATCATCTCACATCAGTTACAATGGCGATCATTAAAAAGTCAGGAAATAACAGATGCTGGAGAGGATGTGGAGAAATAGGAACACTTTTACACTGTTGGTGGAATTGTAAACTAGTTCAACCATTATGGAAGACAGTGTGGCGATTCCTCAAGAATCTAGAACTGGAAACACCATTTGACCCAGCCATCCCATTACTGGGTATATACTCAAAGGATTATAAACCGTGCTGCTATAAAGACACATGCACATGTATGTTTACTGTGGCACTATTCACAATAGCAAAGACTTGGAATCAACCCAAATGTCCATCAGTGACAGACTGGACTAAGAAAATGTGGCACATATACACCATGGAATACTATGCAGTCATAAAAAAGGATGAGTTCGTGTCCTTTGTAGGGACATGGATGCAGCTAAAAATCATCATTCTGAGCAAACTATCACAAGAACAGAAAACCAAACACTGCATGTTCTCACTCATAGGTGGGAATTGAACAATGAGATCACTTGGACACAGGAAGGGGAACATCACACACCAGGGCCTATTGTGGGGAGAGGGGAGGGAGGAGGGATAGCATTAGGAGATATACCTAATGTAAATGACGAGTTAATGGGTGCAGCACACCAACATGGCACATGTATACATATGTAACAAACCTGCACATTGTGAACACGTACCCTAGAACTTAAAGTATAATTAAAAAATAAATAAATAAAAATAAAAATAAAAATGGCTCTCTACCTAGAACTAATAAAGTTAACATCATAGGAGAATGGAAAGATGTTCTGAATCCTTTTCGAGTTTCAGTCCTCTGAAGCCCTCATCAGATGCAAACCAATTTTCCTATTCTTTGTTCCTCGATAATAGGAAAATATTCTCTGTGTCCTTCACATACCTGGAAGCCTGATTATCACCCTTAGGTTTCTTCTTCAAACCTTTCATTCACACCTGGCATGGTGGCTCACGCCTGTAATCATAACATTTTGGGAGGCCAAGGCTGGGGGATCACTGAAGGCCAGGATTTCAAGACCAGCCTGGGCAACACAGCAAGACACCCACATCTCTACAAAAAAAAAACAAACAAACAAAAACAGCCGGCTGCAGTAGCACATGCCTGCAGTCCTAGTTACGCAAGAAGCTGAAGCAAGAGGACTGCTTGAGCCCAAGAGTTTGAGGCTGCAGTCAGCCAAGATGGCACCACTGCACTCCAGCCTGGGTGACAGAGCAAGAAACCTTCTCTCTAACAGAAAAAAAAAAAAAAAAAAAACTAAACTAAAAACTAAACACAAATGATAAAATCTTTCATTCCTTTAAACATATCAGTGGTTCCTCTCAGTCTTCTCTGCAAGCTCTCCCTACGTTGTTAGCTGGATGGCCTCTGAATCCCTCTGAGCAGGACTTGGCATAGCACAAGACTAGCACCTAATCCATGCATCCCAGAGAGCTTTGAAAAATACAACAAATTATTATGCTTCGGAAGGTTACTTGACTCTGACTGATGAGGGTGTGCAATGCCCCTGAAACAAATCCAAGTGTGACCCACAGTGCCCTCCAATTTGCTCCCATAACCTTTGTCCTTTGCTTTGCCTTGCAATTGCGAACATTGTTCAGTAAGCTGATCGAGTCTGAGATTGCATCAGATTCAACACTGCACCAAATCCCTCCCTTCAAAAGAGCAGCCCGTATCTTTGCAAAAGATCTGCCTGCTTACTTCCTTGATTAGCTCTTACTTGAGTGCCTCACTGGGCAGAGGAGGAAAGGAGCTGACAAAGCAAGGATAATGGAAATCTTCAGCTGTTTAAGGTTACCTTTGTGTAGGATGAAATGCACAAACTGACTTCACTACCTTTGGGCTACAGAACTCAAGCTCTTTCTTCCAGTAAACATGTACTGAGCCCTGCGCCAAGTGCTTGGCATTCAAAAATCAGCCATTTTTTCCTTATGGAAGAAAAGAATATCAACAATTCTGCCACAGTGCAATACGTTCTAGAATAAAAGTATATACAAGGTTATTACAGCTTAACAGAGGGCAAAGAAGGACACTGAATCTGCCTGGGCAGGATTTGAGGAGTTGGAAAATTCACACATCTCTTTCTTTACTCGCCACGGAGGAATGAATGAGCTGACCTACAGTGCCTGTGGGAGGCTAGTGCTGTTGCAGCCTTTTAATGCAGTCTATTTAATGCCATTGCCACTGAATTGCTTTGGTTGCTGTACATGCTTTCCTGTTCTCACATATTCACCTCTTACTTTACTTTCAGAATAGAACATATGGTGTTTCCATTCTCTCTCCAGTCTTTCAACCCCATCATGTTTCCTGCCCTGGAGAGTTGCTTTGACTATCAGAGAAGGAATACTATAATGGCTTAGCTGGAGCAAATAAAGAGGCAGGAATAAGCCTGTTTGCTGAAAGGAGCTGGAAAAGCGAGTGCAGAGCCATTATCATAAGTACCCATTGCAACCAGGCCCTCCATGGCTCCAGCAGGTGAGTACCTGCCCTGTGAATGCCCAGGGACATCCCTGCCAATTGCAGCTGGAGATATTTGTCTTCACATTAGTTTCTATCCTCTACATCTCACCTCATCCCTTTCCAGGGTGTATTTGTTAAAATCGTGGTTCTTAACCTTTTATAGCTCATGAAATCCTCTGAGAGAATCTAGTGAAATCCAATGACTCACTCCCCTGAAAAATTTTCAAAAGCACATAAATGCAAAATATTACATTCAACTTCTAGGGATACACAAACCCCTAAACCCTATACACAGAAACCAGGAAAAAGCATACTGTTTAGTTCAAAATCCTTGAGCTTGTACTATGTGCCAAGCACCACAGGGACACCACCTCAAACTTAATGCTTCACCATTCTGAATGTAGGACTGCCCTCAAACATCCTGCCTTTGTTCCACGTAAAGTTTCTGCCTGGAACACTTGTCCCCATGTTCTCTGCCCAGGAAACATCTATTCAGTAGTTTAAGCATCACCTCTTAAATGAAAATAGAAACTTTATGAACCCATCACCCCAATCCACCCCTCCCCCAAGAAAGGCAAATTACTGCCCTCTTCCTGTCCCACCATTTTCTGAAGATATGTGAATCAGAGATCCTACAATATTTATTACTTTAATGCAGTCGTATCCCTTTCTCTATCAGACTGTCAGCAACCTGAGGGCATGGACTATAACTTAATCATCTCTTATTTTCAGCTCCTAGTATAAAGTCTCTATTCTAGAGGAAAACATTCCTTTGGGGGAAACAAACACAAAATCAGTTAATTTTAATATGAGTGTCCTAATGCTCAAACCTGATGAGTGATTTTTAAGCAAAATCTTAGGGGAGGAGTGGCAATAAACTAGACAAAATTGGTGCATTTGGGGGCACATTATTGGCAGGGGGACAGCAAGGCATGCAGCAGAATCACAGTGTACAGAGAAGGCAGTAATTCTGGATTCATGGTGACTAAATAGGGAGACAGAAAACAGGTGTAAGAGGTGAGGAGAGAGAAGAGGAGTATGAGGATAGAGGGCACCAAATGAGGTACAGGGAGCTTGGATATATCCCAGAGGTAGAAATCACTGAAGGATTTTTTTTCTCCCTTTTCTACTTAGCAAAGTAATGTGATTACTGTTAAAAATGGAGAAAAGGCAAGAAGACAACAAACTTGTAACTCCATCATATAAAGACAACCATTATTGCTATTCTGTCATCCTTATGTGTTATGTTAATATGTATGCATGTGTATGTAACTGTGGTTTGTATTTTACTTCGATTTTGCTAAAATTAAGTATTTACTAGTAGCAGGCACTATACTGAATACACTACATGCATTATATCATTTCATCCTCAAAATAGTTCCTAGTAATTCACAATTATTCATTGTAATCCATTTTAAGGAGGACAAAGTTGGGGGAAGGGTGTCCAACACCACATGACTAATATGTATTTAATAGCAGAACTAAGAGATTCCACACCAAGTTTTCTTCAAATACTTCAGTTTTTTTCTTTATTCTCACGTGTTTAACTTGTAAGTGAATTATTTCTTCCAATTTTCTCAGAAAAATCCCTTTGGGAATTTGATAAGCATTGTGATAAACCTAAAAATAAACCTGGAAAAAAAACCCGAACCCATTACTACAGTATTTTCCCATATAGAGAGCATATAAAACTCCTGGCATTCATTTCAACCTTTTTATAATCTTCGCAAAGTTTGCAGTTTCCTTCATTGAAGGCTTGTAGGTTTAGGAGGGTGGCACGTTCAGATATATGCTTTGAACAGATAAATCTGGCAACAGTATGAAGGAAGACAGATTTGAGGAGACGAGATTGGAAGGCTGAAACACAAACTAAGAGATGGCCACAGTCCAGGTGAGACACAAGAGCCTAGAACCAAGGCAGTGATGTGTGGTGGGAAGGGCAGGGAACTGCCTCAGGAAACATGGAAGGCAGAATTTAAAGGACATGGAGTAAAAAGAGGAAGCAGAGTGGTAGAGGAAAGAGAGGAAGTCAGGGAGAGTGGATGAACTGGGGATGCCATTCACAGAGAGGACACAGAAGGGATGCAATTTGTGGTGTGGGGTAGCAAGTAACAAGTTCAACTGTGAACTAAATCACGGAAACCATCCCAAGTGCCTACCCTATGCTGAATGCCTTGCTGAGTGCTGGAGAGTCTGCGGCACATCAGACTGGGGTGGCCCAAGGACGGGCACACTGGGGTTAACAATGAGCAAGGAGACCAGGCTGGGCAGAGGGGTGCAGCCTGGTGGAGATGGCCTGGATGGGGCTCTGAAGCTCTAGGAACAGATCTGAAACTGCAAGTGTGAATGAGACTGCCCTCAGAAAACATGCAAGCAATGTGAGAACAGAAGCCAACCAAGGTTGGAGCTTGAATTAAAACAGTGTTTCAAGTTGAACAGAGGAAGCAGGCACGCCAAGAGAAGAACAGAAGTTATAATAACCCAATCCTGAGCCCATACTGCCCCTGGACTTCTTGGAAAGAATGATTTTTTTTTTTTAAATTCAAAGGTCACTCAGTCGATTTTAAACATTAAACAAAATTACACAAGAAGTCCATGATGAGGGCAAGAATTTGCATCTCCTGGCTGCCTCTCAGAGCTTTATCCACCAGCCATATGGAATTGATGATTAATATTCAGTAGGAAGTGAATGTGTAATCATGTGCCTGCCATTCAAATGTGAAAAGAAATGTTTTCTGCTCAGTATACCCAATAATACATTAATATATCTTCAGTTTAAAATACATTTATGAATAATTTTATACATTTTATAAATTTCCTGGCAAGGATGATAATAGAACAATCTATTTTCACTGCTACATGAAACAAAAAAGAGGAATGAAAGGTTCAGTTAATCAAGGAATTTAATGTGCTTTATAATAAACATCAAACAGTCATTACTTGGGCTATACAAAGGGTGGCTGAGGTCATAATGTGATTATAATAGCAAGAGTTTGTGTCCATATATATTCTGTCAGTTACTTAAATTTGCATAAGAAGTTTCCTCTATGAATTTTTTTTACCACATTAGAAAGCTAGAAATCAAATTTGCTTGTCCTGATTTATATATGAGCAGGAATAATAAGATTTTGTAATGATTAACAGTAGTAACAATCAAATAAATGGAAAACACTAACCTTTCCAAGGTACCGATGCAATGACAAACAGACGGATATGAAAATAAATTACCTGCACTGCCATATGTAGATGTTGTTTAGAATACCAGGAAAGCACCAGAATCTGAAATGATTACTGTGGCAGTGTTTGACGAGGCCAGGAAAAAAAAAAATGCTGTGAATTCTTCATCTTTTGTCATCTTTGTCAACAGTGTGTACCCATGTGTGGTGTATACACATGTGCATGTTCAATTTTGTGGCATCCTGATCATAAGGAGAGATGCAGTTACTTCAAGATCATAGGGAGAGGCTGGGTGTGGTGGATCACATGCCTGTAATCCCAGCACCTTGGGAGGCCGAGGCGGGCAGATCACCTGAGGTCAGGAGTTCGAGACCAGCCTGGCCACCATGGCAAAACCCTGTCTCTACTAAAAACACAAAAATTGGGTGGGGGTGGTGGTACACGCCTGTAATCCCAGCTACTCGGGAGGGAGGCTGAGGCAGAATTGCTTGAACCGAGGAAGCAGAGGTTGTGTGAACAGAGATCCCACCACTGCACTCTGGCCTGTGCGAATGGGCAAGATTCAGTCTCAAAAAAAAAAAAAAAAAAAAAAAAAAAAAAGTCACAGGGAGAAACCTGGGGCCAGACGGAAATGTACAATCCATCCAGGAGGAGCTGATGGATTCACAGTTTCCCCTCTTAACAACCACTGCCACTAAAATATGCATTCCAGGGTTATTGCATTAACTCTGTCATAGTCCACTAGTTGTAACTCCCAGGGTTCTCAGTGAGCAAAAAGTTTTGTTTAAAAATGGCTTTGGGATGATTCTTGATAAATTAAGAACCTATGATTCCATGATGCTTCCTTTAGGAATACTATCCAAGGAGTAATGTCCACTACAATCTCCTTCAGCAACATTCTTGTTTTTTATTTTTTTGAGATGTAGTCTCACTCTGTCGCTAGGCTGGAGTGCAGTGGCACAATCTCAGCTCACTGCAACCTCTGCCTCCCGGGTTCAAGCAATTCTCCTGCCTCAGCCTCCCGAGTAGCTGGGACTACAGGTCTGCGCCACCGTGGTCAGCTAATTTTTTGTTGTATTTTTAGTAGAGATGGGGTTTCACCATGTTGGCCAGGATGACATTCTTGCTTTTACTGAGGAAAAAAATTCCAAGGCAGAGGGAGAATGCTCTAATGATGGCTAATCTATTATTCTAAGTATTCAAAGGTGACGAAGATTAAGGGCCTCAAACATATTAAACACTTAACAAATGTCAAAATAATAAAAGGGAAAAAAGGGGAGAGTATAAATGAATAAATGATAACAAGAGGCTATAAAATTAAGAACATTCTAGTAAACAGAAATAAAGTTGTGTTCAGTTTGATAATCTAGACATGCAAAAATTATGAATTTTTTAGCATTTATAATGTAAGAGATATATGGAAAGTTTAAGTTAAAAACTAGCTTATTCTCAATCATAAAATATGAGGTAAAATTTTGAATCAAAGCTTGATGAGGGTTATTTAAAAATGTGATTTTGTTCGTGTCTTGACAGTAAAATGAAAGTATACAATTAAACAATAGAGCCAGGAAACTGCTCTTTTATTCATTCAAATATGTTGAATCTGTTTATGGAACTTAGCCATAATGCATATTTCTACTTCATTTTTAACAAACTAGGTATAATCTTATATATTTGTAATTTGGGAAATTTTCAGAATCCATTTAATCACAAGTATCCATCCAATGAAAAAGTTTACTGTCACCATTTTATGTTCACTCCAAAGTGTGATAAACATTTGATTAGCTAAATTTTTAAAAATCCAACCAAATTACCAAAACTAAATCGCACTTAACTGATTTTCCAAACAAACTTAGAATGTGACAAAGAGTTGGTCCTGTAAGTACAAGTAATTGTTAGTACCTACGAAGCCTTCAACAAACTGTCTGGTGCTCTGCAGTCCTATCTTCTGGGAGACAGAAAACAGGACTTTCTGTTTCTGTTTTGAAAAATTACCTTCACTGGGCCAAAGTTATGGATCTGGCAGACACTGCCTCCCCACACAACGATGACCCACAACATCCCCATCCTCCTCGCCCCCTATTCCTTGGCCCACCTTCAGGAGGTATGGACAACTGGGTTACAAAGTTGGGCTTCAGAATCCTGGAGTAAGCTTCCCCTGGCCCTCCAACTCAATTCATACTCTTTCTCTACTGCCTTCTCTTTGCAATCCAGCATCCACCAACCTCCTCATTCGTATGAATGGCGAACTTTTTTTTTTTTTTTTTTTGAGACGGAGTCTCGCTCTGTCGCTAGGCTGGAGTGCAGTGGCGCAATCTTGGCTCACTGCAACCTCCGCCTCTCGGGTTCAAGTGATTCTTCTGCCTCGGCCTCCCAAGTAGCTGGGACTACAGACACATGCCACCACACCCAGCTAATTTTTGCATTTTTAATAGAGACGGGGTTTCACTGTGTTGGCCAGGATGCTCTCAATCTCTTGACCTCGTGATCCGCCCGCTTTGCCCTCCCAAAGTGCTGGGATTACGGGTGTGAGCCACCACACTCAGCGGTGAACTTTCTTGATGAATGGTGAATTCAATGGTGATTTATAACATGGAGAGTTCTGAGGAGCTTTTGTAAACCTAAAGCATAAACCAAACACTTTCTAGCCTTGTTATAGCAATTATTAATATACAATCATGACATCAGCAAGCTGGGAAGAATCTTGGATGTAATCTAAGCCTAAACTCCTCATTTTATAGATAGTGAACTATAATACTAGTGATCGCCTACAACCAAAATAATAACTGACTCAAAGTAACCTGCACATTCATGTAACGTCAGTGGAACATCTCAATTACACATTTTCATGTTTTGAGGCCTTAAATCCTTGCTGTAAGAGGTTGTTCATTTGAACCCAGGTTCTTAATGTTTGCATGTATCTTTTAATTTACAATCATGTGCAGATTTAGAAATATTTAAAAATTTCAAATCCTGTACTTCTTCCATAAACCCTGAATTCACATTTCATTGTTATTAATGGCATCAACGTGCCTCTCATAAACTATTTAAAACAAGGAATAACTTTATACATTTAAGAATTCTGAATTCTATTTTCTGTTCTTTGCAACTGGATCAGCGGCAGGGAGCTTGGAGGGAGATGAGAAAAACAAGCTCTGGACTCCCACAGACTTCAGACATTATTAGGTGCTGTCATTTTCTCCATATATTCTCATTTTCTTCCAGGGACAATGTAATGCTTATGCAATTAAACAAACATGATATTAAATAGCCTGAATTACAGAATGTTCCCTGCTCCCTGCAATGATCGTGATATACATCTCACTATTAACAAATTTCTCAGGAGAACAAGGGTGGACGGTTTAAAATGTAGACATGATAAGCTTTTAATAAAACAATGATATACCAGTATCTACATAGAGTAAGCAAGAAAAATTCAGTGATGATTTTTCTCCCCAAGGAAGTCTCAAAAGAAAGATATCCACATCCAGGTAAGTTGGGAACCATGACAATTCCCTGTAGTGTGAAGGTTTCCACAAATCTTTAAAGCTGACTTAGAGAAAGACATTAATACAAGATTATATCCTTACCATAATTTGTCCCTTGGAGCCAATACATTTACATTTTGACTTAAAGTATGTTGATGACCAAAACCATTGTATACAAAATGTAAAGAAATGCAATACAAAAATTAAAATAAATGCTGTTCTCCCTAATACCTTCATACTGTTAACTTTGAGCCTTAGAAAAATGTGAGAACTGTTTTGGCTCAGTAGAAGGGTGCTCTGCTCCAACACTACAATGCTTTACAGACCCTGGGTAACAAAACTCCTTTACAGGGGTGAAATGAGTATTTAATGAGAACACTGATTGTCAGCCAAATTTCAGCATGTGCCCTAAGAAACAACGGAGATACATCTTTTCTTACAACAGTAGCTGATAAAAACAGTAGTTGAAAACAACAACAAAAACACAACAAAACACAACAAAAACACCTAGACTTTTAAAAAAATGATTATGCTTCTTTGGGGATGCAGATATGTCTGCGTTTGGAGTTTTCTGGCCACTTTCCTGTAATATTTGCTTTAATAATTTCTTTCAACCCTTTACAACACCAGCTGTTACACTGAGGATAAATACAGGTCTCCAGGAGAGATGCTTCAAAGTATCTCACTTTATGGAAACACAAAAGCATCAAATCAGGCAGTTTGGTTGTTTAATCATAAATTGCTATTTTCCAACTGCTAAATTTTTGTGTGTGTGTGAGACGGAGTGTTCTGCCAGGTGAAACTGGCACTGTCACGAGCTTCTTTGTGTCACATAACTATTTATTGGAAATGAAAAGGCTGAAAAACATCCTGTGCCCTTCATTCTATGTTAAATTCATGGAAGATGTTCTCAAAGTCTACTTTTCAAGATCACAGTATTCTTTATATTAAATAACAATAACAAAGCCTAAGAGTCACGAGGTGTTAGTTGAACAAGTAAAATGTCTGTTTGCAAATACTATATTGGAGAATGAACAGGTAAGAAGGAATAGAGTATAGGGTGTTATTTTTGATCATCAATATTCTCTCAGAGGGCAGAAGGCTGTCTTTTCAACTTGTCAAGGGTTCAAGAAGGCTAAGTTTAAAACAGTAAGTTTTACCACAATTGAACAAACTCTACCACACACAGTGAATGGGACTATATCAACTTAAAAACATAGCCTTTAAAATTCCTCTCATTAGATGATGGAGGCTATGGACCCTCCCCCCTGAATCTAGGCAGCCTTTTGACTGCCTCATCCAAGGGTGCATGATGAGAAAGGTACTTGTGACTTGGAACACTAAGTCTTTAAAGACCATGCATCTTCTGTCTTGTCCACTGGAATATTTGTCTCTGGGTCTGTAGTAAGTCCTCCTACAGAAGCTGCCATGATGGAGGGATCACAAGTAGGCACGCCGATGCACAGCCCCATCTGAACTCAGCCTTCCAAATTCTTACCAAGGTCAGAGAAACATGCCTGATGCCATCTTGAATCAGACCGTCTGCCAGCTAAACACCACTCAGCTGCGCCCTGGCTGAATCTCTGTGCAAAAACTATGAGATATAATAAAATGGCTGTTGCCTTAATTTGCTAAGCTCTAGTATAGTTTGCCACGTAGCAACAGAGAATTAAGAATTTGGAAGAGACTTTGAAGATCTGCTAGTCCCATTGTTTGCTTCTAAGGAAACTAAGACCCAGACCGGTGAAGTGTGTATCCAAGGACACTACTTAGTAATCGGGTTAAATCTAGAATCCAAGTCTCTAGGATCTCAGCTCTGTTCTTTCAAAGAGCTCATCTTGGTTTCCTCATATCCCGCTTCCACTTTTACTCTTTTGGTTTTTTTTGTGGGTTTTTTCCTTTTTTTTGAGACAAGGTCTCACTCTGTTGCCCAGGTTGAAGTGCCATCAGGGCTCACTGTGGCCTTGACCTTCAGGGTTCAAGAGATCCTCCCACCTCAGCCTCTCAAAGTGCTGAGATTATAGGCATAAGCCATCATGCCCAGTCTATTTTGTTATCATGTGAACTCAAAAAGTACCAGGGCCAGGTGTGGTGACACATGCCTGTAGTTCCAGCTACTTAGGAGACCAAGGATTGCTTGATCCCAGGAGTTTGACACCAGTCTGGACAACACAGTGAGACTCTGTTTCTTTTTTTTTTTTTTTTTTTAAAGTAACCAGAGCATGCCCATAAAGGCCGTATCTCCTCCCTCTTTTTAAAAGTTAAGGCTGGGCAGGCACAGTGGCTCATGCCTGCAATCTCAGTGCTTTCAGAGGCAGAAGTGGGAGGGTCACTTGAGGTCAGAAATTTGAGACCAGCCTAGGCAACATAGCAAGACAACCCCTCGACAAAAATAATAATAAATAAATAAATAAATAAATAAATAATTTCATTAGCTGGGCATGGTGGCATACACCTATACTCCTAGCTACTCAGGAGGCTGAGGCAAGAGGAATGCTTGTGCCCAGGAGTTCGAGGCTGCAATGAGCTGCAATTGTGCCACTGTACTCCAGTCTGGGTGACAGAGCTAGACCCCATCTTGATAAATAAATAATAAAGTTAAGAATAATTCTGACATAGTTTCTTCTGTCTTTATCTTAAACATTTTCCTTAGATGAAATTGGGAAAGAATTACTATTTACAGAGCATGGAATAAAACTTCTGATCCAAGTTTGTTTCAGCAATGCAGACATTAGTATTAGCCTCAAAAACCTGCCTGACATTTCATCGCTTCATTCCCATTTCATGTGAAACATCTTCAGGTAAACATTGCTGTTACTTTTTTAGTACTTATACAGTCAATGTTTTGCTCCAACTAGTTAAGACAACCTATGACCGTTTATTATCTCTAGTAACATAGTTCTTGGTTTTATTTCTTTAATCAGCTGGCATACTTATTAAAAGGCAATACTGAGCTTCCCAAGGTCAGCCTTTTGTGTGAGCAGTTTACAGGAAACGTTTCAGGTGATCTTTAGGCTCCGTATGAACCTGAAATTGAAGATTAATGATCTGCTCAGTAAGAAGCATTCTCATTAAGCACGTTAGTCTTTAGGATACTGTGTTCATTAAACTGTTAATGAATAAAGAAAAGACCATTTCAAAGATAAACAAGTTCTGGCAGCTGTTTTAAAAGGAAAAGTTCACAAGATACTGGCATACGCAGGGACTAGCGCATTGTAAGTAACTAGAGGTCACAGGCTCATAAATGGTTGAATGATTTTTGGGGATTCATCAATGTCTCTAACATTTTCATCCAGAAGTTGTTTCTCTATATTTACATGAAATATTATTTTTGAAAACCACGCCTACTATCTGATGGCTCTCTCTTCCCTTAATAAACCTGTATCCTCTATCTCCTATCCTGAACATGAGATGCCTTAAAATGGGAATACCTTGCCCTACAAATGAATTAGTTCTCAGTAAAACACTAATTTTCAAATGCATGACAGCACCTTCCAGAATCAGAAGAATTCTATTACACCAAAAGGATTTTTTGAATTTATAAGCCTTTATAAACTTTCAGAATATTTAATACACCAAATTTTAAAAGGCAGTAATCTAAAGAATAAATATCTCAGAATTACTCAAGATGAAATGCTAATCACAACCTTAAAAATATTTGCAAACATTTCATGAACATGATACAATTAGGTAAATTTCCTGTGTAACACACTATTTCCTAGACAATAGTTTTTTAGTCATGCATTTTGTAATTCTGTTTCTTTAACATGGAAGCTGCAGTTTCAGTTCAAACTAAGTTGCTGTATTTATATGGCATTCTAGGCCCAGGATATTACAGCAGTTGGGATAATGCTTTCCGTCAGCTTGTAATTTAAGATCTTTCAAAGCAGCTTAACATTTGTGTTATTTCATCCTCACAAAAAGTCCTATGTGGTGCCAATACATATTATGATGATTTTAAGACAACCTGAGGACCAGAGAGACTGGGTAACGTGCTACACCACCAGACTACACCATCCTGACGCAGGAAGCAGCTTCCATTTCCACAGCAGATTCATCCAAAAATAAAGTACTATATAAATGGCAGTCTTACTTTCGACTAAGGCTGGCCAAATGGGCCCAGACCAGGTATCTCTGAATTGGAGAATTCTAAGACTGACTAAATGAGGACCCACATCTACTACTTAGTAGCACAACCCTTTGTTAAAATGATTCTGCCAGGATCTTCCTCCATATTTCTTCAGGCCAGTTGACTCCAAATTCTTGTTTTTGTTTTGTTTTTCTAAAAAGTCTACTTTTTGTGCCAGGCGCAGAGGCTCACACCTGTAATCCCAGCACTTTGGGAAGCTGAGGCGGGCGGGTCATGAGACCAGTCTGACCAACGTGGTGAAACCCCATCTCTACTACAAATACAAAAATTAACCGGGCGTGGTGGTGTGCGCCTGTAATCCTAGCTACTCAGGAGGCTGAGGCAGGAGAACTGCTTGAACCTGGGAGGCGGAGGTTGCAGTGAACCAAGATGGCACCACTGCACTCCAGCCTGGGCAACAGGGCGCAACTCTTATCTTACTGCTCCCCTACCCCGCCAAAAAAGTCTACTTTTTGTAAAATACATTTTCTTTACTACCTCATCTGTTGTCCTTATGGACTCAGAAGAAAATTCAACTGTGCTACTTGGCAGAAAGCTTAACTGAGTAGTGGGGCAGGGTAATGGAAGTACAGGCTGACTCTGCATATCAGTTTCCTCATCCATAAAATGGATGTTTTTATATGACTCTTGTAAGAATCAAGTGAGACACGAGTGTTTTGTTAACCGTAAAGTGCTACAGCTACACAAAATGAAGCTATTACTGTTACACATGCGTGTCAGGAAATTAATTTTATAGTACTATTTATGAAATTTTTCCTTCCATTAACTCACTGTCATATCCAAGTCAGTCTTCTATCTGTGGCGATATTAGCAGAATTTTCAAGTGAATGAAACAAAACTCACAGAAATGAGACAATATAGATTATAAAATTCATAATCTCCCAATACATTAGCAAATCGAATATTTATACTATCCATATTGTATCTGTTCATGCTTTTATCTATAACTAGATGCTATGAACTGAACTGTGTCCTCCCAAATGTATATGTTGAAGCTCTAATCCCCAGTACAATGGTATGGAGAGATGGGGCCTTTGGAAGGTCATTGAGATTAGATGAGGTCATGAGGGTGGGGCCCTCATGAGGGGATTAGTTCCCTCATAAGTGACAGGGGAGTTCACACAGTCATGCACACATTCTCTCTCTTCATCATGTGGAAATAGAGAGAGACAGTGGTCATCTGCAAGCCAGGAAGAGTGCCCTCACCAGAAACTGACCACAGTGGCACTCTAATCCCAGACTTCCAACCTCCAGAATCATGAGAATATTTCTGTTTAAGCCATGGAGACTGTGGTACATTATTATGGCAGACATAGCTGATTAAGACAGTAGACTGACCAGGAACCACCTCAGTGATTCAGCCTAAGTTCCAATCCTGGCATAACCATCTGCTTGCTACATAACATTAGGCAAATTACTTAACTTTTCTGATCCTTAATTTTAGCATCCAAAAATGGGTAATATAATAGCACTGACCTAATAGCATTACTATGACTATTAAATGTGTTAATATACATTTATAATTATGCCTGGCACTTAATATATGTTGCTTTCTTTATGCACCTTCTTAGCTTTTTTAATAGGCACAGAGTAGATAATAAATTCTGAAGTGATGAATTTCATTATAAAGTAGGATGGAACTGCCAGCTGTGGTGGCTCACGCCTGTAATCCTGGCACTTTGGGAGGCTCAGGTGGGCAGATCACTTGAAGTCAGGAGTTCAAGACCAGCCTGGCCAACATGGTGAAATTCCATCTCTACTAAAAATACAAAAATTAGCCAGTCGTGGTGCCGAATGTCTGCAGTCCCAGCTACTCGGGAGGGTGAGGCAGGAGAATCGTTTGAACCCAGGAGGCGGAGGGTGCAGTGAGCCGAGATCACATCACTGCACTCCAGCCTGGGCAACAGAGCAAAACTCTGTCTCAAAAAAAAATAAAAATAATGAGCTGTGCATAGTGGCACACACCTGTAATCCCAGCTACTCGAGAGGCTGAGGCACGATAATCGCTGGAACCCAGGAGGCGGAGGTTGCAGTGAGCAGAGACAGAGCCACTGCGCCCCAACCTGGGAACACAGTGAGACTGTCAGAGAAAGGAAAGGAAAGGAAAGGGGAGGGGAGGGGAGGGGAGGATGAAAGAAAGAAAGAAAGACAAAGAAAGACAAAGAAAGACAAAGAAAGACAGAAAGACAGAAAGACAGAAAGACAGAAAGACAGAAAGAAAGAAAGAGAGAAAGAGAGAAAGAGAGAAAGAGAAAGAAAGAAAGAAAGAAAAAGAAAGAAAGAAAGAAAGAAAGAAGGAAAGAAAGAAAGAAAAAGAGAAAGAGAAAGAGAAAGAAAGAAAGAAAGAAAGAAAGAAAGAAAGAAAAAGAGAAAGAGAAAGAGAAAGAGAAAGAGAAAGAGAAAGAGAAAGAAAGAAAGAAAGAAAGAAAGAAAGAAAGAAAGAAAGAAAGAAAGAGAAAAACAAAGGAAAGGAAAGGAAAGGAAAGGAAAGGAGAGGAGAGGAGAGGAGAGGAGAGGAGAGGAGAGGAGAGGAGAGGAGAAGAGAAGAGAAAAAGAAAAGAAGAAAGAAACTAGCCCATGTGAAGTCATCTGGTCTACCCCCATTGGAAGCAGGGACACATCGAAACGATCAGACACTGATCACTCCTTGTTTACTTGCAAACATTTTCAGGGAAACAAGTCTACATTCGGACCACATGAAGTGTTTAACAATCTATACCATTAGGTTAGTTACAGGAATGAATTCCCTAAATCTGACAGGATTCTCTCTATATTCACTTCCACAGCTGGTGTCCCTATATTATCACAGGCTGCTAGTCAACTTTCTCTTTCAAAGCCCAGCAACTTCAGCTCCATTGCTCTATCCTTGCAGTTAGCAATGTTTACTCTGACTTTAATTCTCAAATGTAGAAATATTTCCGGCACTTTATTGACCCAGGTTAAAAAAATCCTGAAGAACTCAAAAAGGATTACACTGGGAAGTGCAAGAAAACCAAAAACCACAAAATAAACTTTCACCAAGTTTCAGTCTTTACTCATTGGCTCCAAACTGTGGCTGATGAATGATTCTAATCAGAACTATTTATCATAGAAGGTAAATGAATATATTCATTTTTATTCATTCCTATTATAATATTATGAAAAGTGAGTCCCAGTATAAACTGAATAAAGTCACCAGAGGAATAAAATCAATTAAAGACATACCGTGTACTTACACTCAGGCAGACTTGGCAATTCAGTGCTTTAAGCTAATTTCTCTCTTGATATTTTCAGAATCTAATTCAGTAACACAAGTAATGCTTATTAGTAATATTAATGTACCACATGCTATCTCTGTCAACTTAATAATCTTGGGCTTTGTTTTTTTTTTTTTACTAAAATGTCAATCTAATGTGTGGAATCCTACCCCAAGAGAATCTATGCAAAATTACAATTAACAGATTCATTCTATAGACATAGTAATTAGCCATGGGACCATTCATGAATGCCTGTAATTAAGTTATTTTACACATTACAATAATTTTACTTGAAATCATAAGATTTGCATTAACCACTATAAACAGCTACTAGCACCACACACTGCACCAAGCCCTTTAATTGCATTATTGCATTTCAACTTTACAATGAGAAAAACCCTCAGAGACCATCAACAATTAAGGTTGTACAACCAGTAAGCAGTGGAGTAATGATTTTAATTCAGGCATTCTAATATCAGAAAATAAGCCTTTTCTACTGCTTTGTACTGGGCATAGATGGAAAAAAATGCCAGTAAAACAGTGAAAAAGCAGATTCAGGTGAGCAAATACGTTTTCTATAAAGAGCCATAGACACTACTAATCCAAGGAAAGGACAGAGTCTATTGAAGGTCTCAAAAAAAAAAATCAGTTTTAATATTGATTTTTAAGACAGAAAAACAGAAAAAAATGTACCCATTTCCCATTTTCATTTATGTGGCTTACAGAACTCCACTACTAGCCGGTGCTGATCAGCATACCAGGCAACTTCAGCCCACAAGCGTGGTTTCAGGAACTGGCACATACATAATTTCATCAGAGCCACTTGTTGAGATTTCTAGGCAAGAGAAGCTATCAGAACTTTTTCTTCCTGAAGGCTGGAGGAGGCAGTTCTTAGTTGAGAAACTACCACTGCCACTCTACTGCAAGGAGAGAGCTGAAGTTAAGGGGTCCTTTCCATGGCACCTAAGAGCAATCCTGGCTCTTGAAGCTAGAGATTCCGCTGAACCTTTTTGTTACTGTATTAATTAATTCCCTTTATTGTTTCGGTCATTTGATGTAAGCTCTCCATCCCTGCTATGACCAAAGATTCCTAATAGAAGTCAAAAGTCAAGAAATGTTTAAACACGCACACATTCTCTATTCCTTCTTTTGTCTTAACGCCAGTACCCAAGGGAAGCCATTGTAATGCACCCATTTTAAAGCAGGCAAACCTTATGAAACCTCAATATGGGACCCGATGATGACAGCACAGGAAAACTGAGCCTTTCAGTCTCAAAAGGCAGCAGTGTCAGTCAAGATTTCTATGGCACCATGCAGTTAACAAATCTTGACTCACGAGTTCTGTACCATAATTATCCCGGTTTTACAGAACTGACAAACCAGTCCCCTTTTGGATCAAGGATCCCCTTAAGAATCTAATGAAAACTATAGATTCCTCTCACCAGAGACCTGCATGTACATAAATAAACACATCTTCCATACAGTTGAGGGGATTCAAGAACACCCCTCCTCCAGGCGCACCGATGCAGATCCACCAACCTCCAAATTAAGAACCCCTATGTAGTAACCACTGCTTGGGCAGTAAGAAAAACACTAATGGGACAACCAGCATCTACTTGTCCAGTTTCTCAAAAAGGTTATCCACTATGCCTGAGACTTCTACAAGTCTCCTCAGAGATACCTAACAGATACCCTCCTTTAAAAAGCCTGATTCCCAAACTGAAAACTTTCTTATTCATCTTCTTTTGGTTACAATAAAAATAAGGCGGCAATAACAAGAACATGAATAGAAACTTACATATTCTGTCACCAGAAGTCAAATATGATTTTAGATTATTACTATATTTTCTGGTTCAACAATTCAAGTTATTGGGAAAAACTTTGTATAGCATTTATATTTATTCTTAATCATTTCTATAAAACAAGGTAAACAGCCCTTAGTATAATTTCCCTTTGTACACTGTTAACACAAGAAAATGAGTTTTAATTTATTTTCTCAAACTGCATAGTACCAGGCAAGTTGCTATAAATGAGAAGGCAATCTATACTATGCTGAATCTGTTAATTTGCAGTAATTAACTACACTAAAAATTTATTCAGGCTGGGCACGGAGGCTCACGCCTATAATTCCAGCACTTTGGGAGGCTGAGGTGGGCAGATCACCTGAGGTCAGGAGTTCAAGACCAGCCGGGCCAACATGGCAAAACCCCGTCTCTACTAAAAATACAAAAATTAGCCAGGCATGGTGGCAGGCGCCTGTAATCCCAGCTACTGGGGACGTTGAGGCAGGAGAATCACTTGAACCTGGGAGGTTTGCAGTGAGCAAACCTGCAGTGAGGCTGCAGTGAGCTGAGATTATGCCACTGCACTCCAGCCTGGGTGACAAGCGCAAAACTCCATCTCAAAAAATGTTTTAAAAAAATTCATAAAACATCTCTCAGAAGACAAACAGGTAAATTCAATCACTGCTTTATATATCTGGAAAGATATATAGAAAAATTAAATGTTTTATTCCAGGTTATCATGGGTGCACAATATTAAGAAAGTGGTACTTTTAAAAGTCTAGAATGCATGGCCAAGGTGACTCCTAAGTAAGTTCATTTGGACTTCAAAAAGCTATTAAACAACTTATGACAATTACTTTTTTCAGAGAGGGTCTCACTCTGGAGCCCAAGCTGGAGTGCCATGGCACAATCATGGCTCACTGCAGCCTCAACCTCCTAGGCTCAAACGATCCTTCTGCCTTAGCTGCCCGAGTGGCTGAGACTACAGGTGCACACCACCACACCTGGCTAATTTCTTTATATTTTTAGTAGAGATGAGGTCTCACTATATTGCCTAGGCTGGTCTTGAACTTGGCTAGGCTCAAGCAATCCTCCCACTTCAGTATCCCAAAGTGCTTGGATTACAGGTGTGAGCCACTGTGTGTGACCACGATTACTATCTTATTATCCAAATAATTTCTCATTACTCATAGAAAATAAAGTAACAAGTGTAAAGGGTTACAGCAGAAATCACAGATAGATTTTCTATACATGATTGCAAAATATTAATTATTGTATACTTTTCTATTCCAGTTGCAGATTAAAAGTCAGTAGTCATGATCACCTTTTCTACCCAAAGGTATGTGAAAAATTGTAAACTTTTCTATTAAAAAAAAACACTCAGAGGGGAAGTTTTCTCAATCCATTTTGAAATTTATATGTGAGAGTTCATAAAAATTAACAACGACAGGTTCCGATCCAAGAAAGCTGAATAGGAACAGCTCCGGTCTGCAGCTCCCAGTGTGATCAACACAGAAGACAGGTGATTTCTGCATTTCCAACTGAGGTACCTGGTTCATCTCATTGGGACTGGTTGGACAGTGGGTGCAGCCCATGGAAGGTGAGCCGAAGCTGGATGGGGCGTTGCCTCACCCAGGAAGCACAAGGGGTTGGGGGATTTCCCTTTCCTAGTCAAGGGAAGCCACGACAGTCTGTACCTGGAAAAAGGGACACACCTGCCCAACTACTGTGCTTTTCCCATGGTCTTAGCAACCAGCAGACCAAGAGATTCTCTTCCGTACCTGGCTTGGTGGGTCCCACGCCTACAGAGCCTTGCTCACTGCTAGTGCAGCAGCCTGAGATCCACCTGCGAGGCTGCAGCCTGGTAGGGGAAGAGGCATCCACCATTGCTGAGGCTTGAGTAGGTAAACAAAGCAGCTGGGAGTCTCAAACTGGGCGGGACCCACCACAGCACAGCACAGCAAAGGCTACTACCTCAATAGACTCCACCTCAGTGGGCAGGGCATAGCTGAACAAAAGGCAGCAGAAACTTCTGCAGACTTAAATGTCTGACAACTCTGAAGAGAGCAGTGGTTCTCCCAGCACAGCATTTGAGCACTGAGAATGGACAGACTGCCTCCTCAAGTGAGTCACTGACCCCCGTGTAGCCTAACTGGGAGATGTCTCCCATTAGGGGCAGAAAGACACCTCATACACACAGGTACCCCTCTGGGACGAAGCTTCCAGAGGAAGGATCAGGCAACAACATTTGCTGTTCTGTAATATCTGCAGTTCTGCAGCCTCCCCTGGTGATACCCAGGCAAACAGGGTCTGGAGTGGAACTCCAGCAAACTCCAACAGACCTGCAGCTGAAGGGCCTGACTGTTAGAAGGAAAACTGACAAACAGAAAGGAATAGCATTAACATCAATGAAAAGGACATCCACACCAAAAACCCTATCTGTAGGTCACCAACATCAAAGACCAAAGGTAGATAAAACCACAAAGATGGGAAGAAACCAGAGCAGAAAAGCTGAAAATTCTAAAAACCAGAGCGCCTCCTCTCCTCCAAAGGAGTGCAGCTCCTCACCACCAAAGGAACAAAGTTGGACAGAGAATGACTTTGATGAGTTGACAGAAGTAGGCTTCAGAAGGTTGGTAATAAGAAACTTCCCTGAGCTAAAAGATTATGTTCTAACCCATCTCAAGGAAGCTAAAACCCTTGAAAAAAGGTTAGATGAATGGCTAACTAGAATAAACAGTGTAGAGAAGACTTTAAATGACCTGATGGAGCTGAAAACCACGGTATGAGAACTTCGTGACGCATGCAGAATCTTCAATAGCCGATTCGATCAAGTGTAAGAAATGATATCAGTGATTGAAGATGAAATTAATGAAATAAAACAAGAAGACAAGATTAGAGAAAAAAGAGGAAAAAGAAACTAACAGTCTCCAAGAAATATGGGACTATGTGAAAAGACCAAATCTACGTTTGATTGGTGTACCTGAAAGTGACAGGGAGAATTGAAACAAGTTGGAAAAGACTCTTCAGGATATTATCCAGGAGAACTTCCCCAACCTAGCAAGACAAGCCGACATTCAAATTCAGGAAATACAGAGAACACCACAAAGATACTCCTTGAGAAGAACAACCTCAAGACACATAATTGTCAGATTCACCAATGTTGAAGGAAAAAATATTAAGGGCAGCCAGAGAGAAAGGTCAGGTTACCCACAAAGCGAAGCCCATCAGACTAACAGCGCATCTCTCGGCAGAAACCCTACAGCCAGAAAAGAGTGGGGGCCAATATTCAACATTCTTAAAGAATTTTCAACCCAGAATCTCATACCCAGCCAAACTAAGCTTCAGAAGTGAAGGAGAAATAAGATCCTTTATAGACAAGCAAATGCTGAGAGATTCTGTCATCATCAGGCCTGCCTTACAAGAGCTCCTGAAGGAAGCACTAAACATGGAGAGGAACAACCGGTACCAGCCAATGCAAAAACATGCCAAATTGTAAAGACCATCAATGCTATGAAGAAACTGCATGAATTAATGGGCAAAATAACCAGCAAACATCATAATGACAGGATCAAATTCACATATAACAATATTACCCTTCAATGTAAATGGGCTAAATGTCCCAATTAAAAGACGAAGACTGCCAAACTGGATAGAGTCAAGACCCATCAGTGTGCTGAATTCAGGAGACCCATCTCACGTGCAGAGACACAAATAGGCTCAAAATAAAGGGATAGAGGAAGATCTACCAAGCAAATGGAAAAGAAAAAAAGGCAGGGGTTGCAATCCTAGTCTCTGATAAAACAGACTTTAAACCAACAGAGATCAAAAGAGACGAAGAAGGCCATTACATAATGGTAAAGGGATCAATTCAACAAGAAGAGCTAACTATCCTAAATATATATTCACCAATACAGGAGCACCCCAGATTTATAAAGCAAGTCCTTAGACACCTATAAAGAGACTCAGACTCCCACACAGTAATAATGGGAGGCTTTAATACTCCACTGTCAATATTAGACGGATCAACGAGACGGAAGGTTAACAAGGATATCCAGTACTTGAACTCAGCTCTGCACTAAGCAGACCTAATAGACATTTACAGAACTCTCCATCCTAAATCAACAGAATATATATTCTTCTCAGCACCACATAGCACTTATTCTAAAATTGACCACATAGTTGGAAGTAAAGCACTCCTCAGCAAATGTAAAAAAACAGAAATCACAACAAACCGTCTCTCAGACCACAGTGCAATCAAATTAGAACTCAGGATTAAGAAACTCACTCAAAACCGCAAACTACATGGAAACTGAACAATCTGCTCCTGAATGACTACTGGGTACATAATGAAATGAAGGCAGAAATACAGATATTCTTTGATACCAATGAGAACAAAGACACAACATACCAGAATCTCTGGGACACATTTAAAGTAGTGTGCAGAGGGAAATTTATAGCACTAAATGCCCACAAGAGAAACCAGGAAAGATCTTAAATCAACACCTAACATCACAATTAAAAGAACTAGAGAAGCAAGAGCAAACAAATTCAAAAGCTAGCATAAGAAATAACTAAGATCAGAGCAGAACTGAAGGAGACAGAAACACAAAAAACCCTTTAAAAAAAAAAAAATCAATGGATCCAGAAGCTGGTTTTTTGAAAAGAGCAACAAAATTGACCACTAGCAAGACTAATAAAGAAGAAAAGGGAGAAGAATCAAATAGACACAATAAAAAATGATAAAAGTAGACATCACCACCAATCCCACAGGAATACAAACTACCATCAGAGAATACTACAAACACATCTACACAAATAAACTAGAAAACCTAGAAGAAATGCATAAATTCCTGGACACATACACCCTCCCAAGACTAAACTAGGAAGAAGTTGAATCTCTGAGTAGACCAATAACAAGCTCTGAAATTGAGGCAATAATTAATAGCTACCAACCAAAAAAAGTCCAGGACCAGATGGATTCACAGGCAAATTCTACCAGAGGGGCAAAGAGGAGCTTGTGTCATTCTTTCTGAAACTATTCCAATCAATAGAAAAAGAAGGAATCCGGCCGGGCGCGGTGGCTCAAGCCTGTAATCCCAGCACTTTGGGAGGCCGAGACGGGCGGATCACGAGGTCAGGAGATCGAGACCATCCTGGCTAACACGGTGAAACCCCGTCTCTACTAAAAAAATACAAAAAACTAGCCGGGCGAGGTGGCGGGTGCCTGTAGTCCCAGCTACTCGGGAGGCTGAGGCAGGAGAATGGCGTAAACCCAGGAGGCGGAGCTTGCAATGAGCTGAGATCTGGCCACTGCACTCCAGCCTGGGCGACAGAGCGAGACTCCGTCTCAAAAAAAAAAAAAAAAAAAAAAAAAAAGAAGAAATCCTCCCTAACTCATTTGATGAGGCCAGCATCATCCTGATACCAAAGCCTGGCAGACACACAACACAAAAAGAGAATTTTAGACCAATATCCCTGATGAACATCGATGCAAAAATCCTCAATAAAATACTGGCAAACCGAATCCAGCAGCACATCAAAAAGCTTATCCAAAAGGATCAAGTGGGCTTCATCCCCAGGATGCAAGGCTGGTTCAACATATGCAAATCAATAAACGTAATCCATCACATCAACAAAACCAATGACAAAACCACATGATTATCTCAATAGATGCAGAAAAGGCCTTTGACAAAATTCAACAGCCCTTCATGTTAAAACTCTCAATAAACTAGGTATTGATGGGACGTATCTCAAAATAATACGAACTATTATGACAGACCCACAGCCAGTATCAT
Source organism: Macaca mulatta (assembly GCF_049350105.2). Classification (NCBI taxonomy): domain Eukaryota; kingdom Metazoa; phylum Chordata; class Mammalia; order Primates; family Cercopithecidae; genus Macaca; species Macaca mulatta. The sequence continues at coordinate 52,280,388 of NC_133416.1, read as the reverse complement.
ACTGAATGGGCAAAAACTGGAAGCATTCCCTTTGAAAACTGGCACAAGACAAAGATGCCCTCTCTCACCACTCCTATTCAACACAGTGTTGGAAGTTCTGGTCAGGGCAATCAGGCAAAAGAAAGGAATAAAGAGTATTAAATTAGGAAAAGAGGAAGTCAAATTGTCCCTGTTTGTAGATGACATGATTGTATATTTAAAAAATCCCACTGTCAGCCAGGCACAGTGGCTCACGCCTCTAATCCCAGAACTTTGGGAGGACGAGGCATGCGGATCACCTAAGGTTGGGAGTTCGAGACCAGCCTGGCCAATATGGTGAAACCTCGTCTCCACTAAAAACAGAAAAATTAGCCGGGAGTGCTGGCGGGTACCTGTAATCCCAGCTACTCAGGAGGTTGAGGCAGGAGAATCACTTGAACCTAGGACGCAGAGCTTGCAGTGAGCCAAGATCACGCCACTGCACTCCAGCCTGAGTGACAGAGCGAGACTCTGTCTCAAAAAAGAAAAAAAGAAGAAAACCCCATCGTCTCAGCCCAAAATCTCCTTAAGCTGATAAGAAACTTCAGCAAAGTCTCAGGATACAAAATCAATATGCAAAAATCACAACCATTCTTATACACCAATAACAGACAAACAGAGAACCAAATCATGAGTGATCTCCCATTCACAATGGCTACAAAGAGAATAAAATGCCTAGGAATCCAACTTACAAGAGATGTGAAGGACCTCTTCAAGGAGAACGACAAATCACTGCTCAGTGAAATAAAAGAGGACACAAACAAATGGAAGAACATTCCATGCTCACGAATAGGAAGAATCAATATTGTGAAAATGGCCATACTGCCCAAAGTAATTTATGGATTCAATGCCATCACCATCAAGCTACCAATGACTTTCTTCACAGAATTGGAAAAAATTACTTTAAAGTTCATATGGAACCAAAAAAGAGCTCACATTGCCAAGACAATCCAAAGCCAAAAGAACAAAGCTGGAGGCATCACGCTACCTGACTTCAAACTATACTACAAGGCTACAGTAACCAAAACAGTATGGTACTGGTACCAAAACAGAAATACAGACCAATGGAACAGAACAGATGCCTCAGAAATGACAACACACATCTACAACCATCCGATCTTTGACAAAGCTGACAAAAACAAGAAATGGGGAAAGGATTCCCTATTTAATAAATGGTGCTGGGAAAACTGACTAGCCATATGTAGAAAGCTGAAACTGGATCCCTTCCTTACACCTTATGCAAAAATTAATTCAAGATGGATTAAAGACTTAAATGTAGACCTAAAATCATAAAAACTCTAGAAGAAAACCTAGGCAATACCATTCAGGACATAGGCATGGGCAAGGACTTCATGACTAAAACACCACAAGCAATACCAACAAAAGCCAAAATAGACAAATGGGATCTAATTAAACTAAAGAGCTTCTGTACAACAAAAGAAACTATCAGAGTGAAAAGGCAACCTACAGAATGGGAGAAAATTTTTGCAATCTACCCATCTGACAAAGGGCTAGTATCCAGAATCTACAAAGAACTCAAATTTACAAGAAAGAAACAAACAACCCCATCAAAAAGTGAGCAAAGGATATGAACAGACACCTCTCAAAAGAAGACATTTATGTAGCTAACAGACACATGAAAAAATGCTCATCATCACTGGTCATCAGAGAAATGCAAATAAAAACCACAATGAGACATCTCATGCCAGTTAGAATGGCGAACATAGTCAGGAAAGAACAGATGCTAGAGAAGATGTGGAGAAATAGGAATACTTTTACACTGTTTGTGGGAGTGAAAATTAGTTCAACCATTGTGGAAGACAGTGTAGCGATTCATCAAGGATCTAGAACTAGAAATACCATTTGACCCAGCCATTCCATTACTGGGTATATACCCAAAGGATTATAAATCATGCTACTATGAAGACACATGCACACGTATGTTTATTGCGGCACTATTCACAATAGCAAAGACTTGGAACCAACCCAAATGTCCCTCAGTGATAGACTGGATTAAGAAAATGTAGCACATAAACACCATGGAATACTATGCAGCCATAAAAAAGGATAAGTTCATGTCCTTTGCAGGGACATGGATGAAGCTGGAAACCATCATTCTGAGCAAATTATCACAAGGACAGAAAACCAGACACCACATGTTCTCACTCATAGTTGGGAAGTGAAGAATGAGAACACTTGGACATAGGGTAGGGAACAGCACACACCGGGGCCTATGGGGGGTGGAGGCTGGGGGAGGGATAGCATCAGGAGAAATACCTTATGTAAATGACAAGTTGATGGGTGCAGCAAACCAACATGGCACATGCATATCTATGTAACAAACCTGCATGTTGTGCATATATACCCTAGAACTTAAAAAAAAAAAAAAAACCTGACAGTAGCACACACACACAGTAGCTCTACCATTAGTTTGACAATAAACTCTACAAGTTACCTCTTCACAGAATTTATCACTTTTTTAAAATTAAAATTTGAGCCAGATGTCTTCTAAGTTCTGTCATATCACAACAGGATTAGGGTTGTTTTGCCTATGCCTGTGCCTGTAACTAATTTCCCTCTCCTGAGGCAGACAGGACCCTTCTGCCCTTCATATGTAGCCTCTTTCACTTCCAAGGACAGTCAGCCTGACCCAGCCAGGATCCAGGAAGAAGCACTGGAGGCTGCCCCAGGACCTGCCCCAAGGGTGAATTAAACACCTGGGAACAAACCCAGCTCACAGCTGAAGGAAGGCCACCTGGGAGGACGCAGTCACCCAGAAGCGTAGAGACAGACAGGCATGCTAGTTCAGGAGTGCCATCAGTGTGGGGGGGGCGAGGAAAAAGCCAGGAGTGGTTCTCAACTTTTTGGATTCCTGGTACCTTTCCAAATACTGGAATTTTTGACTAGGGGACTTTTATTGAAGCTGTATTTACACAAGACTGAGAAAATATCCATTTTCCACACGGAAGAATGAGGAGAGCGCTCAAGAGCCACAGGTACTGGAGTTAAAAGGCGGCACACCACCAAGCCATCAGCTCTCCTTGCTAGCTCTGCTCAGATACCATGCCACTCAACTAGGTCATTCCTCAGCCCTGAGAAGCTGCTTTTGAATAGAACTGTAGTTACTGCCAGGCCTGGATTTCTATTATGCCCAGGAGGTGGTTTTCCCACATTGCAGTAAACACTTGATCTTTCTTACATGCCAGCTGAAGTTAAGCCTCCCATCTCTTATTGCAGGAAACTGTACCCTACTCTTACTCACAGCCCTACTTAGGACAGCCAGCACAATATGACTAAGGAAGTCTTGTGAAAATACAACAGTTTGGTCACAATTTAGGGCTAAGATGTAAGATACCACCAGTATGATAGCTAAAGAAGAGAACAGAAAAGTACAGCTCCTGTTACTAAATCTGCGGGCACAGACAGGCCACAACCAGAGTCTGCTACAGGAAGGAGTAGAAGTACCACCACATTGGAGAGAACTTTATTTCCAGGGCAACAGGGTGATTAGGAAACACTGACAAGAACAACACAGAATCCAAAGAACTAAAGAGACTGAGGTCCCAGGCATGTTTCTGAGAAATGAGTTTGAACAACTGAGGAGGAAAAGGACAAGTCAAATTATTAGAACTGAAAGGTTACTGCAGGACTGATAGTAAATGCTGAATTGTTTCATCTCGCCTGCCTGGAGTAAGAATTGGCTCCCGAGACTGGAATGTGGCTGAGTTAGGAAGTGGGAATCAAGAGCCCAGGGGTGGGGGTGGGGGGTTCTGTCAAGGCTGGAATTCAGGGACAGCCTAAAGCCTGTTTTAACTCAGGCAGGGAAGATGACTAAGAGTAGAAACCAGGCTCGAGAAATCATGAGTCATTCTTAAAAGAAACCAACATCAGTGTCAGTAACTTCCCTGGGAACTTGGAAAAGGGGCCTGAACAAATACTTTGGAATCTAATATCCTGCACCAACACTGAACTGCTCCTTCATTTGGATAGGTCACTCTAACTTTTCCATTCTCAGAGCTCTTTCAGTTACCAAACAAGACGAACAGTATCTGTTTACAATATTTTTACCAGTAAAAAAACATCAGTAGGAAAAAAGGTGACTTTCTGGAGAAATGAATCATTACACGTGAACTCCTTATACACAGGGAGAGTCTGCAAACAGTTCCCTCAGAACCAGTGTCACACTCATCAGTAAACTCATCAGTGGAATAATTCTCAGAATGAATGTGCAGTTCAGTTTCACAATCACAGCAGGGCAATTAAAATCTGAATTTCTATAAAATGAGATAGGAGTGAATTTTCCTCACACATTCTCCTCCAACTTAAGAATACATTTGCTAATTTCCTGTAATAGGCAAGGCATTATGTGAGCTGCTTAAAGAGATTACGAAAATAACTAAGGCCAAAAGCTACTTGACTTTAAAGGAAAAACAGAATTAGAAGGTTAAGGATTGTTAGTCCGCTGCCTATCAGAAAGGAATACTTCAAGATTTAATTCAAAATACTTTTTCCAGATATTCCTATAGTTCCAACACACTGGATTATTACTGAAACCTATAACATGGATGAATCCCCAGAAATATTGTGCTAAGTGAAGCCAGGCACAAAAACTACATTCTACATGATTTCTTTAGAACGAAGCTCAAGAATGGGCAAAATCAATTTATAGAGGAAGTCTTTAAGTGCTTGCAGGGACCATGGGGCGGGAGGTTGACATGAAAGGGGTACAAGGGTGCTGGAAGTGTCCTCCATCTCTTGTTCTGAGTGGTGGCTATACAACTGTCAGAACTTAAACAGTTAACAGTACATTTTACTATATGTAAAATATGCTTTTACAATGTTAACCAAAAAGATCACTGGACTAAATAAGCAGTACCAGGAATAGAGGGTTCAGACAAGAGCATGGCAAAAGATAATGTTAGTATTTCTTATATTTGATCTCAATGGCATTTATAGAGAAAAGATTCTCAATTTGAAAGGAATTCGAGGTATTAGATATAACAATGATACAGGTATATTACCTGCTAGATTTCAATCATGTATGAAAGATCCTTACATAGAAAAATAAGTCACAGGACTGTTTAACAGCAAATGAAAACAGAATTTGCATCCATTTCTTTTTGCCCTATGAACCGAAAACAAAGCAAGCTTTAATTTGCATCTTTTTTAAAAAATTTAATTATTATTATTATACTTTAAGTTCTAGGGTACATGTTTCGTATCACTCTATTACTAGAGTGCTTTGGCTATTCACAGGGGAGGAATTCCCCGGTGTGATTCCCTAATGTTAAGATTTTTCACAGGCAACAAATCTTGAGAGAAGCATATCAGAGTCATCAGTAGTTATTTTCCACCCTCACAGATTCTGATTCATGCCTTTGGTGCTTGGTTGTGACTCCCAGCCGAAGTCAGGTTAAACTCTTCCTCCAGACAGGAATAAGTCACATCCCTCAGCCAGCAGAGCAGAAGTCTGGAGAGCCATTTCTGGCTGAGAATCCAGAGGTCCGTTCTCTTCTAGCTCCCTGCCTCTCCCTTCCTTGAGAGGAAAAGACGGAGTGCAGGGAACAGATGTACCTGCTCCCTTTCTTTCTTCCTCCTTTGAAAACTTCGAGAAGCTATACAGAATTGCTGCAATCCAAGCTCTCCATGGCCTCTCCTTTAGCACAAGGAAGGAAGATAATAATGCTACACAGCAATGCAAAGACAGAATGAAGAGAACTGGGGTGACTGACCAAGTTTTGTTGCCTCCCAACCCAGGGCTATTATTTCAGCAAGAAGCAAAGGGGCACTGGAACCACTAGCAATGTTATTACTTTGCAAGGTGCATTAACAGTTGTAGAAATCATTATAAACAAAACCTCTGCATGATGAATTCCCTGAGTACGACTGGACTTGTGAGCCTGAAAGCGTTTGTGGTGTTTTACACATTAATCTAATGTATATCTTGAGCCTTCTCATAGACCTGTTTTGTAAAGAGTTGATAATCTAAGGTCATGTTATTTTTAGAATTATAAAAATAACAGGTGCACTTGTCAGCCATCTCCCAGTGAGAGCCCATCCCCTTGAACTAGTTTTGGATACGTCCAAGTTCTGTTCTCAGCTATCCTGGTTCAGTCTCTTTTTTCACAATCTTTAAATATAATCTGCTGTCATTCTGTTGGTATGTTTGTCTTCCTGCTAGCCTGCCTACTTTGAGAACGGGGGTCACTTCAGTCCTTTGTTGCTCAGTTTCTAGTACCTAGCACAATAAGGTGCTGAACAGATAGGTAAATGAATGCATTTCTGTGTACATTTTTAGTTATTTTATCACTTATTAGAATATAAGCTCCACTGAGGATGGGATTCTATCTGCTTCCTTATCTCTACACCTTAAATATACCGCACATATTTACTGAATAAAGACTGCGAGACAAGATAAATCCAGTGCTCTAAGCTAAATGAAATCTCTATGCACATGACTTTTTCCAAAAGTAGTGGGCTTGATTTATGAAGATGACTCATTGCTAGCAAATTCCAGTCAGCTTTCAGAGGATTTTTTTCTTTGCCAAATAACTTAGTCAAGATGGTGACTGAACTCTTCAAAGTAAGTATTTTGAAGTATAAAACAGGCCACTAGCCACAGTAAAGGCAACTGTAACTCTCAAGAAAACCATGATTACCCATGGCTCAAAAGCCTTTTGCTGTGTTTGCTTACCCTTAGAGCAGATAAAAGGCCTGTTTAGAAATGTTCATGTCTCCACTATGATTTGTAGGCTGTGATATGCCCGTTATAGAAGCATGTACCCGGTGGGCACTAAGTACTATTTAAATTTAAATGGAGGCAGAAAATATGAGCTGGTCTGGCAACCTTCCAAATAGAGTACAGCCTGAGATCCAGTGGACAATGAGAATTGCAATTCTAAATGCAATAAGAGAAAGATGGAATTTTGGCTTTCATAGTAAAAGTAACTCCTATGAAAGGCTTAAATATAAAGCAAATAAATCTTAAACTCTACTTCATTTGGGGATAAAAGCAGCCTTCTTCCTTTCATTTTGCTCTCACCTAACCAAATGAAACAGAATGTCGAAACTTTTCTTAGGTCTGATAACGCTGAAGGGGGCCTGCCGTGTTTAAGTTCTAACATTTGGTTACAGGTTGAGTCGCCCCCAACTTTCAAGCATACAAAACGACAAGCATTAATTCATGTGCCTATTTTGCAAATTAGGTAGAGATTATTTCATTTTTTTATCAGTAAATCTGAAATGACTCAAACTACCAGGGTAATAACTTGTGTGTTCATTTTCCCTGGTATTATATTCATCTCTTTTAACAAGTTATATTTGATATCAAACTTTAACAATACTCAATGAATAGAAATTCTACTTTTGTAGGAAAATTAAACATTTTAGAATTTTTCCTTCTTTTATTGAGACAGAATCTTGTTTTGTGGCCTGGGCTGGAGTGCAGTGGTGTGATGTTGGTTCACTGCAACCTCTGCCCCTGGGATCAAGCAGTCCTCCCACCTCAACCTCCCAAGTAGCTGGGACTACAGGCATGCACCACCACTCTTGGCTAATTTTTTTATTTTTGTAGAGATGGGGTTTTGTCATGTTGCCCAGGCTGGTCTTGAACTCCTGGGGAACTACAGGTGTAAGCCACCGCTCCCAGCCCAAAATTTTTCCTTTAAAAATAACCATTGAAATAAGTAAAAACTACAAATATTCCTTTATTAAAAATTCACAAGATCAATATCAAGAACACTACTTTTTAGACCTTAATACAAGACACTTTAAAATCTTAAATTTGCTAAATTAAGAAATACTCTTATTTCTTAGATATTTCTTTAGTAGAAAGACTATCAAAATGTCATCTGATATTCTATTATGAACCTTACCTTTCATGCTAAAATTATATATTCAAAGTGATGATACAATTCTGTTGTGAAATGCATCTACTGGAAAATACAATTTTATTTAAATGACCTCACTTATATTTCTCCATTTAGTTGTTTTACAATGACTATGCAAGGAACCATCCCTTGTATATTTTATATATATTATATATTTTGCATATGTCATTTATATTTTGTATATATGTTAAATATTTTGTATATGTTAATATTATAATAGTCCAGTAGAGTACCACTACCCCTTCTGTATTATCCCTACATTTTTCTGACACGGAAACCAAGACCCCAAAGTTGTAAGAAGCTGCTCAAGACGAGGTTCTTTTCAGTCATATCACACAGCTCTTCAATAATCAATATCTTTCATTCATTTACCCATTGATTCAACAAAAACTTACTGATTGCCTACTACGCGTCAGGCACTATGCTGCTCACTGAGGTGAAAGTTTTCCTCAAGGTACTCCCAGTTTAACACAAAAGACAAAACGTGACAATGAGCTGTATGAGTGGAAGGAACAGCCTTGGGGGAAAAGCGAAATCTCTAATAAAAAACAAAAGAGGTAAGACTGGGTTAAGACTTAGGTAAAAGCAGTTACCCATAATATTAATAACTTTACCTTATAATTATTGGAAGGCTTTTAGTGTATCCGGCACCACCATCCTGCAAAGTGAGATTTTTAAATGGCATTCTTCATTTGATACAACCATTTTGTATGAAGTAGGTTCTAATATTAGTTCTATCTTACAGAAGAGGGGGAGGTTGTGTTAATTATTCAGGGTCACATGCCTGATGAATGTCTAGGCCAGAATTTGAACTCACATCTGTCTAAAACTAAAGCTTAAGTAGTGGCGGGTCTCCATCTCTGTGCAGAGTCAGGCTAAAGCTGTCTGATGAAAATAATGAAACAGAGGTAGAATTTAAAAATACAAAAATAAAAAAAAAAAACTGAGGAGATTGATAGGCAGCCCAAGAATAAGGAAAGAAGCTGACATGGGAACATTAAAAGGATCACAGGTCAGCATGGTGGCCCATTTCTTCCTCACCATAGCTCGCCACAGTACAGCAGGGTGCCTGTCCACACCCTTGGCCAAAGTAAGGTGAGGATATCTATATCTGTAGCAGAGAGCAGAAATAATCTTTCACCACAGAGAAGAGTATCCTTTTCTTTTAATCTGCATAATAAGTACTTATAATCTAATTCAGGTTTTCAGCTTCAAATCCCAGACCCTGAGAAAAGATCACCTTCACCTCATCTCTAATACCCACACTTAGCCGGGGGCTTGGAAGGTGGATCTGCTCCAGTACATGGCCTGGTCTCTCCTTCTCCCCTCCAGATCCAAGTGGCTATAGATTACCACAGCATTACCACAGTCCTGAGAGCGTGCAGGGATATTAGGGTGGCTGAGAAGGTCCTCTCAGAAACTCAAGATAATCTCCAATTTTAGAAGAGTCTTAGAGAAATGAGGGGCAGAAACTGATGCTGCCTGCATACACAACAGTTGAAAACTGGCAAGGTGGAATGTGAGTGGGAAGGATGAAGAGGTCAAACAGGTTTTAAACAAGATCCTTCCCCCCAGGTGCTACCTGACTGTCCTACTTCCACCAAACACTGCCCTCCCACTAGTGAACAGTGAGCTCTGAAAGACTCCTCCGTATTTCCACGTCTCCAGTCCTAAGAACAGAATCATGTAGAACCCTAACCACGAGAATCTCACCATTAATCTTCCCTCCTCTGTTCTCCTGTGATATTCTAAAGACTTGAACTGTAATAAAAGCTAGTAACTTCTTAAATGTTTCCTTCCGCGCTTTTTGTGCATACAACTATACAATGACACAAAGGAGCATGCATACTTTAATTAGAACTGCTTGGGCAGGTGCAGTGGCTCACACCTGTAATCTCAGCACTTTGAGAGGCTGAGGCGGGAAGACTGCTTGAGCCCAAGAGTTTGGGACCAGCTGGGGAACATAGTGAGACCAAACTCTAACAAAAATAACTAACTAACTAACTAACTAACTAACTAACTAAATAAATAAATAAATAAATAAAATAAAATAAAATAAAAACAAAATAAATAAATACATAAGGGAGGCCTGGTGCACACCTGTGGTCCCAGCTACTCAGGAGGTTGAGGTAAGAGGATCACTTGAGTCTGGGAGTCAATGCTATAGTGAGCCATGATTGTACCACTGCACTTCAGCCCCAGCAACAGAAAGAGACTCTGTCAAAAAAAAAAAAAAAAAAAAAAAATCTGGGAGAATAGGATAGGCCACAGGGACCACTGATGGAACTATAATCCCTACATTCATGAGCCATTTATTGGGAGTCACTGTGTGTCAGCCCCTAGGATCTTTTGCTAAGATTCCCTGAAAGGGATTCCCCCTGAAATAGGTTTCTCGGCATCAGGAGAATATTGTCAGTCTGCCCAAAGATCTGCAAGATAGGAAAACACACACACAACAATTATCTCTTTGCTCTTTGCAGAAACCACATGCAATTCTTCAACTACCTTTATCTTTAAATGCATGTGTCTGCAGCACAGCCACTGTCATTACCCTTAATCTGACACTTACACTTGTTGAGCAGTTCCTACAGGCATAATACCACTATTGAGCAGTTCCTACATGCATAACATGATAGACAGCAACAAAAATGGACAGCAATGTTTGAGGGGAAAAGACTAAGTAATCAGAAGTTAAAAGTAGCAGTTTCCATGACAGCTTTATCTAAAAACAAAAAAGAATTTATTATGAGGGTGATAATGTAACTGCCACTCCTAAGTGTCTAAGTGAAAAGGCCCCTGCCCAGCACTGTGCATACCACCCTGCATCCTCCCAGCAACCACACAGGACTGAAGAAACAGGCTCAGAGAGGCTGAGAAGCGTGTGTCATTCAATCAATTCTAGGAGACATGGCACAAGGTGCTAGGTGACCATAAACTGAGGTCATCTGACCGTAAGACTTTCCTCTTCACTCCTTACCACTCTACATCAATAGCAGCCCAATTACCTATATAAGCTCATCTTTCCTCCTTAAAATTTTACTTTTCTTTCTTCTTAAGCAGCATCTAAGAATAGTAAACGGTTTCTTTACTATGGGTATCACTTTGGGAGGCCAAGGCGGGTGGATCACTTGAGGTCAGGAGTTCAAGATCAGCCTGGCCAACATGGTGAAACCTTGTCTCTACTAAAAATACAAAAAATTAGCCGGGCATAGTGGCATGCACCTGTAATCCCAGTTACTCAGGAGCCTGAGGCAGGAGAATAGCTTGAACCCAGGGGGCAGAGGTTTCAGTGAGCCGAGATCATGCCACAGGACTCCAGTCTGGGCAACAGAGCAAGACTCCAACTAAAAGAAAAAAAGAAAAAAAAAAGACAATCATTTTTGTTAGTTTTTTAAAAGAAAGAATATCTTATGTTTTATGCAATTTAGGCATTCATGACTTGTTTAATAGGAAGAAACAATGCAACTGTTTCAAATCATAATTATAATAAAAATTTTTAAATAACGTTAAGGATCTTACTGAGTTTCATATGCAGAGACAATGTATTATCTTTCTTTAGAATTTAGTGGGAAATACATTTTTCTTAAAAATTTAGTACAAATCAGAAAAAAAAGCACGTATAAGACTGTGTCTATGTGACGCCACAAAACTTTAGTCATCATTTTGTCTGCGCAAAGCCAAAGATTATTTTTCAAACATCTAGATAGAATGTCTAGAGAAATCATGAAAAATTCAATTATATAAACAAAATATTGGTTTAGATAAAACAAGCTTTATAAACAAGCCTGTAATTTGCATAATTGTACTCCATAAAAGAACATCTATTTGCATGGCTTTGACCTAAGGCTAAAGTTCTGCCAAAGTTATAATAAATATTAGAAAAGAGAACTTGAAGTGCCAATGTCCCTTTTTTTTCAAGTATTTGTACTTTAAAATAGTGCAGGAAATAGTAGAATTCCAATGTTCTATTATGAAAGCATTAAATATAAAAGCAACATCTGGACTTCAAAAAAGAATATATTTTCTTTCATTTATATTTCTGGCTGGTGAATAACTTACTGCAGCAAGATCTTGCAATTAGTATTCAAACATGTAGCCAGGGCAATAATAATTACCATGGCAGAGAAAGTTGCCTATTAACCCTTCAACTTGTCTTCTATGCAAGCATTCCATCTGATGTGTTTTGGCTGAATAGTATTTGAATTGCTCTTTGGTCCATGTCCAAAATATTCTATTGTTGACATACTCATCTACTAGTATTCTTCAAACTGTCTGCTTTTTTGGGTGGATGCTAATTAATTTTAGTTGCAATGCCCAAAAGACAAAACTAAAGAAAAATAAAAATAATGTCATAAGGCAATCATTTGGCTGAATAAAATTCCCTCAATCTGTATCTTTACATATGATTTACCAATCAGTCAAGCAGTACATTTCGTTGGCTAAAGGTAATTGGAAATATTTTCTGTTCTAAAATTGACCACTCTTGCAGACCCAGCCCTGAATTCATTATAATCAGGCAGCTTAAATCATATGGCATGCAAAGCTTCCATTAAAATCTAAAAATGTCTCACGCTTGTAATCCCAGCACTTTGGGAGGCTGAGGCGGGTGGATCACGAAGTCAGGAGATCGAGACCATCCTGGCTAACACGGTGAAACCCCATCTCTACTAAAAACACAAAAAATTAGCTGGGCGTGGTGGCGGGCTCCTGTAGTCCCAGCTACTCCAGAGGCTGAGGCAGGAGAATGGCGTGAACACCGGAGGCGGAGCCTGCAGTGAGCAGTGATCGCGCCACTGCACTCCTGCCTGGGCGACAGAGCGAGACTCCATCTCAAAAAAAAAAAAAAAAAATCTAAAAATTTCCCAAAACATATGTTTTGTTGAATATCTACTACGTGAAAAACATTACGATATTCAGGCTGTGAGATACAAAGATGAATAAGAGAAATCTCCCTTCAAGACGAGTGTTTTTGGTTAAGACATACAGCTAAAATACAAAATACACACCAAGTAAAGTATAACAGAAGAAACCCTAAAGGATTAAAGTGAAAGCTTATTAGAATACAATCATTTTAATCATCTGTTACAGACATCACTGAGAGATCAATATCATCCTTTAATTTAAAGCCAAATTGTGAGTTGTTTTTTTTTTTTTTTTTCTTGAGACAGGGTCTCACTCTGTTGCCCAGGCTGGAGTGCAGTGGCACAATGACAGCTCACTGCAGCCTTGGCTTCCTGGGTTCAATCGAATCTTCCACCTCAGCCTCCCAAGCAGCTGGCACCACGGGCGTGTGCCATGCCCAACTTATTTTTACAGTTTTTGTAGAGACTGTGTCTTGGTATGTTGCCCAAGCTGGTTTTAAACTCTTTGGCTCAAGCAATCTTCCCACCTTGGCATCCCAAAGTGCTGAGATAACAGGCATGAGCCATCATGTCCGGCCCTTTACTTCCGGTATTCTTAATCCTTTATAATTTCCCTTCAAGAATATCAGAATTGGCTGGGCGTGGTGGCTCACGCCTGTAATCCCAGCACTTTGGGAGGCCGAGGCAGGCGAATCACGAGGTCAGGAGATCGAAACCATCCTGGCTGACACGGTGAAACCCCGTCTCTACTAAAAACACAGAAAATTAGCTGGGCGTGGTGGCGGGCGCCTACAGTCCCAGCTACTCCCAGCTACTTGGGAGGCTGAGGCAGGAGAATGGTGTGAACCCGGGAAGCGGAGCCTGCAGTGAGCTGAGATCCCGCCACTGCACTCCAGCCTGGGCGAGAGAGCTAGATTCTGTATCAAAAAAAGAATGTCAGAATTAAAATCCTATATAACTGATGGAAATCTTCATAGGAGCATTTGGTCTAAATTTCTAGGTTTCTAAAAGAAAAAATAATAAATGTAGAACAATCAACATATGTGACTGCTGCAACCCCTTGAGAAAAAAGGAGTGTGTATAGCTAAAACACAAATTAAGAGTAACTCTTATTCTTTTAGAGCTGTGTTTGTCTCAGATCCAAATAAAATATTTTAAAAGGATACTGGAGAACCTTTTGGAAAGCTATTATTTGACTTGAAAGAATGTGCAAGATAAATCATGTCTGTGGATTTGAAATTGAAAATAATAAAAGATTTATAAAAAGAAGCAAGACTATTCTAAAAGAGAGTTTGCGGATAGTTTGCTTTATTAGCTGCCATCTCCTTGGTAGAGGGTGTGCATACACACACACACACGTATATATAATGTATACATATATATTTATACGTGTATATATTTATGATATATATATATATAACATGATCCCCTTGCCATAGTGAATAAGGCCAGGGTAGTATCAAGGTTTAATTTCTGAGAAATCATCATGCCTTTAGGAACACTCAGGATGCTCTGCTGTCCTAGCCCCATGACCTCACCTGTCTTCTCATCCCAACAGGGCTGGCTCAGGTGCTGCCCCAGTAGAGTTGCCCTGGATTCCCCTAGGCAAGGTCACATGCTTTCTCCTTGGTATCACCACTGAACCTGGTACAGATCTTGATTACAGTATTAATCACAAGTTACTGAAATTATCTGTTTCCTTTCTAGATAGTGAGGTACTGGAGAACAGTGAACCTGGAACCTAGCAGAGTGCCTGGTAAAACACATACACTCAGCATTTTCAGAACAGATAACTGGGGGTATCTCAAAGTGCCACAGAAGAAGAAAATTCTACTAGGGCCATGAAACCACTAGGCATTATGTTAATCAAATTACCTTAGAAGAATAAATCATCCATTCTTTCCACAATTACTTGCTAGGCTCCTACCAAGGTGCCATGAGGAACACAGCTTAAAACACAAAGCGCACAAGGTACCAGCCTTCAGGGAGCTTACATTTTAGAGGAGAATGAGGAAAAGAGGCAACTCTTAAAAATTATAGCAATGGAATATGTATAACATTTAAGATATTTTGCATGATCTCTAGAAGACTCAAATAACCTAGGCCAGTCACCAAGAAATGTACACGCTAGTTGTGGGAATAATAAACGCAAAGGTAATGAATAACAAAGACAAAATACAGGATGAATGCCAACTGCATAGAACAAAAAAATAAATAAAAAATGAGAATTCATTGTGAGCACTTTGGGCTAGGAGGATCATTAACAACTTTCTGGGTTTGTGACAGACTTGGGAGGAGAGGGAGGCTGTGAGCAGAAAAACACAGTGTTTTTTCCATTCTCTTACTCAACAATCAACACAGAAGACTTCAGTGACCAAATGTGCCAGGATTTCTCCCCAGCAACAAGCAAGCAATCAGTTCTGCAGTGGATACCAGCTGGGTATCCTCCAAGTGAATTCTGATGCTATTTACCTGGAGATGGTGTCAGATCCCAGTTAAGGGTTCAGCCCCACAAAACTGCCCCCCACTACTTCTGATGACAATCACAGGCCCCAGGTCATTTTACCTGTGCTTCTGATGAACCGTTTATAAACTGGGGTTCCCACGACACCCTCCTTGGGTTCCATTAATTTGCCGGAGTGGCTTGGGGAACTCAGGGAAACACTTGCATTTACCAGTTTATTATAAAAGATAAAGATGAAGAGACGCATAGAGTGAGGTATGGGGGAAAGGGCACAGAGTTTTCACGCCCTCCCAGGGCAAGCCACCTCCAGGTACCTCCACTGTTCAGCTATCCAGAAATTCCCTGAACTAGTCCGCTTGGACCTTCATGGAAACTTCATTGGATAGTCATGACTGAACCATGTTGAAAAGTGATTGGACAAAAAGCATATGATTTAATACTAATAGACTGAATGGGGAAACCCAGCAAGGCCTATCTGATCAGATTTTTCTGGCATCTCTGTGCAGTATTCCTTCCTCCAGGGTGTGGGGCAGGATCCCTTCTGAAATGGGGGGTCTTATGGCCTACATTCAGACAAGGTAGATGGGAGAATTTCTTTATGGGCAGTTCTCACACAGAAAGGTGGGGGAAGATTACAATTTTAGTTTCTAAAATTGGAGAGACAAAGATAAAAAGAGGGCAGGTCAAAGCTGGAGACTGTTTTCTGAGGCCTGCTTCTGAGGCCTAAAGCACCCCAACATTACAGCAAGAGTTATGGTAGTTTTAAGAGAGGAACCATGGACAAAAACATATGTGTCATAATATCACAGGGAACCACTGAGAAAAAGAGGAAGTGAGGCTGAAATTACTAAGAAGGGGAATGGTCTCACCTGGCATGGTAGCTCACGCCTGCTCAGCACTTTGGGAGGCTGAGGCGGGCAGATACCCAAGGTCAGGAGTTCAAAACCAGCCTGGTCAACATGGCAAAACCCCATTTCTATTAAAAATACAAAAATTAGCTGGGCATGGTGGTGGGTGCCTGTAAACCCAGCTACTCAGGAGGCTGAGGCAGGAGAATCACTTGAACCCAGGAGGCAGAGGTTGTAGTGAGCTAAGATTGGGCCATTGCACTCCAGTCTGGGCAACAGAGTGAGACTCTGTCTCAAAAAAAAAAAAGGGGGGGGCTGGGTGTGGTGGCTCACACCTGTAATTCCAGCACTTTGGGAGGCCGAGACGGGTGGATCACGAGGTCAGGAGATCCAGACCTTCCTGGTTAACATGGTGAAACCCCGTCTCTATTAAAAATACAAAAAAATTAGCCAGGCGTGGTGGTGGGCACCTGTAGTCTCAGCTGCTCGGGAGGCTGAGGCAGGAGAATGGCGTGAACCCGGGAGGCAGAGCTTGTAGTGAGCCAAGGTAGTCCCACTGCACTCCAGCCCGGGTGACAGAACGAGACTCGTCTCCAAAAAAAAAAAAAAAAAAAAAAGGTGGGCAGAAATGGTCTGAGCCAATGGTCAGAGGGGAAAATTGAAAGACTTGGAACAATAGAAAATTCTCTTCTCCTGCCACCATCATCCTGGGCTCCTCTCTGCTTGCTGGAAACAATCAGCAGCTGAGAACACACAGATGCCGCCTCTTTCATAAAGCTCTCAGACCCATTCTTCTCTATTCCATGACCACTGCAGGCATTTCTGACCCCAACTACTGGAAAGGCTTAGCTCTACTGTCTCCTTTCCCAACCCATTTTAGAACGTGCTACCATGGAGATCTTTCCAAAAGCAAATCCAATCCTATCTTTTCATTAACATCCTTCAGGAGCTCCAAATCATATACAAAGTAAAACCCAAAATCCTTAAAGTGTATACAATTCACGGCATAGCCTCTCCCCACCTTCCCTTGCAGGCAACTATTTGGAACTCCAGACTCTCCTCAGGCCATCTCTGCACTACATTTGCCTAGTCTTTCAGCATCTGACCCAAAAATCTCTTCTGTGAAGCTCTCTCCCAGTCACTCCTTTGGTTTCATATGTACCTTTTATTGAAAATCTCTGTCTGATGATGCAGAGAAAACCAAACTCAGGTTCTTCTGTACTCTCGATACAATCAATACAGAATACGTTTATGACCAGATGTGGGAAGAGTTCTCCCCACATGACAAACAAGTAGTCTTTCAGCAATGAACACCAGCTGGGTATCCTCTAAATCAAGTCAATTCGGATACTATCCACCTGCAGTAAGCCTCAGAGCTCAGTTGAGGGCTTAGTCCTACAAGGCTGCCCCCGCAACTTCCGACAACAATCACAGGTCCCAGGTTGTTTTGCCTGGGTTTCTGACCCACCAGCTACAAATTGAGGTTCTCGCAACACCATCTTTGGGTTCCATTAGTTTCCCAGGGCAGCTCACAGAATTTTGGGGTTCTTACGGAGGCTTTATTACATAGGCATGATTGATTAAATCATTAGCCACTGGTAATCAACTTAACCTTCATTCTCGCTCTTACCCCTCTCCAGTTTGGGAGATGGGGCTGCCAGCCATCTGTCAACTTATTAGCATACAAAAAGACACTTATCACTTTGAAAATTCCAAAAGTTTTAGGAGTTGCATGCCAAGAAACTGGAAGAATACCTTATATATTTCACAATATCACAGTCTGGTTCTAAGGAACTTTTCTCCTGGAAGACACAGGTATGTCTTACTCATTTTTGGTCTCCCAACACGTGGCCCAGCACCTAATCCTGAAACTAGCACAGAATGATTGCTCAATCAATGTTTACGAAGGAAGACTGGGGTTAGTATCAGATTTACAGGTGATTAAACCTAAAGTAGGTAATTAGGAAATAGAGGTGGGTGTGGGAAGGTAAGTCTATGTAAAAATGTGACAGTTGAAAAGGGAGCAAATAGCTTGACCATTGTCTCTCAAAGGTAATGGACCATGTCCTCTGTGACATGGCCGTTAGGGATGGGGATCAGACAGTAAACTACATAAACAGATTAGAAACTCAAAGCAACCAACCAACCATCCACAAACAAAGCCTTGTTATCTGAACAGTCTGAATAGTTCCTGATAGTCTTTTTTGGAACCACTTTTCCTCCTTCAGCAAAGCTTGACCACAGAGAACAGAACTGAAGAAACAAAATAAAGCAGCATACTAATCTGATTTCTGCATTCTGGCTATAAAAGCTGTTCCTATAGCTTTCTACACGAACAGGAAGAGATACTGAATTTAATTTGCTGATTAGTGGGGGAAAGAGGGGGCGAAAAGCAGCCAAGGACACTCTTTTGCACATTTGGCAGGGTACCACACAACCTGCCTCCCAGGGGCTTGCAACAATATGTGATCTCCACCAGCGCAACAGGGGCTTCAAACACAAATTTCCCACCACTACTGCCTGGATGTGGCTTCAGTGGTTGGTTGTTGGCACCGCTTTAGAAATAAGTGGCCCATTGCAAAAATGCTCTAATGCCAACAGGTTGCCACACAAGCACACCTTTGGAAATAATTTCTGCTGGCTGTAACTTAAGCAAACAAGGAAAAGACACCCATAGTGAGATACACTATCCTTGATTCTCCAGATGAGTTCATTCTAAACTAGGAGGCAACACTGACAAAGTACTGAACAGCCAGGCATGGTGGCTCACACCTGTAATCCCAGCACTTTGGGAGGCCGAGGTAGGAGGATCACTTAAGCTCAGGAGTTTGAAACCAGTCTGGGCAACAGTGAGACCTTGTCTCTACTAAAAGAAAAAAACCAAAAATTGGTCAGGCGGGATGTCACAGGCCTGTGGCCTCAGCTACTCGAGAGGCTAAGGTTGGAGAATTGCTTTAGCCTGGGAAGTTAACGCTGCAGTGAGCCTTGATTGCGCCACTGCACTCCAGCCTGAGAGACAGAGGGAGACCCTGTCTCCAAATGAATAACTAAAAGTACAATAAAAGTACAGCGTTTCAAAAGTAAGGAGGAACCCACTGTTTAAAAGGCTCTAAATCCCAGCTACTAGAGGGCACATTTCCATATATATACATAAAGCATCTCTATGATATAATCAGGGACTTCATTCAGTTAGAAAGTTTTTTCTTTGCGGGGGTGGGGGGGAGGTCTCTTGCAAATTAGGCCATTATAATGTCCGATGGTATTCCCAGGAACTCGTGTCAAAATAATTTTTTTTTTTTTTTTTTTTTTTTTTTTGAGACGGAGTCTCGCTCTGTCGCCCAGGCTGGAGTGCAGTGGCGCGATCTCGGCTCACTGCAAGCTCCGCCTCCCGGGTTCACGCCATTCTCCTGCCTCAGCCTCCCGAGTAGCTGGGACTACAGGCGCCCACAACCGCGCCCGGCTAATTTTTTGTATTTTTAGTAGAGACGGGGTTTCACCGTGGTCTCGATCTCCTGACCTTGTGATTCGCCCGCCTCGGCCTCCCAAAGTGCTGGGATTACAGGCGTGAGCCACCAAAATAATTCTAAGGCTGGGTACAGTGACTCATGCCTGTAATCCCAGAGCTTTGGGAAGCAGAGCTTTGGGAGACAGGAGAATGGCTACAGGCCAGGAGTTCAAGGCTGCAGTGAACTATGATCTTGTCACTGCATTCTAGCCTAAGTGATGGAGCAAGACCCTGTCTCTAAAAATAATTCTCCCACTCTGAAATATAAAGGTAGTATTAATAGAGGGATTTCACAGAAATCTTCCGTACCCAAGTGGGTTTCAAACTATTATACAGCTACTGACAGTGACAATCAAGTACTAGGAGAAATATATTAGTCAACAGCGTAAATACAGACGTGCATTGCAAAATTAAAGGCAGAGGTGAAAATTATTTTCATTTCACCAGTCTCCTCTCCCACAGTTGGAAGTAATAATTATTTTGTAAAAGGTTTTCCACCACTATCAGCCTACTCCTGGTAATCTTTAAAAAGGCGTATTCTTTTGTAAAGCATAAACTTAACATTGGCATAGTTAAATATTTTCTGATATAAAATCACTACAATCCACATTAAATTTGTACTTCCAAAAAAACAACCAACTAGGTGGACATGGTGGTGCCTAAAGTCCCAGCTACTTGGGAGGCTGAAGTGGGAGGATCGCTTGAGTACCGTAGGTCGAGGCTGTAGTAAGCCATGATCACATCACTGCACTCTAGCCTGAGTGACAGAGCGAGACCATATCTCGAAAGAAAGAAAAGAAAAGAAAAGAAATCACATTTATAGATACTGGGTGTTGGAACATCAACAATATCTTTTCATTCACTGAAAGAAAAAAAAATTGCCAAGACCTGTTTTAAATGGTACCTGTTGCTACACATAAAACATGTTGAGATGATCCCTACAGTAGAGGCCCCAGGGCCCCACAGGAATAGTAGGAAATGCCCTACTAATATTAACACTAAAGTATTAATATTAGTAGTTTCTAGAGGGTGAGGAGTAGAGATATTTAACTTTTTCTTAAATATATCTACACTGTTTGATTTGACAAAACTAACATGAATGATATCTGTCATTAAAAATAAAAAGAGCTTATTGCCACACACTTATGATGAATTTATACTACGCCTCAATAGGTAAACACAGGCTAGACCAAATTACTTTCTAAACTGAGATCTATTGCTGGCACAGTAAAACAAACAAAGCTCAGAGCCTCTTGCTTACTTCAGTTTCCATTTGAGCTTCTGCCCTCATTTACTTACAATACTCATTATAAACAGTGCACCTCACCATAAGAGACAATAATACTTTCCTGGGAAACAGACTGTGCCAATTTTATTGTAACTTTTTAAACTTCGCTCCTATATTTTTGTGTAATCATCAGGCACTATGTAATCTTGCTAAACAGCAGTAACAGCCAGAGCGACCCAGTGGTAAGAGTATTAATCTTCACTGGTCTTACAAGTCAGAAAACCTGGGTTTGAAAGTGTGAGAAGCTGGGCAGATCAACCTGTGTGCTTCAGTTTTCTCTCCCATTAAAAACTACTACTATTTGCTCCCTCCTTAAGGATGAATACCTAGTAAATTGTTCTTAAATGAATGAATGAAATGTGAAACTAAATCATGGAGTGTAATCTCCTCCATTAGATTTGTCCCTGGAAAACCAAGTTACCAAATTTTTTTGATCTAAATGATCCGTGCCCAAACTGTAACAGAAATAAAAACCACACCCAACTCCTAAAATTAAATTACTTTTAAAGTTATTAGAGAACAACAGGGCTTTAGAACATCAGCAGGATGTTCTGTTTTAAAATTGATTTGGCATCCAGGAGTCTAAGCCGAGTCGCCACAGCAGACTGGCTTAGTAATTTAATTAGAGTCTTCTGGAAGGACCCATTATATCGTCATCCCCCGACAGTGTTCTCTTTAGGGACCTGATTTTCTCTCTAGTCTTCCCATTCCTTTCTCCTTCCTCGCCTCCTCTCACTCCTTTTGTTTGACCTTTTTTTCTTTTTTTGCTCTTAAAACAGCTTTCCCTCCGTTCAGTTTGTCATTCCCATGCATTTTTCACTCTAACAAGAAATGGGTCACCCCAGGTTTGCTCCCCAAGCCCCAGGGCCCCTCAGGACGAGTGGGAAAGGCCCTGCGGTCCACCCCGCCTGGGGGATTCCTCCTCTGATCACAGCCCCGGCAGGCTCCGCAGATGGGAAAGGATTTCCAGCGCGCGCCTAGCGGCCACAAATCACTTCCCTGGGCCACCCTGCCAGGCCTCAACCCTCCCAGAGCCGTCGGTCGGCTTTTACTTTAACGAGGATTCAGGTGGGTCACACCCTGTCCTCCAAACGCGGGCCTGCTCCCCGGACCCCGCCCAGGGGCTCGCCCCAGTGCCCAGGCTCCTCGGCATCCCTAGCACTGTGGGAGGCGGGGAAGTGAACCCAAAGTTGCTTCTGAGTGGAGACTTCCGCACGCAGAGGCGTCCCCGCAGCTGCCTGCCTTTTTCAGGGGCAGCATCCCCCGCCCGTCCGGAGCCTGATCTCGGGGCACCAACGCACCCCGCGCCTCCGCCCCGCCGGGGCCGCACCGGGGCCTCAGTCTGCAGGAAGCCGGGGACAGCGGGCT
Organism: Macaca mulatta; assembly: GCF_049350105.2. Classification (NCBI taxonomy): domain Eukaryota; kingdom Metazoa; phylum Chordata; class Mammalia; order Primates; family Cercopithecidae; genus Macaca; species Macaca mulatta. The sequence goes on along the minus strand of NC_133416.1, from coordinate 52,258,146 downwards.
TCCTCCCCTGCCCGGAGCAGCCGAGTGTCCCGGCCAACCTCCCCCGCCGAGAGCGCAGCGCCCCCGCGCAGTCCCCGAACTTCTTCCCGCGTCGGCTAGGGCTCTCGGGTGGGGACGCGGGGACCCCTCGCTCACCGATATCCCCATCGTCGTCGTCGTCCTCCTCCTCCATTTGTAGCAAAACATTCCTGCTCATCTTTTTCATGTCTCCTTCAGAAGGCGGCTCCGAACTTGGCGCGAAGTTGGGGGCTCCCGGGTTCCGGAACGGCGCGGCTCTCCCAGGGGCCGGATCGGGGACCGCGGGGCCCTTGTCACTTGGGCTCAGGGGCCGGTCTGCCCAACCTGCGCCTGGGAAAGCCGAGCCGAGGCGCCCACTGACCGGAGCCCAGAGCCGGAGGAAGCCTCTCGCCTGCCGAGCGGAGCCCGGAGACTGAGCATGCCCAGTGCGGCCGCCGCGGCTCGCTGCGGAATGATTGAACTTCCCCGGTTTTATGAGGCTTGCAGAAGGAAGTCGGGAGGCGAGACTGGAGAGGGAGTAGTCCGGTGCTGCGCGCTGGGGGACTAGCTGGAGTGAGAGGCGGGAACACGTGAGTGCGGGAGTGGACGGGGTTCCCTAAACATTGATCCCAAACAGGGCAGCTTTTCGTTCCAAGGTCGTCTGTGAACACACACTGCGGCTTGCTTTGTTTTAACGTCTGATACTGGAGAGGGGGGAAATGCTGCTACAGCACAACTGCAGAACCCTGGAAGGCGAGCTCGTTTGAATGGCTTTTAAAGGAGACGTGGAGCTAGTAATGGGGGAATCTTAAATTACTCCGAAGTGGGAAAGTGGAATCTTATACGGGTAGGGTAAGATTACGGGGGAGTGGGGGTGGGAGGAGAGGCAAAACTCAGAGAATAAGCAAAAGAAGAAGGGGCGGGACGGAAGGGAGTGGCGGTGGAGAGAATTTTCTAAATAAACGTGTGCACAAAGGCAGGAGGATTTCCGCATACATAGCGGTCGCGGAGAGTGGAGAAGCGCCCCCTACCCCGCCCGCACGAGCACACAGGGAGTGGTCGGAAGGTAATCGCTGAAGCGTCCAGCCTATTTGTACAATGGAAACTAGTCGTCTGTGTCAAAGAGGCAGAAGAAGCCGAAGACCACTAGAGTTAGATGTAAACTCCTCTAAAACCATGTGGAAAGCTATAATAAGAGAAAAGAAAGTAGTGAAATAAAATTAAGGCAGATAGTTTTTATCTTTATTTTTAGTGCTTTCCTGGAAACCAAAGGGACCAATACGACAAATACAAAGGGATTTAGTACTTTAAAGACCCTTGGAGTTGTTTGAACGGCAGGTTTTGGGGATCGCGTGTCTACAAAACTTTTTTCAAAAAAGCTGGTGCATTCAGGTGGTTCAATTTTGACTTCTCAAAAGGGCTAGAAGGTATATTTGAAATCTTGGTTATATGTGTTATTGTCTACTCCTCACTGAATTTTTTTTTATATTTTTTTCCACTGAAGTGCTAGGGTTATCACAATAACACGAAATCTGCTGTGCATGTTTTTTCTTCCATATGCTTTTTTTGAGACGGTCTCGCTCTGTTGCTGAGGTGGGAGTTCAGTAACTCCGTGCTACAAGCGGAGCACACCACCATGTGGGGCTTATTCTTAAATTTTTTGTAGAATGGGTGTCTCACTATGTTGCCCAGGCTGATTTTGAACTCCTGGCCTCCAGCAATCCTTGCACCTCAGTTTCCTAACTTATTTTTAATGTTCTCTCTGAAAGAAATAAAATATTGAGACCAATCTTCACTGGGAAAATAGCCATGAATATATACATGAAAAGACATGATGAAATTACTTTTAAGAAAATATCTGGGAAACACTATACTTGTTTCTTGAGGTACTTTTTTTGAATAAAGAGAATTGTTTTTAGTATAAAGAGACAACAATGTAGTACTCTGAAGTTAGGATAAAAAAATGATGGGAGAAGAAAGATGAGAAGAGATTGTTTTCTTTCACTGAACCCTCTCCCCTGAGCTTATGAAACTCACTAAAAGTAGAAACTTCAAAAGTGTTTTGGTTACATGATCAATTTTTACAATTTTCCTTTAACAAATTTTTGTGTAGTCATTTTTATGTACTAGGAAAAGTTTTACATGTTTTATAAGCATCCAGTCATTCAACCCTCATAACAACCCTAGAAATTATCATTTTTCTTCAGGTGTGAGGCAACTTGAGCAACTTGTCCAAAATCACACAGGAAATAAATAGCGGAGCCAGGATTAAAACCCGAACAGCTTGTTTTAGAATCAGTGCTCATAGCCACTTCATAAACCACCTCCAGAGACATGTCCCAATCCATTTTTTTTTTCAGATCACTTTTCCCCCCAACAATTCTAAATTCAAAGTCTCATCAACTCCCTGCCGTAGTTCTTTCACCAAATGTTCTTCTTTTTTTTTTTTTTTTGAGGGGAGTCTCGCTCTGTCGCCCAGGCTGGAGTGCAGTGGCCGGATCTCGGCCCACTGCAAGTTCCGCCTCCCGGGTTTACGCCATTCTCCTGCCTCAGCCTCCCGAGTAGCTGGGACTACAGGCACCCGCCACCTTCCCCTGCTAGTTTTTTTGTATTTTTTTAGTAGAGACGGGATTTCACCGTATTAGCCAGGATGGTCTCGATTTCCTGACCTCGTGATCCGCCCGTCTCGGCCTCCCAAAGTGCTGGGATTACAGGCTTGAGCCACTGCGACCGGCCTTTTTTGTGTGTGTGTGTGTGTGTGTGTGACAAAGTCTCGCTGTCGCCCAGGCTGGAGTGCAGTGGCGCGATCTCGGCTCTCTGCAAGCTCCGCCTTACGCCTTACGGGTTCACGCCATTCTCCTGCCTCAGCCTGCTGAGTAGCTGGGACTACAGGCGCCCGCCACCAAACCCAACTAATTTCTTGTATTTTTAGTAGAGGCGAGGTTTCACCGTGTTAGCCTGGATCCTCTGGATCTCCTGACCTCGTGATCCGCCCGCCTCTGCCTCCCAAAATGCTGGGATTACAAGCATGAGCTACTGCGCCCGGCCTTGTTCTCATTTTTATGGACTAAGACTTTGCTCAAAGTTACTTTGTAGTTAGAAAATTATCGTAGTTGATTTTGCAACAAGTTTTAATTAGTCATTCAGAATTCTTCACAGATTTTTAAGAGTTTACATTTTTCTTCCTTGATAAATGTAGTGAAACATTGTTGGCCTTATATGTAAAGGTAGCTGTTGCTAGAAGAGAACTGAATTGTTTACTTACCTTAGCTGTGAGTCTATTATTAGTAAATTACATTCTTTCCTCTAATCCATTTTATTTCCTACCACATGTGCATTTTTTTTCAATTGAGCAATATATGCCTCAAAAATAAGATAATAGGCCTATGTAAGAACCACGCACTTACCCCTGAAGAATTATCACCCATACAATAATAATTTGTGAAATAAAATATTCTTAATATATAGCCAGGTTATTTGTATTTGCAAAGGTTTTTCAAGTCAGGGATCACAGAACAATTATTTTCTCATTCATTCGTCTGATTAACTACAATTTTTGGCCACCAGGATATTCTTTCTCTGCCCATCCTGTAAAGGTTGTTGCTTTTCTAGCTTCGGCCCGGATCTCTTTTCTTCTCATGTTTCCCCATAGAACTCATTCAGTCCTATAACTTTACTATCTAGTCCAGGCAGGGTCAGCTTCATGGGCATTCAAACAGTCTATTCACACAGAACCCTACACCCTCATGGGCCTAACACTTGGGATTTAAATGTTCTGTGGTTAATGCTCATCAATGACAGATTAGATAAAGAAAATGTGGTGGCCGGGCGCGGTGGCTCACGCCTGTAATCCCAGCACTTTGGGAGGCCGAGGCGGGCGGATCACAAGGTCAGGAGATCGAGACCACGGTGAAACCCCGTCTCTACTAAAAATACAAAAAATTAGCCGGGCGCGGTTGTGGGCGCCTGTAGTCCCAGCTACTCGGGAGGCTGAGGCAGGAGAATGGCGTGAACCCGGGAGGCGGAGCTTGCAGTGAGCCGAGATCGCGCCACTGCACTCCAGCCTGGGCGACAGAGCGAGACTCCGTCTCAAAAAAAAAAAAAAAAAAGAAAATGTGGTACATATACACCATGTAATACTGTGCAGCCACAAAAAGGAATGAGATCATGTCCTTCGTAGGGACATGGATGGGGCTGGAAACCGTTATCCTCAGCAAACTCATGCAGGAACAGAAAACCAAACACCACATGTTCTCACTCATAAGCAGGAGCTGAACAATGAGAACACATGGACACAGGGAGGGGAACAACACACACTGTTGGGGAGTGGGGTTGGGGAAGGGAAAGCTTCAGGATAAATAGCAAATTCATGTAAGGCTTAATACCTAGGTGATGGTTTGATAGGTGCAGCACACCACCATGGCACACATTTACCTATGTAACAAACCTGCTCATCCTGCACATGTATCCCAGAACTTAAAATAATTTTTTAAAAAAGGTTCTGTGGTTGCCATCCTGAAATTCTTTTCTTCTAGTTTTATTTTAGGTTCTGGGGGTACATGTACAGTTTTGTTATAGGTAAATTGTGTGTTGCTGAGGTTTGGTGTATGAAGATCCTGGCAGCCAGGTATTGAGCATAGTACCCAGTAGATAGCTTTCCAAACACCCCACTCCCGCTATCCCCCCTAAGCAGTCTCTAGTGTCTACCATCTTTGTATCCATGTGTATTAAATGTTTAGCTCCTACTTATAAGTGGGAACGTGCAGTATTTGGTTTTTCTGTCCCTGCATTAATCTGCTTAGGATAATGGCCTCCAGCTGCATCCATGTTGCTGCAAAGGACATGATTTGGTTCTTTTCTATGGCTGCATGGTATTTCATGATATATATATATACCACATTTTCTTTATCTAGTCCACCATTGATGAGTGTCTTGGTTGATTCCATGTCTTTGCTGTTGTGAATAGTGCTGCAGTGAACATACCAGTGCATGTTCATCTTTTTAGTAGAACGATTTATTTTCTTTGGGTATATACCCAGTAGTGGGATTGCTGAGTGGAATGGTAGTTTTGAGTTCTTTGAAAAATCTCCAAACTGCTTTCCATAGTGGCTGAACTAATTTACATTCCCACCAGCAGTGTATAAGCATTACCTTTTCTCCACAACCTCAACAGCATCTGTTGTTTTTGACTTTTTAGTAACGTCCATTCTGACTGGTATGAGATGGTATCTCATTGCAGTTTTGACTTCCATATCTCTAATGATTAATGATGATGAGCATTTTTTTCATATATTTGTTGGCCACGTGTATAGCTTCTTTTGAGAAGTGTCCATTGATTTCCTTTTCCTGTGTTTTAATGGGATTGTTTCTTTTTTGTTTGTTGAATTAAGTTCCTTACAGATTCTAGATATTAGACCTTTGTCTGATGCATAGTTTGTAAATATTTTCTCCCATCCTGTAAATTGTCTATGTACTCTGTTGACAGTTTCTTTTGCTGTGCCAAAGCTCTTTAGTAGGTCCCACTTGTCAATTTTTGTTTTTGTTGCCATTGCTTTCTGGGACTTAGTCATAAATACTTTGTCAAGACCAATGTGTAGTATGGTACTTTCTAGGTTTTCTTCCAGGGTTTTTATTATTTTAGGTCTTACATTTAAGTCTTGAATCCATCTTGAGTTAACTTTTTTATGCGGCGAAAGGAAATGGTCCAGTTTCAACTTTCTGCATATGACTAGCCAGTTATCCCAGCACCATTTATTGAATAGGGAGTCCTTTGCTCATTGTTTGTTATTATTCACTTTGTGAAAGATCAGGTGATTATAGATATGTGGCTTCATTTTTGGGTTCTATATCCTATTCCATTGGTCTGTAACTCTGTTTTTGTACACCTCATGCTCTTTTGGTTACTATAGCCTTTGGTTTGAAGTTGGGCAGTGTGATGTTCTTTGTTCTTTGTTCCAGCTTTGTTATTTTATTTTATTTTATTTTATTTTGTTTTATTTTATTTGAGACAGAGCCTCACTGTGTTGCCCAGACTGGAGTGCAGTGGCCTGATCTCTACTCACTGCAACCTCCACCTCCCGGGTTCAAGCGATTCTCCTGCCTCAACCTTCCAAGTAGCTAGGACTACAGGTGCATGCCACAACGCCGAGCTAAGTTTTATATTTTTAGTAGAGACAGTGTTTCACCATGTTGGCCAGGCTAATCTCAAACTCCTGGCCTCAAGTGATCCACCTGCCCCAGCCTCCTAAAGTACTGGGATTACAGGTGTGAGCCACAGCACCCAGCCCAGCTTTGTTATTTTTGCTTAGGATTGCTTTGGTGATTCGGGCTGTTTTTGGTTTCATATGAATTTTAGAATACTTTTTTCTAATTCTGTGGAAAAATAGCTGATAGATTGACAGGAATAAGATTTAGTCTATAAATTACTTTGGGCAGTGTGGCCATTTTAACGATATTGATTATTTCTGTCCCTGAACATGGAATGCTTTTCCCTGAGTTTGTGTCATCTCTGATTTCTTGCTGCAGTGTTTTGTAGTTCTTATTGCAGAGATCTTTCACCTCCTTGCTAAGCTCTATTCTTTGGTATTGTATCCTTTTCTTTTAGTGGTTACTGTAAAAGGGATTCCTTTCTCTCTTCTTTGTTCTTTTTATTTATTTATTTATTTTTTGAGATGGAGTCTCACTCTGTCACCTAGGCTGGAGTGCAGTAGCAAAATCACAGCTCAATGTAACCTTGACCTCCCAGGCTCAAGCTTTCCTCCTGTCTTAGCCTCCAGAATATCTGGGACTACAGCCACATGCCGCCATGCTTTGGTAATATTTGTTTTATTTTTTAAAAAGACAGGGTGTGCCTGTGTTGCCCAGGCTGGTCTTGAACTCCTGGGCTCAAGAGATCCTCCTGCCTCAGCTCCCAAAGTGCTGGGATTTCAGCCTTGAGTCATGTTCTCAGCCAGGATTGTGTTCTTAATTCAGCTCTCAGGTTGGCTGTTACTAGTGTATAGAAATGCTGCTGATTTTTGTACATTGATTTTGTATCTTGAAACTTTTCTTAAGTCATTTATCATCAGTTCTAGGATCCTTCTAGCAGATTCTGTGGGGTTTCCTAGTTATAGAATCATATCATCTGCAAAGAGAAATAGTTTCATTCTCCCTCTTCCTATTTAGATGCCTTTTATTTCTTTCTCTTGCCTGATTGCTCTAGCTAGGACTTTCAGTACTATGTTGAATAGGAGCAGTAACAGTGGGCATCGTTGTCTTGTTCCAGTACTCAACAGGAATGCATCCAGCTTTTTGCCTGTTCGGTATGATGTTGGCTGTGAGTTTGTCATATATAGGTCTTATTATTGTGAGATATGTTCTTTTGATATGTAATTTGTTGAGGGTTTCTGATATGAAGCGGTGTTGAATTTTATTGAAAGCCTTTTCTGCATCTATTGAGATGATCATGTGGTTTTTGTTTTTAATTCTGTTTGTGTGGTGAATCACATTTATTGATTTGTGTTTGTTGAACCAACTTTGCATCCCAGGAGTAAAGCCAACTTGATCATGGTAAATTAACTTTAATGTGCTACTGGATTCAGGGATGACTGCTTTTTAAGACTTGCTTGTCAGAGAGTTCACTCTCATGGTGCTTCTTAGCAGGAGCCTCTGTTTCTTCCTGCGAAGGCCTCTCTACAGGCTGCTTGAGCGTCCTCATGGCATGGTGCAATGCAGCAGAGTAGATGAGATGGAAGCCAGAATGTCCTTTATGACCTTGCCTTGAAAGTCACTAATTGTCTTTTCTGCTATTGGTTACATGCGTCAGTCTGCTGTATAAACTGTAGGAGGCACTGATGCAAGAGCATGAATACTAGAGGCAGGGACCACTGAGAGCATCTTGGAGGCCGGCTGCCACACATTTCCACTATCTGTGTTCTGACTCATACTGCCATCATTCTTCATTCAGTTGTTTATTCATTCAACAAATATTGGCCAGGCGATAATCCCAGCACTTTGGGAGGCTGAGGTGGGTGGCTTGCCTGAGCTCAGGAGTTCAAGAGCAGCCTAGGCAGCATGGTGGGCCCTGTCTTTACTAAAAATACAAAAATTAGCTGGGCGTGGTAGCATGCACCTGTAATCCCAGCTACTCAGGAGGCTGAGGCAGGAGAATCACTTAAACCAGGGAGGTGGAGGTTGCAGTGAGCCAGGATCATGCCGCTGGACTCCAGCTTGGGTGACAGAATGAGACTCTGCCTCCAAAAAACAAACAACAAAAAACCCTCAAACATTTACTGAGAACTGTATGCTGGCTACTTGCATGGATATTGGGGATTCAATAGTTAAAATGAAAACAGACCACTTTGCTGCCCTCATGACCTTCCATTCTAGTGAATAGAGACAAGTAAATAAGTATATGTCAAGAGATGATGGGTACTAGTGAGAAGAATGAAGCAGGGCCAGAGAGATAGAGAATGATGACTGAGGAAGGACCTTGTGTGGGTTGGTCAGGGAAAGCCTCTGATAAGCTGACATTTTAGCAGAGATCTGAAAGAAGTAAGGGAACAAGACATGTAAGTACCTGCAGGAATAGGGTTTTAAGAAGAGAGAAATACAAAGGCCAGAGCCTTGAGGACACTCATGCTTAGTGTCTTCAAGAAGAGCAGAGAGGCCATGGTGACTGTGGTATAGTGTCTTAGTTCACTTTGTGCTGCTATAAAAGAATGCCACAGACTGGATAATTTATAGTAAACAAATGTATTAACTAATATTCCTGGAGGTTGCAAAGTCCAAGATCAAGGGGCTCACATCTGGAGAGGGCCTTCTTCCTGCCATCCCATGGTGGAAGGTGAAGGGCAAAAGAGGGTAAAGCTTGAGATGATATTAAACTCATCTTTTTATAATAAACTCACTCTTAAGATAATGGCATTAACCCATTAATGAGGGTGGTGTCCATGACTCAGACACCTCTCATCAAGGTCCTGACACTACTGCATTGTGGACCAAGATTTCAACATGTGACTTTGGAGGACACATTCAAACCATAGTACATACTGGTGGAGGAGGAGAGTGGTAGGAGATGGGGTCAAGGTTGGTGAGAGAGAGGGAGTGCTACAAATCACTTTGGGCCATGTGGGGCAACAGAAGGACTTGTGCTTTTACTCTAAATCATATGGAAATCATATTTGAAATAGATGCGTGGCATTTAACTTATATTTTAAAAGGATCTTTCTGACTGCTTTATGAAAAATGGACTGTAGAATAGCAAATGTCACAGGGAGACCAGTTGGGAGACTAGTCTATAGACTATAATATAGTGAAGAGATTGGCTGGGCACAATGACTCACGCCTATAATCCCAACACTTTGGGAGGCCAAGGTGGGCACATCACCTGAGGTCAGGAGTTCGAGACCAGCCTGGCCAACATGGCGAAACCCTGTCTCTGCTAAAAATACAAAAATCAGCTGGGTGTGGTGGCGCATGCCTGTAATCCCAGCTACTTGGGAGGATGAGATGGGAGAATGGCTTGAACCCAGGAGGCAGAGGTTGCAGTGAGCCAAGATCGTGCTATTGCACGCCAGCCTGGGCAACAGAGCAAGACTTCGTCTCAAAAAAAATATATATATATACACACATATATATATACACACACACACACACACAGACAAAAATATATCCAGAATATATATATAGTGAATATATATATATAGTCTATTCAGAAATATATCCAGAATGAATATATATATAGTGAAGAGATGATTGCAGTGAACTGGGTGGTAATGGTGCATGTGGATTATATGTTTTGAGGTAGATCTGAAAAGAGTTTCTGATGTAGTGAATTTGGGTATGAGGGAAAAAAGAAAGTCAAGGATGACTCTCAGATTTTAACCTAAGTTATTATGAGAATGGAGTTGCTGTGTCTGAGATGTGAAAGACTACAGGAAAGCAAGGGGGTGGGGAAGTAGGTGTATTTTTTTGGACCTATAAGTTTGAATGTAATATTAGACATCTATGTGGAGATGTCCAGTAGGCATGAATCTGAAATTGCGAGGAGAGCTTTGCACTAGAGATATAAAGTTAGGACTGAATAAGATAACTTGGAAAATGAGTTTCTACAAAGGGATGATGTCTGAGGATTGAGCCCTAGGATACTTCTCTTCAACATACGCATGGGGAAAATGAGTAATAGTCAGCAAAGGAGACTAAAAAGGAGTGGTCAGTCAGCAATGGGGAACAACAGGAAAGGGTGAGGTTGTAGAGGCCAAGTTGAAATTTTTTTTTCACAAAAGGAGGAAATGATCTCCTGGGCCAAATGAATCTGATTGGGTGGCTTTGTAAAAACTAGCTTTTTTTTTTTTTTTTCTTTTTTTTTTTTTGATACGGAGTCTCACTCTTGTTGCCCAGGCTGGAGTGCAGTGGCGTGGGCTCAGCTCACTGCAACCTCTGCCTCCCGGGTTCAAGCGATTCTCGTGCCTCAGCCTCCCGAGTAGCTGGGATTACAGGTGCATGCCACCACACCTGGCTAACTTTTGTATTTTTAGTAGAGACGGAGTTTCACCATGTTGGCCAGACTGGTCTCAAACTCCTGACCTCAGGTGATCCACCTGCCTCGGACTCCCAAAGAGCTGGAATTACAGGCATGAGCCACTACACCTGGCTAGAACAGTTTTATTTCAGATAGAAGAGAATCAACCATTGAATTTATTGGTGACCACAATAGTTTCAGAGTAGGGAATGAAAGTCTGGAATGGCTTCACAGGAGAATGAAAGAAGAGGAAGTGGTCATAGTGACTATAGACAACTCTTTGATGCCACTTGAAACTCCTTGAGACTCATGAATGCTAGACTTCTCTCCATCTCCACTTGAATGCTAATAGGCAACTAAAATTTAACAGATTGAAAATTGATCTCCTGATTTTCCTCCCAGACCCCAGTCTACCCATAACCTCCATCTCAGATCATCAAAACTCCATCCTTCTAATTGCTCAGGCCCAAAACTCTGGAGTCAGCATTAACTCCTCTATTTCTTGTATACCCCATATCCACTCTATCAGCAAAGCCTTTTTAGTCTAATCAGAAATATATCCAGAATTAGATCACTGTGCCCATCCTTCACTACCATTGTGTCATCTGTGACATCATCCTCTGTTACTTGGATTATATTCCTATCTGGTTTTCCTGCTTCCACCTCTGTCCCCTACAGTCCACCCATGACATAGCAGCCAAAGTAATGCTTTTATTTTGTTTTTTTTTGGCAAAGTAATGCTTTTAAACCATAAAGCAGATCATATCTCTCTTCTCTAACTACCAACAGCTCCCCATTCTAGCTAAAGCCTTCACAAAGCCATCCTATTTAAATTGCAAAATCTCCAGAGTCACTCTGTTTGGTTGTGCAAGATGTTTATTCTGCAAAATGCCTGGTCCAGGGGGATCAAATGAGGGCTAGCTCAGGCTCTGCTTGCCAAGCCACGTCGCTTGGTATGAGGCTCTGTCTGTATAAATTTCGCAAACAGGTTGTCAGCCACCCTGAGCACCTCTAAATCTGTATTCCTTATCCCTCTTACTTTGCTTTCTTTTTTCCTTAATTCGTAGCTCCCTTTTACATACTATAGAATTTGGTTCCTTATTCTGTTTCTTCTCTGTTTTCACCAACTAAAAGATAAGCTCCATGAGAGCAGTGCTTTTGTCTGTTATTCATTACCATGTCTCCAGCATCTAAAACAGTGCCTGGCACATAGTAGATACTCAATAAATATTTGAATTGAGTTTTTCTGTAGAGTAGTGGAGAAATGCAGTGGTAGATAGAGAAATAAATGGGGGTCAAGAGATGGAAAGATTTATAATGTAGGAGAGAGAAGGAGACGTTGCTGTTCTGATGTCTTTGGGTAAGTGAACCTGATGAGTTCCAGCACACCCTGGAGATGTGGGCTATGAAAATCAGGCCAAAACTTGCATCACAAGAACCACAGGGAAGGTAGAACATGTGGATACAGATGTAGGTATATTTATTTTGAAAGCTTTAAAACATATAGAAAAGTTGAAACAATAATATAACAGATACCTATAGATCTATCACTAAGCTTCAACAATTGTGAATATTTTCCTATATGAGATTTATCTGTTTGTCTTTCTGTGGATATTTCACTGAACCATGTCAATGTTGCAGACATCATAATACTTCATCCCTACATAAATAATATATTCATTCAGAGGATATTTGATAATATTTCCCTGAAATCGACTAATATCAATTCATATTCAATTCTCCCCAATTGTCTTAGTCTTGTATGGCTAAGTTCTTCATACAAGCACCCAATCACATTTCACACACTGCAATTGGTTATGCTCCTGAACTTTGTTCCCAATGACTTTGACTTTTTCAAGAGAACAAGATAGCTGTGGATGATGTTTTTCCTCTAATGGTGGTATGCAATGTCCAGTATTTCCTGTAATCTGGACATTAGGCAAAGGCTTAATTAGATTCAAGTAAAACATTTTTGGCAAGAGACTGTCACAGAAGATGCTGTGTACTTCATGTTGCATTATGTAAGAGGTGTACACTGTCTGGTTGTCCCACCATCATTGTTGCTCAGCTTGATCACTAGGTTACATGGGGAATGCCAGATCTTTCCACTGGGTTGAGACTTCAATCTGGGCAGTCTGACTCCGGGATCTGTGCCTCTAACCACTTTGCTATATTGCTTCTGCTTCTCTGTGTAAGAGCACAGGGGTCAAGAACCAAGAGCACACATACAAGCTACAAAGCTAGAATTCAAATGCGGGAGCTTACCCCCCACCGCAAAAAGCTGGTTGTTCCTCTTACTACCTAAAAATGTCTTGTCAGTTTAGGGTCTTAAGAAAGGACTTTTGGAACTTGCTATACTTTCCCAGTGAAAGCAAACTCCTACTTCTAAAATTCTATATTTATTGGGAAGGAGAAAAATATATCAGCTTAAAAGCTGGGTATCAAATACCAAGGACTGGGCTGATTTGCTCCAGTAAAGAGATAACTCAGATTGCAGCTGATTTTTGTTTCTATTTTGATTCATTATCATTCCCCAAGATCCATCTTGCTTATGCACAGAACAATGAGTAAATGAAATGGGAAAGTGGGCTTTGATGTGGGCTGTAATCTCTGATTCTATGATAACCTGGGTTCTGAGGAGAGAGGGTTCTAATGTTGGGAAAGCAGAAACTTGAAATTAGAATTCTTTTGTTGAAGGAGGTGGGGAATTAGGCCAGATTACCTGTAGCCCTGCTCAAAAATGAACTAATACAGATAATTTGCTGAGTTAGGTGTTCTTGTTTTTGTTTTGTTAGGGAAGACTGGCAAACAAATCCACTTGAAGATTTTAGGAAAAAAAAATTGAATAAAGTGCCCTTTTCTATGGCAATCTCCTGAGTCCTGATGTGTACCTTCTTGCTGTGGTACAAGGATCATTGCAAAAATTAGGATTAGAGCTACCCACATTGCTGGATTAGATTAGAACCACAGCATGAGGGCAACTGTGTTAGTGGGCAGGATACTTTTCTTAAAAAAAAAAAAAAAAAAAAAAACTTGATTCTTTGGGCTTATGAACTTGAGTAGAGGCCGCAGCTTTGCCCGTAGTTTGTCCTCAATTGCCATACAGGATGGAAAACATCACAGATCTACAAAATATCCACATGCTAAGTTCAGTATTATGGAATCTGAGTCATTGCTGGGGTTGGGGGTGAGAGGTAAGGACAGGTGGGGAGGGGATTTATAACACAACCTCAAAGTTATTTTGATTTTAATTCCATTTTTAAAATATGTGATACTTTAAAAAGCAAGGTATCAGGGAAAATATGACATGAGAATCTCACACTTACAAAGAGATTGGAAATAACCCCTGCAGGCTAGGCGCAGTGGCTCATGCCTGTAATCCCAGCACTTTGGGAGGTCGAGGTAGGCGGATCACGAGGTCGAGAGATCGAGACCATCCTGGCCATGGTGAAACCCAATCTCTACTAAAAATACAAAAAAATATTAGCTGGGCATAGTGGCGCACGCCTGTAGTCCCAGCTACTCAGAAGGCTGAGGCAGGAGAATTGCTTGAACCCGGGAGGTGGAGATTGCAGTAAGCCGAGATCATGCCACTGCACTCCAGCTTGCCTGGTGACAGAACAAGACTCTGTCTCAAAAAAAAAAAGAAAGAAAGAAAAAAGAAAAGAATAAAGAAATAACCTCTGCAATGATTAGAGCAGTGGTTTCAACATGTGGGCAAACCACATCATGGCTGGACTTCCCATGGCACTTTACTGACTTGCCATCTAGTCTTCATTTTCACTAGTATTTAATTCACGTATCTCCTTTTCTAGAGCATTGCTAGGTACTTTTTATACTTGACAAAGGAGCATGTTTTCATGACCGTATTTAACTCAGAATTACCTAAGCCCTCTTGAAACCTTTTATATCTTATTTACTGAGATTGTATGGCCTGCAAATCTGAATATATCTACTATCTGACTCTTTCCAGAAAAGGTTTGCCAGCCACTGGGTTATACTGTACCTTCCCTTGGCTTAATTTTTAGATGATATGTTATACATTGGAGATGGAGCTGTTTCAGCTCGTAAACAATCTGTGAAATTAATACTTACAAAGAATCACTTTATGTGTTGATTTTCACTCGTTATTTTCAGAAATTACACATTTTTTTCCCTATAGATTATCATGGAAGAAGTCACAAAGACTTCATAGACTTAGCAGGCAAGTCAAAGTGAAGATTGTTTTGGACAAGAATTAAATGTCCTTTTTGGTTGAATCAGGAAAGTGAACAAAATCATGCTCAAGAATGGAGATGTGAGTCAACATTTACTTTTTCTTCCCAAAGTGTCTGTAGGGCCCCTCAATATCTGGGAGCAAACAGGCCAAATACTTGGGTGTCTCTGCTTCTTTGGTGGCCTTGGGCACCCCTCAAGTTTGTTCTCACCCACCTGGGCAGTGTGCATTCAGGAGGATCTTGTCAACCTTTCCTCGACTCACTTCCTGGTGTAGACTCTGGTCAGTGATGCTGATTTGCCTCCCTCTGTGTGCTGTATTGGGCCAGCCTTCCTTCCATGTGTTCCATTCTCTGTATCTTCCACAAACTTGTTTTCCTCCATGACGGTCTTACTTGGAACCTGCTGCTGCAGTTCTGGGCTGTGATCTTTAGGAGCTTTGAGACTCTTCATAGTGGACACATCCACCTCTCTGCCTTGGGGTTTTATTGGGGGCAGTAACTCCATGCAGACATCTCTGATTTGTTTTCATTGACACCCCTGCTTATGAATACACAAGGGTGTGGGATTGGGATCAAAATTGCAGGTGACGCCCTCATTGCTGACCAGCATGAGGAGCCCTCGCAGTCCTGGTGGAGGCAGTCATGCAGGGCAAGGATGGTTGGCTGTGGTGGGTGTCCAGCTGTGCAAGGGCAGGCTGAGTCCCCTGGCCTGCAGCTGCTACTCAGCTTCCCAGCCCCATACCACATCCTGGTCCCTGAGCACCACCTTCCTTGGCAAATTTGATGCCCTTGTTGGCCTGGGTCCCCATTCCACACAGCTGTGTGGGTCAGCATCTGTGAGACAGGAGACTGTGGGTAGGCTGAGAGCACATGGCTGAGAGCAGACTTAGCTGCAAACAGGAAGCTCTTTTTTTTTTTTTTTTTAGATTTTGGTAAAAAAATAATAATATAAATTTACTATCTTAACGATTTCTGAATGGTTCGGTAATGTCACATATATTCACATTATTGTGCAACAGATCTCTTGAACTTTTTCATCTTGCAAAACTGAAACCATATACACATTGAACAACTCCCCATTCCCTCCTCCCCCAACTTCCATTCTGCTTTCTGTTCCTATGAGTTTTGCCTACTTTAGATAGCTCATCTAAGTGGAATCATACATATTTGTCTTTTTGTAACTGGTTTATTTCACTTACCATAATATTCTCAAGGTCCAGAAGCTATCTTGTAGTAAATTCTATTTTCTCAGTAGAATGGAAAATAAGGTCATTAGCAGAAGTGAGCACATGGAAGAAGGTTTAAGCAGAAAGATGTGGAATATCTATCTAGGACAGCGTGAAAGCAAATGGACTAGGGAAATAGCCAAGGATTGCACCAAACTGTAAAGTGAAACCTGTCAGTGTAGTCATGTATTTTTTTCCAGACACACTCTGCACTTGTCAAGTAGGTAGACAGTTGTATATAACTAAGGTTGAGTTTGGCCAGGAGAGTTCAACAGAGGGAAAGAGTGGGAGGAAGTTGAAGGCATAAGCACGGGAATGCTTTTGCTGATGTATTATGGGTTCCAAAAGTAGAAAAGTGAGAATACAAGTGAAAAAGACCAGTAAACTGCATATTCTGGTGGTGTGGAACTATTGAAATTGCTGGAGTTATTTATCACCTGGATTACTGCTAAAACCTCTTTAACAGTTTTTTTTTCCTTTTCCAATACATTCTCCCTGCTGTGGTCAGAATGATCCTCCTGACACGAAATTGATGGAATCGCTCCTTTTAAACTCTCTCAAGAGCTTCCATTGCACAATAGATAGTGGCCAGACCTTCTCGTGACTTGAGCCCCTGTCTATATCCCAAGCTTCATTCTCAACCGTTCTTCCGCATCTTCAGCTATTTAACAACTTCTTCCCCTATCACACCTCCAAGACTTTGAGCATGCTTTTATATCTGCGTGGACGACTTATCTCCATCTTTGAACCTGACTTTCAGTTATCCATTAGGTCTCAGCTTATAAATTTTACTACATCCTGGAAGCTTTCCTCTTTCTTCCCCAGTCTATATTGAATACTCCTAATACATACTTGCAGCACATCCTGTATTTTTCCATGCTAGTATTTAATACACTTTAGCATTAATGCCTACTTACTTACATTTTAATTCTCTGTATTTTCTGTTGAGGAAAGTGACCCTGTATGAATTTCTTGCCCAATATATGAAGCATTTGAGAGTTTTCAGTGTTTGGTTTTGTTTGGTTTTCTGAGACAAGGTCTCACTCTGTCACCCAGGCTAGAGTGCAATGATGCAATCATAGCTTGCTGTAGCCTTGAACTCCTCCCAAGTAGCTAAGACTATAGGTATGAGCCACCATGCCTGGCTAATTTTTTTTTTTTTTTTTTTGTACAGATGGGGTCTTGTGATATTGCCCAGGCTGGTCTTGAACTCCTGGCCTCAAGTGATCCTCCTGTCTTGACCTCCCAAAGCACTGGGATTATAGGCATGAGCCACCACACCTAGTCTGGTGGTGTTTTGTTTTTTGTTTTTTAATATTAAAATCCTAGCAAATAGTAGGTACATTTTAAAAGTGATCCTATTTCCTCTTTGAAACCCTTCTTCTCTGAGCTTCCAGAGCATCTCACTTATCTGACTTCTTACATGCTCAATGGCCAGTTCTCCTCTACCAGATCTCTAGTCCTCTATTCTATCTTTTGCTATTATTTATTATGTTATAAATCCCAAAGTGCTGGAATTACAGGTGTGAGCCAATGGGCCCAGCCTCTATTTTCTTTATGTTTGAAATTATACAAAATAAAGAGGGTAAAGAGGGGAAACAAATTCTCCAGTGTCTCTTTCTCTTCATCTTTTGTTCCCTTCTGTTCCCTAATTTTTTTCTTTAAAAAAAAAAAATTGGCCTTCTTCCTTTGAGACAACCTTGCCTGACAGGGCCTAAAGAGCTGGGACCAAGAGGGCAGTCAGAGCTGAGCAAGTGGCTGTGGCTGAGGAGGGGATGGAGCCAGCTTCCAAGGTTGAGGAAGCGGCAGTAAGGTTAGAAGATTGATTACAGAGAGGAGTTATGAGCAAGTACATAAATAAGCTGCAAATATGGGAAGGCAGAAGGCCAGAATGAATTTTGTGCTTTTGATTGGAACTGGAGATATTAGGGTAAAGTCATGGTACTTTAAAATATATACCTAGCTAGGTAGATACAGAGATACATGTACATATGTTTGTGCATTATATGTTTTATATATATGTTGTTTATATCTGTGCATTTCCTACTTCAGTCCAATGAGAAGGTGTAGTGGAAATAAAAACCTTGTAGTTATGGCCATATTTAGCACCCAGATCTTGGTTTCTAAATACCATCTGTCGCTAAAAGGAACAGGGCTACTAGGAGAAATGGCTGGTTCCAGGACTGGGCAGAAAATGCGCAAGAGGAGCCTGCAACATTTTCATAGGCCAGACAATAAGGAAGAGCTTAAAAAATGATGAAGATGGAAGAATGAGGCAGGAGGATCGTCTGAGGCCAGGAGTTTTAGACTAGTGTGGATAACAGAGCAAGATGCCCCATCTCTACAAAAAATAAAAAATAAATTAGCTGGGTGTGGTGGCATATACCTGTAGTCCTGGCTCGTTGGGAGGCTGAGGCAGGAGGATTGCTTGAGTATAATATAATAGAAACCCATGAGTCCACACAGATATATATGAATTAATGAATGATGAATAGGGAAAAAGGGAAAAGTCTTTATTGCACTAGAATGCTAGTAATAAATATCACCACTTGGCAACTCTCATGATGATAATGGATTCAGACACAGAACACCAATGGATGCTAAAACAAGTAGGTGAAAGTTTATTGAGGAATGGGACATTTACATAGTGTCAAAGCTTTTCCCCCACAAAATAATGCATTACAAAGGTAAAAGTAATAACTTTATAGTGGAAGAATCTGAGAAACAACAGATCTGATATTAGTCAAAGTAACATCACTAGAAATGAGACAAAGTAACAACACATACTGTCTGATATGTCATACTGAGAAGAATACAACATAACTCTGTCAAATTCCTATTATAAAGGCATAACCTGAATCTAATCATAAGGAAACAGAGAAACCCAAACTGAGGGACATTCTACGAAATAATTAGCATGCTTTCTTGGGAAAAAAAAACCCAAAAAAGTCTAGGTTGCAGAAGACAGAGAAAGACTGAGAAATTATTCCAGACTGAAGTAGATTAAAGAGAGATGACAATTAAATGCAATCCATGATTCTAGATTGGCTCCTGGACAAAAAGGAGAAAAAAACTTCCTATCAGGACATTATTAAGATAATTGTAGAAATTAAATGGGATATCTTAGATGACAGGGTTATATCAGTATTAATTTCTTAGTTTAGATGGCTATCCTGTGGATTTGTAGGTGAACATGGGAACAATTAGGGAACCTTGTATTTTCTTGCATCTTCTCTGTAATTTGGAATATACCTTAAAATAAAAAGTAAAAACAAGTAAACCCAAAAGAAATGGCTCCTGTGGATTACTGCCGCATTGAGCTTGATAAGCACACTCCACTTGTCCCTGCTGGTTCCTGCCTTCATCTCTTTTCACTCTTCTCTTGCTCTTACCTCTCCAGCCACCATCATCTTTTGCTTCTAGGAGCATGCCAAATGGGTTTCCATCTCACAGATTTGGCATTCACCATTCCTGGCTCCTCAAAACGTTCCTCCTCATCTTCACGAGCTCTCATTCCTTCTCATTCAGCTGTTGACTCAAATGGGTCACCTTAGGCTTTTTCATTTTTTTCTACTGCATGGTGAGACTTATTTGTTTACCTGTTTGTTGTCTATCTTTGTTGCGTAAATCTAAGCAAACTCACTGAAGGCAAGGACTTTGTCTCTTCCACCCAGCATCCCAAACAGCTAGAACAGTGCCTGGGGCATAATAGGGCTTAATAAGAAATGCTGTTGACTGAGCGTGATGTCTCATACCTGTAATCCCAGCACTTTTGGAGCCTGAGGCAGGTGGATTACCTGAGGTTGGGAGTTCAAGACCAGCCTAACCAACATGGAGAAACCCTGTCTATACTAAAAATACAAAAAATTAGCCAGCGTGGTGGCACATGCTTGTAATCCCAGCTACTCAGGAGGCTGAGGCAGGAGAATCGCTTGAACCCAGGAGGCACAGGTTGTGGTGAGCTGAGATCGTGCCATTGCATTCCAACTTGGGCTACAACAGTGAAACTCCGTCCAAAAAAAAAAGCTATCTAGATGGCTTCAGAAACATTTGTGGAACTAATGAAATATTAAGCTTCTAAAGAAGGCTTTTAGTTTGCTCCTTGGAATTCTAGTCCTTTGACATGACCTGATTAAAAGAAAACAACAACAACCAAAAGAAAGAGAGAGAAGGAAATAGATGTGTGGCTAAATATAACTGGGACATGCCCCACACCATATCCTCTCTTTGGGATTCACACAGCCTCTCAGAAACCCTCCTGTAGTGAATCCTGTTTTCCTGAATTTAACAAAGCATTTCTTAAATTTATTTGAACATGGAATTCTCTTTCCATTTGATTTCAGAATATGAAATATTAAATGCTATGCTAGGATCTTTCTAACATCCATGTTCGATAATAGAGGCAAAAACACCCTACAGTGTATATATATATGTAAAAAAATTTTTTTAACCTTTTTTTTTTTTTTTTTTTTGAGACAGTCTCACTCTGGAGTACAGTGACATAATCTTGGTTCACTGCAACCTCCACCTGCCAGGTTCAAGCAATTCTCATGCCTCAGCCTCCTGAGTAGCTGGGATTACAGGCATATGCCACCACACCCAACTAATTTTTGTATTTTCAGTAGAGATGGAGTTTTGCCATGTTGGCCAGGCTGGTCTTGAACTCCTGACCTCAAGTGATCCGCCTGCCTCGGTCTCCCACAGTGCTGGGATTATAGGCGTGAGCCACCACGTCTGGCCTTAAAAATCTGTAAACACATAGGAAGTTGTCTCGTTTAACTGGACAGTGCAGCTGTGGATTAGCCACACCGTGCTTACTGCAAAGTACTGTTACCGAGCAATAGGCTTGCTTCCTGATACACATAGAAGCAAGTACTATGGCACCAATTTTTAAGAAAAGAAAAAGCTTTATTGCAAGTTTGACCACCAAGGAGACAGGAAGCAATGCTCAGTCAAATCTGTCTCCCCGAGCTGGTTCTAGGGGCAGGTTTCATAGGCAGAGCGTAACTATGAGGGAGATAGGAAAATGCACGGAGGCATGATCAGATTGGGTCATGCAGCAAAACGGTGTTGGGTCCTTGGTTTTTAAGTTCCTACTGCAACAAAATAGGTTACCCCTTGCTTCTTAATTTGGTCCCCATTTCTTCATCCTGGTATCTACATTCTGCACGTGGTTGACTTTTTCATTCTGCCTGACTCCAGGGCACAAATCGGGCACACTTGGTTTATCTGGCCATGCTTAGGTTACATGACTTGCAACCTCGGAGTCCATTGCAACTGAGAAACCACTCATTATTTTGTTACTGGCAAAGTTGAACCAGACTGTACAGTGGGGCCACCTCTGCATTGACAATCAGATGTGTGATGTCCCTTCCCCCCGGGACACTGTCTCTGACTGCCGTGGGGAAGGAGCCTGAGAGTCGGTTGTGGATTCTAACCCTGCCGTTGAGTGCAGGAAAGAACTGTGCAGGCAATGGGGCTATTGTGTTTCTTTTTGATCCCAGAAATGAGAGCTCAGCTTAAAAAACATAATTATAATGGACTGGTTTTTTTTAACCAATAATTAGTTTTTCTCCTACTAATTTATGTAAGGTATGGTATTCCTAAACAATCATTAATGTATTGTTTTTATACTTTTGAATGACTTTTGAGAATGATTATTATCTTTCTATGTGTAGATTGTAATTGTTACTAAGGGAGTTCATTTTAAATCCATGCTGTACCCCTGTTTAGCCTGATTTGGTTTTACTAGCCCCTTGGTACTATCACAGCTCCTCCACCCTCCAAGCAGAAGATTGACTATATTTTAAAACTGGGCGTGAGGCCAGGCATAGTGACTCGTGCCTGTAATCCCAGCACTTTGGGAGGCCAAAGTGGGCAGATCACCTGAGGTCGGGAGTTCGAGACTAGCCTGACCAACATGGAGAAACCCCATCTCTACTAAAAATACAAAATTAGTCAGGCATGGTGGTGCATGCCTGTAATCCCAGCTACTCGGGAGGCTGAGGCAGAACTGCTTGAACCCAGGAGGCGGAGGCTGTAGTGAGCCAAGATGGCGCCATTACACTCCATCCTGGGCCACAATAGCGAAACTCTGTCTCAAAAAAAACAAACAAACAAACAAAAAAACAAAACAAAAAAAATGGATGTGAAAGGAAGAAGTCACAGGGTTGTTTCTTCACAAGGAATCTCTCTGACGTAAATATGCGTCCTTTCCCTCTTCTCTCCTGGCTGCACCCACCTGTATGTAACTCCCCTGTACCTCCCTGCTACTCCTATCTCTCATACACAGAAAAAAGGCTTAGGATTTTTACCAAAGGTCTGGAAATTCCAGAAAAGGCCGCTAGCATCATAATACTTTTTCCCCTCTGTTCATTAAGTCAACAGTTTAAATCCTGATCCATCTCCAAATTCTCCCTCTTCTCAAATGCACCTTTGTTCCCTTTTTATTTTGAGAAAGTTTTTTTTTTTCTGTTTTTTTTTTTTTTTTCTTTTTCTTTTTTTTAGATGGAGTCTTGCTCTGTCACCAGGCTGGAGTGCAGTGTCGCGATCTTGGCTCACTGCAACGTCCACCTCCCAAGTTCAAGTGATTCTCCTGCCTCAGCCTCCCGAGTAGCTGGGACTATAGGCACACGCCACCACACCCAGCTAATTTTTATATTTTTAATAGAGACAGGGTTTCACCATGATGGCCAGGATGGTCTCAATCTCTTGACCTCGTGATCCACCTGCCTGGGCCTCCCAAAGTGCTGGGATTACAGGCGTGAGCTACCGCACTCAACCTTTTTCTTTTTTTTTCTATCAGGACCTCATCCAGACTTCAGAATTCACAGAAAGTTCAGGTGAGGGAAGGCTGTATAGGGCAGAGGTCTTCCTCACCTATATATTTTACCACCACTGGGGTAAATGTCAGATGGCCTTGTTTTCCACATAGGTATAAAGCATCCATGTAGAAAGGCAATCATGGCCCCAGTAATCATGGCCCCAGGGAACCACCTTGGATGGAAGGCAGCTTCTGTCTTTCATGGCTACAGCTTCTCACAAAGGAAAGTCCATATATTTATACCCAGGACAGCAAACCGTCAGAACCTCTTTCTTCCCCATATTCAGGGGCAGAAGAGAGGGCAGGAAGATTAATTGACATGGTTTCTAAATGGCCACATTGAACAGCATTCACCTTTGTGTATCAGGTTAGAAAAAAAGACTAACAAGTGGTAAGAGAAGAAAGTGGTTAAAAAGAAAGAATGAAGACAGAAAAAAATTAAATGTCCTCATAGACGTCTCAGACCAAATACGGTATTTACAGGTAATACTTGTAGAAACCTCCTAAACCTGGGAATACACAGACTCAAACACATAGATACATGTAATATATAATACAAATAAATATCAGTTTATTTTATTGGGGTGAGTGGGTCCCGAGAAGAAATACAAAAGGATGATCAGTTCTAGGTTTCCATTTTGTAAAAGCTGGCAAGCGGTCCAGGGATACCATAGAGACAGCATTTCTGAATCTAAACAGAGAAAAAGGCTATAAAGGGGCCATTGTTCTCACCTGGAACTTTTCATCCTTACCTGTTTTTTTTTTTTTTTTTTTAATTTAAAAATATCCCTGCAAAAACATCTACCTTAAAACCTAATCAACCAGTATCTTCATTATCAGACAGTTGTTAAAAACAATACACCACTAAAAGTAGTAATGGTTTATAGAGTGATAAGGGGGAGGGAGGATACACTAGGGAGAAGAACCCTGCCCCATTCAGCATTTCCTTGAGCCCACTGTAACCAAACCGTTTATAATTAACTCCTCATCCTGATAGGAGAACTAGTTCTGCTTATCCCCTTGCTGAAGAGCAGTGACTTGTCTTGTCGAGGATCAGTGACTCGTCTGTTGTTTTGGTAGTTATGATGAAAGTGTAAAGGGCATTTCAAATCAGCTAGAGTGAACATGATAGCCCTGTTGGTGGCTTCTCCCTTTATCTCCTCTATAATATACATACTACCCAAGGCTAAAGGTTGAATATTTGTTAATCTGGTCATTTAACAATGAGTCTTTAAAAAAAGCTGTTGAATTGTTTTTCCATAGGGATCCAAAAGGTATAGATATACATAAATAGGAGAAAAAATGAGAGGAGATGCTTTTAAACAGTGTACGCCCTCTAAGAAGCAAGGAATGGGAAGAATGTTCCCTGCTGTAGGGTTATGTATTTTACAGATTTGCTAAGCACTGAGTAGACCCTCATATTATGTGCTAAACAAATTTGTAAAATGAGAGAAAACGTTCCAACTCAGCTTCCTCTTTTCAAATCTCTCCTCTTACTTGTCTCAAAATCTGCTCTAGAAAAAGAGTATCGGCCGGGCACAGGCTCACACCTGTAATCCCAGCACTTTGGGAGGCTGAGGCAGGTGGATCACCTGAGGTCAGGAGTTCGAGATCAGCCTGACCAACATGGTGAAACCGCATCTCTACTAAAAATACAAAAACTAGCTGGGTGTGGTGGCGGGTGCCTGTAATCCCAGTTACTCAGGGGACTGAGGCAGGAGAATCACTTGAACCCAGGAAATGGAGGTTGCAGTGAGCTGAGATCACGCCATTGTACTCCAGCCTGGGCAACAAGATCAAGAGTGAAACTCCATCTCAAAAAAAAAAAAAAGTATATACCTAGGTTGAAAATGAGATCTCCAAATATGAACCTAGTAACGAATTTAGCTCAAGTCTTTACTATGCTACTTAGAAGCTGTGTCAAGTTGGGCAAATTGCATAACTTTTGTATGTCAGTTTCCTTCTTTGTTGTGGGAAGAAGAAACCTGATGGGGATAAAAATAGCTCACCCATTGTATATCAATGTTCTCCTTATGCAACAAATATTTACTTACTCTTATTATGGGCTGTTCACTTGGGATATAGTGGCGAACAAGACACAGAACTCATCCTCAAGAAGCTTATAGTCTGATGAAAACTTATTTGAGTGCCTATGATGTATGAGTCATGCATTTGCTAGGGACTTTCATATATGTAGCATCAATTATCTTCACAATAGGAGTGTTATCACTCAGGATTTCTGGGCACTTACAATTTCCACTCTGATTAGCCTGTGGCTGAGTAGCTGTTCTTTCAATAAATATTTATTGAGGGCATACTGTGTGCTGGGCACTGTGCTAGACACTGGGGATTTAGTGGGGAATCTTGTTGGTGCATCAGCTGTATTCATTGGGCACCTCTCATGTGTGAGGTTCTGGTTTTCTCATTTAGTCTTCAACACTGTGGATGTGTGGTAGAAATTATCCCCAGTTTACAGAAGAGGAAACAGGTTCTGAGGGGTTAAACACAAAGGACACATAACAAGGATATTTTCAAGGTTATAGTCTGAACTGCTGTAATAAAGAGACTACGAAATATAGTGGCTTCATTCATTAAAGTTTATTTCTGTCCCTCCTAACAGGCCAGTGTAAGCATGCATTTCAGGTTGTTGGAGCAGCTCTGCTCCATGATGTCTATCCGAAACCCAGATTTTCTTTATCTTGCCACTGTCATCTCCTGCATGGCCAAAGCTAGGTCACCATCATAGTCATGTTTCAGCCTATGGGAAGGGGGAAAGACAATATTCAAGGCAAGTAGCTTTGTCTCAAAATAGATGCCCCCAAATTGTGGAAATCTTTTCAAATTACATCCTGCTAACCTGAACTTAGCTGCATGGCCACATCTAGCTGCAAGGGAGGCTGGGAAATGTGGCCTATGGCTGAGTAGTCATGTGCCCAGCTGAAACTTAGGAGATTCTACTAATTAGTAAACATAAGGTGACGATGAACACTAAAACAATTAGTAGTCTCTGGCATAGCTAGTAAGTGATGAAGCAGGAGTTTAAACTCAGATTTGCTTGAATCCAATTCCATGTCACTACCTCTTAGACACAAGAGCTGGAGAACTCTGGTTCTGTTATCTGCCTGTCTGCAATGTAAAATAATAAATAAATAAAGTTTCATTGGCATTGTTTAGGAACAAACAGTTGGAATAGTGTGTCAAGTTTCCAAAAATGTGGGAGTAGGAAAAAAATATTTTTTCTTATAGATGCCAGTTTTTTGTCCACTTTTCTTGGAAACATCTTAAACTTCTAACAGCCTGGCCTTGTGACTCATACAAATGGCTTGTGTAAAAGTTACATAAGCTAGAGAAAAAAATACAGCCACTGAGAGAGAGAGAGAGAGAGAGAGAGAGAAGAAAGAGACAGAAAGAAAGAAAGAAAGAAAGAAAGAAAGAAAGAAAGAAAGAAAGAAAGAAAGAAAGAAAGAGAAAGAAAGAAAGAAAGAGAAAGAAAGAAAGAAGAGAGGAGAGAAGAGAGGAGAGGAGAGAAGAGAAGAGAGAAGAGAAGAGGGAAGAGAAGAGAGAAGAGAAAAGAGAAAGAGGAAGGAAGGGAAGGAGGGGAGGAAGGGAAGAAAGGAGGGAGGGAGGGAGGGAGGGAGGGAGGGAGGAAACCAAACCTGCCATCTCCTTCCCAAATCTGTAACAGGAGATATTTTTAAAGTTGTATGGTGCAGCAAACTCTAGGTTTGCTTAAAGTTAGCTAATGCAGGAAGAGTTAGGAAAACAGTAAAATGTCTTCTTTTTTCTCAAAGCTTTCTCACCACCCAACCCCTACCAACAGAGATCTTTGAAACTGTATTTTAGGCTGAAAGGAATAAACCATGTTTTCATATTCTTGGCAAAGAAACAGTGATTAACTAGTTTTTTGTTTCGTTTTGTTTTGTTTTAATGTTTTAGACATGGGGTCTTGCTCTGTTGCCCAGGCTGACCTCAAACTCTCGGTCTCAAGTAATCCTCCTACCTTGGTCTCCTGAGTAGCTGGGATTACAGGCATGTGCTATCACACTCAGCTAGTGATTAGTTTCTTTAAAAAAGGCAGAGGTTGGGGGAACTCTCTCTATTTCAGAGCAGAAAAAAAAAAAACACCATGTCTATTTTAAACTACTGTTTCTATAATGTCACAAGCTTTGCTTGTTTTTATTTATTTTTCTCATCTTTATAATTAAATTCTTATATAGAGTGATGCATAGGTGTAATGGATAACCCAAGCCCATGGGTTCCTTTATAGCTAGGCTTCTTATGGTAAAATATACACTTTTTCTTTCCTTCTGTGCACAATCACTAAAGCATAGTTGTCTGGACCACAGTTGACACAAACCCTTTCCCCTTCTTTCACTTTTTCTTTGTCCCTGAAATCTTGTCTACTTGATCTTTGCTCCAGTCACTCCAAATGCTTTCTAAAGCTTACTAAAGATCAGGCTGACGTGGGAGGATCACTTGAGCCCAGGAGGTTGAGGCTGTAGTGAGCCAGGATCATGGCACTGCATTCCAGCCTGGGTGACAGAGTGAGGCCCTGTCTCAAAAAAAAATGTAGTTACCAAATTCAATGCTTTTATCATTGATTCTTTGATTCTTTTTTCGTTTTCTTTTTCTTTCTTTCTTTTTTTTTTTTTTTTTTTTGACACGGAGTCTCACTCTATTGCCCAGGCTGGAGTGCAATGTTGCAATCTCGGCTCACTGCAGCCTCCACCTCCTAGATTCAAGCAATTCTCTTGCCTCAGCCTCTCAACTAGCTGGGACTACAGCTGTGAGCCACCACACTTGGCTAATTTTTGTAGTTTTAGTAGAGATGGGGATTTCACTGTGTTGGCCAGGCTGATCTCGAACTCCTGTCCTCAAGTGATCCACCCATCTTGGCCTCAAAGTGCTGGGATTACAGGCATGTGCCACCATACCCAGCCTGCAGCCTTTGATTCTACCAACCATTCCTGTCCTCTCATTTTTTCACATCTGAACTTTGAAAACATTTTGCCCTTGACCCGCAATTCCCTCTCTCCCTCAACAGCCCATTCCTGCTAGGGCTCTTCTCTCTCTGCTTCAACCTGCACCTCGATGTACATTACAATGGATCTACCTCTATGGCTCTCCCATGAGGTCCAACCTTACACTCCTTCTTTCTTTCTTCTTTTTTCTTTGAGACTGGGTCTCACTCTGTCACCCAGGCTGGAGTGCAGTGGCATGCAACCTTGAACTCCTGCGCTCAAGTTATCCTCTCACCTCAGCCTCCCAAGTAGCTGGGACTTACAGGCATGTGCCACCACACCCGGCTAGTTTTTTAATTTTTTGTAAAGATGGGGTGTCACTTTGTT
Organism: Macaca mulatta; assembly: GCF_049350105.2. NCBI lineage: Eukaryota > Metazoa > Chordata > Mammalia > Primates > Cercopithecidae > Macaca > Macaca mulatta. Next base: position 52,230,034 of record NC_133416.1, on the reverse strand, counting down.
GCCCAGGCTGGTCTCGAACTCCTGGACTCAAGCAATCCTCTCGCCTCAGCCTTCCAAAGTGCTAGGTTTATAGGTGTGAACCACCACGCCCAGCCCCAACATTGTATTTCTAAGGCATTTCTGACTTAGTGTTTCTATTTAAGTGACCCTACCAAAAGCAACAGGTGTGGCAGAGAACACGTTACGTTTTTCTCCAAAGCCAGTTCCCTCTCCTAACCTTCCTAGTTCTGTCAGTGATACCAGCGATCTCCACCACTCTGGCTTGGAACCTTGATAAATTAATATTGATTGCTGGATCCATCACTAATTTATACTTTTCCCTCAAGAATGTCCTTTCTTTTCCTCATCTCCACATCAAAGCAGTCACTAAGTACTGTCAACACTGCCTTCATGATGTTTCTCACATCTTGTGGCTTCTCATCCTTTCCATATTGTCTGCTATCACTATGGTGTAGGACTTAGTGTCTAATCCTTGGATCATGGGAAGACTGTACTTGCTAGCTTGTCTCCTACCTCAGGACTTTCTTCCTCTCCTGGCTCTGTTTCTACCAGAATCCACTCTGTTCTCTGCTCCCACATTAATCTTCTTAACACATGACTTTCCTTCTATTAATTCACCATCAAGACATATTTAATAGCTTCCTGATGACTACAGTCCTAATGCCTTACTCTACTTTTTATTTTAACATATGCCAGACATTTATTACTATTGGGTGAATATACTTTTCTCTCCCCATCCTTAAGTTTATCTGTTTCTTTCCATATCCACAGCTACTACCATAGTTCAAGCAATCACCACGTCTTACCTGGAGTATTACCATTGCCTTCTAACTGACCTCTATTTCTGTTCTTGTCTCACTGCAATTCATCCCCAAGTTGGTCCGAGTGTTATGGGTTATTGTTTTTCTGGTTTTCTGATTTTTTTTTTTTTTTTTTTGAGATGGAGCCTTGCTTTGTCACCCAGGCTGGAGTGCAATGGTACAATCTTGGATCACTGCAACCTCTGCCTCCTGGGTTCAAGCAGTTCTCCTGTCTCAGCCTCCTGAGTAGCTGTGACTACAGGCGCACACCACCACACCTGGCTAACTTTTGTATTTTTAGTAGAGACAGGGTTTCACCATATTGGTCACACTGGTCTCAAACTCCTAACCTCAGGTGATCCACCTGCCTCAGCCTCCCAAAGTGCTGGAATTACAGGCATGAGCCACTGTGCCTGGCATGGGTTATTGTTAAGCTGATTTAACATTGCAATTCATATTCCACAACCAGAGTGGTCTTTTAAAAAGTAAGTGGCTTCTGTGATAGCTGGCCTCCATTGCACCATGTCTCTCCATATTCACATGCTCATGTATTCACCTCTCTCATTTAATCTGAGTTCCCTGTCACTCACTTGAGCCAATAGAATACATAAGTGATACAGTGCCAGTTTTAAAGCTGAAGCTTTAAGAAGTCTCAGCAGCTTCTACTTTTGCACTTTTAGATTCTGTGAGCTTTCATATGAGAGGTCTATGTATCTTGTTGGAGAGATCACATTAGAGTAAGCTTGTCCAACCCACAGCCTGCAGGCAACATGCAGCCTGCAACTTTGAATGTGGCTCAACACAAATTTGTAAACTTTCTTAAAACATTACTAGATTTTTTTGTGATTTTTTTTAATTTTAGTTCATCAGCTATCATTCGTGTTAGTGTATTTTATGTGTTGCCCAAGACAATTCTTCTTCCAGTGTGACCCAGGGAAGCCAAAAGATCGGATAGCTCTGCGTTAGAGAGACCCTGAAACAACATGGAGAGAGAGAGGGTCCAGCTGTGCCAGTGTCCAGCAGAGTCCTGCAGTCTAGTCATCTCAGCCAAGGTGCTAGAAAAGTGACTGAGCCATCATGACTGTCCAGTTTAGTGGAACCCCCAACTAACTGTGGTCCCAGCTGACATCACACAAAGCAGAACCATGGAGCTGAGCCTGTCAACTCACAGAATTGTGAGAAACAATAAAATGGTAATTGCGTTGAAATAGCAAGTTTTCAGATAGTTTGTTATGTAGCAATAGATAAGCAAAATGCTAAAAACTAAATCCAGCTTCTGAAACTCACAGGAGCCTACAAGGCCCTACATGATCTGTCTCCTGCCTAACATCTTGGACCTCATGTTCTATTCCACTTGGTATGTCCTGCCATATGGCTTACACCTGCCTCTCAGGCATACTCTCTGCCTGGAATGCAGTTGACCTACCCAGACAGCCCATTGGAAGCAGATCTCTTATTTTTTATTTTTTATTTTTACTTTTAAGACCATATTGCTTTGTTGTCCAGGCTGGAGTGCAGTGGTGCGATCTTGGCTCATTGCACCCTCTGCCTCCCGGGTTCAAGCAATTCCCCTGCCTCAGCCTCCCACATAGCTGGGACTACAGGCACACACCATGGGGCCCCACTAATTTTTGTGTTTTTGTAGAGAGAGGATTTGCCATGTTGACTGGGCTTGTCTCAAACTCTTGACCTCAGGTCATCCACCCACCTTGGCCTCCCAAAGTGCTAGGATTACAGGCATGAGCCGCCATGCCCAAAAGCAGATCTCTTCTTGTTCTTTTCTCCTCCTCCCCACTCTACCATGCCAGTTTACTTGCTTCATAGTAATTATTATTCTCTAAAAATTCCCATTTGTATACTTGCTTATTGCCTATCTCTCCTCTCCACTCCCTCTAGAACCTAAGCTTCAAGAAAGCAAACACCTTGTCTATCTGGTCAACCAGATGATTTATCATGAAGCTAAGATTGCTTATGCTCAGGGGCCCTCATTTGCATATGCCCCTTCCATATTTAGTTTTGTATTTGTAATTTTGTGTTCCTTTTCTTAAAGAAGGTTCCTCAAATTGTTTAAACCTTAGGCCTCTGTCAGAGAAAAACAGCCATACCTCAGTTAAAATGGTAAAACAGATTTTATTTAATAACTACTGACAGTGAGGAAGAGTTGGGCTGCAACCCAAGTTGTACAGAGGTGATGGGGCTTTTCTTTTCTTTTTCTTTATTCTTTTTTCTTTTTTTAGACAGGATCTCACTCTGTTATCCAGGCTGGAGTGCAGTGGTGCGATCTCAGCTCACTGCAACCTCCATCTCCCGAGTTCAGGTGACTCTTCTGCCTCAGCCTCCCAAGTAGTTGGGATTACAGGTATGCGCCGCCATGCCCAGCTAATTTTTGTATTTTTAGTAGAGATCGGCTTTCACCATGTTGGCCAGACTGGTCTCAAACTCCTGACCTCAGGTGATTTACCTGCCTTGGCCTCCCAAAGTGCTGGGATTACAGGCGTGAGCTGGCAGACTGGGTGGCTAGTGATGGGGCTTTTCAAAGTGAGAATGAGGGAGTAGGAAGAGGGCATGACAAGGGCTTGAGCAGAGTTAGGGAAGTGAAAGATCATAAAAAGCTGGAAGGGGAATGGATCTATGTGAAATCCATCTGGGTTTGCTAGTTGGCATTTGTCAAATTTAAGCTTCTACCCTCTCAGAGAGATGGGGCATTGGGCCCTATCATTTAGCTTCCACATTCGTCGTCTTTGAACAGCACTTTTATCCTGTCACTTCCCTATTTCAGAAATCTTCAGCAACTCCCACATGAATGGAGACTGAAATTCAGATCTCTGAGCCTGCCATTCAAGGCCAGCTACATCCTGCTTGTTCACCCTTATCTCCTACTTCTCGTCTTCATACACACTACCATAGCCAGACAGGTCTCTTTACAGCTTCCTGAACGTTCCTTGCTCCTTCCATCTACGCATTACTTCACATTACATCATCTTCATATTTACATCATCTGGAGATCAACTTTGCTCTACTCTTGGCCCCCTGTGAACCTTATCCCTCCTTCAAGATCCTTCTCCATGAAGCCTTCCCAGACTCAGGTAGACCCAGTGTTCTCTCCCTTTTCTGAATTCTGGCCAGGCAGGCCATGCATTTAGAACTGCCTGCCATCCATGGCCAGTTCCCTTTTCTTGCCAAGCCCTACCTGCTGATCTGGATTATACAAGCACTTCATCCAAGAACCATATCCTCACTACAGCCATTCCTACTTTAGAGGTCCCAGTAGAGATTGAGGTCCCAGAGAGGCCCATTGTGTATTTGGAACCCACTGAGAATAAATAACAGAATTTTATAGCTTCTTTGAAACCAAGTAAAATCACCAGATATGTGAACAGAAAAGAAATAAAGTCATGTAAGATGGGGATATAATAATGTAGTGTAAGTTCCTAAATCACAAATTCTTCAAAGGTAGCTCTATAATAGTTCTGGAAAAGTACCTGGTGCAGGAGCATTTACTGCAAGATTACACACCCAAAGATATTACAGTATAACAATTGATAATGTGGTGATAATGGTGGTGGTGATATTGCTGGCAATGCAATGCAGACTCTAGTCCTTTAAGGTAAATGAGACATTGGTATTGTTTGATGGGGTTCTGCCATGAGCAGAAATTATTCTGTCACTGCTATCTATGTTAACACCACCAAAGGAAACAAAGTTTTTCCAAAGGGGAGAATAATTTATATTTCATTTTTTAAAAAATGGTTACATTTTCCCCAAGGCATAATGGAAGAGTCTCCTTCAAGCAATAGTACTTCTAGAAAAGAAGGTACTTTTAGGAAATGGGGAAGAGCTTTTGTTTCCTGCTAGCATCAGGCTTTTTGTCTTCTTTTGTGTCTTCTTTTCAGCGATAGGCAAAACGACAGTTTTTTAGTAGAAGTTAAAATTATAGCCCTACTAAAATCTACTAAAATACAGTATTTTATTTCAGTTTAGACTCATTTCCAATTGCATTTAATCTTTTCCAGGCTTGTTATTGCTTTTTCTTACAATTTCCAACGCGAAATGACATTTTTAGTCTCTTTTGCCCTCTATTGAATTGCCCTGGTAATAACAGTAACTAGCAAAATGCTAGTTCTCTAGCATGTAGAAGACATAAATATTTGATCTCAGATCAGTGATGTGTGTAATTGTTGCTATAGAGAAAACCTTTGATTGCTGCCCAAATCTGGAGGCTTATTAAAATTTAATTTCTGGATCTTTTCCACATATATAAAACTCAGAACATTTCATAGTATATAAATTAACCCTTCCCGGTTCCTATGGCAAGCTACTCTTTTTCTCCCAGGGATGGAGCAGTAAGAAATGTGTCTCATCCACAGGAATCGGATTTAGATCTGAGAGAGCAGTTCCTTCAATGAGTACTGAAAAATTCAGGAAAGAACTATCAAGGGAAATTGTGGATTATCATGTCTAGAAATCATTACATATGAGGCAGATTCTGATTTGTCTGCATAACTTTTGGATATTAATATGGCTAGTTTCTGAAAAATAGTAAAGCAAAAGAGGAAAAATAGATATGAAAGTAATTAATATATTAGCTTGCCTTTATAATTTAATAGCAATTAAATGCTATTCATAAATTGTATTTGCAGAATTCCAACCATAAAAAGAAAACACAAATTATGCAGAATTATTTGGGCAACAATGGCAGAAGTATAATATGTAAAGTTTTTCCTTTTAATACTTATATTACAATTGTAAGTGGGATTTGGCTACTGGCTGACTCATCTCATTATATCCAGATGAATGAAGTACTAAAGAAGCAGATAATCCTGAAGCTTAATTTTATGTGTTAGTTTCAAAGCCTCTCAGCTGTACTCAAAGCTGTTACAGTAACACAATTGACTGATCTATCTCCTGCCTCTTCTGGTTTCCCTCCTTCCCTGATAGGATGGGACATGAATCCTAAGGGATAAAAAAAAAATTAGCAAAGCAATAATGTAAGTAACCCAAGAGGGCTAGATATACATATCTTCCCTTAGAAAATTCAACATTGACCAAAAAGTAAATGTAAAAACAATCTAATGAGATTTTTAGAAATCTAAGGAGCTCAGATTCTCCTGTTTGCATGCATTATGGAACTAATTTCACTACTGGGATTCAAGATTAGAATGGCTAAAAGTATAAGTTAAGAAAATAGACGCTGGAGTTGGCCGGGTGCAGTGGCTCACATCTGTAATCCCAGCACTTTGGGAGGCTAAGGCGGGTGGATCACTTGAGGTCAGAAGTTCGAGACCAGACTGGCCAACATGGTGAAACCCTGTTTCTACTAAAAATACAAAAATTAGCCGGGTGTGGTGGCATGTGCCTGTTATCCCTGCTACTTGGGAGGCTGAGGCAGGAGAATTGCTTGAACCTGGGAGGTGGAGATTGCAATGAGCCAAGATTGCGCCACTGCACTCCAGCCTGGATGATGGAATGAGACTCGGTCTCAAGAGAGAAAAAGAAGAAACTAGACTCTGGAGTCAAACGATCTAAAAGTTCAACATGGGTTATGCCACTTAGTTGCTGTGAAATCTTAAGCAAGTTTTGTAACTCGCTAGGCCTCAATTTCCTCATTTGTATAATGAAAAAAATAAAACTTCATAGAGTTGTTCTGAAAGTTAAATGAGAAAATATCTTTAAAATACTAGAAAGGGACTTGGCCAGAACAGACTTCTGATTAATACTAGTCATTATTAGCATCATCACAATGATTATTATTCTCAACATTATTTTAGCATTAATAATAAAGATAATGGTAATAGCCTTAAGAAGGAAAATTTCCCTAGGCATTTGCTGGAAAAGAAAGCAAAGAGAGGAGGTCTGACTTCTGTGCATGCTTCCACACTGGACTTCCATTATGCTCGCAACTCAATATTGTGTTTGAGGCTGTGACCCAGGGCAGGATAAAGCCCACAGTATTTCTTGGCATCACTCATGGGACACCATTGTGATCTTGTGTTTACTGTCTACTTTCTTTTTTTTTTTTTTTTTTTTTTTTTGAGGCGGAGTCTCGCTATGTTGCCCAGGGTGGAGTGCAGTGGCCGGATAAGTTCTGAGCTATTCAGGTGACTGATCCACCAGCAACCATGGAAGTCTTGAGCTGTCAGTTGTGTAGTTCTTTGTTTTGGGTATACATTGTCCTGGTTTGAGCCAAAAATTAGAATAAGAGACTTATTTGACTTTATAACTTCTTCATGTAGAGAACTGTGGTACAACTATGGGCCCCAAAAGTCAGACAGGATGAGATTTTTATTCTCAAGACATATGCATAATTCTGAAGGAAAAAGTAGCAATTTGTTTCAAATATAGAAACATGGAAATTGAATATAAGAAGTTATTTTTCTTTTTTGCCATACTATTTGAAAAGTCCACAATCATTATTTCTGAAAATTAATATGTATCATATTAAACTATTTAAACAAGGTAAAAAGGTATGCCATGAAAATAAATTCTCCTGCCACCTTAACCCTGGTATTTGAGTTTACTTTCTCAAAAATAAATATTGTTACTGTTTGATTATTATGTGAAACATAATCTTTTAATCAAGATACCTTCCTCTGGGATTTTCTTGGTGTTGTACTGAGCAGGGGTCTAAATAGCAGAAGATTCCTCATCATCAAATTGAAAAACAATTGGGCCGAGCATGGTGGCTCATGCCTCTAATCCTAGCACTTAGGGGCAGATCACTTGAGGTCAGCAGTTCGAGACCAGCTTGGCCAACATGGTAAAACCCTCTCTCTACAAAAAATACTAAAATTAGGCCAGGGCGGTGGTTTACCCCTGTAATCCCAGCACTTTGGAAGGCTGAGGCAGGTGGATCACGAGGTCAAGAGAGAGCATCCTGGCCAACATGCTGAAACCCCATCTCTACTAAAAATACAAAACATTAGCTCGGTGTGGTGGTGTGTGCCTGTAGTCCCAGCTACTGGGGAGACTGAGGCAGGAGAATCGCTTGAACCTAGGAGGCAGAGATTGCAGTGAGCTGAGATCATGCCACTGCACTCTAGCCTGGTAACAGAGTGAGACTCCATCTCAAAAAAAAAAAAAAGAAAAACACACAATTAGCCTGGTGTGGTGGCACATACCTGTAGCTCCTTGCCAGCTCCTCTGGAGACTGAGGCAAGAGAATCACTTGAATCCTGGAGGCAGAGATTGCAGTGAGCCGAGATCACGCCACTGCACTCCAGTCTGGCCAACAGCAAGACTCCATCTCAGAAAACAAAACAAGACAAAACAATTGCTTTGTCACTCTAGAAACTCTAAGGAGGCAAAGTCAAATATGTTGTGTCAAAAGTCTCTAAAGGGATGCTCCTAATGGTTCCAGTATTATAAAATGACCCTGGGAAAAGCACTGAGGATCTTTTCTAGTTGAACATGGACCTAGATTTTAAATTTGGCTTTGGGACCAGGACTATCCCATCACCTTAATTTGGATCTCAAAGATTTATCATGGTTTACATGCATAGTTCTGAATGCAGTTTAATTAGGCATATATGATTGCAGGATAAATACAGACAGAGGAGTGTTATTTTTGTGTGTCTTGTTATCTCCAAGCTAAATATGAATGGCAGCAGCAGTGCAACACTTGAATTGTTCCACATTTGTTATCCTGCAAAACGGGCTCTTCTTGGGTAATAACTTTTAAATAATCAGAACTCCAATAAGATATTTTGGTCATTGTCTTTCAGTTAGCTGCTACATGGTATGCTTAGTTAGTTGCATTATCTTTTCAGTTGGACCTTTGCATCGATAGAAACTGATGATAAAAAGTTGAGGTCTTTTTCCTGCTCACAAGCATCTTTTATTTATTATTATTATTATTATTTTGAGACAGAGTTTCTCTCTGTCACCCATACCGGAGTGCAGTGGCCATCTTGGCTCACTGCAACCTCCACCTCCCAGGTTCAAGTGATTTTCCTGTCTCAGCCTCCCAAGTAGCTGGGATTTCAGGCACCCACCACCATGCCTGGCTAATTTTGTATTTTTAGTTGAGACAGGGTTTCACCATGTTAGCCAGGCTGGTCTTGAACTCCTGATCTCAAGGGATCCACCTGCCTTGGCCTCCTAAAATGCTGGGATTACAAGCGTGAGCCACTGTGTCCAGCCCACAAACACCTTTTATATCAGGTAAAAGCAGATCAGTGGTCAGAAATTATAGCAGATGGCAAATTGTGTGTTGCTAGTAACAAGCTGTAAGTTATGCTTCCTCCACCAATACATTTCACAGCCTTCTGCTATTGAGTTACTGCTTAGTGGCCTTTTGTTTCAACTTGAAGAACTTTCTAAAGCATTTCCTCTAAGGTAGGTCTAGTGGTGATGAACTTCAGCATTTGTTTGTCTTGGAAAGTATCTCACTTTCATTTTTGAAGGAAAACTTTTCTGTGTATGGTGTTCTTGGTTGGAAGGCTTTCTTCTTTCAGTACTTGAAATATATCATCCCACTCCCTTTTGGCTTGTGAGGTTTCGCTTTATCTCTCTTTCATTTTTGAAGGAGAGTTTTTCTGTGTATGGTATTCTTGGTTGACAGGTTTTTTTCTTCTTTCAGTGCTTCAAATATATCATCCTACTCCCTTTTGGCTTGTGAGGTTTCTGCTGAAAAATCTGTTGATAATCTACTGGAGGACCCCTTGTATGTGACAAGTTGTTTTTGTTGCTGCTTTCAAAATTGGTATTGTCTTTGACTTTTGACTCTTTGATTATAATACATTTCATTGTGGATTTCTTTCTTTCTTTTTTTTTTTTTGTGAGATGGAATCTTGCCCTGTTGCCTAGGCTCGAGTGCAGTGGCATGATCTTGGCTCACTGCAACCTCTGCCTCCCAGTTTCAAGTGATTCTCAGGCCTCAGCCTCCCGAGTAGCTGAGATTACAGGCACCCGCCACCATGCCCAGCTATTTTTTGTATTTTTAGTAGAGATGGGGTTTCACTATGTTGGTTAGGCTTGTCACAAACTCCTGACCTCAAATGATCTGTCCGCCTCAGCCTCTCAAAGTGCTGGGATTACAGGAGTGAGCCACTGTGCTTGGCCCATGGATTTCCCTAGGTTCATATTTGGCATCCCTTTGGGTTTCTTGGATCTGGATGTTCATTCCCTTCCTCAGATTTGGGAAGCAGTCAGTTGTTATTTCTTTGAATAAGTTTTCTCATTCTGTCTCTCTTTCTACTCCTTTTGAAACTCTCACAGTACATATTTGGTCTGCTTAATGGTGTTCTGTAATTCTCTTAGGCTTTTACTCTTTTTCATTCTTTTTTCTTTTTGCTCCTCTGATGGAATTATTACCAGTGACCTGTTTCACTGATCCTTTCTTCTGCTAGATCTAGTATGCTGCTGAACCCCTATAGTGAATTTTTCAGGTCATTTGTGTTCTTCAACTTGATTTCTGTTATATTTGTCTTTGGTGCTTTTAAATATCTTCTATCTCTTCCTTGAAATTCTCATTTTGTTCATGCATTTTCTCTTAACCTCAATGAATACCTTCATGAGAGCTATTTTTAATTCTCTATCAGATAAGTTATATAACTGTTTCATTAGGTCATTTTCTGAAGATTTATTTTGTTCCATTGTTTGGAACATCTTTGCCTGGTGCTTCATTTTTCTTGACCCCCTGTGTTGTGTCTACATGTAAGACAAAGCAGGTACCTATCTCAGTCTTCATAAACTGACATGGTAAAGGTGAAGGCCCATCAGTCAGCCTAGTCATAGATTATAAAGGTCTCTTCCAACTCCTTCCCTCCCCAGGAAGAAGCAGTTAGCTGTGTTTTTCCCTATTTGCCCTGTGCTAAGCCATGGGTAGGGGAGAGCTACTAGCCAAAGCTACTGTTTCTTCTCTCCCCCAGGTGACTAGATTGTACTGAACCCATTAGAGATCCAGGACTGGTGAGACAGATGCAGGTTCTTTGGGAAGGCCTGGAGGAGTTACGGTACTGGACACATGGATCAATTCTTTCTCTCCTCAGGAGAGGCTAAATGCTGGGATTTTTTCATAAGCTTGCTCTGTGCTGAGCAGGGAAGAGGAACAATCACATCTACCAGCCCAAGGCACTGTATCCATTCTCCTCCAGGTGGTTAGACTGTGCCAAATCTTTCAGAGTTCCAAGACTGGCAAAACAGAAGCCAGTCCTCTCTGGAGCCCTCTTAGAAGAGTTAGGGTGCTGTGAACCAACCCTTTTTATCCTCTAGGTGAAACTTGGAGCTAGTGGGTCTCTTCTTGATTGTATGGCACTGTGCCAGGGCAGTGTCTCTAGCAAGAGGGTGTCTTGAATCTCTCTAATAGTTTCAGTGAGTTGGTTTCATAGTCTCCTGGCATGCAGAAGTCTTTCAATTCATTCAATTCATTTCTGATTTCTCACAAAGAAATTTGTCCATGAATTGTTGCTGAATTGCTGTGTCTGTGGGCTGGGTTGAGGTAGGCCCAAGCCTCCTACTCTGCTCCCAGAATTCATTCATTTATTCTCTCTCTCTCTCTCTTTTTCTGTTTCTCTCTTTCCTCTTTCTTGCGCCCTCTCATTTGGGGTGCCAGCCATTGATATGGGATTGCTCTTTTCCCCAGAGGGGAAAATATATGTTAACATGTATTAACTACTAAAATGGAGCATTAGCTCTTCTTTCAGCTGCTCTTTATAGATGATAAATGCAGGTGAAGAAGGGGGTCTCTGAATTTAGAGAAGATTACCTCAAAGGAGAAAGGTATTGTGTATTAATAGATACTAGGGAGACTTGGAAAGTTTGAATTAACTTACCAGGGTTAAGTTTCTGAGAGGTAGGGTTGAACATTTTTAACTGGAAAAGTTGATACTTCATCAGTTAGAATCTAATATCTCTGAAGTAAGACTGAGTTATAAAGAGAATCAAGAAGACTGACAAGGAGTCTAGAATAATCCAATTTTTTTTCTCACAAGAAAGAAATATAGAACCTGAGAAACTAATACTAATTATCATAAGTATGTTCTTTAAGAAGGTGGGATGGAATACTAAGCACTTGGGATTTCAACAGCATTTCACTTGGTCTTACTCCATTTTGTTGTTGTTGTTGTTTCTTAATATTTTTTTCTTTTTCTTTTTTAGCATCTATTGTTGGGGTGATTGGACCCAACACCAGGTGGTGACGAAGTCCAGCAGAATGAAAGAAATGAGAAAAGACAGTTTGAGAGAGAAAGTGGGTCCAGGGGCCAATGCGAGTTTGGAGGCTGCAAAGGTGCGGAGGGCTGGAAGCCCAGACTATTTATTGGTGATCAAACAAAGAAACAGGTGGTGAGAATATGGGGTTGAAAGGGAGCATTGCATTAAGCACATGATTTACAGCTCTGATGGTTTAGCATATGCTCTGCTACTTGAGATAATGGAGAGCACGTTCTTTTAACTCAAGATACAATAGATTCTGGGAGAGCAAGGAGCCAGCAAGTCGAGACACATTCCAGAGGCCATGAGCCCTGAATTCTATCCAAGCCACGAGGGGTTTTATGCACTGGGCTTAGATTATGGTGTGTCAGGGTAGCCTTCCACCCTTTAGCACAGAGCTTGGTGTTCCAAAGGCCACGAGGGGTTTTAGACCCTGGACCCCAGACATGTTTCAAGACTCTTTTACATTATGTCAGACATGCAAGCCCTGCCTCAGCTTCTCTCCCAACACTCAGCTTTTCTCCCAACATCTATTAAATAGCTCCTATGTGCAAATCAGTGTGCTGGGTACCTTGGTCACAGTGGGCAGCAACATTTGACCAGGCTCTGGCTACATGAACCTTAGAAATGCTTAGATAAAAAAGGTACATATTAACAGTTACGTTTTATATATATGTAAATTATGTAAATAAAAGTTATTTTTTACCAAAAAAGTACATATTTTCCAGTGCAACTTAATTAATTGGTATTCTGATTTATACATCAATCTAAGATTACTTGGTTAATATGAGTCCCCAAGAGGCTATCTAGATACATGGGTTAAATTGAGTTTCTACACCTGTTAAGCTGAGAGCCAAACTATGGTGCTTGGAGATGCATTAAAGGCACAGTCACTCTTGGCAGTGCTTCTGGGTGCTCAGCAGGCATCTCACTCTAAAGAACTCTAGGCCATTCTCATTCATTTCAGTAGTAGGGAGCAAGTTCCTTTTTTTTTTTTTGAGATGGAGTCTTCCTCTGTCGCCAGGCTGGGGTGCAATGGTGCCATCTCGGCTCACTGCAACCCCTATCTCCCAGGTTCAAGCAATTCTCCTGCCTCAGCCTCCTGAGAGTACCTGGGACTACAGGCGCACACCACCACGCCCAGCTAATTTTTGTATTTTTAGTAAAGACAGGGTTTCACCATGTTGGCCAGTATGGTCTCGATCTCGTGACCTTGTGATCCACCCACCTTGGCCTCCCAAAGTGCTGGGATTACAGGCGTGAGCCACCGTATCTGGGAGCCAGTTCTTATACCAATTCACATATACCACTACACAGATGCCTTCACTGAAAAATATGAAAAATAAACATAGATTTTTGTTTCTGTTTCAAATAATAAGAGGTGGGTATGAGGGGGATTTTTCAAATTAGAAATATTGGCATTAGAAGGCAGATATAATTCAACAGTTAAAGAAAGTGTAATTAAAAACCATGATTTCACAGCATCAATCATGCTTTTTATATTCCAAACTTCAAGAATTCATCGTATTATATTTTTTTATTTTACATTCTGAAATTACCCAAAGCATTGATCTAAATCTATCATGTGATGATGAATTTCTTAAAAAGTCATGAAGTCCTTCACAAATTATTGATTTACTCAAGATTAAGTGTTATATTGGCTATTATAGTCTCTAATCATCTTATCGATTATTTGTACAAATGATTTACACATTTAACTATGGTTTTTAGCTTGCTGCTTATTGAATCTTGAGCCCTTGAAAGATGAAATTTTAAAAATGCTTGAGATAGAATATTTTACATGAATTGAATGATTCAAAAACAACCATAAAAGAAATAAATCCAATTGTATCTACTTGGAATTGCTAAATGAATTCTATCTATGTGGTTTTTAATTGTCCTCTATTTTTATTTTGTAACTTTTACTCAGTATTTCATAACTAGATGTTTTCCTTAAGTACTCTGACCGTACAATGAGAATAAAAATAAGCTAGCACAAACTTACCCTAACACAATTGTGCAGAAAGCTCACATTGGACTTTGCTAATGCATGCAAAGCATATCCCCAAGGCTTCTTTTTCTCTAGTCTCTTTTTTCCCAGGGGACGGCTCTGAAAGTGATCAATAGATTGTCTCCCTCTGAAGGGCATGGCTTCAGTTGAAAAAGATTTCAACCATAGATATTTCTTTTCTTTGTGCCTAGAAAATATATGCTCATTGATTTTAAGAAATTTTATTTCAGTATTGTGATTTATTACAATAATAGTAATAAATAATACTGTTAAAATTGGCATCATGTATATATTAAGTACTTAACCAGGTTATAACACTACATTGTTATGTAACATGAAAAGTCATTACTTACATTGAGTTCATTAAAGCCACACACACAAAGTATAAATTACAAAGGAAATGGGCAAGTACATTCTCAAAATATGTAAAATTTCAGTGCTTACTATATGGTTAGCACTATGTCAAATGCATTATATGTATTCACTCCTAATCTTAATGACAACTTTGGAAAATAGATACTATTATTTTCCCCATGTTAGAGGTAAAGAAAGTAGAGTCAGCTGGGTGCAGTGGCTCATGCCTGTAATCCCAGCACTTTGGGAGGCTGAGGCAGATGGATCACTTGAGGTCTGGAGTTCGAGACCAGCCTGACCAACATGGTGAAACCCTGTCTTTACTAAAAATACAAAATTAGCCGGGCATGGTGGTGCATGCCTGTAATCCCAGCTACTTGGGAGGCTGAGGCAGGAGAATCACTTGAACCCGGGAGGCAGAGGTTGCAGTGAGCCAAGATCGTGCCATTGCACTCCACCCTGGGCAACAGGAGCGAAACTCAGTCTCAAAAAAATAAATAAATAAAAAAGAAAAAGAAGGTAGAGTCATAGAGACATGGCAAGTTAGTGTCAAGATCTGGACCCAGGCAGTCTGGCTCCAGTGCTGGAAGTCTTTACCATTAAGCTATATTTACTGCTTTGTGACACCACAGAATCACAAATACTATGATTCTGAACAGATCACAGAAAAGAACCAGGGAAGAGAAATTAGGGAACCCAGAAGAGAAATCAAGGATCATTTATTTCAGTTCTTTTTAAGATACATAATCACTGTTTTCCCAAGCCCATGGATAAAATTAATAATGTTGCAAAACAGTATTAGTGGGCAGTGTCTATGCCATACTAGGAGAGGAGAGAGGGCATTGGCTGTTAGACTTCAAAGATTCTTGGGGCAGGGCATATATAGATGAATATCAGTCTATTAATTTGTAAAAAGACATTGCCCTGCCCCAAGAATCGACCACACAACATATCCCCCTAGTCATCCTGCATTAGATGTAAGGGGAAAGCTAATAACCACCACACCCCCAACAGTACTCAAAGTCCCTCGCTTTCCCCATCCTCTCACTGCAATTGGGCCAAACCACTTGTGCTTTAGAATGGAGGGTTCCAGGAGTTTCCATCTTCCCCCAAACAAATTGGCCCTTGGTGGCCCACCCTTACATTCCCAATCCATGTCCCCCAGCACTTCAGGCCCTCCAAGTGGGTCATTAGTTACAACAAAAAATTCTCAAAACAACAATAACAAATATCAAAATCCTGGAGTGGCTATGATAAACTGAAGCTCAGAGAGTTTAGACGACAATCAGGGAGAGAGCTGAGCAGGACCAAATCCAATCTCCTGCTTCCCTGCTCTATGCTGCCCCCCGGTGGTGCACTGTCAATAGCCCAGCTTCCAAAGGCACCTTGTGGAACATGTTCTCCCTCCCGGTCCCTTCCATTATTTCTCTCCGAAGAAGACAAAGAGTTAAACTACTGATGCACAGAATAACTTAGGAGTTGAGTCAGAAAGACATGTTCCTGTCCATAGTTTAGTTTTAAAACCAATTTTTCCAAATATTTTGAGAAAAGATGACCCTGTCATAAATTCACATTTAACTAAAATGCTGTGATTGCATTACAAGCAAATTAAAAAGGTCCATTTGTGTATGATTCGATATTCTGAAAGACGAGAAAAGTATAGTAGCCTTTGGAACATATTGCTCTAATGCCACTGGCAAATTGTTTTTAGGGAACACCATAGAACCTTAGCATTCTACCTTTCTATAAACATAGTTTATATGTTTTATTGACCTTCAGGTCTGTGAGAAGGACACAAATATTGGCAACATAATACTGCCATATAAAGGATATTGTTTCTAGACCAGCCTGGGCAACATTATGAGACCTCTTCTCTACAAAATAAATGAATTTTTAAAAAGTTGACCAGATGTGATAGCTCTCGCCTATAATCCCAGCACTTTGGGAGGCCCAGGCGGGTGGATCACCTGAGGCCAGGAGTTTGAGACCAACCTGGCCAACATGGTGAAACCCCATCTCTACTAAATATACAAAAATTAGCCAGGTGTGGTGATGCACGCCTTAGTCCCAGCTACTCAGGAGGCTGAGGCAGGAGAATTGCTTGAACCCAGGAGGAGGAGGTTGCAGTGAGTCAAGATCATGCCACTGCACTCCAGCCTGGGCAACAGAGAGAGACTCTATCACAAAACAAAACAAAACAAAACAAAACAAACAAACAACATTGATTCTCTTTGAAGTATTTCAAAGGAATCTGCTGTACTTGGTATACATTCTTTTCATTTTCTTCTGACATATTCCTAATAATATATGTGCATGTAACTGTCACATAACAAGATAGTAACATGGAATTGCTACTTTCAGTTTATAGCCTCAGAAGCAGGTTTCCAAAATTTCTAGTATATCCACATACATTTACACATATATACATATGTGTATATATAATTTTATGTTACTTACTGTATTCTACTAAATCTTAGAAAGGTATGTGAAGAGAAAAATATTCTGGTCAACACAAACTCACATACTCAAAAATCAAGTGTAACCTTAGAAACCATCTTTCTAAATTCATAAGCCAAAAAACAAAGTTTCAATTCCCTATTTCTTTAGTTTAAGAGAAAGAGGGCTCTGGTCACTTAAAATTTTGCAAAATCTGTTTCATTCACATTTCACAAGACACTTGCAACAGCATGAATTTAAACCCAGGAATAAATAGCAATTCTGCAAACATTAACTCTTTCTTGCAATCTACAATATGGTCTCTAGACCAGCCATTCCCACAACAGGTGCAACAGATGGTATCATTCTCCAGTGCTCACTTAGAGGACTTTGTTGTGCCCTTTCTACCAGTAGGCAAAAAGTGAATACTTACTTTGGTGAATTGTATTCATCTTCTCAGAGGACAGAGAGCTTTAGTTTTGGCTCCCTTTCCAGTAATCTGGTTGTTCACAGTGTAGTAACTAGAAAATTTTCGGGTCATGGTTCTGTCTATTGGCTGTGAGAAGAAAGAACAGATCAAACCTCTGCAGAGTTTGTTTGGAATCTGTTGAGTTATATGCTAGGTTTTGGGGTTTTTCTTTCATGAATTCATCAAAGTATGAATTCCTCGGCTTTGGAAGTAGTGACATCTGTAATATGGGAGAAGAGACATTCTACTTGTTAAGTCATGATGTCTGCAGAAGGTTCTCAACAAAATCTACTACAGGCAGTAATGTTGAAAACAGAGAATGAAGGGACTTCAATTTAGAATAGGAAAATCCAGTTGCTTGCTTACATTGTCCAAATCATGCAGGGAAAAAAAAGTGAGTGGAGATTTACAAACAGGATATATACAAATGTGAGCATTTGGAAAATTGCTGATCTTAAGTCTACATAATGATTTAAATTACTTCAAATATATGAATTGTTTTGATAATGCCAGAAATATAGGCAGTAATCTATTTTAGTGGGGCCTGAGAATATGTGTTTCTAACAAGTTCTCTGGTGATAACTGACAATGCTGGTTCAGGAACCATACTTTAAGAACAACTGTGGCCACAGTCTGCCATGACAAAAGGATCAGCAGCATTGACATCACCTGGAAGCCTTTTTAGAACTTTCCCAGTCAGATCATTCATTTTCATGATTAATAAGTGAATCATATTCTGAGTGTTAACAATTCACCAAATGATTCCTATGCACACTAAAGTTTGAGAAGCATGGGCCTATCATGAGACATTTCTTGGTCCTCATATTTGTTGAGTCAAGAATATCTAGTGCTTTATCTCTCCCTTTTTAGATATTCTTTTATCTTTCAAATATAATTTTGTCCTGGTTTTCCTTCTGTCTCTGTGACTATTTCTTCTCAATCTGCATTTTTGTAGTCTATAGCTAAAATCCTCCATTAAGTTTTATTTTCTCCTGTTTCCACACTGCATACTTGTATAGTTTAAGATTAGATTCAACAGGAAATAATAGTAAGCCCCCCAAAACAATGGTTTAAACAAGATAAAAGACCATTTTTTTCTCATGTCAAATGTAGGCAGTCCAGTGATGGCATGAAAACTTCTCCATGAAGCTTTTAGTTACACAAGCTACTTCTATTCTGGTTCTTCATACTTCATAGCTTCCATTTCCAAGGTCACTGAGGTTTAAATACCACAGACATCACATGTGCACATCAGCTTCCAGGAAGGAGGAAGGGATGCACAAAAATAAAAGGGCAAAAGGCAGCTGCCAACTTCTAAAATCTGCCTCCTGATACATCTGATTATAATTGGCCAGAACTTAGTGATATGGCCACAGCCAGCTGTACTGGACAGTGGAAAATGTAGTTTGGCTCAGTTAAAAAGTGAAGATATGGGGAGGCTGGCCAAGTTGGCCAGCTAGAAGCAGCTAGTGTGCTGCTCTCACAGAGAGAAATAGAAGGGGAGAGTAAATACAGAAACTTCAACTGAAATGTTCAGGTATACGCATTGGATTTATCAAGAAGACAACTCAACCAATGGAGAATGGGGAAAAGCAAGACAGGATGACTTCCCACCCAGGAGTGACATGGAGCTAGGGGAGCCTCCCCAATTCAGGGAAGCAATGAGAGAGTAAGTTACCCCAGGGACCCTGCTTCACCCACGGATCTTTGCAGCTCTTGGACCAAGAGATCCCCTTGTGATTCTATACCACCAAGGCCTGTGGTCTGACACACAGAGCTACATGGCAGAGCAGCTGCTCAGGCACATGTGGAGCTCCTGGCCTTTCAGATATCCGGGCTTCCCAGAAAAAGCAAGTGCAACTCTGGGAAAGTGGGAGGTTAGACCCCTGTAATACCCTTAGGAAAGGGGCTTAAATCAAGGGGCT
Organism: Macaca mulatta; assembly: GCF_049350105.2. Lineage (NCBI taxonomy): Eukaryota > Metazoa > Chordata > Mammalia > Primates > Cercopithecidae > Macaca > Macaca mulatta. Next base: position 52,210,888 of record NC_133416.1, on the reverse strand, counting down.
GAGCAGCAACACTGTGCAGGCCCTGCTTCCATGGCATCTTGCAGGATAAGATTCCCTGACTTGGAATTCCAGCCAGCCACTGGTAGTGGCAGCATTACACCTCCCTAAGACAGCTACCAGAGGGAGGGGTGGGCCACCGTCTTTGCTGTTTTGTAGCCTTAGGTATTACTGCCTTCAGTGAAGCTGCCCTATGGAAAAATGGCCAGACTGCTTTTTTACACTGGTTCCTAACCCTACTTCTCATTGGGCAGGATCTCCCAGCTGGGGTCACCCGCCACACTTGCCAGTGTTTTCCAGCTGGCAATGGTTCTGAGCCTCCCTGGAGCAGAGCTACCAGGGGGAGGGATGGAGCGACATCTTTGCTGTTTCACAACCTTAGCAGTTGTTGCCATAGGGCAACAAAAGACTAGAGTGGTCCCCTGGCACAGCACAGCACAGCAGTTCTACAGAGAAACAACCACATAGATTTTTCACATGAGTCCCAGATCCTGTTTCTCTTCACTGGACAGAATCTCCCAGCTGAGGTCTGCAACGACGCCTGCTGGTGTGTTCAGGCTGGCAACAGGTCTGTACCTCCTTGGGATGGAGCTCCTACATGGAGGGGCAGGCCACTATCTTTGCTGTTTGACAGCCTTCACTGTTGATACCTTCAGATGCTGGAAATCCGAGGTGACTAGGGACTGGAGCAGACCTCCAGCACACTGGAGCAGCCTTATGGAAAAGAGGCCAGACTGTTATGTGGGTCCCTGATTCCATATCTCCTCACTGGGAAAGTCCTTCTGGCCTGGATCTCCAGCCACCCCACACTGGGGCTATCAAGCCAGTAGCAGCTCTGCAACTCCCTGGGTGACAGCACCCAGTGGGAGGGGTGGGTTGCCATCTTTACTGTCTCACAGCCCTCAACCTTGCTGTCTTCAGGCTCTGGAGAGTCCCCCATGGACTATGTTAAAACGTAGACTGCTGGGCACTATCCCCCAGTCTGAAGTGAGGCCTGAGAATATGCATTTCTAACACATTCTCTGGTGATGCTGACAATGCTGGTTCAGGAACCATACTTTAAGAACCACTGTGGCCACAGTCTTTGCCATGACAGAAGAATCAGCAGGATTGACATCGCCTGGAAGCCTTTTTAGAACTTTCCTAGTCAGATCATTCATTTCCGTGAGTGATAAATGAATCATATTCTGGGTGTTAACAATTCACCAGATGATTCCTATGCACATTAATGTTTGAGAGTTTCCCAAGGACTCTCCAGAGCCTTGATGCCCAGCACAAAGCACCCACCTCATGAAAAAGTGGCTGGACTGTTCTCCACACAGGCTGGTCTTCACTTCTTCTCACAGGGCAGGGCCACCGGACCTGGGACTCCAGCACAACCACCTTGCCCCCATCTGACCCCTTCAATCAGAGGCAGCCCAGCAGTTAAAGGAGCACCTACACACAGACGTGAGAAAGAACTGATGCAAGAATTCTGGCAACTCAAATGACCAGAGTGTCTTATGTCCTCCAAACAACTGCTGTAGTTCTCCAACAAGGGATCTTAACCAGGCTGAGTTGGTTGAAATGACAGAACTAGAATTCAGAATATGGATAAGAACAAATACAATCAAGATTCAGGAGAACAGCAAAACCCAATCCAAGTCACAATACAATGATACAGGAGCTGACAGATGAAATAGCCAGTGTAAGTAATAAACTAACTACTCTGATAGAGCTGAAAAACACACTGCAAGAATTTCACAATGCAGTTGCAAGTATCAAGAGCAGAATAGATCAAGCTGAGGAAAGAACCTCAGAACTTAAAGACTGGCTCTGTGAAAGAAGACAGTCAGACAAAAAGAAAATTGAATGAAAAGAAATGAACAAAACCTCTGAGAAATGTGGGATTTTGTAAAGAGACCAAATCTACAAATCGTTGACATCTCTGAAAGGGGCGGGGAGAAAACAAGCAACTTGGAAAATATATTTCAGGATATCATCCATGAAAACCTCAACCTCACTAGAGAGGCAAACAGTCGAATTCAGGAAATACAGAGGAGCCCTGCAAGATTTAACACAAGAAGATCATCCCCAGGACACATAATTGTCAGATTTTCCAAGGTTGAAATGAAAGAAAGAATGTTAAAGGCAGCTAGAGAGAAAGGGCAGGTTTCCTACAAAGGGAACCTCATCAGGCTAAGAGCAGACCTTTCAGTAGAAACCCTACAAGCTGGAAGAGATTGAGGACCTACATTTAATATTCTGAAAGAAAAGGAATCTTCAATCAAGAATTTCATAGCCAGCCAAGCTAAGCTTCCTCAGCAAGGGAAAAATAAGACCCTTTTCAGATAACCAAATGCTGAGGCAGTTTATTACTACCAGACCTTACAAGAGATCTTGAAAGGAGCACTAAATTTGGAAAGAAAACACCATAACCAGCCAATACAAAAACACAGTTAAGTGCACAGACCAGTGACATTATGAAGCAACCACACTAACAAGCTGATATAATAACCAGCTAACAAGACAATGACAGGATCAAACCTACACATAACCTTGAATGTAAACAGGCTAAGTGCCTCATTTAAAAGGCACAGAGTGGCAAGCTGGATTAACAAAACCAAGACCCAATGGTATGCTGTCTTCAAGAGACTCATCTCAAATGCAACGATACTCTTAGGTTCGAAATAAAGGGATGGAGGAAAATCTACCACACAAATGGAAATCAGACAAAAAACAGAGGTTGCAATCCTAATTTCAGACAAAATAGTGTTTAAACCAACAAAGATTTAAAAAAATGACAAAGATGAGTATTACATAATAGTACATTACATAATAGTAAAGGATTCCATTCAACAAGAATACCTATGTATCCTAAATATATATGGACCCAACACAGGAGCACCCAGATTCATAGAGTAAGCTTTACCTACAAAGAGACTTAGTTGGAGACTTCAGCACTCCACTGACAGTATCAGACAGATCATTGAGGCAAAAAATTAACAAAGATATTCAGGACCTGAACTCAAGATTGAACCAAATGAATCTGATAGGCATCTACAAAATTTATTACAATCTAACATCACAACAAAAAGAAGTAAAGAAGCAAGAGCAAACCAACTCCAAAGCTAGCAGAAAAAAAGAGCTAATGAAAATCAGAGCTGACCTGAAGGAGATCAAGACACAAAAAAATCATCCAAAAGATCAACAAATCCAGGAGTTGTTTTTTTGAAAAAAAGTTAATAAGATAGGCCCCTAGCAGCCAGGCATGATGGCTCACACCTGTAATCCCAGCACTTTGGGAGGCCAAGGCAGATCACTTAAGGTCAGGAGTTCTAGAGCAGCCTGGCCAACATGGTGAAACCCTATCTCTACTAAAAATACAAAAATTAGCTGGGTGTGGTGGCACATGCCTATAGTCCCAGCTACTTGGGAGGCTGAAGCAGGAGGAATGCATGAACCCAGGAGGCAAACGTGGCAGTGAGCCGAGATCATGCCATTGCACTCCAACCTGGTTGATAGAGCAAGACTCCATCTCAAAGAAAAAAAAAAAAAAAGGAAAAGAAAAGATAGGCCACTAGCTAGACTAATAAAGAAGAAAAGAGAGACGATCCAAATAAACACAATTTGAAACAACAAAGGGGATGTTAACCACTGACCCAACAGAAATACAAACAACCAACAGAGACTACTGCAAATACCTCTATGCACACAAACTAGAAAGACTTAGAAGAGATAGATAAATTCCTGGACACATACACCCTCCCAAAACTGAACCAGGAAGAAATCGATTCCCTAAACAGACCAATGATGAGCTCTTAAATTGAATCAGTAATAAATAGCCTACCAACCAAAAAAAAAAAAAAAGCTGAGGACCGGAGAGATTTACAGCCAAAATTTATCAAATATACAAAGAGCTGGTACCATTCCTACTAAAACTATTCCAGAAATTTGAGGCAAAGGGACTCCTTCCCAACTCATTGTAGGAGGCTAGCATCATTCTGATACCAAAACCTGGCAGACACACAACAAAAAAACTTCAGGCCAATAACCTTGGTGAACATTGATGCCAAAATCCTCAACAAAATAACTGCAAACCCAATCCAGCAGCACATCAAAAAGCTAATCCACCATGATCAGTAGGCTTTATCCCTGGGATTCAAGGTTGGATCAACATATGCAAATCAGTAAAGGTGATTCATTACATACACAGAACTGAAGACAAAAACCACATGATTATTTCAATAGGTGCAGAAAAGGTTTTTGGTAAAATTCAATATCCCTTCACGTTAAAAATTTGCAATAATCTAGGTATGGAAGGAACACACCTCAAAATAATAAGAGTCATCTGTGACAAACCCACAATCAAAATCATACTGAGTGGGCAGAAACTGAAAACATTCCCCGTTGAAAACTGGCATAAGGCAAGGATGCCCTCTCTTTCCATTCCTATTCAACAGAGTATTGGAAGTCCTGAGCAATGAGGCAAGAGAAAGAAATAAAGAGCATCCCAATAGGAAGAGAGGAAGTCAAACAATCCCTGTTTGCAGACAATATGATTCTATACCTAGAAAACCCTATAGTCTCAGCCCAAAAGTTCGTTCAGCTGATAAACAACTTCAACCAAGTTTCAGGATACAAAATCATTGTGCAAAAATCACTAACATTCCTATACACCGACAATAGCCAAGCCAAAAGCCAAATCAGGAATGTAATCTCTTTCACAACTGTCACAAAGAGACTAGAATACCTAGGAATACAGCTAACCAGGGAGGTGAAAGATCTCTGCAATGAGAACTAGGAAACACTGCTCAAAGAAATCAGAGATGACACAAGTGGGAAAATATTCCATGCTCATGGATAGGAAGAATCAATATCAATAAAATGGCCATACTGCCTAAAGCAATTTATGGATTCAGTGCTATTCCTATTAGACTACCATTGACATTCTTCATAAATCTAGAAAAAACTATTTTTAAATTTATGTGGAACCAAAAAGGGGCCTGAATAGCCAAGGCAATGCTAAGCAAAAAGAGCAAAGCTGAAGGTATCATGCTACCTGACTTCAAACTATACTACAGGGCTACAGTAACCAAAACATCATGTACTGGTACAAAAGCAGACACTAGACCAATGGAACATAATAGTGAGCCCAGAAATAAGGCCACACACCTACAACCATTTGATCTTTGACAAACCTGACAAAAGGAAGCAATGGGTAAAGGACTCCCTATTCAATAAGTGGTGCCGGGATAACTGGCTAGCCATATTCAGAAGACTGAAACTGGACCCCTTCCTTACACCATATAGAAAAATCAACTCAGTGTGGATTAAAGAATTAAATGTAAAACTCCAAATTATAAAAACCCTGGAAGATAACCTAGGCAATATTATTCTGGACATAGTAACTGGCAAATATTTCTTGACGAAGATACCAAAAGCAATTGCAACAAAAGCAAACATTAACAAATAGGATCTAATAAACTACAGAGCTTCTGCACAGAAAAAGAAACTATCAACAGAGTAAACAAACAACCTACAGAATAGGAGAAAATATTTGCAAGCTATGCATCTGACAAAGGTCTAATACCCAGCATCTGTAAGAAACTTATGCAAATTTACAAGAGAAAAACAACCCCATTAAAATGTCGGCAAAGGACATGAACACTTTTCAAAAGAAGACATACATGTGGCCAACAAACATATGAAAAATGCTTAACATTACTAATCATTAGAGAAGTGCGAATCAAAACCACAATGAAATGCCATCTCACACCAGTCATAATGACTATTACTAAAAAGTCAAAAAATAACATGTTAGCAAGGATGCGGAGAAAAGGGAATGCTTATATACTTTTGGTGGGAGTGTAAATTAGTTCAGCCACTGTGGAAAGCAGTGTGGTGATTCCTCAAAGAGCTAAAAACAGAATTACTATTTAACACAGCAATCCCATTACTGGGTATATACCCAAAGGAATATAAATTGTTCCACCAGAAAGACATGCACGTGTATGTTCATTGCAGCACTGTTTAAAATAGCAAAGATAGAATCAACCTGAATGCCTATCAATGGCAGACTGGTTTTTTAAAATGTGGTACATATACAGCAGGGGTCCCCAAACTCCAGAGGTCCGTGGCCTGTTAGGGATGGGGCTGCTGCACAGAAGGAGGTGAGCGGCAGGTGAGCAAACATTACTGCCTGAGCTCCACCTCCTGTCAGATTAACGGCAGCATTAGATTCTCATAGGAACCTGAATCCTATTGTGAAGGGCATATGTGAGGGATCTAGGTTGCATGATCTTTAACCACCCCACCACCTCACATTTTCCCCATCGTCCCCCCACCCCTCTGTTGGTGGAAAATGTGTCTTTCACGAAACGAGTTCCTGGTGCCAAAAATGTTGAGGATTGCTGATGTATACCATGGAATACTATGCATCCATAAAAAATGATGAGATCATGTGCATTGCAGGAACATGGATGGAGCTGGAGGCCATTGTCCTTAGCAAACTAACGCAGAAACAGAAAACCAAATACTGCATGTTCTCACCAGTGGGAACTAGATAATGAGAACACAGGGACACAAAGGGGAACAACAGTACCAGGTCCTACTCGATGGTGGAGGGTGGGAGGAGGGAGAGGATCAGAAAAAAAAACTATTGGGTACTAGGCTTAGTACCTGGGTGACAAAATAGTCTATACAAAAAAACCCCATGGCACGAGTTTACTTATATAACAAACCTGCACATGTACCCTTCAATCTAAAATCAAAAAATTAAAAAGTGGTGATATGACCTACTATGTAAGAAGGTCAACTAGCTGTCTGCCATAATCTGCTGCATGTTTTATAATATATCCATGTATCATCCATCTTTACGTAGAATACACTCAACTCTCCCCAAGGGAGGTAGATTGGTTTTCTAGGGATGTCATAATAAACTACCATAAGCTGGATGGCTTAAACTACAGAAGCTATTGACTCACAGTTCGGGGGCTAGAGTTCCAAGATCAATGTGTTGGCAAGATTGTTTCCTCTTTCTTTGACTTACAGTGGCTGTCTGTATAGTGGATATATACACAAAGGTGTGTACATCCCCTGCGATACTGGAGTAATATCATCTTCTCTACCCCTGAATATTAGGATAAATATCACAGAAAGGTGTACACCCCCTGCGATACTGGAAGTAATGTCATCCTCTCCCCCAACGAAAATTCAGAACAATATCATATAAGGGGTGTACGCCCCCTGCGATATTGGCAGTAATATCCTCTTCCTCCCTGGACATTAGGAATCATATCACAGGGAAGGTGTACACACCTCTGCAATACTGCGAGTAATACCATATTCTTTCCCACTGGATATTAGAAAAAATATTACGGGGGTATGTATATTGGGAGTAATATCATTACTGTGATATTGGGAGTAATATCATCCTCTCCCCACCTGAATATTGGGAACAAAATCACAGGGTGGTTGTACCTGTCCTGCGATATTAGGAGTAATATCATAATCTCCCCTTCTGGATATTAGGAACAATATCACAGAAGCAGTGTACACTTCCTGCGATATTGGGAGTAATGTCCTCTCACCCCCTGGATATCAGGAGCAATAACACAGGGGTTGTGTATACACTTTGTGATATTGTGAGTAATATCATCCTCTCCCCCCATGGATATTAGAAACTGTATCACAGGGGCCGTGTATACCCCCTGCGATATTGGGAGTAATATCATCCCCTCCTTCCCTGGATATTAGGAACCGCATCCCTGGGGGTAGGGTGTACATTCCTTGTGATATTGGGAGTAATATCATTCTCTCACTCCGTGAATATTAGAAACAATATCATGGGGTAGGGGAATGTACAGCCTCGGCGACATTGGGAGTAATATCATCCGCTCCCATCTTGGATAATAAGAATAATATCACAGAGGAGGTATACACCCCCTACGATATTGAAAGCAGTATCATCCTCTCCCCAACTGGATATTAAGAACATTATCACAAGGTGGGTGAATACCACCAGCGATATTGGTTGTAATATCATCCTCTCTCTCTCTAAATATTAAGAACAGTATCACAAGGGTGGTGAACATCCCCTGTGATATAGGGAGTAATATTATCTTCTCCCCCTTTGGATATTAGAAACAATATTACAAAGGGGGTGTACACCTGCTGCGATATTGGGGGTAATATCCTATTCTCTCATGGATATTAGGAACAATATCACAAGGTCAGTGTATACCCCCTGTGATACTGGAAGTAATATCTTCTTCTCCACTCCTTGATATTGGAAACAATATCACAGGGCGGGGGGACGGGTGGACGTGTACAGTCTCTGCAATATTGGGAGTAATATCATCCTTTTCCTTCCTGGGTATTAGAAACCATATCACAGGAGGGGTGTACACCCCCTGCAATATTGGGAGTAATATCATCACCTTTCCCAGTGGATATTAGGAACAATATCACACAGTGTGTACACACATGGTATACACACTGTGACAGTAGGAATAACATCACCCTAAAATTTACAAATAATATCATTGTAATTATTATTGTAATTATAATTAAAATACCTAAGCAAGATGTTAGTCCTAATATCACATGGGGTGTACTCTCAGTTATATTATTCATAATATTCTACTGAGATGTTACACCTCATGTAAGTGTGGGTGTACACCCAGTAATATTATCCATAATATCTAAGATGTTACTCCTAATGTCTTAGTGGGTGTATGCCTGTGATATTATTTGTATTATCGAAGGGAGATGTTACTGCTAATGTCACAGTAGGTGTACACCCTGGGAAATTATTCGGAATATTCTAGGAAAAAGTTACTCCCAATTCCAAAATAATTAATAAAAAGGAGTGTGTACACAACCCCCTCGATATGGGAGGTAATATCACCCTCTACCCCCCTGGATATTACAAACCAGATCACAGGGGGATATACACACACCCCGAGGTATGGCGGGTAATATCACCCCCTCCCCCGCTGGATATTACGAACCAGACCACAGAGGGTTGTACACATCTCCCGCCGTATGGCGAGTAATATCGCCCTCTCCTTCCCGGATATTACAAACGAGATCACAGGGGAGTGCACATGCCCTCCTCGTTACGGCGAGTAATATCACCCTCTCCTTCCCTGGATGTTACAAACCAGATCACAGTGGGGTGTACACACCCACCCCCCCGCCACCGCACTGTATGGCGAGTAATATCACCCTCTCCCTCCCTGGATATTACAAACCAGATCACTGGGGGGTGTACACACCCACCGCAGTATAGTGAGTAATATCACCCTCTTCCCCCTGGATATTGTGAACCAGATCACAGGGGGGTGTACACACCCCGCGGTATGGTGAGTAAGATAACCCTCTCCCCTCCTGGATATTACGAACCAGGTCACAGGGGGGTGTACATACCCGCTGCGGTATGGCGAGTAATATCACCCTATCACCACCTGGATATTACGAACCAGATTACAGAAGGCTGTGGACAACCCCAGCGGTATGGCGAGTAATATCTCCCTATCACCACCTGGATATTACGAACCAGATTACAGAAGGCTGTGGACAACCCCAGCGGTATGACGAGTAATATCACCCTCTGGACCGCCTAGATGTTACGAACCAGATCACAGGGGGCTGTAGACACATCCCATGGAATGGCGAGCCTCTCCCCAACTGGATATTATGAACCAGATCACAGGCGGCTGTAGACACCCCCTGCTGTATGGCGAGTAATATTACCTTCTCTCCCTCTGGATATTACCAACCGTATCAGTCAGAGGGCACTGTAGACACACCACGCGGTATGGCGAGAAATATCACCCCTTCCCCACCTGGGTATTACAAACCAGATCACAGGCAGCTGTAGACAATCCCCCACCCAACACACCCCCCGGTGGTATGGCGAATAATATCACCCCCTCCCCGCTCTAGATGTTAGGAACCATATCACAGGGGGTTGTACACACCCCCCGCGAAATGGGGAGTAATATTCTTTCCCCACCCCCCGGATATTTCGAATTATATCACAGGGGATGTACACACAGGGTACCTACTATATTGGGAGTAATATTATCCCTCTTTCTGGATATTACAAACAACATCACAAGGGTGTATACACCACCTACGATATTGGGAGTAAAATTATTCGTTCTTCCCCTGGATATTAGGAACAATACCACATGGGGGGTGTACACCCCCAGCGATATTGTGAGTAATATCATCCTCTCCCCCAGTGGATATTAGGAACAATATCATACCGGAGGTGTACATTTCCTGTGATATTGGGAGTAATATCATTGTTTCCCCTCTTGATATTAGGAACAATATCACAGTGGGTGTACACCTTCTTCCTTATTGCAGGTAATATTATCCTCTCTCCCCCTGAATATTAGGAACAGCAGGGGTGTACATGCACTGGGATATTGGGGCTAATATTATTCTTTCTTTTCTGTGTAATAAAAATAATATCACAGCGTGTGTGTACACCCTTAGCGATTTTGCAGTTAACATCAAATATACCCCCTGGATATTAGGAACAATATTACAAGGGGGGTATACACCCCCTGCAATAATGGAAGTAATATTATCCTCTCTCAGCTAAATGTTAGAAACACGGAAGGGGTGTACACCCCCTCCAATATTGGGTGTGATATTATCCTCTTTACCTTTGGATATTAGGAACAATGTAACAGGGTGGATGTTCACCCCATGTGATACTGGGAGTAATATTCTCTTGCCCCGTGAATATTAGGAACAATATCACAGGTAGGTATAGACCCTCTGGGATATCCTGAGTAATATTATCCTCTCCCACCTGGAGATTAGAAACAATATCACTGTGGGGGTGTATACTCTCTGTGAAATTGGGTGTAATATTATCTTCTCCCCCCTGGATATTAGGAACAATATCACAGGGTAAGTGTATACCTTATGCGATATTGGGAGTAATATCATTTTCTTTCCTCCAGGATATTAGGAACAATATCAACGGGAGGGGCTGTACACTCCCTGACATACTGGGAGTAATATTACCTTCTCCTCCCCTGGATATTAGGAACGATATCACAGGGAGGGGGTGTCTACCCAATGCGATATTGGGAGTGATATCTTCTTCTCTCAACCTGGATGTTAGGAACAATATTACAGCAGGGGTGTACATCCCCTGTGATATTTTGAGTAATATCATCCTCTCCTTACCTGGATATTAGAAAGAATATCACAGGGGTTGTACAACCCCTGCAATATTGGGAGTAATATTATACTCTCCACCTTTGAATATTAAGAAAAATATTACAAAAGGGTGTACATCCACTGCGATACTGAAAGTAGTGTCACCCTCTCCCCTACTGGAAATTAAGAACAATATCATGAAATGGATGTTCACCCCCTGAAATATTGGGAGTCATTACATCCTCTCTCCCCCTAAATATTAAAAACAATATAACAGGGGGGTGTACACCCTCTGCGATATTGGGGGTAATATTATCCTCTTCCACCCTGGACTTTAGGAACCATATCCCAGGGGTTTGTACACCCCCCTGCGGTATGGGGAGTAATATTATCCTCTCACCCCTGGATATAAGGAATGATATCACAGGGATGGTGTATATTTTCTGTGATGTTGGGAGTAATATCATCCTCTCCTCCACTGGATATTAGGAACAATATCACAGAAGGGTGTACACGCCCAAACATATTAACGGTAATATCATCCTCTTTCTCCTTGAATATTAGGAAAAACATCACACGGGGGGTGTACACCCCTTGCGATGTTAGGAGTAATATCATTCTCTTTCCCCCTGGATATTAGGAAGAATATCACGGGGAGGGTATACACCCCCTGCAATATTGGGAGTAACATCAGCCTCTTTCCCCCTAAATATTAAGAACAATATCATAGGGGTGGTGTACAGCTCCTGCGATATTGGGAGCAATATCAGCCTCTCCCATTTGGATATTAGAACTATATCAAGGGGAAGGTGCACACCGTCTGCGATATTGGCAGTAGTATCATCCTCTCCCCCCATGGATATTAGGAACTATGTCACAAGGTGGGTGCACACCCCCTGCGATATTAGAAGTAATATCAGCCTGTCTCCGTTTGGATGTTAGAAACAATACCACGAGGTGGTGTACACCCCCCTGTGATTTTGGAAGTAATATCATCCTATCCCCTTCTGGACGTTAGGAACGATATCACAGAAGGGGTGTACACCACCTGCAATATTAGGAGTAATGTCATCCTCTTCCACATGGATATTAAGAACAATATCACAGGAGGGGTGTACATCCCCTGAGATACTGGAATTAATATCTATCATCCTCTGTTTTCCTGGATATTAAGAACAATATCACAAGTAGTGTGTATAGCCCCTGCGATATTGGGAATAATGTGATCCTGTCCCCCGCTGGATATTAGGAACAATATCACAGGGTGGGTGTCCATCCCCTGCGACATTGAATGTAACAAAATTCTCTCCCACCCTGCATATTGGAAACAATATCTCAGAGACGTGTACACCCCCTGTGATATTGGGAATAATATCATCCTATCCACTCCTGGATATTAGGAACAATATCTCAGGGAGAGGTGTACACCCCCTGCAATATTGGGAGTAATATCATCCTTTTGTGTTCTGGATATTAAGAACAACATAACAGAGGTGGTTTACACCCCCAGCAATACTGGGATTAACATCATACTCTCTCTACTCGGATATTTTAAAAAATTCACAAGGGGTTGTACACCTGCCGAGATATTGGGAGTAATAACATCCTCTGACCCCCTGGATATCAGAAAATATATCACTGGGGAGTGTACACCCCCTGCGATATTGGAAATAATATTATTCTCTCCCTCTTAGATATTAAGAACAGTATCACAGCGGGGGTGTACACCTCCTGCGATATTGGGAGTAATATCATCCTCTCCTTCCTGAATATTAGGAACAATATCATGGAAGGGAGTGTACCCCATGCGATATTGGGTGTAACATCCCCATAAAATATTATTAATCATATAACAAAATGTACACCTTCTGGGACATTCGGAGTTACATCCCCCTAAAGGTATTAACGAATAATATTACGGTGGGTTCACACTCTGCGACATGGAAAGTAGCATCCCACTAAGGTATCAGGAACAATATCAGAGTGTGAGCACCCTCTGTTATGTGAGGAGTAAAATCTTTTTAGGATATTATGATTAATATCACAAAGCGTGCACCCCTTGAGACATTAGGAGTAATATCCCTGTAGGATAGTATGAAAAATTTCACAGGGACTACACCTCCTGTAACATTAGGAGTAGCATCCCAGTAAGAGACTATGAATAATATCACAGGGTGTACACACATTGTGATATTAGTAGTAACTTTCCCTTAGGATATTACAAAAAAAAATCACAGGATGTACACCCTTTGTGACATTAAGAGTAACATTCTTCTAGAATATTATGAATAATACAACAGCGTGTACACCCCTTGTGAAATTAGAAGTAACATCCCCCTAGAATATTATCAGTAATATCACGGGGTGTACACGTAAGGATTAACATCCCCCTCGAATATTACGAATAATACCACAGGGTGTAAACCGCCTGTGACATTAGGGGTAACATCCCTCTAGAATATTATGAATAACATCACAGGGTGTACTCTCCCTGTGACATTAGGAGTAAAATTCCCCTAAAACATTACCAAAAAATCAGAGGATGTACAACCATTGTGATATTTGGAGTAACATCCCCCTAGGTATTATGGATAATATCACAGTGTGTACACCCACTGTGATATTAGGATTAATATCTCCGTTAGATATTACAAATAGTATCACAGGGTGAACACACATGCTGTACACCCACTGTAATATTGGAAGTAATAGCTCCATAAAATACTATAAAACATATTATAAAAAATATCACAGGGTGTACACCCACTGTGATATTAGGAGTAATATCTACCTAGGATATTATGAATAATATCACAGTGGGTGTAAACACATGATGTACACCTGCTGTGGTATCAGGAGTTATATATTCCTAAAATATTACTAATAATAACACTGGGTAAATACCATGTGTGTACACCCACTGTAATATTTGAAGTAATGTCTCCTTTGGATACTATGAATAATATCACAGGGTGTGCACCCCCTGGGACATTAAAAGTAACAAACTTATAGAAAATTACGAATAATATAGCAAGGTGTATACCCCCTGTGATATTATAAGTAACAGCACCCTAGGATATTACGAATAATATCACAGGAAGTACAACCTTTTTGACATTAGGAGTGGCATCACCCTAGGATATTACGAATAATATCACAGGGTTTACACCCATTGTGACGTTAACAGTATATCTGCATAGGATGTTACCAGTAATATCACAGGGGGTACACCCTCTTTGACATTAGCAGCAACGTCCTCCTAGGATATTAATAATGATATCACAGAATGTACACCCCCTGTGACATTAGAAGTAACATCCTCCTAAATATTACAAATAATATCACAGGGTGTATCCCGCCACCCATGACATTAGGAGTAACATTTCCATAAAATATTATGAATAATATCACAGGGTGTCCACCCCTTGTGACATTATGAGTAACTTCCCCCTAGGATACTATGAGTAATATCAAAGGGTATACACCCGCTGTGAAATTAAAAGTAACATCACCCTAGCATATTACGATTAATATCACAAGGTGTACACACCCTATGACATTAGGGGTAACATCACCCTAGAATATAACGAATAATATCACAGGTTATACACCACCTGCGACATTAGGAGTAACAATCCCCTAAGATATTACTTCTTTTTTTTTTTTATTTTTTTTTTTTTTGAGACGGAGTCTGGCTCTGTCACCCAGGCTGGAGTGCAGTGGCGCGATCTCGGCTCACTGCAAGCTCCGCCTCCTGGGTTCACGCCATTCTCCTGCCTCAGCCTCTCCAAGTAGCTGGAACTACAGGCGCCCGCCACCACGCCCAGCTAATTTTTTGTGTTTTTGGTAGAGACAGGGTTTCACCGTGGTCTTGATCTCCTGACCTCGTGATGCGCCTGCCTCGGCCTCCTAAAGTGCTGGGATTACAAGCGTGAGCCACCGTGCCAGCCTAAGATATTACTTCTAGTATCACAGGGTGTGCACAATCTGTGACAATAGGTGTAATAACGCCTTAGGATATTACTGCTAATATCGCAGCTTGTACACCCACTGTGATATTAGAAGTGATATCTCCCTAGGATATTATGAATAATATCGCAGGTTGTACACACAGGCTGTGCAACCCCTGTGATATTAGGAGTAAAATCCCCCTGAAATATTACGAATATTATCAAAAGGTGTACACATATGGTGTACACCCACTGTGAAATTAGAAGTAATATCCCCCTATAATTACACAAATAATATCACAGGGTGAGCACACATGGTGTACACTTACTGTGAAATTAGGAGTAACAACCCCCTACGATTTTATTAATACCACAGGGCGAACACCCATGTTGTACACCAACTGTGACATTAGGGGTAACATCCCCCTAGGATATTATGAATAGTATCACAGACTGTATACACATAGTGTACACCCACTGTGACATTAGGAGTAACATACTCCTAGGATATTACAAATAATATCACAGGGTGTACACACATGGTGTACACCCACTGTGACATTAGGAGAAACATTGCTATAGTATATTATGAGTAATGTCACAAGGTGTACACACATGGTGTACACCAACTGTGACATTAGGTGTAACATTTCCCTAGGATATTATGAATAATATCACAGGGTGTACCCCCATTGTGACATTAAATATAACATCTCACCAGGATATTGCAAATAATATCACATGGGGTATATACACCTGGTGTACACCATTTGTGACATTAGAAGTAACATCCCCCTAAAATATTACAAATAATGTCACAGGCATTTTACACACATAATGTATAACCCCTGTGACATTAAGAGTAACATTCTTTTAGGATATTAAGAATTATATCACAGAAAGTACATGCCCGGAGACATTAAGAATAACATTTCCGTATAATACTATAGATAATATCAGAGGGTGCACACACATGGTGTACACCCACTGTGAAATTAGGTGTAACATTCCCATCGAATAATAGGAATAACATCACAGGATGTATACACATGGTGTACACCTACAGTGACATTAGAAGTAACATTCCCCTAGGATATTACAAATAATATCACAGGGTGTACAGACATGGTGTACACTCCCTGTGACTTTAGGAGTAAATCCGCCTAAAACATTACGAATAATATCACAGGGTGTACACACAACGTGCAACCCACTGTGACTTTTTTAGTAACAATTTTTTAGGATATTACAAATAATATCACAGAATGTACACACAGGGTGTACACCCATTCTGACATTAGGAGTAACATCCACCTAGGATATTACAAATACTCTCGCAGGGTGTACACACATGGTGTACCCCCACGGTGACATTAGGAGTAACATGCCACTAGGATATTATGAATAATATCACAGACTGTAGACACATGGTGTACACCCACAGTGACATTACGAGTAGCATCCATCTAACAGATTATGAATAATATCACAGGGTGTACACACTGGGTGAACACCCACTGTGACATTAGGAGTAACATCCTTCTATAATATTTCAAGTAATATCACAGGGTGTACATACATGGTATATAGCAACCGTGACATTAGGATTAATATCCCCTTAGGATGTTAAGAATAATATCACACACAGTATACATATGGTGTACACCCGCTGTGACATTTGACATTAGGAGTAATATTCCCCTAGGATATTACAAATAATAACACAAAATGTGCACACATGGTGAACACCCACTGTGACATTAGGAGTAACATCTTTCTAAGATATTACAAATAATATCACAGGGTGTACATTAAGAGTAACATTCTCCTACAATATTATGAAAAATATCACAGAGTGTACACACATGTTGTATATTCACGGTGACATTTGGAGTAACATCCCCCTGAGATGTTACAAATAATATTACAGGGTGTACACACAGGGTGTACACCAACTTTGACATTAGGAGTAACGTCCCCTAGGATATTATGAATAATATCACAGAGTGTACACACATCGTGTAACCCACTGTGACATTAGGATTAACAACCCCCTAAGATATTAGGAATAATATCACACGGTGTACACACATTGTGTACACTTACTGTGACATTAGGAATAACATCACCCAAGGATATCATGAATAATATCACGGGGTGTAGACCCACTGTGACATTAAAAGTAACATCACGCCAAGATATTACAAATAACATCACAGAGGGTGTACACCCATGGTTACATCCTTTGTGACATTAGAAGTAATGTCCCCCTAGGATATTACGAATAGTATCACAGGTGGTTTACACACATGGTGTACACCTATTGTGACAGTAAAAGTGACATCTCCCTAGGATATTAAGTATAATATCACAGAAGTTGTACACACATGTTGTGCAACCCCTATAACATTAGGAGTAAAATCCCCACAGAATATTACAGTTAATATCACAGAAGGTGTACACATGGTGTATGCCTTTTGTGACATTAGGAGTATCATCTTTTCACGATATTATCAGTTATATGACGAAGGGTGTACATACATGGTGAACACCACCTGTGACATTAAAAGTAACATCCCCCTAGAATATTACGAATAATTTTACAGGGTGTACACCCTCCGTGACGTTAAAAGTAATGTCCCCCTAAAATATTACAAATAAAATCACAGGGTGTACACCCCTTGTGACATTAGGTTTAACAGCTTCCTAGGATATTAGGAACAATATCACAGGTTGTACACCCACTGTGACATTAGGAGTAACATCCCTCTGGGATATTATAAGTAATATCACAGGGTGTACTTTCCCTTTGACATTAGAAGTAACATCTCCCTATAATATTAGGAAAAATATCACAGGCTGTACGGCCGCTGTAAAATTAAGAGTCACATCTCCCTAGGATAACACGAATAATATCACAGAGTGTCCATTTATTGTGATATTAGGAATAACATTTCCCTAGCATATTATGAATAATATCACAGGGTGTCCGCCCTCAGTGACATTAAGAGTAACATTCCCCTAGAATATTACGAATAATATCACAGGGTGTCCACCCCCAGTGACATTAAGAATAACATTCCCCTAGAAGATTACGAATGATATCACAGGGTATAAATCTGTAACGTTAGGTGTAATATCTTTCTAAAATATTACAAATAACATCAAGGGGTGAATACCCTCTATGACATTAGGCGTAACATCTCTCTGGGATATTACAAATAATACCACATGATGTACACCCACTGTGACATTAGGGGTAACATTCCCGAAGAATATTAAGAATAATATCACAGGGCGTATACCCACTGAGACATTAGGAGTGGTAGCTCCCTGTGATATTACTCCTCATATCACAAGGTGTACAACCACTGTGATATTGGGACTAATATCTCCTTTGTGTGTTAGAAGTCATATCTCCCTAGGATAATACGAATAGTATCACAGGGTGTACATCCAGTGTGATATTAGGAGTAGTATCTATCTAAAATATTATGAATAATATCACAGGGTCTACACACGTGGTGTACATTCACTGTGATATTAGGAGTAATATCTTCCTAGGATATTGTGAATAATATAACCAGGAGTAATTCTATGGTGATATTAGGAGTAATATCTCCCTAGGATATTAGAAGTGATATCACAGGGTGTACACCCACTGGGGTATTAGGAGGAATATCTCCCTAGGATATTACGAAAAATATTACATGGGGTACACGTCCTGTGCTATTAGGAGGAATATCTCCGCAGGATATTATGAATAATATCACAGCTGTACACCCACTGTAATATTAGGAGTAATATCTCCCTGAAATATTATGAAAAATATTATAGGGTGTACACTTACTGTGACATTGGGAGTAATATATTTTTAGGATATTATGAATAATATTACAGTGGGTGTACACACAATGTGTGCACCCACTGTGATATTAGGATTAATATCTCCTTAGGATATTACAAATAATTTCCCAGGGTGGACACTCACTGTGATATTAGGAGTAATATGTCTCTAAAATATCACAAATGATATCACAGGCTACACACACATGGTGTGCACCAGCTTTGACTGTAAAAGTAATATCTCCCTAGGATATTATTAATAATGTCACAGAGTGTACACCCACTGCGATATTAGAAGGAATATCTTTCTAAAATATTATGAACAATATCATAGTGAATGTCCACTCATGGTGTGCACCCACTGTGATATTAAAAGTAATTTCTCCCTACATTATTATGATTAATATCACAGTGGGTGTCCACACATGGTGTGCCCCAACTCTGATAATAGGAATAATATCTCCCTAGAATATTACAAATAATATCTCAGTGAGTGTCCACACATGGTGTGCACCCACTGTGATATTAGGAGTAATATCGCCCTAGCATATTACAAATAATATCATAGTGGGTGTCCACACATGGTGTATGTACCCACTGTGTTAATAAAAGTAATATCTCACTAGGATATTATGAATAATATCACAGTGAGTGTACACACAGGGTGTGCACACTCACTTTGATATTAGGAGTAATATCTCCCTAAAATATTACAAATAGTATTCCAGGGTGTGCACCCACTGTGATATTAGGAGTAATATCTCCCTAGGGTGTTACAAATAGTATCAAAGGGTTTGCATCCACGGCAATATTAGGAGTAATATCTCCCAACGGGTTTACAAATAATATCCCACGGTGTGCACCCATTATGATATTAGTTGTAATATCTCCCTAGGATATTATATTATATCCCATATTTATATACATATATTTATAACATATAATATTTATATCCCATATTTATATACATATAATATCCCAAGGTGTACACCCACTTTAATATTAAGAGTAATGTCGCTCCAAAATATTACGAATAATATCCCAGGGTTGACATCCACTGTGATATTAGGAGTAATATCTGCCTACAATATTACGAATAATATTTCAGGATGTACACAGTGTGTACACCCACTGTGATATTGGGAGTAATATCTCTCCAGGATATTACAAATAATACCACAAAGTGTAAACCCACTGTGATATTAGGAGTTATGACTCCCTAGAATATTATGAATATTATTACAGGGTGTACAGCCACTGTGATATTAGCAGTAATATCTCCTAAGTTATTATGAATAATATCACAGGGTGCACACCCACTGTGATATTAAGTGTAATATCTTCCCAGAGTAGTACTAATAATATTTCAGAGTGCACACTTATAGCGTACACAAACTTTGATATTAAGACATTAATATCTTCCCAAAGTGTTACAAATAATATCCCAGGGTGTATACACATGGTGTGCACCCACTGTGATACTAAGAGAGTAATATCTTCCTAGTACATTACGAATAACATTCCAGGGTGTACACACATTATATACACCTGCTGTGATATTAGGAGAGTAATATCTCTCCAGGATATTACGAATAATATTCCAGGGTGTACCTACATGGTGTAAACCCACTGTGATATTAGGAGACTAATATCTCCCCAGGATATAATGAATAATATCCCAGGATGTACAAACAAAGCATACACGCACTGTGATATTAGGAGAGTAATGGCTCTTCCAAATATTACGAATACTATCGCAGGGTGCACACATATGGTGTACATCCTCTGTGATAATATTAGTGTAATAGCTTTGCAAGATATTACGAATAATATCCCAGGTTGTACACAAGTGTTGTACACCCACTGTGGGATTAGGAAAGTAATATCTCCCTAGGATATTATGAATAATATCCAGGGTACACACATGGTATACACCCAAAGCAATATTAGGAGAATGATATCTTCCCCCCAGTATTACAAACGATATTCCAAGATGTACACACATGGTGTGACATAAAGAGTAGTGTCACCTCGTGATAGTATAAACAAAATTCCAGGGTGTACAACCACTCTGTTATTAGGAGTAATATCTTCCCAGGATATTACGAATAATATATTTAAGGATACACCCACTGTGATATTAGGAGAAATATCTCCTAAGAATATTACGAATAATATCCCAGAGTGTACACTTTCTGGGCTATTAGAAGGAATATCTCCCCAAAATATTACGAATAATGTATTGGGGTTTACATTCACAGTGATATCAGTAGTAATATCTCCACAAGATATTACAAATAATATCCCAAGGTGTACACCCACTTTAATATTAAGAGTAATGTCTCTCCAAAATATTATGAATAATGTCCCAGGGTTGACACTCACCGTGATATTAGGAGTAATATCTGCCACAATATTACGAATATTTCAGGATGTACACACAGTGTGTACACCCACTGTGATATTGGGAGTAATATTTCTCCAGGATATTACAAATAGTATCACAAAGTGTAAACGTACTATGATATTAGGAGTTATGACTCCCTAGAATATTACGAATATTATTACAGGGTGTACAGCCACTGTGATATTAGCAGTAATATCTCCTAAGTTATTATGAATAATATCACAGGGTGCACACTCACTGTGATATTAAGAATAATATCTCCCTATGATATTACAAATAATATCACAGAATGTACACCCACTGTGACATTAGGAGCAACTTCTAGGATATTACGAAAAATATCACAGGTGTACACCAATGACGACATTAGAAGTAATATCTCCATAGGATATTACACATGATATCGCAGAATGTACACCCTCTGGGATATTAGGAGTAATTTCTCCCTAGAATATTACGAATAATAGCACAGAACGTACACTCACTGTGTTATTAGGAGTAATATCTCCCTATGATATTACAAATAATATCACAGGGTGTACACCCATTGTGACATTAGGGGTAATATCTCCCTAGGATACTACAAATATTATTACATGGTGTACACCCACTGTGATATTGAAAGTAATATGTTCCTAGGATATTACGAATATCACAGGGTCTACATTCACTGTGATATTAGGAGTTATATCTCACTGGGATATTACAAATAATATCACAGAATGTACAAACATGGTGTACGCCCACTGTGACATTAGGAGTAGAATTTCCCTAGGATATTACAAATAATATCACAGGCTGTACACACATGGTATACACCCTAAAATATAACAAATAATATCACAGGTCATACACCACCTGTGACATTAGGAGGAACATTCCCCTAGGGTGTTATGAATATTATCACAGGGTGAACACACATTGTGACAGTAAGCACAATATCCCCCTTGGATATTACTGCTAATATCACAGGCTTGAAACCCACTGTGATATTAGGAGTAATATCTCTCCAGGATATTATGAGTAATATCACAGTGGGTGTACACCCATTGGGATGTTAGAATTAATATCTCTAGAAAATATTATGAATAATATCACAGGTTGTACACACAGACTGTACAACCACTGTGATATTAGAAGTAAAATCCCCCTAAAATGTTACGATTATTATCACAGGGTGTACACATATAGTGTACACGCACAGTGACATAAGAAGTAACATTCCCCTATGATACGAATATAATATCACAGGGTGTACACATGTGATGTACAATTACTGTGAAATTAAAAGTAACATCCACTTAGAATTTTACAAATAATCCCACAGGGCAAACACTGAAGGTGTACAACAACTCTGACATCACAGGGGGCGTACAACCCCTGATATATTATTCCTAATATCCACGTGGGGAGAGCATGATATTACTTTTAATATCATCTTTCAATATCGCAGTGGATGTACAGCTCCCCTGTGATATTGTTCCTAATATCTAGAGGGAAAGAGGATAATATTACCCCTGCGATATTGGGAGTAGTATCAGCCTCTCCCCCACTAAATATTAAAAACAATATCAGAGGGGTGGTGTACACCTTCTCTGATATTGGGAGTAAAATAATTCGCTCCCCCACTGGATATGAGGAACAATACCACAGGGTCACCCACTGCGATATTGGGAGTAATAACATCCTCTCCCATCCAGGATGTTAGGAGCAATATCACAGGAGTGGTGTCCAGCCCCTGTGATACTAACAGTAATATCATCTTCTTACCCCCTGGAGATTAGGAACAATATTATTGTTGGGGTGTACACCCTCTGCGAAATTGGGTGTAATATCATCCTCTCCCCACCTGGATATTAGGAATAATATCACAGAGGTGGTGTACACCCCATGCGATATTGGGAGTAATATCATTTTCTTTCCCTCTGGATATTAGAAACAATATAAAAGGGGGTGTGTACACTCCCTGATATATTGAGAATAATATTATATTCCCCCCCCCGGATATTAGGAACAGTATCACAGGTGGGGTGTCTCCTTCCTGTGATATTGGGGGTAATATCATCTCTCCACCTGGATATTAGGAACAATATCACAGGAGGGGTGTACACTTCCTCTGACTGTATGAGTAATATCATCCTTTCCCCACTTGTATATTAGATATAATATCACAGGGATTGTACACCCCCTGCAATATTAAGAGTGATATTATTCTCTCTCCCCCTCAATATTAGGAACAATATCATAGGGGGAGTATACCCCTTTTGCGATATTGACAGTAATATCATCGTCTCTTCCCTTGGATATTAGGAACAATATCACAAGGAAGTTGTACACTCACTGTGATACTGAAAGTAAGATTATCCTCTCCTCTCGTGGATATTAGGAACAATGTCACGGGGGGGTGTACACCCCCTGTGATATTGGGAGTAATATCATCCTCTCCTCCTCCGGATATTTGGGATTATATCACGGGGGGGTGTATATTCCCTGTGATATAGGGAGTAATATCATCCACTCCCCTTCTGGATATTAGCAACAATATCACAGAAGGAGTGTACACTACCTATGATATTGGGAGTTATATCATCCTCTCCCCCCTGGATATTAGGAACAATATCACTGAGGAATGTACACTCACTGCAATATCTTGAGTAATATTATTTTCTCTCTCCCTAGATATTAGGAGCAATATTACAAGGGGGATGTACAACCCCTGTGATATTAGAAGTAATATCATTTTCTTCCCCGATGGATATTAGGAATAATATCAAAGGAAGAGTGTACACCCTCTGTGATATTGGGTTTAATATCATGATCTTCCCCCCTGGATATTAGGAACAACATCACAGGGGAGATGTACACCCCTTGCGATATTGTCAGTAATATCACCCTCTCCTCCCCAGGATATTAGGAACAATATCACAGGTGGGGTGTACATCCCCTGCGATATTGTCCATAGTATCACCCTCTCCTCCCCTGGATATTAGGAACAATATCACAATTGGGGTGTACACCCCCTGCAATATTAATAGTAATATTATCCGATCCCCCCGTGGATATTAGGAACAATATCATAGGGGAGGGTGTACACCCATTGCGATATTGGGAGTAGTATCATCCTCTATCTCCCTGTATATTAGGAACAATATCACAGCAAGGGTGTAAACCCCTTGCGGTATTGGGAGTAATATCATCCTCTCTTCCACTGAATATTAGGAACAATATTACAAGGTTGGTGTGCATCCCGTGCGATTTTGGGCATAATACACCCCCTGTGATATGGGAGTAATATTTTCTCTCCATCCCTGATATTAGAAACAATATCACAGGTTGGGTGTACACCCCCGGCGATATTGGGAGTAATAACATCTTCTCCCTCACTAGATATTAGAAACAATATCACAGAGATGGTATACACCCCGTGTGATATTGGTAGTAACATCATCCTCTCCACCCCTGAATATTAGGAAGAATATCACACAGGGGGTGTACAATTTGTGCAATATTGTGAGTAATGTTATCCTTTCCCACCTCGGATATTAAGAAAAATAGCAGAGGGGGGGTGTACACACCCTGTGATATTGAGAGTAATATCGTCGCCTCCCTTCCCTGGTTATTGGAAATAATATCACAAAATAGTTTACACCCACTGCGATATTAGGAGTAGTATTATAGTCTTCTACCCTCGATATTACAAATCACATCACAGGGGAGGTTTACACCCCAGTGATATGGGGAGCAATATCATCGTCCTCTTCTTT
This sequence comes from Macaca mulatta, assembly GCF_049350105.2. Lineage (NCBI taxonomy): Eukaryota > Metazoa > Chordata > Mammalia > Primates > Cercopithecidae > Macaca > Macaca mulatta. Next base: position 52,185,755 of record NC_133416.1, on the reverse strand, counting down.
GTATATTAGGAGTGATATCACAGGGGAAGTTTACACTCCCTGGATATTGGGAATAATATAATCCTTTTTCCCTCTGGATAAAATATCCTGGGGGGGGTGTTCACCCCTGGCAATTAGGAGAGTAATATTATCCTCTTTCCCACTGGATATTAGAAAAACATCACAGAAGAATGTACTCCTCCTGCGATATTAGGAGTAATATCATCCTCTCCCCCAACCCCGGATATTAGAAACAATATCATGGGGGGGGGGTGTGCACCCCCCTGCGATATTGGAAGTAATATCATCCTCTTTTCTTTTAAATATTAAAAAGCGATATCACGGGGGGTTTTACACCCCCTGAAAAATTGGGAGTAATATCATCCTCTCCACCTGTAAATATTAGGAACAATATCATAAGGGGGTGCACACTTTCTGCCATATTGGGAGTAATATTATATTCTCCCTCCCTGGATATTAGAAAAATATCACAGGGTGGGTGTACACCTGCTGAGATATTGGGTGTAATATCATTCTCTCCCCCTCCCGAATATTAGGAACAATATCACAAAGGGGGTGTAAGCCTTCTGCGATATTGGGAGCAGTATCTTCCTCTTTTTCCATGGATATTAGGAACAATATCACAGCGAGGGTGGACACTTCCTGCGATACTAGGAGTAACATCTTCCTCTCCCCCTGGATATTAAGAACAATATCACAGGGGGGGTGTACAACCTCTGCAATATTGGGAGTAAGATTATCATCTCCCTTTCTGGATATTAGGAACAATATCACAGGTGGGGTGTACACCCCCTACGATATAAGGAGTAATATCATCTTCTCTGTCCCTGAATATTAGAAAAATATCACAAACGTGTGTACACCCCCTGCGATATTGGGAGTAATATCATCCTCTCTATCCCTGAATATTAGGATAAATATCACAGAAGGATGTACACCCCCTGCAATACTAGGAGTAATGTCATCCTCTCCCCCAATGAAAATTAAGAACAATATCATAGAATGGGTGTACATGTATATTGGGAGTCATATCATCCTCTTCCACCCTGGGCATTAGGAACCATATCACAGGGAAGGTGTACACCCTCTGTGATATTGGGAGTAATATCATAATCTTTCCAACTGGATATTAGAAAAAATATCACAGGGGGTGTGTAGACGCCCTGTGATATTGGGAGTAATATCATCCTCTCCCCACCTGAATATTAGGAACAAATCACAGGGGACTACACATCCTGTGATATTAGGAGTGATACCATGCTCTCCTTTTCTGGATATTAGGAACAATATCACAGAAGTGGTGTACACTTCCTGCGATATTGGGAATAATATCATTATTGTCTCCCCCGTGGATATTCGGAACTATATCACAAGGGCAGTGTTACTCCCGCTACGATCTTGGGAGTAATATCATCCTCTCCTTCCCCGAATATTAGGAACCATGTCACTGGCTTGGGGGGGGGGGTGCTTATTCCCTGTGTTATTGGGAGTAATATCATTCTCTCCCCCCATGGATATTAGGAACAATATCACAGAGGGGGTGTACAACCTCTGCAATATTGAGAGTAATATCATCCTCTTCCATCTTGGATAAGAGAAACAATATCACAAAGAGGGTATACACCCCCTGTGATACTGAAAGCAATATCATCCTCTCTCCCTCTAAATATTAGGAACACGATCACAAGGGGGGTGCTCACCCCCTGCGATAGAGGGAGTAATATTGTCTTCTCCTCACTTGGATATTAGAAATAATATCACAAGGGGGGGTGTACACCTGCTGCGATATTGGGAGTAATACTATCTTCCCCCACTGGATATTAGTAACAATATCACAAGGTCGGTGTACACCCCCTGTGATACTGGGAGTAGTATCTTCTTCTCTCCTTCTGGATGTTAGGAACAATATCACAGGGGGTATAGAGCCTCTGTGATATAGGGAGTAATATCTTTCTTCCCCCTATCCCTGGATATTAGGAACAATATCACAGGAGGGTGATACACCGCCTGCGATATTGGGAGTAATATCATCGTCTTTCCCAGTGGAAATTAGGAATAATAACACAGTTGGGGTGTACACCCCCTGCGACTTTGGTAATACCATCCTCTCCCTCCTTGAGTATTAGGAACAATATCACAGGGAGAGTGTACAGCCCCTGAGATATTGGGAGTAATATAATTCTCTTCCCGCCTGACTATTAGGAACAATATCACAGGGGGTGTACACCCTTTGCCATACTGGGAGTAATATCATCCTCTTCCCCCCTGGATATTAGGAACAACTTCACAGAAAGGGTGTTCACCCCCTGTGATATTGGTAGAATGTCATATTCTCCCCAGCTGGATATTAGAAACAATACAAAAAAGGGAATGTAGGCACCCTGCAATATTGGGAGTATATTATCCTCTTCTTCCTTGGGTATTAGGAACAATATTACAGGGGGGCTGTACACCTCCTGTGAGAGAGTAATATTATCATCTCCCCTTCAAGATACTAGGAAAAATATAACAGAAGGGATGTACACATGCTGTGATATTGGGAGTAAAATCATTCTCTCCCCTCCGCGGATATTAGGAACAATATCAACGAAGGGGTGTACACCCCCTGCGATATTGGGAGTAATATCATTCTCTGCCCTTCTGAATATTAGCAACAATATCACAGGGGGTTATACACCACTTGCAATATTGGGAGTAATATCATCCTCTCCCTACCTGGATATTAGGAACAATATCACAGGAAGGTGTACACCCCCTGCGATTTGGGGAGTAATAGCATCCTTTTCCTTCCTGGATATTACGAAAAATATCACCAGTGAAGTGTACACCCACTGTGATATTGGGAGTACAATCATCCTCTTTCCCCTGGATATTACAAACAAGATCACATGGGGGGGGTGGGGGTGTACACATCCTGCGATATTGAAAGTAATATCATCCTCTTTGCTTTTGAATATTAGGATCAATATCACAGGGGGGTGTACAACCTCTCCCCCCCGGATATTATTCCCACCGGGGGAATGTACATCCTCTGCGATATTGGGAGTAATATCATCCTCTCCCCCGCCCTTGGATATTATAAACAATATCACGGAGGGGTGTACGCCTCTGCGATATTGGGAATAATATCCTCTTCTCCTCTGGATATTACGAACAATATCCCAGGGGGTGTACACAATACACAAACAATTACAAACAATATCCCAGCATCCTGTACACCTCCTGTGATATTGGGAGTAAATTAATCCTCTTTCCCCCTGGATATTACCAACAATATCATGAGGGGGTGAACACACCTCTGCGATATTAGGAGTAATATTATTCTCTCCACTTATAGATATTAGGAACAGTATCACAGAAGAGGTGTACACTTGCTGCAATATTGAGAATAGTATCATTCTCTCCTCCCTCGGATATTAGGAACAATATCATAGAGGTGGTGTACACTCCATGCGATATTGGGAGTAATATCATCCTCTCCCCTACTGGGATATTAAGAATATTGCAGGGGGATGTACACCCCCAGCAATATTGGAGTGTACACCCCCCATGATATTGGGAGTAATATTACTCTCTCTCCCTCTGGATATTATGAACAATACCACAGAAGGATGTACACTTCCTTTGATATTGAGAGTAATTTCATCCTCTCCCCCGCTGGATATTAGGAAGAATATCACAGGAGGGTGTACAACCTCTGTGATATTAGGAGTAATACCATTCTCTTTCCCCCTGGATATTATGAAAAATATCACCGGGGGGTTTACACCATCTGCAATGTTGGGAGTAATATCATCCTTTTGGTCCCTGGATATTACCAACAATATCACAGGGTGGTGTACACCTCTTGCAATATTAGGAATAATACAATCCTCTCTTCCTTTGGATATTACGAACAATGTCACAGGGGCGTATACACCCCCTTTGATGTTTGGAGTAATATCGTTTCCGTCCCTGGATGTTACGAACAATATCACAGAAGGATATACACCTCCTGTGATATTGGGAGTAATATCATCCTCTCCCCCACTGAATATTATGAACAGTATCTCAGGGGGGTTACACTTCCTGGAAAAATGGAAGTAATATCATCCTCTCCCACCCTGGATATTACAAACACTATCACAGGGGGGTGTACAACCCCTGTGATATTTGGAGTAATATTCTCTCTTTCCCTGGATATTAGGAACTATATCACGAGGGGGTGTACACCCCCTGCAATATTAAAAGTAATATCATCTTCTTTCTCCCTGAATATTGTGAACAATATCACAGGCGGGTGTACAACCCCTGTGCTTATATCCAACTGTTCAGTCCCATCTCTCCTCACTCTGCTCTATGCTATTTTCACTTCAGTCATTCTGGGTATTTGTTTATTTACTGTTTAAACCTCAGTTTGTTTACATCTGGGCTTTCAAACAAAGTTTTTCTTCCTCATATTTTACTCTTTTCTTTTCTCTACAACTCATCATTTAAGTATCGTCTAGGATGCCCTTCATTTGGGATTTCCTTCCTCAGCCCTCCAGACTGGGTGATATCCCCTGATACACACTCTTGTAGAACCCTGTGCTTCCTTTTTCATACGATGTGTTCAGCAAATATTTATTGATGTTGGCACCATTATATGAATGAGAGATGCAGCAGTGAAGGCAACAGACAAAAATCTCCACCCTTATAGATAAGCTCTGTTGGGAAGGCAAAACATTACCACTTCTCTCTTTGGGGCTTAAGATTGGTCTCAGAATTAAATTGGCATGAGACATATTAACAGAAAAAACACACACATTTATTTAATGTACATTTTAAATGACGTGGGAGCCCTCATAAGAAAGTAAGACTCAAAGAAGTGACAAAATCCAAGTGCTTTTATATTCGATGCAAAGAGGGGTAATTGTGGAAAAGTAGTTAAAATGCATGGGGAACCTAAAGAAAGATAAAAATTATTTTAACAAGGTCTGTTCATACAGAATTCTTTCAGTCTCAACTTACTGTCCTTAATTATAAGAATGTTTATTTTATCTTGGTATAAGGAGGGCATATCTCACATGGGAATCTCATCTTCTGTTTTTAGGAAAAGGAAGGGGGACTCAAAATGTCCTTCTTGAATATGCTGTTTTTCAAGTGCCTTTAACTCAAAACAGTCAATATGCCAGAATGGTATATTTAGGGTGGTGTGTTCTGAACTCCTTCAGCTTACACTCATCATACTTGGAGTCAATTGTTTACTTTTTGTATCACCTGTTAGACTCAGCTTCATGAGAGCAGGGAACGTATCTATCTTATTTACAATTTCCTATCCCTCCACCTAGTATTGCAGCCTGACACACTGTAGGTGTTTAGTGAATATCTGTCAAATAACTGAATGTATAAGAGGTTGGAGGTTCACTCGGACTGGTGATATCTATAACCTGGGGGTTTGAAAGTGCCTCAGCAGAGAGTTTTGGCATGACCACTGGCACAGAACTAATCATCAAACTTGGAAAGCTACAAAACCTGCTAGAAATTATAATTTATCTAAAAAGGTGGCTTGACCTGTAGGGTGGATACATTTCAGGCTTTCTAAGCCAAATACTAATTTTAAATGTTGTTTTTTTAAGTTTAATGTTGAAGAGAGTAGGATGGATCAAGAACAAAAGCACCACAGCCCTAGTGACTCGATGGAAGCTTTGGCTGGTCTCCATAAATGCTTATTGTAGAGAGCATTTTGAAAGCAATCTTTCATTTGTTTGAATGCTTACATTTGCAGAATGCTTAGAATGTTGATTTCTTTTGTCTCTGTATCTATTAGAATGAGAGAACAGAACTAAGGGGAAAAACTAATTTTACTTTCAAAAATGTATTATTCTTCAAATTAGTTTTAAAACTACAAATAAATACTAATTTGGAATGAGAAGTTTGAAAGAAGGAAGAACTCTTCACTTTTAGACTGTAAATTCCTTTAGAACAGAGTCTGTACCACATTCATCTTTGAATCCTCAGAATTGAGCATAGATCCTGACAATAATAATGATCTAGAAGTATTGTTTTTAAAAATTTATTTTAATTAATTTATTTTTCTAGAAATGGTGTCTCACTACACTGAATGGCCTGAAGTGCAGTGGCTATTCATAGGTGCAATTGTAGCGTTCTATAGCCTTGAACTCCTGGACTCAAGAAATCCCCTTGCCTCAGCCTCCTGAGTATCTGGGACTACAGATGTAGGACACCATGCCCAGCTCATATTGTTTTTTGGTTTTTTTTTTTTGTCATGAACTTAGAAATACAGTCTCTTGAGTAGGAAAAACATCAAATAGCTTATTTTAGTAAAGAGACGAAAAATAATTAATTAGCTAAAGCTTTCATTTTTATAGATTATTTTGATATTGTAGATATAACCAGGAAAAGTCAACCAAAATAAAATGAAAAAATTTTAATTAGATTGCATTATAATATATATTTACAGCTTGCCTACCTCTGTAAGAAAATCATGCAATAAAATAAAACATACAAAACAAAACCATAAAAGGGAAACTAGAGAAGAAAATTACATTAAGAAAACATCCTTGAGAAAAGTCATAGCAATTTAGCATGACACTTGGCTCTGAGTTTCCTGTAAGCCACCATGAAAAGGGAAAACATGATGAAATACACACTTCTTATTGTCCAATAGAAGGAAAGATTGTAGTTCAACAGGAGAGACAAACTTTTTCCTGGTCCTGAGATAATTTATCATATCTGTACTTACATAGATGACATGGAGAAAAATAAAAATGGGATCCTGAATGCCAATTTTACAAATAAAAATGAAAGACAAAATATATGTAAGACCACTTCTGTTTTCAGGAGTGAGTGACAGATGAGGACGTAACATTCACTCATGGTGCTACAAAAGCTGTTTCCTAAAGGTAAGATGGAGTAGTTTTGTTTCTCTGGAATGATACGATATAAAACTTGGAGAGGATTAAGAACCGAATATTGGCCAGGCATGGCAGCACGTCCGTATAATCCCAGCACTTTGGGAGGCTGAGGAGGGAGAATCACTTGAGGCCAAGAGTTCAAGACCAGTCTGGGAAACATAGCAAGACCCTGCCTCTCAATTTAAAAATTAGCCAGGCTTGGTGGCACATGCCTGTAATTCCAGCTACTCAGGAGGCTGAGGCAGGAGGATCCCTTGAGTCCAGGATTAGGAGGCTGCAGTGAGCTATGATTGCACCACTGCAACCATAGCCTGGAGAGAGAGTGAGATCCTGCTGCTTAAAAAAAAAAGAAAGAAACACAATATTTTGTGTCTTGGCCGGGCGCGGTGGCTCAAGCCTGTAATCCCAGCACTTTGGGAGGCCGAGACGGGCGGATCACGAGGTCAGGAGATCGAGACCATCCTGGCTAACACGGTGAAACCCCGTCTCTACTGAAAAATACGAAAAACTAGCCGGGCGAGGTGGCGGGTGCCTGTAGTCCCAGCTACTCAGGAGGCTGAGGCAGGAGAATGGCGTGAACCCGGGAGGCGGAGCTTGCAGTGAGCTGAGATCCGGCCCCTGCACTCCAGCCTGGGCGGCAGAGCGAGACTCCGTCTCAAAAAAAAAAAAAAAAAAAAAAAAAAATTTGTGTCTTCCTTGGTTATGTGTATCTTGAAGTACTAGGGTCAGTCAAGGTGCATCAGAAGCTAGGGGTGGGGTGGTGCATGAGTTCGTAGAGGCTTGGAGGGTGCAGGGAGAAATAGGCCATGGGGGAGAGCTCTGAGCCTTCGTCTCTACTCCTGTCTCTGCTCCAACCAGTGATGTTTCTCTCTTCCAGGTGTTAAATTTTCAGGTCCTTGTAAGATTTCCTCTGAAAGGAAAGGTCTGCTGGAAGATGGGCGAATCTGCAATATTAGACATGTTTATTGATGAAGCTTTCCCTGACCACCCTATTTAAAAAGCACCCACCTGCCCTGGTCCAGCACTTCTTATCTGCTTTTCCTGCTTTGTTTTTCTCAACAAAGCTTACCAACATTCAATTTACTATATAATTTACTGATTTATTTTGTTCATGGGTCAGAGTTAGAGCAGGAAACAGTACCCTTGAACTAGATGACTTGGGGACAGTGTAATAAAATAATGGCTAACAAAAGTGTGGGCAAGGTTTAGGGAAGCTTCAGAGGGCTGCCGTAATGTGATGGGACCAGCAACCATGGTGGTGGTGGTGGCAGCCATTGCCACCTCAAGGCCTATAGGGGCAAAGTGAGAGAACAGTTACCAGGACAGAGAGAGGCACCCAGAGAGGATAGCAATGTGAAGTGGGCTGCCTCTGGGAGAAGGATGCAGCCATCCCCTGATGAATCAACTCAACTTTATTCTCCTCATGTTCTCTGATCTCTTGCAAGTTCCTCCCATTGGCTAAATCCACCTGGAGGCAGAAGAGAAAGTGAGATTATGGATGCAGTCTATACAGATGGGCCTTGCAGGGCACAGATCAGAGTGGAGAGTGGACCAGGAGGTGCAAACAGACGATATCTTCTGTATTTCATTTGTCTTTTTCCTCCCACTGAAACATAAGTTCTATGAGGGATGGGATTTTTGTTTTGCTTTGTTTTGTTTTTAGATAGGGTCTCGCTCTTGTTGCCTAGGCTAGAGTGTGGTGGCACAGTCATAGTTCACTGCAGCCTCGAACTCCTGGACTCAAACAATCCTCTCACCTCGACTTCCCAAAGCACTGGGATTACAGGTATAAGCCACTGCGATTATCTACTTCCATCTCTTGCATCTGTTGTGCTTGGATGAGTGCCCTGGCTCAGAGTTGGTGCTTGATAAATATTTCTTCAGTAAAGGAATATCAGTTGTTGTCATGTGAGTTTCAAAACCCAACTACACTAGTGTAGTTACCACAGGCTGTTTATATCACTACAGGAGACACTTTTTAATTTGTTCTCTTTGTCTCCTTGATTTATATGAGTAACGGTTAACACTCTCTTCTCTCTATATATACATATATATACACATATATATGCACGCATATATATGTATGTATGTATATAGTTTGTGTGTGTGCTTGTAGCCCCCAAATTAGTGTATATAAAATTATTTTATTATATTATTATATTGTTAGCTCTTTTGAAATGGTCTTCAGCTAGATTTGAGTAAACATATTTAGAAGAAAAACCTACTACACAGGTATTTGCTGTTTATTAACACAATTCAAGTCGTTAAATCATCTTTATTTCATATGTCTCTCATGCTGCCAAGGACAGCATTATCTTTTTAAGTCCTATGCCTTTCAATACAGAAATAATCATAGCATAAAACATCAAGTACAACAACATTTATGCTATTAAACTGTTGAAGATTTATCACAGAAACAGCTGTTTTGAACACCCTTCTGCTAGGGCAAAAAACAAAAAATAAAAACGAAGGTCAGTGATTTATTTGAATGGACAGATGGGTCAGAGCGTATTCCTTCATAGTGATCTAATTTGGTCTCTGACAGGCTGTAAAAAGAAGTGACTCAGAATACAGTGTCCTTCACTGACACAAATGTGGGGCTCCAGGGGACGGGCTTCTCTACCCACCCTGCCCCAGGGGCTGGGCAAGTGTTGAGGTCTGCCTCTTTAGATACAAATATCAGACAGTCTGGGAATTACAACGACCAGGAGCAACACCTTGAGTCACCTCAGGGAGTCTCTAGGAAACCAGTGCCATCTGTCAGTGTCAGAGAGGCTCAATTCAACATGGCAGGCATGGCTGAGAAAATGAGCAGGTGTCTGCTGCCCTGGCAGAATCTGCAGAAGAGTCTTGAAAATAGGGCTCCATAGATGGCACTCCCTCAATGCAATTTGGGAATATAATGACAGGTCTCTATCAAAGTGAATGTGGTCGATTGTATTATTGTTCTAAATGTGTGCTGCCCCTCGATGGGGTACTGCTCCCCACAGGAGGATTTCACATTCCCTCTCTGTTGATATCAGGGATGATCATGTGACTTGTGTCGTTGGTGAAGTGGGGACAGACATTTCTGCTATAAATGCTTCATTTTGTTATTGAAACACCAGGGGTTTGGTCTAGGTCCTGCTGCTTGCCTCACAGAAAGCCAATCACTGAGACAATGAGTATTGTCAGGGAAGAAGGTTTTGAGTGCTGCAGCTGAGGAGGTGGGATATCACTCTAAAATACATCTCCCTGACTAACTAAGATCAGGGGTTTATACAGCAGGAAGGAAATGTAATTATGCGCAGGAAAACAAGGATTAAGGAGGGGTAAGAAAGAGGAGTTGGTCAACAGGAAGCAGGTAGTTGGTTAGGTGATCATGACAGTGAGGTGTCTGGTGTCTCATTGTCCAGATGTGGTGATCTGGTGAGTTTCAGTTCCCTGATACTATCTGGGAGGCCTGATGGTTGGTTTCCTGAGAAAGGAATTCAGATAAGACGATTGTAGCTTTCTCCAATTTGAAGGCTGGGAGAGTCAATTTCTATGTTTATTCAAAAGAAACCATAAACATCAGTTTGATGGAGCAACTGGCCAGTTTCAATTTGCCTCTGCCAAAGACAATGTTCCTTAGGAAGGTTGTTTTATTAGCTTGGGTCCTGGAGTAAAGACACATGCCCACCCACAATGAACATATAATATGAATGGGAAATAAACCTTTATCTTCATAAGACACTGAGATTTTGGGGGCCACTTGTTGCCACAGCATAACTTAGGCTATGCTGACTGATACAAGGAAGTCACATCTCTCTGTCCCTATTTGTTCATCCGATGGCAGGTAACGGTTATCATGGGCAAATAACTTGGGGAGCTCACTAGCCATATAAAATGATAACACACTGAAGGCTGAGGAAGATGAAGCAGGAACTGTCAGGTTAATGGAGAGTTAGCAAGACACAATCATTTCCTACCAAGAAATAATTTTAACTTGAAAGTAGCCTGAGCCAGGGTATGCTGCTTGCTTCAGAGGCTGTAATTGGCTCCTGCTGGTTATTTGAAGTTTTTGGATGATGCATTGAAAGGAGGACAACAGGGAACTGTTACAGCAGTCTATGCCCAAGACATGGAAAGCACTAGCATGCTTGGGCAATAAGTACTGGCACAATGTAACAATAACATCTGGAATGGGCACTCCAGAAGGACAAACACTGGAAGCTGCAGGAGGTGGAAGCATTAAAAACTGGCAAGTACAGGGCAGACAGGATAACTTAATGGGTGAGCTCAGTCCATTCCGGGGCTGATAAGTCCTATCACTCTCCCTTTCTACAGTCACTCCTCCTAAGAGACATATAAATCACATCCAATGACCTAATAAAATAGTAAGATTTGTCTGAGTTTTGACAACAGAAAAGAATAGAGGACCTCAAATTCAGAGGGAAAGAAGTAGAAGGCATTTTAAAATTGCTTTCTCACCAGAATAGGGGAAATCTAGAGATGGACAAAAAGTTATGCTTCATCCACAAGTTGTCAGTTTTCTGAAAATACCCACAAATTTGTGACACTTCATAGAAGATACAGAAAAGAGGTTCAGTGAGATTGCTTTTCTGCTATACATTGTCTCTGTAAGATGCTTGAATGGTCTCTTTCTGGCATGAGATTAATGTATTGGAGATTAAACTCTTCCTTCCTTCCTTTCTTTCTTTCTTTCTTTTCTTTCTTCCTTCCTTCCTTCCTTCCTTCCTTCCTTCCTTCCTTCCTTCCTTTTTCTTCTTTCTCTTTCCTTTCTTCTTTCTCTTTCTTCTTTCTTTCTTCCTTTCTTTCATTCTTTCTTCTCTCTCTCTTCTTTCTTTTTTTCCCTTTTTTCTCTCTCTCTCTTTTTTTTTTTTTTTTTTGCATTGTGGCATGTGGAAGGAGTGGGTTTTTAAGTGAAGCCATCTGAGTTTGAATCCCAGCTCTGCTTTCTAGGCCCATAACATTGACAAGGAACTTAATTTCCTTGAGTCAGTTTCTTCAATAGTGTTGTTACCAGCAATTCAATGAAACAATGTAGTAAGGTAGTTTGCAAAGAGCCTGACATTTAAGAGCTCAATCCTTGCTGGTCTCCTTCTTTAATCTTTTAGCAATATTTAAAGATGACAGAGGATTTATGCTGCTAGTGTAGTTTACTCCTGGTGTGTTGACTGTAAGGTGCATTTGGTAATCATTATAATTAAAAGAATAGGTGACTACTGAGTATACCGATTGCCCCATTAGTTTATCTATATGACCCACCCAGTCCAGTGCTCTGTTGCCAGATATGATGTGTTACAACGATACCTGTTGTTAATCACTAGGAGCTGGACGTTTGTGTCACTAGTTAACTTCTATCGAGTTCGGTAAGTAGTTGAGTCTCTATTAGAGGTAAGGCATTGGGATAATTTAACCAACTGTCTCCGATCCCAGCTCTCCTGCCGTCTTCTCTCCAGTCAACAGAAGAGAAAGTGTTGCTATTCCTGCTCTACCTGTATTCACAATTCTATCTTTCCAGACCCTTGGGGAACTTGCTTTATCAGTGATTTCTTCCTTATTGTCAATTTCCTCCCTTCTGATGGTTCCTTCTCCTCTGCTGCGATGAGAAAAGAATAAACAATACTCAAAATACTCTTAGGAGCACTCTTGCCCAGGAGTAAGACAGCCTCAGTGGATGAGAATGAAGTGGGGAGAAGTGTTTAGAGCAGTTATTAGGATAAATTATTGCATTCAAAGGAGCTGGGCAAGTTGGCCCCTCTTCTTCATACTGAGCAGCTGGGAGCAAGCAAGCTGGTTGCCTCCAGATTAAAGCTGTAACAAATTCTTCTTAAATAAAGTGAATTAAATCTGTGGTGCTATCTAGAGGAAAAAAAACAGAGTCATCTGGAACTCTACAATAATTAGAGGGAGGAAAGAGGAATAAGGAAATGAGGCTTCAGCATGTTCTTCCAGCATAGAATCATAATGGAGTTCAGTAAGCGTTCTGACATGGGGAATACCTAGGGAGACCAAAGAAGAACAAGGACTCAGACTTTCAGTGGACCAGCCACCAGTGTACTCTGCTATGTTGGAGGTTGGACCCCTGTTAAATCACAGGAGGTAGAGAGAGTTGTAACTTTTGAATGCAAGTTTAAAAATAGATCCAGTAGGGCCATTTTTCTTGACAAGTGAAGAAAATTATTGCTGCTATGGTCTGAATGTTTCTGTACCTCCAAACATTCTCATATGTTGAAACCTAATGTTCAAGGTGATGGTATTAGAAGGTAGGGCCTTTGGGAGGTGATTACATCATGAGGGCAGAGGCCTCATACATGGAATGAGAGCCCTCATTAAAAACCCCGGAGAGCTGCCCCGCCCCTTCCACCATGTGAAGACATCATATGCCTCGCCCCTTCCACCATGTGAAGGAGCTGCTTTGCCCTTCGACCATAAGAATTCTGGAGGTACACAAACATTCACACCATAGCAGCAATAATTCTCTTCACTTGTCAAAAAAAAATGGCACTACTAGATCTCTTTTTAAAATTTCATCCAAATGTTACAACTCTCTCCAACTCCTGTGATTTAAGAGTGGTCCAGCCTCGAAAATGGCAGAGTACACTGGTGGCTGGTCCACTGAAAGTGAGAGTTCCCTGTTCTTCTTTGTTCCTTCTCATGGTCCCACCATGACAAGGCACCATCTATGAACCAGGAAATAGGCTCACACTAGACGACATCTGTTGGCACCCTAATCATGGCTTCCCAGCCTCCAGAACTATGAGAAATAAAATTCTGTTGTTTGTAACTTACACAGTTTATGGTGTTTGTTTAGTTACAGCAGCCCAAATAGACTAAGACAGTTGCCATATACTATATTGTGTCCTCCATTCCCATTCATATTTTGAAGCTGCAGCCCCTAATGTGATGATGGGATTTGGAAATGGGACATTGGGAAGTAATTAGGTTTGGGTGAGGTCATGACGGCAGGGCCCTCACAATGGAATTAGTGCACTTATACGAAGAGACTCCAGGGAGCTTGTTTTCTCTCTCTCCACCGTGGGAGAATACAAGGAGAAGGTGGCCATCTGCAAGCCAGGAAGAGACCCTTACCAGAGCCTGACCATGTTGGCACCCTGATCTCAGACTTTGATCCCCCGAAAATGTGAGAACATATGTTTCTGTTGTTTAAGTCTTCCAGACTGTGGTATTTCGCTACGGCAGTCTGAGTAGACTAAGATAATGATCAAGTGGGAAAGGGTCAAATGTTCTACCATTGTGCTATTGGCTTCATCTTATTCAAAATTATAATATCTTATTTTTCATATTAAGTCCTAAAGTAATAGGTTCAGGATATTCAAGATACTATATGTATCGCACAAGCCATTCAAAATCATAAACAATTGTTTTTAAAATTCATAAAATTAATCCCATCCTTTACTCAAGATATTTTTGAGTATCCTAGATCCTTTGCATTTCCATATAGATCTAAGAATCAGTTTGTCAATTACCACTCTTACTCTTTAATGGAACACTATTGACCCACTGATCCATTTTTGTTGAACTTGAGCTATAATATGAATAGCAAAATGCAAATATAGAAATGTAGACGATGAAATATACATAGCGCAAATATGTGAATAATGGACAAATAATGTGGAAATATGCAAATCTCCATAGGTAGAAAACACAGGAATAACACAGAAGTTTTCACCACTTTACTCTGGAGTCAAATGGGCTGTCTAGTATGCAGGAGAGAAAAGGGGTACAAATTGTCCAGCTCTTTTGGATGCAGTCCTTTAATTCAGAGGTTCCCAATTCAGGGGCCAGGGACCAGTCTGTAGCCTGTTAGGAATCGGGCCACACAGCAGGAGGTGTGTGGATGGCAACCTAGCCTTACCAACTGAGTTTCACCTCCTGGCAGATCAGCGGAGGCTGAACAGGCACGCTGGCTCATGTTGATAATCCCAGCACTTTGGGAGGCCGAGGCAGGCAGATCGTCTGAGGTCAGGAGTTCAAGACCGGCCTGGCCAACATGGCGAAACCCCGTCTCTACTAAAAATACAAAAATTAGCCGGGCGTGGTGGCATGCCTCTGTAATCCCAGCTACTCCAGAGGCCGAGGCAGGAGAATTGCTTGAACCCAGGAGGCGGAGATTGCAGTGAGCCGAGATGGCGCCACTGCACTTCAGCCTGGGTGACAGAGCAAGACTCCGTCTCAAAAGAAAAAAAAAAAAAAAGGATCAGAGATGGCATTAGATTCTCATAGGAGCTTGGACTCTATTGTGGATTGCACATGCGAAGGATCTAGGCTGTGTATTCTGCATGAGAATCTAATCCCCCCACCGGTCCATTGAAAAATGGTCTTCCATGAAACCGGTCCCTGGTGCCAAAGAGGTTGGGACTGCCACTTTAATTAATAAAAATGTGCAAATATGCAAATAACTGAGAACTTTGCTATTAACTTAGTGTTAACCGAAACGAATTCACTTATGTCCTTTCGATATTTGCACAAACTTTGAAAAACTCATGGTTGTTAGAATGTGATGGGATTTCTGTGAAAATATCTTAGTCCCGGCTGCTATAACAAAATACCTTAGAGTGGGTAATTCATAAACAACAGAAACTTATTGCACACAGTTCTAGAGACTGGGATGTCCAAGATCAAGACACCCGCAGATTTGGTGTCGGTTGAGAGCTTATTCCTCATAGATGGCACCTTCTAGAGGACACCATGTGTCTTCGCATGGTTGCACTGCTTTCATAAGGTCACTAATCCCTTTCGTGAGGGCTCTGCCCTTGCAACTTCACTTCCTAAAAGGCCCTACCTCTTAATACTATCACATTGGCAATTAAATTTCAACATATGAATTTTGGGAGGATTCATTATTAATCTAACATTTCAAATTGGGGAAATGTATGTGAACAAAATGGTTTCAACACCTTTTCCTGTAAAATTGTTAAACTCCTGGCAGACCATTTGATAGATCCCTGGAGACTACCAGTTATCAATGAACTGTAAAAAACTCCAAAAGTCAAGGTGACAATGTTAATTTCAGACAGTGTAGAATTTCAGGTTGAGAAATGCTATGCTGGAAGAATAAAGGTGTGTAACTTTCAACCCATTAGAGGAAATAAATTTGAATAAAGAAAACAATGTAAGCATTTTCTCGTGTCATAAAAATCTCTTCAGAACCTTTCCTTTAATTGGCTGCTTAATATTCTATTGTGTAGTCGACCAGCAAACTGAATTCGAAAGTATAGTGAAAGATTTCTCTGCCATTGCAACACAACAGTGATTTATTAGTAGGACTTTTATTAACGCTATAAATCAAATCAATAGGTTCAAGGAAAAATAACAATAATGGATAACAAAAAAGGAACTTTAAAAAATCAACACCAAATTCATGTTTTGCTATGTTCTTTAATAATTTTCTATAGCATGGAGATTTATGCTTCTTTGAAAATATGTAAGAACTAATAAATCCTTTCAAAAGCCTTTTATTTTTAAGATAATGACTTGATAGCTTGCATTTCTTGGTTATTGATGATTATTAATCTATTCAGATTTTGTTGAGCCTTATAAGTCCATTTTATTCTTTTAAATTTTCAGACAAAATTGTCTATTTTTTAATACTAAAATGTATGGGCATGGAATTATGAATAGTTCTCTACTATCATTTATTATTTTCCTTTCTAGCTTTTATTTATTTTTTTTAATGATTTTTTTTTTATTATACTTTAAGTTCTAGGGTACATGTGGATAACGTGCAGGTTTGTTACATATGTATACTTGTGCCATGTTGGCATGTGCACCCATCAACTTGTCAGCACCCATCAACTCGTCATTTACATGAGGTATAACTCCCAATGCAATCCCTCCCCGCTCCCCCCTCCCCATGATAGGCCCCAGTGTATGATGTTCCCCTTCCCAAGTCCAAGTGATCTCATTGTTCAGTTCCCACCTATGAGTGAGAACATGCGGTGTTTGGTTTTCTGTTCTTGCAATCGTTTGCTGAGAATGATGGTTTCCAGCTGCATCCATGTCCCTACAAAGGACACAAACTCATCCTTTTTTATGGCTGCATAGTATTCCATGGTGTATATGTGCCACATTTTCTTAATCCAGTCTGTCACTGATGGACATTTGGGTTGATTCCAAGTCTTTGCTATTGTGAATAGTGCTGCAGTAAACATACGTGTGCATGTGTCTTTATAGCAGCATGATTTATAATCCTTTGGGTGTATACCCAGTAATGGGATGGCTGGGTCATATGGCACTTCCAGTTCTAGATCCTTGAGGAATCGCCATACTGTTTTCCATAATGGTTGAACTAGTTTACAATCCCACCAACAGTGTAAAAGTGTTCCTATTTCTCCACATCCTCTCCAGCACCTGTTGTTTCCTGACTTTTTAATGATTGCCATTCTAACTGGTGTGAGATGATATCTCACTGTGGTTTTGATTTGCATTTCTCTGATGGCCAGTGATGATGAGTGTTTTTTCATGTGTCTGTTGGCTGTATGAATGTCCTCTTTTGAGAAATGTCTATTCATATCCTTTGCCCACTTTTCGATGGGGTTGTTTGTTTTTTTCTTGTAAATTTGTTTGAGTTCTTTGCAGGTTCTGGATATTAGCCCTTTGTCAGATGAGTAGATTGCAAAAATTTTCTCCCATTCTGTAGGTTGCCTGTTCACTCTGATGGTAGTTTCTTTTGCTGTGCAAAAGCTCTTTAGTTTAATTAGATCCCATTTGTCAATTTGGGCTTTTGTTGCCATTGCTTTTGGTGTTTTAGACATGAAGTCCTTGCCCATGCCTATGTCCTGAATGGTATTACCTAGGTTTTCTTCTAGGGTTTTTATGGTATTAGGTCTTACATTTAAGTCTCTAATCCATCTTAAATTAATTTTCGTATAAGGAGTAAGGAAAGGATCCAGTGTTAGCTTTCTACTTATGGCTAGCCAGTTTTCCCAGCACCATTTATTAAATAGGGAATCCTTTCCCCATTTCTTGTTTTTCTGAGGTTTGTCAAAGATCGGATGACTGTAGATGTGTGGTACTATTTCTGAGGACTCTGTTCTGTTCCATTGGTCTATATCTCTGTTTTGGTTGTCTCAGCCCAAAATCTCCTTAAGCTGATAAGAAACTTCAGCAAAGTCTCAGGATACAAAATTAATGTGCAAAAATCACAAGCATTCTTATACACCAGTAACAGACAAGCAGAGAGCCAAATCATGAATGAACTTCCATTCACAATTGCTTCAAAGAGAATAAAATACCTAGGAATCCAACTTGCTAGGGATGTAAAGGACCTCTTCAAGGAGAACTACAAACCACTGCTCAGTGAAATAAAAGAGAACACAAACAAATGGAAGAACATACCATGCTCATGGATAGGAAGAATCAATATCATGAAAATGGCCATACTGCCCAAGGTTATTTATAGATTCAATGTCATCCCCATCAAGCTACCAATGAGTTTCTTCACAGAATTGGAAAAAACTGCTTTAAAGTTCATATGGAACCAAAAAAGAGCCCGCATTGCCAAGACAATCCTAAGTCAAAAGAACAAAGCTGGAGGCATCACGCTACCTGACTTCAAACTATACTACAAGGCTACAGTAACCAAAATAGCTTTTATAATAGTTCCCTTTTGTCTCTATTTTTGTTTGTGATTTTCTACTTTCATTGATCGGGTTTACCAGAAGTTTGTCTGTTGCATTTTTTTCATCAAAATTTTCTTCATTTATTTATAAAAGGTACTTTAAAAATTCATTAATTTTTGTTTCTATCTTTATTATTTCTCTCTCTGTATTCTTTAGGAATTTTATTCATTTGTTTGTTTGCCTGATTGCTGTTTACATCTTTCAACTTGAGTTGGATTATAATATTTTCTTTTTAAAATGTTAATAATAAAAATTAAAATTATATATTTGCCTTTTAGGGCAATTATTAGTTTATTGAACAGTCTTACTGAATGTTGGCTGAGGGCCAGGCAATATTTCAGGTGCTGGGGATACAACAGTGAACAAAACAGACAAAAATTCCTAGCTTCATGGAGCTTATATTCTAGTAGGAGATGGTGAAAATTAAATTAAAGATGTAATACATTATGTAGTATATGAAAAAGTGATAAATTCTAGGAAAATAATAGCAGAAATAGGAGATAAGGAATTCTGGAGAGTAGAATCTATAATTTTATTTTTGTCTAAATAGTATGGATTTGCATTGTTTGTTTCTCCTTTGCCAATATTTATTGAGAAGAATGCTTTAAATTTTCTAAATGGATTTTAAAACTCTTTTTTTTTTTTTTTGAGACGGAATCTTGCTCTGTTGCTCAGGCTAGAGTGCAGTAGCGCGATCTCCATTCACTGCATTCACTGCAAGCTCCACCACCCGGGTTCACGCCATTCTCCTGCCTCAACCTCCTGAGTAGCTGGGACTACAGGCACCCGCCACCACACCCGGCTAATTTTTTTGTGTTTTTAGTAGAGAGAGGTTTCACTGTGTCAGCGAGGATGGCCTTGATCTCCTGACCTCGTGATCCACCCGCCTCGGCTTCCCAAAGTGCTGGGATTACAGGCGTGAGCCACCATACCCGGTCTAAAACTGTTATCATTTATTTCTAATTTCGTTGAATTGTGGTTGGAGGAGGTGACCTGTGCAGATTTTGCACTGGTGTATTTATTAATGTTTTCTTTGTGGCTGGGCTGTGTCAGTTTGCCTTGTTCTCAGTGCAAGTGCCTGAAAACCCAGCTGAGGGGTTTGAATGACTGAGGGGCTGATTTGTGCCCTACAACAAGTCCACAGGAGAGAGCCGAGGACTGCCTTGAAGGAAGCAGGCTCTTTCTGTTTTCCTGCTCTGCCAACTTACGGAGATGGTGCTGCTGCATCTTGGGCATCCTGTGTATGGTCCAAGCAGGAAGGAAGAGGAACAGAAAGAGGAGGTGCATGTAGATTTGTGTTTCTGTCTCTTTGGCAAGAACTGAACCACATGGGCACTGCCAGCTACAAGACAGCCTAGCTAGGCTTGTTTTCAGTTTTCTAATGTCTAGCTTACAGCATAAAGTTTATAATGATTGTTAGGTAGGCCAATCTAATGAATCTAGTACAATATCAATTTTCATATATGTAACAAAGATACAGAAACTATATATTTTTTGTAGGGGTTCTTTTGCTCTCTTATATTAAAAATTATTTATGTCATTTATTTTTTGCATATTTGACCTGTCAAAAGGTAAAAATGGTCTAATAAAGTCTTGTGGAATAAACATATTTTTGTTTCTGCTTTTATTTGAAATAAGTCTTACTTCCTATATTTTAACACCATTTTATTGAGTGCTTAATGCCAATGGTAGCTCTTTACTGTGGACTGATGCCTTTCATCCTATTTCTTTCTTTTTGACTTGAATACTCTTTTACGCAATTTATGGCATAAAGTAAATTGTGCTTTATTTTAATTTGCACTGGGCTGGAACATCTTGGCCCACTCTTCAATTGTATTTAGTTAATTGTCTTTAATTGATTTTCATATTTCCAACCAAACATTTTATCTCTTGTTTTCATCATATACTTCCTCATTTATTTATTCATCATCCATCATAAATATTTGCTGAGAAACTATGATGTGCCGAGCAGTTCTTGATGCCGGAGATACAACAGGAAAAAACCAAAGACTATAATTGTGAGACTATTACATTACATTGAACAAGCATGATCTAAGGAATGTAATAAATAACTTGATGAAGTTGAATGGTGTTCATTCAGCTTCATAACTATGGGCCTAGTTTTATCCTGGCCCATTTCCTGTTCTCCTTCCCCTGGCTCCAACATAGCTGAGTCAAAAGAACTAGCTTAGCAGATGGGGAGGGGCAGTAGCAGTATCAGGAAAGAGATAAGAAGCCAGGGAAGCAGGATAAATTGTGTAAAGGAGTAACAAGTCAAAAAGAAAGAAAGAGGATAAAAGGCATCGGTCCACAGTAAAGAGCTACCATTGGCCTTTAAGCACTCAATAAATGCCATGAGAGAAAGGAGGAGGAAAGGGCTAGGTTATGTTTGTCCTGTTTTATTTCAAACTCACCAAGCAGATATGTTTCTACACTTCTTTGGTGGAGGAGTTAAAGGAGAGAGCAAAAGGAGACCAGGAGTGTTATTTTAGAAAAACAAGGAAGGAACCATGGGGAGTGAGAAGTGCTTTTTCTTATGCAACTCATCTTTGTAAGGCAGTTTCCCACATTTCCTCTTGTCTCTCCAATCTTCTGGCCTGTGCTCATAGCTTAGCTTTCACCTGGGGCAGACCAATCAGGTCTTTTGCTTTTCAGATCATTCCCAGATGGCTTTCATCTACCACCAGGTTGGATGTCTATTGAACCTGTATGTTGTAATCTTGTGTTTTTATTCTCATTTGCTATGGACGTGAGGCCTTGTGGGTGTGAATACCAGAAAAGCTGGGAGAGAGAGTATCTGCAGTGCAAATTATGGTCAAAAGTAAACACTTCGAAAATCAATTACTCTATCCATTCAGGAAATTTAACCCCACAACTCAAAAGTGGAAGAATCACAATTCTAAGATAAAGTTTCTTACTTTTGGTTTTGTGCTCAGTCTACAAGCAATATCTCATTTTTTAGTGTTTCTTTTTAAACATTTCCTCCTTTTTTTCCAGTTTCTTGATTTCCTAGCCTATTTCTCTTTAGCCTGCAGATGAGATTAGAGAATGCCAGAGGAATTCTAGAGGACAGACATAGGTGAGAATTGCTTTTCTTATATGTTTGAGAGAATTTGTATAAAAGTACTTTAATGGTTGTGTGCACATTCCTTGTTTGATAGGTGCTGTAATATTCTCAATGCACAGTCCCTGATAATTCACATTGGGGTGTGGACAAGTGGGTTGAAACAGAAAGAAGCAGTCTATTTCCTGAAGATTCTTTCTTAACTGGTAAATCTCCCCATGAGAACAGACATTTTTTCCACCTTCCTTTGGGTAGATTCATTGGCCAATACAGTTGACCCTTGAACAACAGGGTTTGAAATGCATGGGTCCAATTATATGCAGATTTTTTTTTTCAGCCAAACATGGATGGAAATACAGTCTTGTAGGCTGACATACATGTATACCAAGGACCGACTATGAGACTTGAGTATGTGAGGACTTTGGATTGTCCTGGACCCAATCCTCCTCGAACGACAAAGCATGACTGTAATACTTTTCCAGCTGGAGGGTCTTAGTGCTAACTTCTGCTTCATTTCCTCATCATCCACACCCTCACCTGAACCCACCTCCCTTAGTTTCAGGCTCAGTCTTGCCCAGTCCCAGAATTATTTTTTTTTAACCATTAACTTTTGAGGAAAAAGTACTATAAAACATTTCTTTTTTTAAATACTTTAAATTCTGGGGTACATGTGCAGAACATGCAGATTTGTTACATAGATATACATGTGCCATGGTTTACATAGGTATACATGTGCTGTACCCATCAACCCATCATCTACATTAGGTATTTCTCCTAATGCTATTCCTCCCATAGACACCCCCAGCCCCCAACAGGCTCCAGTGTGTGATGTCCCTCTCCCTGTGTCCATATGTTTTCATTGTTCAACTCCCACTTATGAGTGAGAACATGGGGTGTTTGGTTTTCTGTTCTTGTATTAGTTCACTGAGAATGATGGTTTCCAGTGTCATCCATGTCCCTGCAAAGGACATGAACTCATACCTATTGCTTGTTTTCCTCAGGTTTGTCAAAGAGCAGATGGTTGTAGATGTGTGGCGTTATTTCTGAGGCCTCTGTTCTGTTCCATTGGTCTATATATCTGTTTTGGTACCAGTACCATGCTGTTTTTGTTACTGTAGCCTTGTATAGTTTGAAGTCAGGTAGTGTGATGCTTCCAGCTTTGTTCTTTTTGCTTAGGATTGTCTTGGCTATGTGGGCTCTTTTTTGGTTCCATATTAGCTTTAAAGTAATTTTTTCCCAATTCTTTGAAGGAAGTCAATAGTAGCTTGATTGGAACAGCATTGACTCTATGAATCACTTTGGGCAGTATGGCCATTTTGAGGATATTGATTCTTCCTATCCATGAGCATGGAATGTTTTTCCATTTGTTTGTGTCCTCTTATTTCCTTGAGCAGTGGCTTGTAGTTCTCCTTGAAGAGGTCCTTCACATCCCTTGTAAATTGGATTCCTAGGTATTTTATTCTCTTTGTAGCAATTGTGAATGGGAGTTTAGTCATGATTTGGCTCTCTGTTTGTCTGTTATTGGTGTATAGGAATGCTTGTGGTTTTTGCACGTTAATTTTGTATCCTGAGACTTTGCTAAAGTTGCTTATCAGCTTAAGGAGATTTTGGGCTGAGACAATAGGGTTTTCTAAATATACAATCATGTCATCTGCAAATGGAGACAATTTGATTTCCTCTTTTCCTACTTGAATATCCTTTATTTCTTTCTCTTGTCTGATTGCCCTGGCGAGAAATTCCGATACTATGTTGAATAGGAGTGGTGAGAGAGGGCATCCTTGTCTTGTGCCAGTTTCCAAAGGGAATGCTTCCAGTTTTTGCCCATTTAATATGATACTGGCCGTGGGTTTGTCATAAATAGCTCTTATTATTTTGAGATACATTCCATCAATGCCCAGTTTATTGAGAGTTTTTAGCATGAAGTGCTGTTGAATTTTGCCGAAGGCCTTTTCTGCAACTATTGAGATAATCGTGTGGTTTTTGTCATTGGTTCTGTTTATGTGATGGATTACATTTATTGATTTGCTTATGTTGAACCAGCCTTGCATCCCAGGGATGAAGCTGACTTGATCATACTGGATAAGCTTTTTGATGTGCTGCTGGATTCAGTTTGCCAGTATTTTATTGAGGATTTTGGCATTGATGTTCATCAGGGATATTTGCCTGAAATTTTCTTTTTTGGTTGTGCCTCTGCCAGGTTTTTGTATCAGGATGATGCTGGCCTATAAAATGAGTTAGGGAGGATTCCGTCTTTCTGTTGTTTGGAGTAGTTTCAGAAAGAATGGTATCAGCTCCTCTTTGTACCTCTGATATAATTTGGCTATGAATCTGTCTGGTCCTGGACTTTGCTTGATTGGTAGGGTATTAATTATTGCCTCAATTTCAGAACTTGTTGTTGGTCTAGTCAGGGATTCAACTTCTTCCTGTTAGTCTTGGGAGGGTGTATGTGTCCAGGAATTTATCCATTTCTTGTAGATTTTCTAGTTTATTTGCATAGAGGTGTTTATAGTATTCTCGGATGGTAGTTTGTATTTCTGTGGGATTGGTGGTGATATCCCCTTTATCATTTTTTATTGTGTCTATTGTATTCTTCTCTCCTTTCTTCTTTATTAGTCTGGCTAGCAGTCTACCTATTTTGTTGATCTTTTCAAAATTCCAGCTCCTGGATTCATTGATTTTTTGAAGGGTTTTTTGTGTCTCTATCTCCTTTAGTTCTGCTCTGATCTTAGTTATTCTTCCCTTCTGCTAGCTTTCAAATTTGTTTGCTCTTGCTTCTTTAGTTACTTTAGTTAGATCTTTCCTGCTTTCTCTTGTGGGCATTTAGTGCTATAAATTTCCGTCTATGCACTGCTTTAAATGTTTCCTAGAGATTCTGGTACGTTGTGCCTTTTTTCTCATTGGTTTCAATCTTTATTTCTGCCTTCATTTCATTATTTACCCAGTAGTCATTCAGGAGCAGGTTGCTCAGTTTCCATGTAGTTGTGTGGTTTTGAATGAGTTTCTTAATTCTGAGTTCTAATTTGATTGCACTGTGGTCTGAGAGACTGTTATGATTTCCATTCTTTTGCATTTGCTGAGGAGTGTTTTATTTCCAATTATGTGGTCAGTTTTAGAATAAGTGCAATGTGGTCCTAAGAAGAATGTATATTCTGTTGATTTGGGGTGGAGAGTTCTATAGATATCTATTAGGTCTGCTTGGTCCAGAGCTGAGTTTAGGTCCTGGATATCCTTGTTAATTTTCTGTCCCATTGATCTGTCAAATATTGACAGTGGGGCATTAAAGTCTCCCACTATTATTGTGTGGGAGTCTAAGTCTCTTTGTAGGCCTCAAAGAACTTGCTTTATGAATCTGGGTGCTCTTGTATTGGGTGCATATATATTTAGGATAGTTAGCTCTTCTTGTTGCATTGATCCCTTTACCATTATTTAATGGCCTTCTTTGTCTCTTTTATCTTTGTTGGTTTAAAGTCTATTTTATCAGAGACTGGGATTGCAACCCCTGCTTTTTTTCTCCTTTCCATTTGCTTGTAAACATTCCTTCATTCCTTTATTTTGAGTCTATTTGTGTCTTTGCATGTGAGATGGGTCTCCTGAATACAGCACACCGATAGGTCTTGACTCTTTATTCAATTTGCTAATCTGTGTCTTTTAATTGGGGCATTTATCCCATTTACATTTAAGGTTAATATTGTTATGTGTGAATTTGATCCTGACATTATGATGTTAGCTGGTTATTTTGCACATTAGTTGATGCAGTTTCTTCATAGCACCAATGGTCTTTACAATTTGGTATGTTTTTGCAGGGACTGGTACCAGTTATTCCTTTTCATGTTCAGTGCTTCCTTCAGGAGCTCTTGTAGGGAAGGTCTGGTGTTGACAAAATCTCTCAGCATTTCCTTGTCTGTAAAAGATTTTATTTCTCCTTTGCTTATGAAGTTTAGTAGGGCTGGATATGAAATTCTGGGTGGAAAATTCTTTTATTTAAGAATGTTGAATATTGGCCCACACTCTCTTCTGGCTTGTAGGTTTTCTGCCCAGAGATCCACTGTTAGTCTGATGGGCTTCCCTTTGTGGGTAACCCGACCTTTTTCTCTGGCTGCCCTTAACATTTTTTTCTTCATTTCAACTTTGGTGAATCTAACAATTATGTGTCTTGGAGTTGCTCTTCTCGAGGAGTATCTTTGTGGTGTTCTCTGTATTTCCTGAATTTGAATGTTGGCCTGTCTTACTAGGTTGGGGAAGTTCTCCTGGATGATATCCTGAAGAGTGTTTTCCAACTTGATTCCATTCTCCCTGTCACTTTTAGGTACACCAATCAAACATAGACTTGGTCTTTTCACATAGTCCCATACTTCTTGGAGGCTTTGTTCCTTTCTTTTTCACTCTTGCTTCTCTAATCTTGTTTTCTCATTTTATTTCATTGAGTTGATCTTCAATCCCTGATGTCCTTTCTTCTGCTTGATCAATTTGGTTATTGATACTTGTGTATGCTTCATGAAATTCTTGTGCTGTGTTTTTCAGCTCCATCATGTCATTTATGTTCTTCTGTAAA
The DNA here is from genome assembly GCF_049350105.2 of Macaca mulatta. Taxonomy (NCBI): domain Eukaryota; kingdom Metazoa; phylum Chordata; class Mammalia; order Primates; family Cercopithecidae; genus Macaca; species Macaca mulatta. Next base: position 52,159,613 of record NC_133416.1, on the reverse strand, counting down.
CTAGTTAGCAATTCATCTAACCTTTTCTCAAGGTTCTTAGCTTCCTTGCTTTGGGTTAGAACATGCTCCTTTAGCTCGGAAGAGTTTGTTATTACCCATCTTCTGTCAATTCGTCAAACTCATTTTCTGTCCAGTTTTGTTCCCTTGCTGGTGAGGAGTTGTGATCCTTTGGAGTAGAAGAGGCATTCTAATTTTTGGAATTTTCAGAGATTTTGCCCTGGTTTCTCCCCATCTTTGTGGATTTATCTACCTTTGGTCTTTGAAGTTGGTGACCTTTGGATGGGGTCTCTGAGTGGACATCCTTTTTGTTGATGTTGATACTATTCCTTTCTGTTTGCTAGTTTTCCTTCTAACAGTCAGGGCCCTCTGCTGCAGGTCTGCTGGAGTTTGCTGTCTCTGGCGGAGGCTGTAGACTAGCAAAGATTGCTGTCTGTTTCTTCCTCTGGAAGCTTCCTCCCTGAGGGGCACCTGCCACATGCCAGCCAGGGTTCTCCTGTATGAGGTGTCTGTCGGGCCCTACTGGGAGATGTCTCCTAGTTAGGATACATGGGGGTCAGCGATCCAATTGAAGAGGCATTCTGTCCCTTATCAGAGCTCAAACGTTGTGCTGGTAGATCCATTGTTCTCTTCAGAGCTACCAGGTAGGGACGTTTAAGTCTGCTGAAGCTGCACCCACAGTTGCCCCTCCCCCCAGTCCCTGACTGGGGCTGCTGCCTTCTTTTTCAGAGATGCCCTGCCCAGAGAGGAGACAGTCTGGCCACAGCTGACTTGCTGAGCTTGGGTGGGTTCTGCCCAGTTCAAACTTCCTTGCAGCTTTGTTTACACTGTGAGGGTGAAACCGCCTACTCAAGCCTCAGCAATGGTGGATTCCCCTCCCCCTACCAAGCTCCAGTATCCCAGGTTGAGCTCAGACTGCTACTGTGCTGGCAGCCAGAATTTCAAGTCAGTGGATAGTAGCTTGCTGGGCTCCCTGGGGGTGGGAACTGCCAAGCCAGACTATTTGGCTCCCTGGCTTCATTCAGCTCCCTTTGCGGGGGAGTGAATGGTTTTGTCTTGCTGGTGTTGCAGGTGCCACTGGGGTATGAAGAAAGACTCCTGCGGCTAGCTCAATGTCTGCCCAAATAGCCGCCCAGTTTTTTGCTGGAAACCCAGGTCCCTGGTGGTGTAGGCACCCGAAGTAATCTCCTGGTCTGGGGTTGCCAAGACTGTGGGGAAAGTGCAGTATCTGTGTGGGAGTGCGCGGTATAGTCCCTAATGGCTTCCCTTGGCTGGGAGAGGGAGTTCCTGGACCCCTTGCGCTTCCCCACCCTGCTTTGGCTCTTGGGCTGCACCACTGGCCAACCAGTTCCAATGAGATGAACCAGGTAACTCAGTTGCAAATGCAAAAATCACCTGCCTTCTGCGTCGATCTCACTGGGAGCTGCAGATCTGAGCTCTTCCTATTCGGCCATCTTGCCAGCAACCTCCAAGTACTACAAAGCATTTCAAATGCACATAAAAACAGAATAGTACAATAAATCCTCACATACTCATCAGCCAGAATCAACAATTGTTAAAACTGTGGCACACTGCACTATGTACTTTTTTCTTTGTTGAAATATTTTAAAAATCGTATCCTACACTTAAAATCATTTCGCCTCTACACACTTCAATGTGGATTGAGGTACAAGCTATTAAATGTCATCAACATTCTTCTAAGAGGTGCAGAATGTATTCTCCAGGTTCCTCACTTTCCAAATTCATTTATACACATCTCACACATTTAGTGTCTAAATGTTGAACTCAACTATATAAATTATAAATTAAACAAATCAATCGATTGTGTTCACTCTAATATCTGGAAGAAAAAAGTCAACATAATTTAAAAATCAATCCGTGAGTCAACAGATTTATTGAGTAGTGAATCAGCTGGATGGAGGGGCTGGGAAACCCAGCTGGGATGGCTGCTGCTTCTCCAATTGGCTGCTGCAGAGCAGGAGACTCTGACTTCCTCCTTCCCCAGCCATGCCAGCAGAATGACTGTGATGGAATCCCTGGTCCCTCCTGCACTGTTTCTACTCAGCTGTGCAGAAATCTGCTGCCTTCCACAATGAAGCCATTCTCTAAGACCAGCCAGAGTCCCACCTGCTGAAAGACTTCAGTGAGGTCTTTCCTAATTATGGCTTCCAGTTAGCACTGTCTTCAGCACACAATTTAGCAATTACTGCTTCATGCATACATCTTGCCTTCCTGGGTGGATTGCAAGACATCGAGGGTAAGAGCTATGTTTTGCCTTCTATAATGTAACTTAAAATGCCCAATAACGATGGCACAGCAGGCGCTCAATATGTATTGAGGAAGGGGCAAATGCAGCTCAGCTGAAGTTGCTTAGTGTCAGTTTTTTTCGGCTTAGAATCAACTCATAAGAGAGAGAAAAGAAATAAAAAACCTCGCAAAGGCATTTTTGCCTAAGAATGTGGATAAAAAGACATACTGCATTGTCTTTCATCCATCCACTTGTTCAACCTGCCCTACAAGTCCTCTTAAACCCTGTCCATTTTGTCTTTTCTTGAACAACATAAAATGTCTTTTTCTTTTTCTCCCCTTGTGCAAATGACCAGGGCAATTGTTTGTTGTTGGCAGGTACTGCGGTACGACCACATGTTTAAGAGTCCTAAAACCCTATGTAAGAAGTCAGTCTCTGAACCCATACCCAAAGCAACAGGCTCATTCCTGCAGCAGCACCATGGTGCCACCAAGTGGACAGCTTTTGAACAATTCAGCTCATTGTGAACTTGCAAATCATTTTAGAACTGGAGCATTTATGGCCCACTCACTTAAGTGAGTTGTAGATTTTATACTCTTTAATCTTATACCTTGTATGTTTGATGAATTCTAACAATTGCTTCACATGTGCTTCTTGAAATTTTATTCTCTTTAACTCCTATTTGTGATTTCTTTAAGAAAATTCTTAATGAAAACATTTATGATGTACAATAACATGAGCACATACCTTTCATTTCACTATATTTTGAGAGAAAGCAAGTTCTTCATTTTATCTGGGTCAGTTTTTAAAAGATTAATTATATTTCCTAGGAAAGTCTACTTAAAGGAGAAGAATGCTTGCTTATATGATAGATATATGGGCTATGTGCAGTTTTGTTGTTTGACATTTTCTACAGTTAATCTTACATCATGCTGTTCAGAACATCAAACAAATGGTGCTGGTGCAATTGAACATCCATCTACAAAAAATAAACCCAACTCTTACCTTGAGTCATAAACAAAAATTAACTTGAAAAAGATCTGATTGTCACAAACACTTTAAGTCCCAGCTGACTGCCCACTCTGAGAAAATCCTTGAAGAAACAAAGGCAGTTCTAGTACATTTTACTCTCTTTTACTTACCTGAAGCTAAAAGTATCTCACCTACATTTTCCTCAATGGAGATCCCATATGATGAATTTTCTTTATTAAAAATAAAAAGGTATTTGTTTATTTCAATATTAAATATTTTCTTTTCTTTTCTTTTTTTTTTTCTGAGACAGAGTTTTGCTCTTATTGCCCAAGCTGGAGTGCAATGGCATGATCTTGGCTCACTGCAGCCTCTGCCTCCCAGGTTCAAGTGATTCTCCTGCCTCAGCCTCCCAAGTAGCTGGAATTACAGGTGCATGCCACCACACCTGGCTAATTTTTTTTTTTTTTTTTTTTTTTTTTTTTGTATTTTTAGTAGAGACAGGGTTTCACCATTTTGGTTAGGCTGGTCTCGAACTCCTGACCTCAAGTGATCCATCCACCTCGGCCTCCCAAAGTGCTGGGATTACAGGCATGAGCCATCGTGCCTGGTCACTTATTAAATATTTCTAAAAGTCTATCTTGGCTCTATATAACTTAGGGAAGTGTATAGTTTTATCTTATATGGGAGGATTGAAAAAAATTTTTAATTTATATCGTAAAACATTCATAAAATGTAGGCAAGTGCATTGGACTAGCAGCCATGAGATACAAAGTCTACTCTTAGGGATGGATGTTTCTTTCTTTCTCTTTTCTTTTCTTTCTTTTTCTTTTCCTTCCTTCCTTCCTTCCTTCCTTCCTTCCTTCCTTCCTTCCTTCCTCCCTCCCTCCCTCCCTCCCTCCCTCCCTCCCTCCCTCCCTCCCTCCCTCTTTCCTTCTTTTCTTTTCTCTCTCTCTTTTTTTTTTTTTTTGAGACCAAGTCTCGCTCTGTCGCCCAGGCTGGAGTGCAGTGGCGCCATCTCACTGCAGGCTCCGCCTCCTGGGTTCACGCCATTCCCCTGTCTCAGCCTCCCGAGGTAGCTGGAACTACAGGCGCCCGCCACCACACCCGGCTAATATTTTTGTATTTTTAGTAGAGACGGGGTTTCACCATGTGTTAGCCAGGATGATCTCGATCTCCTGACCTCGTGCGTGATCTGCCCGCCTTGGCCTCCCAAAGTGCTAGGATTACAGGCATGAGCCACTGCGCCCAGCCTTCTTTTCTCTTTTCTTTTTCTTTCTTTCTTTCTTTTTTTTTTTTTCCTTTTCTTTTGATAGAGGTCTTGCTGTGTTGTCTAGGTTGGTCTCCTGGGCTCAAGCAATCCTCTAGCCTCAGCCTCCCTCCCACCTCAGCCTCCCGAGTAGCTGGGATTACAGGTGCACCCAGCTCCAGGGCTGTTTCAAACTACTAGTTTGGCCACATATAAGACACTTAAGACTCTCTCTTTTGTAAAATGAGGTAGTTAATGCCCCCCTCTAAAAAAATTTGTGTATTCCTAAGAGCATTTGTTATGCTGTTAATAAGGAGGCCGGGCAGGATCTTTTAAATTCTTTCCTTGTCTCCTGTTTGTTTCTCATGACTGTGCGTATTTGCAAGTTATTATCCTTATAAAGTGAACTCTTTACTTAAAAGCTGTTATTCTTGAGACCTGAAACTAATTTGATGGACACTTGTGGCAAATTTCTCAGAGCTATATATTTCTTTCACATTTGCTAAATGCATAGTACGACAAATGTATTTCTATATTTTTGCCAAATTTTGAATATGTTTAAATAATAGCTTCAGAACCGTATATCCGAAATGTACCATTAAAAAATACCTGCACTATTTTCCATAAAAGGAAAGGCAGAGATTCACCTCAGTGCATTGCATATTGAGCCACCACACCAGGGTGAATGCCACCACACACAAGATTTGCAGGTATAAAAGAGGCATGAAGATGTAGTGAGCATGCATTGGACAAGCAATAAGAAGCCTTGGATTTCATTCAGTCTGAATCTACTACAACTAGGCACCTGAGTATGGGGGAAATCACTTAATGGGTTTGAGCTTCTGTTTCCTTACAGGTGAATCTGAGTAAATAGTGTGTGAATATTCTTTGTGCTGGTCTTCCTTGTGCAACTTTTCTGTATGTTTGAATTTATTTTCAAATAAGTTTTAAAAAGTAAAATAAATATTTTAATGAAGGCCTCTGAATGATCAAATATTCTGGCCCTTATATCTTTTAGTTATTAAAACAACATTTAACATCTACATGGCTCTTAGTCATTTATGAAGTACCTTGACATACTTTGTTTTCTTTAATCCTCATTAAGAAAGCCCCATTTTACCAATAAGGAAACTGACAATCAGAGATTTCTTGTGAGATTTTGATAAACCATGTTTGTATCTTCATTGCCTCACTTAGTGAATGAAGGAAGGAAGGAAGGCAGGGATGATGAATGGACTTGTCCCAAATCACAGACCTAGACAGTTGCAAAGATAGGACTGAGAACTACAGTTTAGTACCTTTGTACTACTTTGCAGCTGTTAAGTACCACACAACACACTCAAATCTTTGCAGCTGTTAAATACCACACAACATACTCAAATTGTAGTTCAGGATTAGCCATTATTTAGTTACTCTTTGGTGATTCACAAGTCATATAATCTTACAGTGCCTTAAGCTTTAACTTTTATGTAGGCCAGTTATCACCCTGTAGCTAAGGGAAATGCCAGTTGAAAAAATGTTAAATTCTGGAAGAGTGAGACTTATCTTGTAGTAAACTTCAATACATTGCTTTTGTAGGAGATGCTATTTAATCCAACAAGGTAAAATTATTTTATATAGACATTTACCTAAACATGGGAATGAAAAAGATGTTATCAAGGTATCTATACTGCTTATTTTGGTGGTAAACCTTACCCCTAGTATGAAATGTTGTGTACTGTTATGTTGAGCACTTCAATTTTTTTTAAATTTTTTATTCTCAGCATTTGAAATGAAAATCCTAGATAGCTAAAGGAATTTTCTCTCACAGATGAAGAAGAGGCGCATTATCAGCAGCAGAATTGGTTTCTGGGAACTTGTTATCAGGCATCTTTGTTTTAATCAGTGCCAAGTATTTTTTGACATTTGCAGAACTTGATTTCCTTTTAAAGTGGAGGAAGTTGTAGTAATTAAAAGCAATGGCAGCACATAAATGAAGAAAAATGGAAGTATTCAAAATGAGAATGGAATCCTAGGCTGCAGGTGCTGGGAAAGACTGCCTAGTCTAAGCACACATACCTGGGTGGTGAAGAAAATCAGGTATCAGTGACAGCTGTGAGAATATGTCATGACTGAGTCTACATTCATAGGTGAGTCTTAAGTCAACCTGTTGACCCGCCTTTTTGTATTGAATAATGAATCCACTTCTGGATACTCATGTGGAGATGTGTTATAGTTGGGAGATGACAGAAATGTCATCGTGGAAAAATAGCTGGACATTTGACAAGGCTTGAAATGTGATTATCCCAACTGACCACTGCTTGGTAATCAAACTTCAAATGAGCAGTACTTTGGAGCAAACAGACATGGCTCATGACTCCCCAGTCTGCATTCAGCTCTCATCCCTCCTCTGATATATTGTATTGCTCTGCTCACCAGGCAATTAAAAATCAGTGGCCAGCTGATTCTTCTTACTTTTTTTTGAGAAAGGGGTCTTGCTATGTTGCCCAGGCTAGTCTGGAACTCCTGGGCTCAAGCTTCTACTTTCCAAGTAGCTGGGATTACAAATGCCCACTAGTGTGCCCGGACTAGTGCTTAGCTAAAAGCAAATGTTTTAAGCAGTATTTTTATATACATTCTTATTTGAGTAATTAATAGCAAAATAATCTTCTCTGGAAAGTTATCCATCCTCTGTGAGTGCTCAGCTTGTAATTAGAAGCTTGTGCCAGTGTGAGCGGATAAGCCTATAGAGCTCATTTTCAGGAGATAAAATTTATTACTTAATTTGGTATACCTTATTCAGTATATTTTTATTATTCAGTAAACATGGCACCTACTGCATGCCATGGATTGAAGAATCAAAGTGAATAAACTAACTCCCTGCTTTTTATAATTGGAAGGACAGATAATTAAACATGATTACATATGGACACAAAACATTATATACACTAAGATAGGATAGAGTGAGCACATGTTTCTATGGGAGAATTTTTGATAGGCACCTAACCTACCCTTTAATAGTCACTTGACCACTTTGCAGATTAGAGAAAGGTCTGGGGGAGAATACAGTTAAGCAGAGCATTGAAGCACACATATAAGCCAGAAAAGGGGAACAGAAGAGAAGAAAAAAATCCCAGGCAGAAGGGCTAAAATGTGCAAAGGTCAGGAGGCAAAACAAAGAGCATGGTAGATTTTTGGAACTGCAAGAAATTGGTGAAGCTGAAGCTAAGGAAGGGCCAGATCATGAAGGTCTTCAAATGCTGTTCCAAGAAGTTTGGATTTTACGCTAATGGTTGTAAGGCAATGCTGAAGGGTTTTTAATAGGAAGGAGAATGAGTGAATGCACGGAGAATGCATTGGCATGTGGGTGAGCCTGGAGGCATGGATTCTAGTTGGGAAGCTATTGTGACAATGCCAGCTGAGGAAGCACAGCGCCTGAAGGACTACAGTTCAAATCCCCAATGTGACACGCCTTCCTGCAGCTGTGTGCTGGGAACTGAAAGTTTGTGAGAGAAAGAAAAGATGAGGATGGAGGAATTTTGAGCTCATCTGTGCTCTTTGCCCTTTTAAGAGTTGTTAAATCACGGCATCTTCATTTTTAAAGGCTCATGCACTCAGAATAGTGTGGTCTGAATACTGTAATTTGATAGAAGAAAACATTTCATGTTTCTCAACACTGAAATAGAGTAGTGACACTTGAATACCTAATAGGCAGATCAAACATGTTAGGGAGATTAACAGAGTTGCCAAATTTCACCAGTTGTTACTAATATACTCTTGTGTTTATCTTGTGACTTGTTCATTAAATATTTACAAATAAATACATTCATAGGTTAAAGATTAAAATTTTTCCTTCCTGAATTCTTAGTTTTAGAGGGAAGAAGACTGTATCTTGTTCTTCCAGTACTTCAGACAGGAACTAGCATATAGTAAGCGCTTAATAGGAGGTTGAAAGTCAAGAATTAAAAACATACTCCCTGAAATTAATTTTCTGAGACCTCTAATCATTCTCATAAAAATTATAAGGAATTTCTTTAACATCAAACAAATATTAATTGGATATAAAATAAGCAAACACCATATTCATTCGGTATAAATGTAGCTTCAGTTATATTTGTACAACTTGCAAAAACTCATTGGGAAATGTGTGGGTACACCTGAGTGAAGAATTTGGTATTTTGAAACTTTGAACTATTTGAAATGAAAAAAGTTGAGTGGTTAAAATAATAGATGGGACGAACTAGAGGCTTAATGGTGATTCACGATTTTCTTCTCAAGGCTTTGACTCCAGAAAAACTATCTTCTAGATTCCTCTAATGCCTACAAAGATGATTCTAGATGAAGGACTGGACAGCTTTTGAATATAAGAATTGGAAAAGCCTATGTGTATACATATACCTAACTATCAATTGTGTCCAAATCTTCAGACACAATTATAATATTTATATAATGTATAATTATAATTTATAATTATAAAAACCTCTTAGATTTAAGAAAAATCATATACTTAAAAATGTTAATATTGCATTTTCCTGATCATTTTGAGTGATGATCTCGTAACATGAAACCTTTATTTTGTCTTTGTTTGTTTCTCTTTTTTTTTTTTTTTTTTTTTTTTTTTTTTTGAGACGGAGTCTCGCTCTGTCGCTGGGGCTGGAGCGCAGTGGCCGGATCTCAGCTCACTGCAAGCTCCGCCTCCCGGGTTTACGCCATTCTCCTGCCTCAGCCTCCTGTGTAGCTGGGACTACAGGCGCCCGCCACCTCGCCCGGCTAGTTTTTTGTATTTTTTTAGTAGAGACGGGGTTTCACCGTGTTCGCCAGGATGGTCTCGATCTCCTGACCTCGTGATCCGCCCGTCTCGGCCTCCCAAAGTGCTGGGATTACAGGCTTGAGCCACCGCGCCCGGCCTTTTTTTTTTTTTTTTGAGACGGAGTCTCTCTCTGTCGCCCAGGCTGGAGTGCAGTGGCGCGATGTCAGCTCACTGCCAGCTCTACCTCCCGGGTTCACGCCATTCTCCTGCCTCAGTCTCCTGAGTAGCTGGGACTACAGGCGCCCGCCACTGCGCCCGGCTAATTTTTTGTATTTTTAGTAGATAAGGGGTTTCACTGTGTGTTAGCCAGGATGGTCTCTATCTCCTGACCTCATGATCCTCCCGCCTCGGCCTCCTAAAGTGCTGGGATTACAGGCGTGAGCCACCGCGCTCGGCCAATACCTTTATTTTTTCAACAGAAGAAAAATATTGCTGCACTTTATGTATCTGTTCTCTTATATAACAGTACAGGCATGAAAATTTATTATACCAAACAAATTCTGTACTGAATGCATGCTACCATTTTCTTTAAAATGTTCTTTGTATTTTAGTCATGAGAGCGCGCATACAGGAAAAATATTTTCATGGCGACTCCTTTCCAGATATTTAATAAAGATCACTCACTACCAATGATGTTTGTAACATCTTGCCCCAAGAAAATTTGCCTTTGAGTATATTATTCTAGATGCCTTTTTTTCTTACTGATATAGGATGTAATTTTATTTAGTTTTAAATTTAAGTTCTATGCATCCAAGGAGCTTTTCCATTTTTCTTTGCTATTGCCTATATGATGCCTTAGTTTATTTAACAAGAGTTTCCAAGTGGGGAACGTGGAGAATTTTGGTTTAAGTGGAAATAGTGGGTCTTGCATTTTCCTGTTGGTGGCAGCACTTCCTTTGCTTTCTGTGTCCAGGACAGGAAGGGTTTGAATTGAAAGTAATCAGATCAAACTGAGCATTCAGGAAGGGGATCTTTGAGTACAGAATGTCTTGAATCAATTAGGTGAATAATAATGAAAGGATTATGTATGTACAGTAAAGCAACTTCATTTTAAAAAAACAAATTCACAAAAACAAATTAATTTAGAGATGGTATGTTTACAGAACAAAAAAACCCCAGCAAAATCTTTCAGCTAGTGAGCTTTTCTACTGAATTTAAAGTTTGATACTGGCATTAATATTTTTTAATTTTATCAGTTTATTATGTTCTATTTTCTTTCAAGGAATGGCAGATATTAACAGTAAGAAAAAGTTGTAGACATACCACAGTAAAGTACACTAATTTTGTATGATATAGAATGCTTTGCATTTAACAGCTTTTTGCAGTTCTATAGGCCTATTACTATGCCTCATCTCATTTTCATCTTCTATCAACTATGTGTAATATCCCCAGCACAGGAAACAAAAGGTTAGAAAGGTACAGCAAACTCAAGATCACAACTTGATATAGAACCCAGGACTTGTATCATCTAATCCAGCATCACTTCCACAAAACTTCATTCTTAGGAGGGTTTTTTTTGTTTTTTTGTTTTTTGTTTTTTTAGTTTTTTAGTGGAGGCATATGTCTATTACAAATTGTTTTGGACACCTGACTGTATTAAAATATTGTTGCAGAATATTGAGAAATGTCTTTTAAACTTGTAGATAATAGACACTTTTTGTATCACATTTAAAAATATTCCTTTCATTTAAAAATGTTTCAATAAATTTACTATACCCACATATAAATTTAGGATAGATGCTAATCTTCTTAATAAATTAATGAATATGTGACTGATATTTTACCCTACATTCTGAAATAATAATTTGACATTATTTTTCTTTATCATGAAAACTATTCACTCATCAGTTTACATCATGCCCTGATTTCATTTGAGGAAATATTTTAAATGTGCCTTTGATCCAATGATTTAAAGAAATATACATAAAACACCAGCCAATTAAGTAGAAAATTTATGTGCAACATCTCCGCCTTGATTTAAAAAGAAGGGCAGAATCTAATTTTATTCTGTCAGGAACAAAACAAGGATGGAGATGTACAGAAGCATCGGGCATCCAGGTGATGCGTACCCAGTATCAGTCTGTTAAACTGAGTAATTTTTAAAACTCCATTTAACCAGAATTTTGTACATAGCTGGTGCTCCATAGCACTGATTGATTAATTAACTGACTTTGGTAACTTACTGATCTGACTGGCTTTTTCCTTATCTGTTTTCCTATTTGCTGCCTACTGGTTCCATCTCTTGTCAATTTGTTTCCAGCTTCAGGCAAGGCTTTTCCCTTAAAACTGATTTTCTTGCTGTTCTTTGGTTTAGCTTTGGAAATGTTCTGAAAAGGGCATTGTTTTTGAGCAGGAGCGATGGCAAATGGTGACTGGACTTCCTGTTAGGTGAAGTGGCTCCTCCGAGCATGGGAGGGGTACAAATGCTGTCAATATAGAAAGACACCTGATTTTGTAGAGATGATTGGCTCCATTTGTCACCGAGTGGTGGCTGAACAGAAGTTCTTTTTCCATTTTTTGTTTTGAACAAAAAAGTTCTTAGCCCAAAGGAAAGTGTGAAATAACTGGTGCTGCTCCGTGGCTCTTACTCTGCTGTATTGCCCAGCTCTGGGATCCTCTGAGCTTGTCAAGTCCCTCCACCTTTCCAGCTTCCCCATATCTCTCAGCAATCTATTTAGCCTAAGCTACTCTGAAGTGGGTCCCATTTTCTAAAACCATTCTCCATGCCCCACTCCTCCAAGAGAAACATTTTAATTTCAATAGGGACTTTGCCAGCTGGTTGTTAAAAGAGCAGTAGTTAAACCAATTCCCACCAATATGTGTAGTAATCTTTATAATAATATTCACATTTTAGAAGAATACACTTTTAAATCAAGAAATTAATTTATAATGACAGAAGTTCATATAGGTAAAGATAGGTTTGAGCCAAGAGTGTACCAGATACTTATTAAGTGGAAATTTATTCTCATCCTTATTAAATCCAGATATTTTGAAGAATGAGAATTTATTGGGATGAAAGCTGGCAATTTGCTTATGAACTGGTGCCATGCTTGGTCAAGTTCTGCTTGCATCTGGCTGCCCTGTCAATGGCTAAGTTGCCATGTAGTTTAGTCAAGGACAATCTCAGTAATTTAGTCAAGGACAATCTCACTGCCACCTCTGCCTCCTGAGTTCAAGCAATTCTCCTGCCTCAGCCTCCCGAGTAGCTGGGATTACAGGTACCCACCACCATGCCTGGCTAATTTTTGTATTTTTAGTAGAGATGGGGTTTCACCATGTTGGCCAGGCTGGTCTCGAACTCCTAACCTCAGGTGATACAACCTTCCTTCTCAGATATGAATGAAAGGGTTACTAATGTGTAAAATTTGCACCAGAGGGGTATTATAGGCAATTTCTGTCTTTAGCTGGCTATGCGGCTTTGGAAGGCAAGTTATATAACCTTTCTAAACCACAGCTTTCGTATCTACTTCATGTGGCTGATGTGTATTATTCCTGGATAGGGAACATCATTAATATTCCTACATTTGTATGTAAACTTAAAACAATTATCAGAAATTCATTACTGTTATTTTTTCATTTAGACGTAGTTTTGCTCTTGTCACCCAGGCTGGAGTGCAATGGTGTGATCTTGGCTCACTACAACCTCTGCCTCCTGGGTTCAAGCAATTCTCCTGCCTCAGCCTCCCGAGTAGCTGGGATTATAGGTACCCACCACCACACCCGGCTAATTTTTGTATTTTTAGTAGAGACGGGGTTTCACCATGTTGGCCAAGCTGGTCTAGAACTCCTGACCTCAGGTTATCCACTCGCCTTGGCCTCCCAGAGTGCTGGGATTACAGGTGTGAGCCACTGCAGCCGACCATTGTTGTTGTTTTTAACTTGTCAAAATAAAGCTAATGTGAAGGAATAAGTATAGAAATATTGTCAAGAAAACTGTGAAAGAAAACAAATAGTAAAGGGGAGCTTACCATAGAGATTTTATTAAGTTGATGCAAAAGTAACTACAGGTTTTGCAATTACTGGTGTACAGTAATTTGCCAATGGCAAAACCTGCAATTACTTTTGCACCAACCTAATAAAACTCCCTATATGGCTACTACAATAAAAATAATATGAATATTGGCTCAAGAATGAACAAATCAATCAATGGAACAGAACAGAGAGCACAGAAACTGATTCGGGCATTCTTCAAAATAAATACTTAATATATGATGATGCTGACATTTCAATTTAGTGGGAAAAGGAAGAATTACCTTATAAATAGTGTTAACATAATGGAATATTCACCTGAAAGGAAAAAAAAATAGATTGGGAACTTACAGCAAATACAAAGAGAAATTCCAGCTGTATAAATGACCTAAGTAGAAGGATATATAACTAGAAAATATCAAACTATAATGAAAGAGACTATGAATGACCTTGGGGGTAGGATAGGGACCCTCATAGTCAAGGCAGAAAAATCCAGAAACCATTAGAAAAAATGGACAGACTTGACTACATAATAACATAACATTTCTGAACGGCAAAAGACACCATTATAAAGTTGAAAGACAAATGATAGATTAGGAAAGAAATGTGACAAGGTGTTAATTTTCCTTATAACAGTGACTCTTGCAAATGGATAAAAGAAAAGAAATATAATAGAAAAATAGGTACACAATTTGATCTAGCAATTCTCAGAAGAGGAATAGGAATATAAATAGCCAATAAATATATGAAAAGACGCTGTACCTCAGTGTAGTCAGGGATATGTATATTAGAGGAGTAAAGAGAGATCATTTTTCATGTATCAGAGAAATAGAAGATTTTAAAAATGGATCAAATTCACTTTGGCAAAAGTGTGGGGAAAATGAATCATTATTAAGCACTATTGGTGAGTGTGTGACATGCTAAAACATTTTTGAAAGTCATCTGATAATATTACATTTAAATTTGCATATATTTGACCTAGAATTGATATTTCTCAGAATCTAGCTTACATAAATAAAAGCACTAGTTTTTGAGGAAAAAGACATGTAAAACTATATTTTTGCATTAAAAAATTGACACCCCCAAACCCTAGATACATCCTGCTTTGGTTTGAATGTGTCCCCCCGAATTCGTGGATTGGAAAGTTAATTCCCAATGCAACAGCGTTGAGAGGTGGGAACTTCAGTAGGTGATTAGGTCATGATGACTCTCATGAATGGATTAATGCCATCATCAGAGGAATGGGTTAGTTATGTGGGACTAGGTTCCTGATAAAAGAATGAATTTGGCCCCCTTGTCTCTCTCTCATTGCTCTTTTGCTCTTCCACCCTTCTGCCATGGGATGATGATGCAGAAGGCCCTTGCTAGATGTGGCCCCTTGGTCGTGGACTTCGAAGACTCCAGAACCATAAGTCAAATAAATTTCTGTTAATTATAAATTACCCAGTCTCAAGTATTCTGTAATAGCAGCACAAAACAGACTAAGACACACCCTGAACACCTGCCCATAGGAAAAGTATTGAATAGATTATGGCTTATTTATGTTATAGAATATTATGCAAATATTTACATAAGTCTATGCTCATTGACTTAGAAAAATATTCGTGATTTAAGGTCGGGGGCAATGGCTCAGGCCTGTAGTCCCAGCACTTTGGAAGGCCGAGGGAGGTGGATCACGAGGTCAGGAGATCGAGACCATTCCTGGCTAACATAGTGAAACCCCATCTCTACTAAAAATACAAAAAAAAAAAAAAATTAGCTGGGCGTGATGGCGGGCACCTGTAGTCCCAGCTCCTCGGGAGGCTGAGGCAGGAGAATGGTGTGAACCCGGGAGGCAGAGCTTGCAGTGAGCCGAAATCGCGCCACTGCACTCCAGCCTGGGTGACAGAGCGAGACTCTGTCTCAAAAAAAAAAAAAAAAAAAAGAAACAGAAAAATATTCATGACTTACTGTGAATTTAAAAAGCAAGCAGTTAAATAGTATGTATAACATGATTTAAATTTATTTGTTTTTAAAATATTTTGCATATTTTTCTTAAGCCTACAGCACTCAGTATTCCCAGGAGGTCTCCCATCTAAGTACTAACCAGGCTTGCCCCTGCTTAGCTTTTGAGCTCAGATGAGATAGGGATGTTCAGGATGGTATGGCTGTAGATGATTTAATTTTGATAAAAATAAAAAAGACTATACATATATTTAAAGATAAGACTGTATATATGTGTTGTGCGTGCCCGTGTGTGTGTGTGTGTGCAGGCATGTGTTTGCGTGTCTGTGTATGTGTGTGTATGTGAGTGGGTGAGTGTGCAGACATAAGAAAGACTTACAGAAAGATACATTCCAAAGCAGGATTCATCTAGGGTTTGGGGGTGTCAATACTTCCAAAGTGTTAAAATTGGTCAAAGCAGAGGAATGAGATTGGATTTGAGGAGGAGACTATTTTTTTAAGCTTAATCTCTTCTAAAAAAATTATTTCCATAGGTTACGGTGAACAGGTGGTGTTTGGTTACATGAGTAAGTTCTTTAGTGGTTTTGTGATTTGTGATATTTTGGTGCACCCATCACCTGAGCAGTATATACTGCACACAATTTCTAGTCTTTTATCCCTCACCTCCTTCCCACTCTTTCTCCATGAGTCCCCAGAGTCCATGTGTCATTCTTATGCCTTTGCATCCTCATAGCTTAGTTCCCACTTATCAGTGAGAACATATAACATTTGGTTTTCTATTCCTGAGTTACTTCACTTAGGATAATAGGAGAATAATATTAGTTTTTTATATCCCTATATAGCTTGAAATATTACAGAGAGTCTTTATTACTGTTATGGATTGAAACTCATACCCCAAAATTCGTATGTTTCAGTCTTAACCCCCAATACTTCAGAATTTGACCTATTTGGAAACAGGGTCATTGCAGATATAATTAATTCTGATGAGATAATATCAGAGTAGGTGCCCTTATGACTGGTATTCTATACAAAGGGGAAATATGGACACAGAGTCAGATGTACACAGAGGAAAGATAATGTAGAGACAGTGAGAAGGTAGCCATTTATAAGCCACAGAGAGAGGCCTGGAAGAGATCCTTCTCTCTCAGCTCTCAGAAGGAACCAACCCTGCCAACACCTTGATTTTGGCCTTCAGCCCCCAGAACTGTGAGACAATACATTACTGTTGTTTAAACTATCCAATTTGTGGTATTTTGTTATGACAACCATAGCAGACAAATACAATTACTGTTGTAATGAAGAAACAACAAAGTATTTTTCAAAAAGTTGATAAACGAAAAGAACTTTATTCATTCAAGAAACATTCATTAACTATCTACAATGTACAAATGTTCTATTACAAATTTTACTTGATATCCCAGAAATGGTAGAGGGTAAGAATTATATCTGCATTTTACAAATGAAGTTCACAGTTCAGTAACTTTTCCATTGTCACACAGCAAATAAGTAGTGGAGTAGGAGTTGGATCCAGGGTTGGTTAACTTCAGGATTGGTGCTATAGCTGCTTTTCTATGCTGAATTCCATTGCTGAATGCTTGATCTCATCATTGTTCATTTCAAATATTTAGTGAGCATTCCTTAAGAAGATAGTTGTCTCCCTCCCTCATGTCGATAATGTCAACATGAGACACAGAATGAAAATGCCAGAATGAGATTGCCCACAATGCATGGTATCAAAGTGAAATTATTTTATGGAATCTTGTTTTATTTTATTGTGTTGAAAGGAAAGGCAGTGAACAATGGTTGTTCTCAACATTTCATGTTCATTTTTATCTTGCCAGTTGTCTAAATTAGAAAGCTAAAAAATAGGAATACAGAAAAAAAGGTATTTCAGAAGTCATTTGACTTAAGGGTGGTTTGGCTTAATGACACATTTCAGAGTTTTGTCAAGGATAAATCAAATAGAAAATAACAATGACCTTGTGATATCAATGTTATACTTTCCAAATCTATTACTGTAGTCAGAAGGTTTCTTTGCTGTTCTAACTACTTGAAAAGGGCACTCTGATTCCCTTGTCTAATAAGTCTAGTGATGGCAATTAGGCATGTTGGATGCTAATTATTTTATGCTGCTATTTGTGAATAAACACTTATTCATACTTAACATCCAGCTCAATTATCACTTTCCATCATACTCTCAGGTCAGTTTCTTGCATCCTGTTTTTGCACCAATAACATTTTTGTATATAGAATGTATAATACATTCTTAACAGCATGTATATTCTTAATAACATATGATTTACATATCAAAATTTCCTGATAAATTATAAATTTGTGAAGTTTTGAGATCACTCTTGTTCATCAGCATCTCAAAACCTGACATATTATAAATGATCAAGAGAGCAGAGAGAATTAGAGGTAGAGGGTGCACTAGGAATGACAGAAAAGCAACTTTGCCATCAAACCTAAGACTGCCTCATTGTTTATCTCTCCCAAATGCACTACACTTCCAGTTGGCATGGTTTGCAGGTCATTCCCTCTTGCAAATGCATTCTCCTCTTCCCATCCTTCTTCTGTCTCTCTCCCTGGGAAAATACAGTTACCAGCATTAGTAGTAGTACTAGTTCTATTACTAGTACTGGTAATAGCTACGCTGGTAACAGCCAACACTTCTACAACATTTATTGTGTCCGGTGTTGTTCCAAGTTCTTTATATACACTAACTAATTTAATCTTTAAGATAAATCTCTTAGAAAAACTATATTATTAGCCCCCTTCAACAAGTGATAAAACTAAGGTACAAAGAGATTAACTTGACTACTTGCCTGAGGCAACATAGCTCATAAGTGTTGGAACCAGAATTTGACCTATGCAATCTGGTTCCAGAGTCTGTGCTCTTAACCACTACGTCTTCTTAACCAAGGAAATTGGATCTGTAATTGATAGAGTGATCTAACTATCAATTGTCTATCATCTGTCTATTTATTTTATTAATTACCTTTTTCTATATATAAAAATTATTCGTAATTACGGTCAGGCACTGCATGATAATGCTTTGGCCAGTGATGAAGCACATATATATGATGGTGATCCCTCAAGAGTATAATGGAACTGAAAAATTCCTATTGCCTGGTGATGTTATAATGTCACAGCACAATGCATTACCTTTTCTATGTTTCAATATATAAATACTATTGTGTTACAATTGCCTGCAGTATCTAGTACAGCAACATGCTGTACAGGATTGGTAGCCTAGGAGCAACGGGCTATACCATAGAGCCTTTAAGTACACTCTATGATGTTCACACAGTGATGAAATTACCTAACAGTACACTTCTCAGGATGTATCCCTGTTATTAAGTGATGTATGACCATAGGATTTTTTGTTTTTGTTTTTGTTTTTTTAAATGGAGTGTCACTCTGTCACCCAGGTTGGAGTGCAGTGACACAATCCTGACGCACTGCAACCTCTGCCTCCTGGGTTCAAGCAATTCTCCCACCTCAGCCTTCCAAGTAGCTGGGATTACAGGCGCCCACCAACACGCCCAGCTAAATTTTTGTATTTTTAGTAGAGATGGGGTGTTTCACCATCTTGGTCAGTCAAACTCCTGACCTCAAATGATTTGCCCGCCTTGGCCTCCCAAAGTGCTGGGATTACAGGTGCGAGCCACTGCACGTGGCCTAGTTTTTAATTATTTTAAATTAAAATGTATAAATATATCATTTCATTGTCAAACTTTCAGTGTGGAGTCAAGGCTTTTTCTTTGCTGATGAACATTTCTGATATGGTTTGGCTGTGTCCCCACCCAAATCTCATCTTGAATTATACTTCCACAATTCCCACATGCTGTGGGAGGGACTTGGTGAGAGATAATTTGCATCACAGGGGCAGTTTCCCCCATGCTGTTCTTGTGGTAGTGAATAAGTCTCATGAGATGAGAATTTTGTCAGGGGTTTTTGCTTTTGCATCTTCCTCATTTTCTCTTGTCGCCTCCATGTAAGAAGTGCCTTTCACCTCCTGCCATGATTCTGAGGCCTCCCCAGCCACGTGCCACTGTAAGTTCAGTTAAACCTCTTTTTCTTCCCAGTCTCGGGTATGTCTTTATCAACAGCATGAAAACAGACTAATACAATTTCTTATAGTTCCTATGGCATTATATGTGTCCTTTTTGCATTGTTCTACAATTTTTAGTTTTGATTTCATTTGATTTCAAGATGAGTGGAAATTTAATGCCCTTGCAAAGTAATATGAGTGCAAAATCCATCTAGATGTTTACAAATTTCTTCCAGTTACTTACAGGTGTCTTACCTATACCTGATGTAACCACAATTTCATTTTTTTTAATAATGGCTATTATATGAAGTCTTTCCAAAGCATTAGCTTTTACAGACCTTCGGTTATGTTCATTTTCATGCTGAAATAGAACTGGTTTGTATAATATTTAATTACATTGAGTAACTACAATAGTAAGTACAACTGGCATAAACACTGGGGAATCAACACTCTTGACTCTTGAAAAGCACATAAGTTCTCAAGTGAGAGAAGTTTGAGGCATACCAGTGGGTGGGGTCCTACACAAGCAACCACTAGCCACGCTTATCTGGCAGTCTGTTTATAGAGATGACAGAGATTCGGTTAGTCTGGTGTCAAGCAGAGTTGATTGAATGTTAATGTATTTTGTATCCACTGAGGCCAGTTATCTATTTCCGCCTCTGCAAGCCTTCTTTATCCAACTTCCTTCTCTATAGAGAGGTAATCACTTCCTTTTCTGTGACTCTACAGTAGTTTAAAATGTTTCTATTGTATACTTGTCATTTTTAAATGTAATTTAAAAAAATGTAGCTCTTCCCCACTAGAATGTGAACTAAATTTTACATCTCCAGTGGATAGCACATCTCCTGACACATCATAATTTAATGAAGACTTATTCACAGATAACTAAGAAGGACCTACAGCTGTGATTATTGTGTGTAATTTTTACCCTAAGAACTTCTCAAACCTCAAGTAAAGTTGCTTTGTGAATTTCACAAAGTTCTTGCCCTACAACATTGCAGTTCTATGACTAAGATAGCTCTCCCTCCTTTTTGCATAGATAATTGGATTTAAATTGTATGACATTTTTCTCTCTACAGCTATGAAGTCTATTTCATTTTCCTAACTATAGATTCCCATATTTAAATTCTAGGTGGCAGAGTTTTCCTAGGAAACTGCAAATTGTCATCAGTTCTTGCTGTTTATTTATAAAGGAGTCCAAGCCTTTAGAATAAAACATGAAATCTCATAGTTTTATTTAGCCTTTGATGGAAATATTGTGGGGAGCTACTGAATGTTTATGTCAAATAACTGATTGTTACTGCAATTTAAAATATTCAGTTTCCAAAGGAGTAAAAGATTGTATAAAACTTCTGTAGGGAGAGCATATGTTTTAAGGGTTTTGTTGTTGTTGTTGTTGTTTTTAAGAAGCCATTGGCATAGGCACACCACAATTTGGTGAAGAAACATTTCAGAAAAAGGAAGCAAACTTTGATGAGGTTGACCACTGTTTCGGCTAAACTGCTGACCTAGTGAAGTCTGTATTATTAGTGAAGTATTACTAATAAGCTTTTTAATGGGATTAGTCCTACATTTTTTCTCCTTTGCTGGTATTATAAAGTAACTATATATGTTTGGCTTCGGTCATAATATATTAACTATTTTTACAATGACTTCCTTCATATACCTTAGTGCTGGTATAATCTACAATTGATGGTTTGAAAGAGAGTAAAGAAATGAAAAAGACAAAAAAGCTTAGGAAATACAGTAGCATAATATTTACCAGAATTCTTTATCAACAAAATTATTTTTTGTTTTCAATTAGAGTAGTTATCTTGCTGATTGCTTTTCCATTTTAGTTTTATTGGGCTAAGACAACATCCTTTTCTTTATAACTTTACATTTTTTTTGAGACAGTCTCACACTGTCCCCCAGGCTGAAGTACAGTGGCACAATCATGACTCACTGCAGCCTCAACCTCCCCAGGCTCAGGTAATCCTCCCCAGTCAGGCTCCCAAGTAGCTGGGACTACAGGTGTGTGCCATCACACCTGGCTAATAGTATTTTTTGTAGAGATGGGAGTTCATCAGGTTGCCCAGGCCAGTCTTGAACTCCTGGGCTCAAGTGATCTGCCTGCCTTGGCCTCCCAAGGTGCTAGGATTACAGTGTGATATAACTTGACATTTTAATATTCAGTAAATAATACTCTCATGTATACATATTTGTAAAGGTAAGAGTCTCATTTTGGTAACGTGGTTATGACAGAGTTCTCTAGAGGGACAAAACAAAGGGGAGTTTATTAAGGAGTATTAACTCACACGATCACAAGGTCCCACAAGGTCTGCAAGCTCAGGAGCAAGGAAGCCAGTCTGAACCCCAAAGCTGAAGAGCTTGGAGTCCGATGTTTGAGGGCAGGAAGCATCCAGCACGGGAGAAAGATGAAGGCTAGGAGACTAAACCAGTTCGGTGTTTTCATGTTCTTCTGCCTGATTTTTATTCTGGCCTTGCTGGAAGCTGATTAGATTGTGCTCACCCAGATTAAGAGTAGGTCTGCCTTTCCCAGCCCACAGACTCAAATGTTAATCTCCTTTGGCCACACCCTCACGGGCACACCCAGGAACAATACTTTGCATCCTTCAATCCAATCAAGTTGACACTCAGTATTAGCCATCACATGACCTCATTCAAGAAAACAAGTGAAGGTGGACCACAGAGGGTGAGGAAGGCCTTTTGAGAGATCCATCAAGTTCTCATTACAGAAAACTGAAGAGGACTGTCTGCAAATATAGTCTTAATTTCTTAGCTTCCAAACCAAAACCTTATGAGAAGATTCCTTTTGTTTCAAGGGTAAACATACAAATCTGGAAAACAGTATTTTTTGGCATTTGTCAGAACTATCCCTGGGCAATGGCAGATTGGGTCATTTTCCTGGATTCCTTGCATTACTTTCTTGCTGATGCTACCATTTCCACCTCCCTAAACACATGTACACAATGCCTGGAATGAGCTGGAGTGGAAAGGATAAATTTACAGACTGTTTATTTACAGAGCTTGTATTCTAGTTGGGGAGATAGCCAAAAAAAAAAAAAAAAAAAATACATGACATATATCAGGTAGGAATCAGTGTCTGAAGAAAATTAAATAGGAAGAGGGACTAGATAGTCATAGGGCACATGTCTGTATAGATAAGAATTTATATATGCATGCCTGCATACGTGTGTGTCTTCATGCGTGTGTGTGTGTGTGTGTGTGTGTGTGTGTGTGTGCAGGGGGTGGCAGTATCTTGTAAGGTGACATTTGAGCCAAGACCTGAAAGAATGAAAGGAGTGAGCTTTGTAATACCACATTCAGACTCAGGCAAGAGTGCAGCTTCCCTGGGCTCAGCACACTAGAGGTCCCCACCTATCACAAACACACACAAACACATTTCTTAAAGAATACATGGTGCTTCTGTTACCCAAGGTCAGGCATAGGTGCTGGCACAGCACAGTTCATGACCTTAAACATCTCTTCTTGTGAATGAAACTTCTCAGGCCCCAGGGAAACGCTTGTCAAAAATCTCTTGTTCTGTGACTTCATAACAAAAGGCAATAGTGTCCTAATGCCATAAAGACAAGTGAGTTGTGCTGAGGTGCTAAAATTAAAGAAAAAAATTAATATATTAAAATTGTAAAAAAATTGTATGTAGTTTATATGTATAAAAATATTTAGTACATTTTAAGTAAATTTTCAAAAAATGAAATAAAATTTTACCTTTATTTAAATAATTTTATTAAGATTTTGATGTTCATTTGTTATTGATAATGTACTTTCTACTTGTAATAAATAATTTAACATTTAAAAAACAACTTCTTTGAAAGCCTGAAGAATAATTTCAATATTTTTACATTTAATTTGACTTTTCATTAAAATTTATTCAAATTTTGTGCATTTTGAATATAATTACATTATTTTTTTATCCTTTAGATCAGTATGGTCAATAAAACATGGATTGTTGTGAAAATTTTGATTATAAAACACAGTGATTTTCTGGAAATGAAAGGAAAAAAGAAGTTTAATGGATAAAACATAATAATTTCTGAATTATATAGGTCTTTAAATTATTAAGTCTCTAAACATTGCTGTTCCATCAACAGAACACCTAGAGATGCACAAAAATTATTAAAATTAGTGGACATTGATGTTTGGCCTACTATATTATATAATAACCACAGCTTTAGCCTTAAAAAGTTGTCATCATGGGTCTAACAACAGATGAAGGGATAAAGAAAAGGAACTGGAACAACTCCAGTCTACAGCTCCCAGCATGAGAGATGCAGAAGACGGGTGATTTCTGCATTTCAAACTGAGGTTTCGGGTTCATCTTACTGGGGCTCGTCGGACAGTGGGTGCAGGACAGGGGGTGCAGCCCACCGAGTGTGAGCCGCAGGGCAAGGTATCGCCTCACCCAGGAAGCACAAGGGGTCAGGGAATTCCCTTTCCTAGCCAAACAAAGCAGTGACAGATGGCGCCTGGAAAATCGAGTCACTCCCACCCTAATACTGCACTTTTCCAATGGTTTTAGCAAATGGCACACCAGAAGATTACATCCCGCGCCTGACTCAGAGGGTCCCACGCTCCGGAGCCTGGCTCATTGGTAGCTCAGCAGTCTGAGATCTAACTGCAAGGAGGCAGCAAGGATGGGGAATGGGCGCCCACCATTGCTGAAGCTTGAGTAGGCAAACAAAGCAGCCGGGAAGCTCGAACTGGGTGGAGCCCACTGCAGCTCAAGGAGGCCTGCCTGCCTGCCTCTGTAGACTCCACCTCTGGAGGCAGGGCATAGCTGAACAAAAGGCAGCAGAAACCTCTGCAGATTTAAATGCCCCTGTCTGACAGTTTTGAAGAGAGTAGTGGTTCTCCCAGCACAGAGTCTGAGATCTGAGAATGGACAGACTGCCTCCTCAAGTGGGTCCCTGACCCCCCAATAGCCTAACTGGGAGGCACCCCCTAGGAGGGGAAGACCGACACCTCACATGACCAGGTACTCCTCTGAGATGAAGCTTCCAGAGGAACAATCGGCAGCAACATTTGCTGTTCAGCAATATTTGCTGTTCTGCTGCCTCCACTGCTGATACGCAGGCAAACAGAGTCTGGAGTGGACCTCCAGCAAACTCCAACAGACCTGCAGCTGAGGGTCCTGACTGTTACAAGGAAAACTAACAGACAGAAAGGACATCTACACCAAAACCCCATCTGTATGTCACCATCATCAAAGACTAAAGGTAGATAAAATCACAAAGATGAGGAAAAAACAGAACAGAAAAGCTGAATATTCTAAAAACCAGAGTGCCTCTCCCCCTCCAAAGGAATGCAGCTCCTCGCCAGCAGCGGAACAAAGCTGGATGGAGAATGACTTTGACAAGTTGAGAGAAGAAGGCTTCAGATGATCAAACTTCTCTGACCTAAAGGAAGAAGTTCGATCCCATCACAAAGAAGCTAAAAAACCTTGAAAAAAGATTAGATGAATGGCTAATTAGAATAACCACTGTAGAGAAGTCCTTAAATGACCAGATGGAGCTGAAAACCATGGCATGAAAACTACATGATGAATGCACAAGCTTCAGTAGCCAATTCAATCAACTGGAAGAAAGGGTATCAGTGACTGAAGATCAAATGAATGAAATGAAGCAAAAAGAGAAGTTTACAGAAAAAAGAGTAAAAGGAAACAAACAAAGCCTCCAAGAAATATGGGACTACGTGAAAAGACTAAATCTACATCTGATTGGTGTACCTGAAAGTGATGGGGAGAATGGAACCAAGTTGGAAAACACTCTGCAGGATATTATTCAGGAGAACTTCACCAACCTAGCAAGGCAGGACAACATTCAAATTCAGGAAATACAGAGAATACCACAAAGATACTCCTCGAGAACAGCAACTCCAAGACACATAATTGTCAGATTCACCAAAGTTGAAATGAAGAAAAAAATGTTAAAGGCAGCCAGAGAGAAAGGTCGGGTTACCCACAAAGGGAAGCTCATCAGACTAACAGCAGACCTCTCGGTAGAAACCCTACAAGCCAGAAGAGAGTGTGGGCCAATATTCAACATTCTTAAAGAAAAGAATTTTCAACCCAGAATTTCATATCCAGCCAAACTAAGCTTCATAAGTGAAGGAGAAATCAAATCCTTTACAGACAAGCAAATGGTGAGAGATTTTGTCACCATCAGGCCTGCCCTATAAGAGCTCCTGAAGGAAGCACTAAACCGGGAAAGAAACAACTGGTACCAGCCACTGCAAAAACATACCGAATTGCAAAGACCATCAATGCTAGGAAGAAACTGCATCAACTTACGAGCAAAATAACCAGCTAACTTCATAATGACAGTATCAAATTCATACATAACAATATTAACCTTAAATGTAAATGGGCTAAATACTCCAATTAAAAGACACAGACTGGCAAACTGGATACAGAGTCAAGACCCATCAGTTTGCTGTATTCAGGAAACTCATCTCACGTGCAGAGACACACATAGACTCAAAATAAAGGGATGGAGGAAGATCTACCAAGCAAATGGAAAACAAAAAAGGTAGGAGTTTCAATCCTAGTCTCTGATAAAACAGACTTTAAACCAACAAAGATCAAAAGAGACAAAGAAGGCCATTACATAATGGTAAAGGGATCAATTCAACAAGAGGAGCTAACTATCCTAAATGTATATGCACCCAATACAGAAGCACCCAGATTCATAAAGCAAGTCCTTAGAGACCTACAAAGAGACTCAGACACCCACACAATAATAATGGGAGACTTTAACACCCCACTGTCAACATAGACAGATTAACGAGACAGAAAGTTAACAGGATATCCAGGAATTGAACTCAGCTCTGCACTAAGTGGACCTAATAGACATCTACAGAACTCTCCACCCCAAATCAACAGAATATACATTCTTCTCAGCACCACATTGCACTTTTTCCAAAATTGACCACATAGTTGGAAGTAAAGCACTCCTCAGCAAATGTACAAGAACAGAAATTATAACAAACTGTCTCTGAGACCACAGTGCAGTCAAATTAGAACTCAGGATTAAGAAACTCACTCAAAACCCCTGAACTACATGGAAACTGAGGAACCTGCTCCTGAATGACTACTGGGTACATAACGAAATGAAGGCAGAAATAAAGATGTTCTTTGAAACCAATGAGAACAAAGACACAACATACCAGAATCTCTGGGACACATTTAAAGCAGTGTGTAGAGGGAAATTTATAGCACTAAATGCCCACAAGAAAAAGCAGGAGAGTTCTAAAATTGACACCCTAACGTCACAATTAAACGAACTAGAGAAGCAAGAGCAAACACATTCGAAAGCTAGCAGAAGGTTAGAAATAACTAAGATCAGAGCAGAACTGAAGGAGATAGAGACATAAAAAGCCCTTCAAAAAGTCAATGAATCCAGGAGCTGGTTTTTGGAAAAGATCAACAAAATTGATAGACCGCTAGCAAGACTAATGAAGAAGAAAAGAGAGAAGAATCATATAGATGCAATAAAAAATGATAAAGGGGATATCACCACTGATCCCACAGAAATACAAATTACCATCAGAGAATACTATAAACACTTCTATGCAAATAAACTAGAAAATCTAGAAGAAATGGATAATTTCCTGGACACATACACCCTCCCAAGACTAAACCCAGAAGAAGTTGAATCCCTGAATAGAGCAATAACAAGTTCTGAAATTGAGGCAATAATTAATAGCCTACCAACCCAAAAAAGTCCAGGATCAGATGGATTCAGAGCCGAATTCTACCAGAGGTACAAGGAGGAGCTGGTACCATTCCTTCTGAAACTATCCAATCAATAGAAAAGGAAGGAATCCTCCCTAACTCATTTTATGAGGTCAACATCATCCTGATACCAAAGCCTGACAGAGACACAACAAAAAAAGAGAACTTTAGACCAATATCCCTGATGAACACTGATGCAAAAATCCTCAATAAAATACTGGCAAACCAAATCCAGCAGCACAACCAAAAGCTTATCCACCATCATTAAGTCAGCTTCATCCCTAGGATGCAAGGCTGGTTCAACATACACAAATCAATAAATGTAATCCAGCACATACAAGGGAACCTAAGACAAAAACCACATGATTATCTCAATAGATGCAGAAAAGGCCTTTGAGAAAATTCTACAGTCCTTCATGCTAAAAACACTCAATAAATTCGGTATTGAAGGAACATATCTCAAAATAATAAGAGCTATTTATGACAAGCCCACAGCCAATATCATACTGAATGGGCAAAAACTGGAAGCATTCCCTTTGAAAACTGGCACAAGACAGGGATGCCCTCTCTCAGCACTCCTATTCAACACAGTGTTGGAAGTTCTGTCCAGGGCAGTCAGGCAAGAGAAAGAAATAAAGGGTATTCAATTAGGAAAAGAGGAAGTCAAATTGTCCCTGTTTGCAGATGATGTGATTGTATATTAGAAAACCCCACCATCTCAGCCCAAAATCTCCTTAAGCTGATAAGCAACTTCAGCAAAGTCTCAGGATACAATATCAATGTGGAAAAATCACAAGCATTCTTATATACCAATAACAGACAAACAGAGAGCCAAATCATGAGTGAACTCCAATTCACAATTGCTTCAAATAGAATAAAATGCCTAGGAATCCAACTTGCAAGGGATGTGAAGGACCTCTTCAAGGAGAACTACAAACCACTGCTCAATGAAATAAAAGAGGACACAAACAAATGGAAGAACATTCCATGCTCATGGATAGGAAGAATCAATATCATGAAAATCGCCGTACTGCCCAAGGTAATGTATAGATTCAATGCCATACCCATCAAACTACCAATGACTTTATTCACAGAATTGGAAAAAACTACTTTAAAGTTCATATGGAACCAAAAAGGAGCCTGCATTGCCAAGTCAATCCTAAGCAAAAGGAACAAAGCTGGAGGCATCATGCTGCCTGACTTCAAACTATACTACAAGGCTACAGTAACCAAAACAGCATGGTACTGGTACCAAAACAGAGATATAGACCAATGGAACAGAACAGAGCCCTCAGAAATAATACCACACATCCACAACCATCTGATCTTTGACAAACCTCAGAAAAACAAGAAATGGGGAAAGGATTCCCTATTTAATAAATGGTGCTGGGAAAACTGGCTAGCCATAAGTAGAAAGCTGAAACTGGGTCCATTCCTTACACCTTATACAAAAATTAATTCAAGAGGGGTTAAATACTTAATGTTAGACTTAAAACTATAAAAAACCTAGAAGATAACCTAGGCAATACCATTCAGGACATAGGCACGGGCAAGGACTTCATGTCTAAAACACCAAAGCAATGGCAACAAAAGCCAAAATTGACAAATGGGATCTAATTTAACTAAAGAGCTTCTTCACAGCAAAAGAAACTACCATCAGAGTGAAGAGACAACCTACAGAATGGGAGAAAAATTTTGCAATCTACTCATCTGACAAAGGGTTAATATCCAGAGTCTACAAAGAACTCAAACAAATTTACAAGAAAAAAAATCAAACACCCCCATCAAAAAGTGGGCAAAGGATATGAACAGATACTTCTCAAAAGAAGACATTTATGCAGCCAACAGACACATGAAAACATGCTCATCATCACTGGCCATCAGAGAAATGCAAATCAAGACCACAATGATATACCATCACACACCAGTTAGAATGGCGATCATTAAAAAGTCAGGAAACAACCGAAATGGAAAGGATATGGAGACATAGGAACACTTTTACCCTGTTGGTGGGACTGTAAACTAGTTCAACCATTGTGTAAGACAGTGTGGCGATTCCTCAAGGATCTAGAACTAGAAACACCATTTGACCCAGCCATCCCATTACTGGGTATATACCCAAAGAATTATAAATCATGCTGCTAAAATGACACACACACAACATATGTTTATTGTGGCACTATTCACAGTAGCAAAGACTTGGAACCAACCCAAATGTCCATCAATGATAGACTGGATAAAGAAAATGTGGCACATATACACCATGGAATACTATGCAGCCATAAAAAAGGATGAGTTCATGTCCTTTGTAGGGACATGGATGAAGCTGGAAACCATCATTCTCAGCAAACTATTGCAAGGACAAAAAACCAAACACTGCATGTTCTCACTCACAGTTGGGAATTGAACAATGAGATCAGTTGGACACAGGAAGGGGAACATCACACACTGGGCCTGTAGTGGGGTGCAGGGAGGGGGGCAGGGGGAGGGATAGCATTAGGAGATACACCTAATGTAAATGAGGAGTTAATGGGTGCAGCACACCAACATGGCACATGTATGCATATGTAACAAACCTGCACGTTGTGCACATGTACCCTAGAACTTAAAGTATAATAATAAAAATAAATAAATAAATAAAATTTAAAAATTGTCATCATGAACATTTGTCAGGGCAAGAGAATAGAGTACACTTTATTTGGCAGCTTGTTATCTTGCCTTATCATTTTAAACATAAAATAAGGATCATTTTTTTCACTTTTGCCCTGGGCCCTACAAACACAAGGAGTAAGTCTAGAACCCTGCAAAGATCTGAGGAAAGAATGTTCTGGATTGAGGAAAGAGCAAGCACAAAAGCCCCGTCAGTCCATTTGAGCAAGTGTAACAAAATGCCATACACTGGGTACTTCCACAACAGAAAGTTACTTTCTCACAGTTCTGGAGGCTGGAAGTCTGTGATCAGGGTGCCAGCATGTCTGGGCTTCAGGGTCGGCCATCTTCCTCACTTGCAGATGGCCATCTTTCTTTGTCCTTGCATGGCAGAGAGAGTGTGAGCAAGCAAGCTCTCTGGTGTTTCTTCTCATAAGGACTCTAGCCCCATGACGAGGGCTCTGCCCTCATGATCTCATGTAACTCTTAAGACCTTCCAAGGGCCCCATCTCCAAATAATATTACATTGGAGGTTAGGGTTTTAACATATAAACTTGAGTTCAGGGCAGGTGGGTACAAAATTCAGTCCCTAGCAGGCCCTGATGTAAAAACAAGCATGGCATCTTTGAAGATCAGCAAAATGGCCACTTTCAGCCAGAGTTAGATGAGCAAAAGACGGTATGAAACAAACCAGATGAGCAGGAGGCCACAAATCCAAGAGGCAGGCAGTGCCAGGTGATCTAGGTGTGCCATTGTAAGAAATCCAGATTTAGTTCCAGTGTGATGGGAAGCCTTTGGAGAATTGAGAGCAGGGAAGTGACAATATGTATATTTTAAAGAAAATCACTTAGGTTGCTACAGAAAGACAAAACTGGAAATGAAAGGAGTCAGTAGTCTACTATAATAATCCAGACAAGAGATGATAGTGGCTTGAATTAGGATCCTAGTGGTAGAGGAACCAAAAAACCAAATAGCCAAAGCAATGCTAAGCAAAAATAACAAAGCCAGAGTCATCACACTACCTGACTTTCAACTACACTGTAAAGCCACAGTAACCAAAACAGTTTGGTACTAGTACAGAAACAGACACATTGACCCATGAAACAGAATAGAAAACTCAGAAATAAAGCCACACACCTACAGCCACCTGATTTTTGAGAAAGTCAACAAAACAGTGGGGAAAGGACTACCTATTCAATAAATGGTGCTGAGATAAATAAATGGCTGACCATATGCAGTAGATTGAAGTTGGACCCCTACCATTCACCATATACAAAAACTAGCTATAATATTTATATAATGTAATATAAGACCTCAAACTATAAAAAGCCTGGAAGACAACCTAGGAAATACTCTTCTCGACATTGGCCTCGGCAAAGAATTTTTGGCTAAGTCCCCAGAAGCAATGGCAACAAAACCAAAAATAGACAAGTGGGACCTAATTAAACTAAAGTGCTTCTGCACAGCAAAAGATACTATTAGCAGAGCAAACAAATAACTTACAGCATGGGAGAAGATATTTGCAAACCATGCATCTGACAAAGGTCTAATATACAGAATTTATAGGGAACTGAAACAAATCAACAAGCAAAAATACCCACAAATAACCCCATTAAAAAACGGGTGAAGGGCATGAAGAGATACCTCTCAAAAAGAAACATACAGGTGGCCAACAGGCACATGATAAAATGCTTAGCATCACTAATCATCAGAAAGATGCAAATCAAAACCACAATGTGATACAATCTCATACCACCTGGAGTGGCTATTACTAAAAAGTCAAAAAACGACCGGGTGTGGTGGCTCACGCCTGTAATCCCAGCACTTTGGGAGGCCGAGGCGAGTGGATCACAAGGTCAGGAGATCAAGACCATCCTGGCTATCATGGTGAAACCCCATCTCTACTAAAAATGCAAAAAATTAGCCGGGTGTGGCGGCGGGCACCTGTAGTCCCAGCTACTTGGGAGGCTGAGGCAGGAGAATGGCGTGAACCTGGGAGGCGGAGCTTACAGTGAGCCGAGATCCGGCCACTGCACTACAGCCTGGGCGACTGAGGGAGACTCCGTCTCAAAAAAAAAAAAAAAAAAAAAAAAAAAAAAGGTCAAAAAACAACAGATGCTGGAAAGGCTGCAGAGAAAAGGGAACACTTGCACACTGTTGGTGGGAATGTAAATTAGTCCAGCCACTGTGGAAAGCAGTCTGGAGATTTCTCAAAGAACTTAAAACAGAGCTACCATTTGATGCAGCAATCCCATTTCTGGATAAATATCCAAAGGAAGATACATTATTCTACCCAAAAGATACATGTACTCATATGTTCATTGCTGTGCTATTCACAATAGCAAAGACTTGGAATCAACCCAGGTGCCCATCAATGGTAGATTGGATAAAGAAAATGTGGTACATGTACACCATGGAATACTATGCATCCATAAAAAGTGAAATCATGTCCTTTGCAGCAACATGGATGGAGCTGGAAACCATAATCCTAAGCAAATGTATGCAGAAACAGAAAACCAACTACTATTTGTTCTCACTTATAAATGGGAGATAAACACTGAGCATACATGGACATAAATTTGAGAACAATAGACACTGTGGACTGCTAGAGGGTGGAGGGAAGGAGGGAGGGCTGGGTTTAAAAACTACTCATTGGATACTATGCTCACTACCTGGGTGATGGGATCCATACCGCAAACCTCAGCACCATGCAATATTCCCATGTAACAAACCTGCACATGGACCCCCTGTAAAAACAAAACCAAAAACTACTAGAAGATAACACAGGAGAAAAATCTAGATGCTCTTGGGCAAGGTGATGACTTTTTAGCTCTAGGAAATAGATAATTGATAAACTGGACTTCATTAAAATTAAATTTTTGTTCTGTGAAAAACACTGTCAACAGAATGAGACTAGGAGAAAACATTTGCAAAGGATATACCAGACAAAGACATTCAAGATAATACATTTGAGATATCCAGATAACTTTTAGAACATGATGAGAAATGAACAAACTAATGAAGAAATGGGCAAAAGATCTGAACAGGCCAGGCACGGTAGCTCACACCCATAATTGTAACACTTTGGGAGGCCAAGGCGGGTGAATCACTTGAGGTCAGGAGTTTGAGACCAGCCTGGCAAACATGGTGAAACCCAGTCTCTACGAAAATTAGCCATGTCTGGTGGTGCGTGCCTGTAGTCCCAGCTACTCGGGCAGCTGAGGCAGGAGAATTGCTTGAACCTGGGAGGCAGAGGTTGCAGCGAGCTGAGATTACACCACTGTGCTCCAACCTGGGCGACAGAGTAAGACTCTGTTTAAAAAAAAAAAGACAAAAGAAGATACACAGATGGCAAATAAGGATATGAAACGATACTCAACATCATATGTCATTAGGGAACTGCAAATTAGAACAACAAGATTCTGCTACACATCTATTAGAATGGCAAAAGTCCAACACACTGACAACATCTAATGCTTACGAGGATGTGGAGCATCAGGAACTCTCATTCATTGCTGATGGAAATGCAAAATGGTACAACCAAGATTGAAGAAACAGTTTGGTGGTTTCTTACAAAACTAAACATGCTCTTACCATATGATCCAGCAATTGCATTCCTTGTTATTCACTCAAATGAATCAAAAAGTTAAGCCCACACAAAAACCTGCACCCAAATGTTTATAGCAGTTTTATTCATAATTGCCAAAACTTGGAAGGATGTCCTTCAGTAGGTGAATACATAAGTAAACTGTGGTACATTTAGACAATGGACTGTTATTCAGCACTAAGAGGAAATTAGTTATCAAGCCAGGAAAGACATGGAGGAAACTAAAATACATACTATTAAGTGAAAGAAGCCAATCTGAAAAGGCTACATACTGTATGATTCTAACTATATATCATTCTGGAAAAGGCAAAATCATAAAGATAAGTAAAAAGATCAGTGGTTGCCAGGGGTTGGGGAAAGGGATGATTTTTAGGGCGGTGAAACTATTATCTGTGATACTATTATAGTGGATACATGTCATTAATACATTTGTCAAAACTCCTAGCATATAAAACACCAAGAGTGAACTCCAATGTGAACCATTATGGACTCTGATTTATAATGATGTGTCAGTGTAGGTTCATTGCTTGTAATAAATGTAGCACTCTGGTTTGGGATGTTGACAGTGTGTATTTGTCAGGGGCGAGGTGGGGGAAAGTAGAGGGTATATGGAACTCTGTACTTTCAATTTTGCTGTGAACCTAAAACTGCTCTAAAAATAAACTCTATTAAAAATCATTTCAGTCATCACTGTCCTTCATTTCCTAAAGTTAAATGTCTTGAAAATCATTGTTTTGTGTGTGTGTGTATATATGTGTATGTGTGTGTGTCTGATGGGAGGATAAATCTGGTCCCTATTACTCCATCTTAGCTGGAAGTGGGAGTACCTCTTTTCTAACATCTGTGTGAGTCTCACTTCTAAAAGTATATCAGAAGAAATGAATCACACACTTCTTTTAGAATAAAAACTGCCCCTCTGTATGTTTAAGCCAGGAAGTACAAATCTAAATTCCTAAAAGAGCTTCTAATTGTAGGGAAACATTTAGAAACAGTTTACTAGTAGGCATAACCAGGTATTACGGCCAATTTCAAAGAAGGCAAAGTCTTCAGCACAATGCCACTCTCCTAGGTTGGGTCTTCCTCCCCACAGCCATTGTCTTTGGGGCCTCCTGGTTCTCCAGAATTCCTTTCACATCCTGCTTTACTCAAGACTGTACTCTCTTTTGGTTCAAACAATTTGCTCTGGACCATGTCTTGTTCTTGGCTAATACATATTGGAGAGAAAATGAATATTATTGGGTAAATATATTGTGTCAGCATTTTAATGGACATCTATTAAAAACTGTCTTATTTTTTGACAGAGTCTCACTGTGTTGCACAGGCTGCAGTGCAGTGGCATGATTCTGGCTCACTGCAATCTCTGCCTCTTGGGTTCAAGACACTCTTGTGCCTCGTGCCTCAGCCTCCAGAGTAGCTGGTTCTACAGGCCCCCGCCACTATGCCTGACTAATTTTTGTATTTTTAGTAGAGACGGGATTGCATCATGTTGGCCAGGCTGGTCTCGAACTCCTGTCCTCAATGATCTGCTCACCTCGGCCTCCCAAAGTTTTGGGATTACAGGCGTGAGCCAACACGCCTGACCAAAAACTGTCTTGGTGCGCAGCAATGACTCGAATTACAGAAGTTCTAGATATTCTGGCAGGCTGTTGGAAATGATATTTTTACGTAGATCAGAGTTTTTATTTCCTGTATTACACACATTGGGCTAGCTCCTAGGGTTCTTTCTTTAGGGTCAACCTTATCAACAGATAACCTGCTTTTGGTTTTCTCTTCATTTTTAAAAATTAATTGGCTTCCATTTCTAAATTTCTCTGTATTTCTTTGAAAATGACAAGTAAAGTAAAATAATGTCATTTTCCCTCCATCTTTATTAGTCAAAGAGAAATGATTGCAGTTAACCACAGCACTTAAGAGCTTTGGTGTAGTTTTTGGTTTGTAAATATCCTTGCTTCACGTATTTGAATGTTGAAAGTAGTTATCTGAAACCTGTGAGGTTTTTCATCTAATTGAACCTAGTCTAGTTTTACAAATATGAAAGTGACATTCCACTAACTTCCAAAAATTAGTGGATGGGGCGGACTGCTGGAAACCAAATCAATAACACAAAGTGTAATGGGAAGTTAGCAGTAATCTACTGAAAGTTCGTGAGAATATATGTTAGCTGACCAATTTGACAATGTCCTGCCTGAAATTTATGAGTAAATGCCAATTTTTCACATTTGTGACAATCAAGTCATAGAAAAAGAGGGGATTTGGGAAGTTATGACTAACATTTCCTAAACATATCCATCAGGTGTGGAGTATGTAGAGAATACTGTGGCTGTGTCTTTGGTGTTGGGGAATAGAAACATAAAACAGCAGAAGTAGAGACAGAGCCCTGTCCTCAAATAATTTATAACATATTTCAGTCAATTCCAAAGAAAAGTATTTCATTAACCCAGCAAGAAAATAAAAACATGAAAGGTGAACCAGCATACAATATTTTCACTCGTTCATACCCCTAGGCCTTCCCATTCTTACCCGTGAGAGAGTGAGTGGTGATGTTGTTAATGTTAATTTACAAATCAAACCATGGAGTGCAGATTTTTCAGATCCCAGGTCTGCAGCTTTCATTGCATCATCTGAACTGAAGTTCCACTGTAATAAAAGACAAGGGTTATTGTGATGAGCCAACAACTCCATGGATGAGGGAGTCTGGTGAAAGAGTCCTATATTTACACAAGTGGTTCTGCCTTATGATCTCATCTTCAGTGTGGTGATGCTTTACTTATTTCAAAGCAAGAATATCTGTCCTATCCTAAGGAAACCAGACTACAATAAAAGAAAAATCTCTGTTTCATTTTGAGAAAATGTTCATTTAAGTATATAAACTGTATAACCAATATGAAGAATACAATGCATTTTTCTTATATGAGTATTAGATACTAATGGTATCCTAATTATTTATATGGGCAAGAGATTTTCAATATCTAAAAATAATTACAGATTTACAGATAGTCACACAGTTGCATAACTTTCTATTGTAATTTATTATTTGCTGTTGGAAAGCAAATTCATTTATTGTAACCAAAAGATGTGTTACAGGGTTATTTCATACATGGGAGATTTTCAAAGTCCTGCAATGATGACATTGATATAGTGCCATTACTCTGTTATAACCTTTGTATATTATTTAAGTGTAACAAATACTTCATTCATTGCTTGCCCTAAACTTTTCATTTGGTGACATTCTTGCTGCTGTGTTAATATCAGGTCTTTTAAGCTGGACCTCATGGTCCATTACCCTTTCTTTAGATTTGACCCCATGAAGTTTAGGGGTCTTGAGCACAGTGTGAAAAAGCAAAGGGTTTCACTCTCACCCAAGGAGCTCATTAGGACTTTATAGAAACACAATAAATACTCACACAGTACTAACATTTGCACTGAAGGATGCTCACCAGACACACAGCCTGGTGTCAGAAGGTGTTCATTGTTCCCTTTATTTAGGCCTGCACACTGATTTAGCCTGCTAACTAAAGAGAGTGCTCATTTGTAAGCTGGCATTTTTTTTTTTTTTTTTTTTTTTTTTTTTTTGCTTTGTAAGAAAGATTCATTTACTGGTATCTTAGCTTTGTGGGATTTTTTTCCACCTTTCTCTATCTTGATCCATTTCTTAATGCTTCTACTTAAATTTTGAATTGCATAACTTAAATCAACCTCCACAATCCATGACGAAATTCCAATGAGAACTGCTGACAGCAATATCTGTACTGGAGACCTTTATTATCTCATAAACTACAATGTATTATAATTCATCAATCCCATTTGTCTTATTAAATACAGTCTTATAATGCAAGTAAATATTACTAGGTTGGTTTAGAGGAGAACTGCCGCCAACAAAGCTACTTTAGCTTTAATTTTAAAGCTCAGTATGCATTAAGTCTCTGCTACACCTTCCAAAATTTTTGTATTTGATAGTAAAAAGTTACGTCATTACATAGACCAAGGAAATTTTTATCATATTATTATGCTGAATTACTACCATAACAAAGGTTTCCCTCTTTAAAATATATTTCATTCTGACAGTGTCATGATTTTCTTCCAGGGTTGGGTAGACAGCATGAAATGGGATTTGTCTCCAGAAGTAGAAGCAGCTTGTGAGTGTGAAGTCCTTTTTTCTAGGGATGCCTTTTATGGGTAAGGTTGGAGACTCTAACTCTGCTATTGAAATTAATCAGATTTTCTTGGGCAGAATGCTTCTGGAACCCCCTGTAAAGACTCTTTTCCTCCTCAGCAAATTGCTTAATGAAAACACCAGATTACACAAAACAAAAGCGGTTTTCCCATTTATGTCAATCAAGCTTTGATGGTTTTGCTTTTATTTGTACAACAGGAAAATAATGGGACAATTTTGTTTTACAAAGTCTGGATTCATTGCCTCACCTCTGCATAACTTTCCAAGAAAATTTCACTGGAGGTTTGGGAAAAGTATTGGCAACTCAACAATTTCCAGTTAAAGA
This sequence comes from Macaca mulatta, assembly GCF_049350105.2. Classification (NCBI taxonomy): domain Eukaryota; kingdom Metazoa; phylum Chordata; class Mammalia; order Primates; family Cercopithecidae; genus Macaca; species Macaca mulatta. The sequence continues at coordinate 52,121,883 of NC_133416.1, read as the reverse complement.
CCTTGTGATGAGACTCAAATACAAGTTAAAATAATCATCTTATTTTACTAACTAGCTACTCTTTAAAGAGAAAAGTGACTTAGTATATAGGATGTGCTTCTCTGGGGCATATGCCAAGAACATTTACTGATCTTTTGCTACTACTAGAACTCTGCAATTCATAATATGGATCCAAAAATGAACACGACTACTCTAGCTGTCACCAGCCAGGTGGGTAGACCCAACAGACCATCAAATGACAGAGCAACATAGGCCATTAATGGAGACAGGGCTGGAGGTAGAAAAGGTAAAGGGGACAGAAGAAGAAGGGGAGAGCAAAGCTTTGAAAGAGAATTTCCCCGGCTGGGCGCGGTGGCTCACGCCTGTAATCCTAGCACTTTGGGAGGCCAAGGCGGGTGGATAATGAGGTCAGGATATGGAGACCATCCTGGCTAACACGGTGAAACCCTGTCTCTACTAAAAATACCAAAAAAAAAAAAAAAAAATTAGCTGGGCGTGGTGGCGGGCACCTGTAGTCCCAGCTACTCTGGAGGCTGAGGCAGGAGAATGGTGTAAGTCAACTGGGGCGGTGGAACTTGCAGTGAGCCGAGATGGCGCCACTGCACTCCAGCCTGGGTGACAGAGCGAGAGCGAGGCTCCGTTACAAAAAAAAAAAAAAAAAAAAAAAAAGGAAAAAAGAGAATTTCCCGAACAGTTCGTGGGGAAAAACATTCTGAGCAGGTGACACAGCAGGAGGAAAGACACACAGGTATGAAAGTTCATGATGTATTTAGGGAGTAGCTTGTACGGCATGCTGAAGCAGAAAGCTGGGAATTGGAGAAGTGATGAGAAGTGTACTTGGAAAAGTAGTCTGGGGCCAGAGTGCCAAGGGCTCTGGATACCACGCTAAAAAGGAATTTGGTATTTCCTCTTGATGGCGCTTAAGAATTTTGGGGATCCATGAAAGGGAATGAAAGAAACCACTAACATGGCCAGGTAGATGCTTTAGGAAGACAATTCATGGCAAAGAAGAGGATAATTTGGAGAGGAGCATGATTCATTTGCAGAGAATGATAGACTCCTGCAAGAATCCATGTAGGCAATCCATGAAGGCCTAAACCAAGGAAGTGGAAAAGGATAAGAAATTGTGTATTTAAAAGGCATTTATGAAGTGGAATTAATATAACCTATAATAAACTGCGTATGGAGATGGGCAGCAAGAGAGAAAAGAAAGTGGAGATAAGTCTGCAGTCTCTAGGCTGAGTGATCGTGTAGATAGTAATACCTAAGGCTAGGTTTTATGGGGTATATGGTAAGTAGGGTTTTGGACAAAGCCGAGTTTGAGAAAGTAAGTGGAAAAAGACTATAGGTTATTGGAAGTATGTATCTAGAATTCAGGAGAAATGTCAGGCTGGTGGTAGAGTTTGTGAATCATCTTCACAGAAGTATTATTAAAACTGAAAGTCATAGTAGATGAAATAATCCAGGGAGAGAGGGACAGGGATCACAGAAAGATTTTATGTCACTTATCATCTCCAAATGATTGATAGCTTTCTCAGGTGCTGTGTTGGGAAAGAATTTATGGCTACCATCAGGCAGAGTGGGAAGGAGTTCCATGAATGATGAGTAGTATCTGCCATTGGCTCCAGAGAGGGAAGTGATTGCACCTATATCAGATGTTAGATGTTAGAAGGAAGAAACTTCAGAGCAAACTTCTGGAAAACACCAATCCTTAAGGGATGGTGGGAAAGTTGTGCTGGCAAAAGAGAATAAAAAGAGCAGTCTGAGTCAGCAGGGAAACAAACCGGTATATAGTTCCTATGGATCTCATATTCAGTAAATATTTACTAAAGGAATGGATGAGTTAATAAAATCAAGTGTTGACAGTTGTACTGCAATTGGAGCAACAGAATAAGCCAGCAGCATGATTCATAACAACCAGCAATTACTTAAAGAGTGTAACTGGATTGTTTGTAACTCAAAGGACAAATGCTTGAGGGGATGGATACCCCGTTCTCTATGATGTGCTTATTTCACATTGCATGCCTGTATCATAAATATATACACTTGCTATGTACCCATAAAAAAATTTAAAAAGTAAAATATCCACTAATTATAATAAATGTGGTGAGATAAGAAAGTCCAGAGAAGGAAGAATTCACATCTATTTTTACTGCAGAAGGGAAGATCACAAAGGCCTCTTCAGAAAAGGTAGGATTTGCATTGAGCCTTAAAGGAAGAACACATATAATTTTAGTCAACCAGTGGGTAGTAGGAGGTTAGGCAGTAGGGATAACTTGAACAGGGGTGAAGGAGGGAAAGTTGTGGCAGGTTCTGGGACAGAATATGAACCAATTGTACCATAGAAGACACTTGGGGAATCTTGAGTCTCTGACTCTGCTTGTCACCACCGTGTCTTACTCAACCTCACCCCTCTATGTCTCCTTGGCTTTGGGTCAGGCATTGACCACTTGGAGTTCTGCCAACAGAGAAGGAAGCATCCCGGCGCCCCCCGTGTCTGTTTCTATCTCTTATGCTTCATAATGCTCTATGATGACGCCAGCAAGAGGTTTAGGAAGCCAGCTTCCCCTAGCTGTTTGAAGGAAGAATTTTCTGATGTAGGTCTGAAAACCTCAGAGGACCTGAAACAAAAGAATGATCACTAAAAATGGGAAGGCAGAAATCAGTTATTTAGCCTGTGTTGTGAGGGGTGCTCAGGAGGGACTCCAATATTTCTGGTCTTTTGGTAGCTTTAAGGATTTAAAACCATGATTTATCTTTGGATAAAGTTCTCCCTTTTTTTTTCTAGGAAGCAGACTTTTTTTTTTTTTTTTTTTGGTAAGCATTTTAATCATACAGATGTGATGATGCGCCCTACTTATTGTTCTAGCGGAAGCCCTGAGTTGGTAACATAAACTCAGCTTAGTAGCCTTGCTTGTGAGGAAATGCTGGACTTTTGACTTTCATTTTCCAGAATTTGGTATAAGCCTCTTGACGGCAAGATTTACATTTTATGCTTCTTTTTATCTTCCAAAAAAACTAGCATTTTACTTTGCTCAATACATTATTCTGTGTTGACTGAATATTGCCTGGCCATCTACTTTACTCAGCATTATTTGACCATATAACACTGAAGTAGATAAGGCTCTTGTATTCGTCTGCTCTCATACTACTAATAAAAACATACCCGAGACTGGGTAAGTTATAAAGGAAATAAGTTTAATTAACTCACAGTTCCACATGGCAGGGTGGAATTCAAGATGAGATTTTGGTGGGGATACAGCCAAACCATATCAGCTCTGAAAAAGGTTTACATCATCTTCTGGGGATAATGGTTTAAATGATAGTTATTTTTTAAAGGTATAAAATTAATACATATTTCACAATAGCCAAAATTTGGAAACAACTCAAATGTCCATTAATAGATAAACGGATAAACAAAATGTGATAGATACATACAATGGGCTGTTATTCAGCTATAAAAGGAAATGGCATTCTGATACATGCTATAACATGAATCAACCTTAAAAACATTATTCTAAGTGAAAGAAGCCAGACATAAAAGACTGCATCTTTTATGATTCTATATTTATACAAAATATCTGGAATAGGCAAATCCATAGAGACAGAAAGCAGATTAGTGGTTGCCAGGAACTGGAGAGAATGGAGAATGGGAAGTAAATTCATAATGTACAAGGAGTTTTCCTTTTGAGGTGATGAAGAATTTCTGGAACTAAATAGTAGTGATGGTTGCACAAGATCATGAATGAACTTAATACACTGAACTGTACATTTAAAAATGGTTAAAATAGCATATTTATGTTATGTGTATCTTACTAAAATAAAAAATAAACTGTAAGAGTTAGTTTCATGGTCATTTAGAAAATTTATCTCCACAAAATTACATTCCTTGAGAGTTAGGGTTGCCAGATAAAATACTATACATATAGTAAAACCTATTCATTGTTTACCTGAAATTCAAATTTAACTGGATGTGCTATGTTTTTATTTGCTAAATCTGGCAACCCTATTGAAAGTAGAAATATTGTTTTTATCATTACTTTATCCAAGCTCTTAGGACAGTGTCTGGAAAATTGTAGTTCCTCAATAATAGTTACATGGATATAAATTTGAAGAGACATCTAAAAACAGAAACTATAGAAAGGAACTAAAAGCATTCATAGGTCTGTAAACCAAGGAAAATAACTCAGAATTTTTGTTTATTCCCTCCTAGAGCCTTTTTCCATGTTTTTCTTTCCCTCTTGGTTGTTGTCATTGCTATAGCATAACTGCACATCCCACTTTTTTCATTGGTGACTTTAACATAAGCAATCATCATAGCACCAAACTCTCCTAATAAACACAAAATCGTAAAGCTGAACAATAATGTATTTTGTAGATACATTGTAATTTACTTTTATATTGTCAAATCTGTTTTAAAAATTGTCAATGCTTTATAGAGAGTGCCAATAAACATGTTGGTCTCTAAATCTTTGTGTTCTATTTCTGTAAGATAAGTTAACAGAAGAGAATTTGGTTAGGGATACAGCGAAGATTTTACTAGATCAAGGAAAACATACATCTTTTGGTATTGCAAAATTAATTTCCAAAGGGTCAAGTTAATATGCACGTCTACCTGTGATGAATTCAGTGCTCATTTTACCACATTCTGGCTAGACTATTTAATAGTTTACAATCTTTGATAATCTGACAGAGAAAAAATAGAATCTTGTTGTTTTAACTCACGACATTTTAAAAAATAAAGAAGGAACATTTTCCTACATATTGGCCAATCAATCATTTATTCTCTGGTGACTAGCTTTTGCCAATTTATTAGTGGAAGGTCTTTCTGATCTCATTAATTTGTATGCCCTTATTATAGATCAGAGGTATGAATCCTTTGTCTGCCATTCTTTGAATAAATGTTTTCAGTTCACTTTTTAAATTTTGGTCGTGCCTTTTGTGACAAGGGCTTTATTAAAGGATAAGATTGCTGGTTTATTGTTAATGTTAACCATATCTCATTATTTCCTTTGGTCTGAAACACTGGCAGGGTCAGCATAACCTCAGGGCCTGGGTGTCTTGGGGAAGACAGAGGGAACGACATGGAGAAAAAATAACAGAATTTGGTCATTTGGTCATTGGAGAGAGTCACTATCTAAATTGGCTTTCTTTCTTCCCTTCTAGGTTTTTTGTTTGTTTTTGTTTGTTTCTTGAGACGGGAGTCTCACTCCGTCACCCAGGCTGGAGTGCAGTGGCACCATCTTGCCTCCGCCTGCCAGGTTCAGAGGATTTTCCTGCCTTCACCTCCAGAGTAGCCGAGATTACAGGCACAGGCCACCACGCCCAGCTATTTTTTTTGGTATTTTTAGTAGAGATGGGGTTTTGTCATGTTGGCCAGGCTGGTCTTGAACTCCTGATCTTAAGTGACCTGCCCACCTCAGCCTCCCAAAGTGTTGGGATTACAGGTGTGAACCATGGTGCCTGGCCCTTTCTAGGGTTGTGTTAGTCCAAGTAAACCACAGCCTGACTCCTTGCTCCACCAACTCAATGTGTATAGCCTTATTCTTAAGAGCCCACCTGTGCCAGCATGTTTGACTTTTTCAAAGATTTTCTTTATTTTTTAAGAAATTCACTTTGCCTAGTTGAGGCTGGTCACTTTTACACTCGTGTGCATGTGTGTGTGTTTTCATTACAGATCAATTTTCAGGGCACTTATATAATTAAAAGTTTAGTCTTAGAAAATTCATTTTAAAATATGGTTACCAAGAACACCTTATACTAAAAGTCCAGGACTGCCCTTTAGGACAATAAAAATGATGCACTAAGGAAGACTGGACTCAGATGAACTGACTATGTTGTGACAATAGATTAGTGCACAATATGACCTACTGGGGTTTGGGAGGAAAAATTAGAATGTCTGCTTACATTTTATTTATTTATTTATTTATTTATTTAGAGATGGAGTCTCACTCTGTTGCCCAGGCTGGAGTGCAGTGGCATGATCTTGGCTCACTGCAACCTTCTCCTCCCAGGTTCAAGTGATTCTCATGCCTCAGTCTCCTGAGTAACTGGGATTACAGGTGCATGCCACCACACCTGGCTAATTTTTGTATTTTTTAGTAGAGACGTAGTTTCACATTACATTTATTTTAGATCATTCTTTAAAGTCTTTATTATTTATTTCATAATATACATATTTTAGTAGATAAACATAAATTGAAGGAATGTATTAATTTTAAAAACAAGGATGCACAATAAAATGCTTACTTTGGAGATGACTGTAAGTGAGAACTATAAAGTATAACCATTCAGTGAAAGGGGTACCAAAGAAAAGAGGAAAAATGCTAAGAAAAAGTAAGTAAAGCTTCATTCACTGTATTAGTTATTAGAGCTAAATGGCATCCCAAAGTTACTTTTTGTAAGATGATCTTCACTTCTTTTGAAAGTATTTGTAAATGAAACTGGAATGCATCGAGGAAACTTTGGAGGTCCAAACTCTGCAAGTGGTAAACCATCAGTAATTTTAGAGCAAAAGTTTTATGAGCTAAAATAGACTGATGTTATTTTAAATCAATTCAGCTGAGTTTTACTTCTAACCACTCTCCTGCTTAGTTACAAAGGAAGACAAACCAAGGAATAGTTAGGGTTTATGGGAGGGGAGTTTCTGATATATACTCTAATACGTTTCATTTTGTGAATTAAACTGTTTTTAGTATATTTTCTTATTATTCTTAATTTGCTTGATGACAAGTTTAACAGCAGTGTATGACCAGATATCTAGCATCTCTACTATTTCCTATTCCAAATTTGTGTTAGTCAAAGGGAAACTAGAGAAATGGTGGCTGTGACCACCTGTAGTCTATACGGTTTTTTTTTTTTTTTTTCAACTTGGAGGTGACCGAGGTGAAAGTAGTCTATACTTTTTGTAGCATCTGCCAAGCTCACAGTGACCCTTACTTTCCTCCCATTCCACTGAGGCCAGGCCCCTGGATGCCATATGGAGAAATATGCCTTGAAGGGTTCCCCCACCCCACTTCAAGAAGAGCTTTCAGTCTCTTCGTGGGACTGTACCCAATATGGTGAGAGGACATATTCCTCCATGAAGATGAGGGAGCAGAGAAAGCTCATGGGGAAAGAGGAAAAAAAAAAAGAATGAAACAACACACAGCGGGAAGGAGAGCTTAGATTTGCCGGAGATTCCCATTTTCATGTGACTCTTCTTTCCTTGAATCATGAGACATCACTAGGTCATTGTAATAAATTCTTCATTTTCATTTTTTAAAGCTAGGCTTGGCTAGCCGCAGTGGCTCATGCTTGTAATCCCAGCGCTTTGGGAGGCCAAGGAAGGAGGATGGCTTGAGGCCAGGAGTTCAAGACTAGCTTGGGCAAGATGTTGAGACCCATGCTCTACAAATAAATAAGTAAACGCATAAAGCTAGCTTCACTTGGTTTCAATTACTAGCAGTCAGAGTCCTAATGAGTGCACGACTTATATCTGGGGCTTCACAGCTTTTGAGTATGGAGCAATATTCTGGCAAATGGAAGGCTGTGCACTCTTCTAACAGAAAGTCCAGGCAGTCTCTGTTCTCCTTAATTTAGTGTCACAGTTTCCCTCCAGTTCCATCACATGTCTGATGATAGTTTGTGTGATTGACTAAACTGCAGTTGCTAAGGTGGCCGAAGTCATTGGTTTAATCCTAACGACATTTATCTTTTCAATATGTTGCATGGCTAGAAACTTACTTCCTGCAATTAGTCAATTATATTACTTTAAATGTGTCTGTGGTTCTGTGGGAGTATTTTTCTGGAGAGGCTGTGGTCTCATGGGAGTCTGTCTACAGAAGTAAAGGAATAGAGGATTTGACAGAGGCCAGACTGGAATATCTTATGGGGTTTCTTCTCTAATGGCCTGAAAGAGGATGTAGACAGCACCCTTCTGAGGAGCAATATGTTCCTTATAGGCAACTGGGAGCTCAGCTTATGTGGCATTTGGATAAATATGACATTATTTTTTAGTCATAATGGTGAGTTCTGAACACACTAGTTACACTTCTACAAATAAGAGATTCTGCTGAATTCATCAGCTGATAGCTGCTTACATAATTTGAATCGAAGAAAACTGTAAGGTTTCTCTATCCAAGAAACAATTCTCTTATGAAACACATCACCCACTCCTACAGGAAATTCCAACCCTTTTTGATCAGACAACGAAGGAGGAGCCAGGAATTATTCCCAGAAGGTTAGTGTTAAACTGCAGATGTTATCTAGGAGCAAAGGAGAATCCTGGGGATTCTATTGATCTCTCATTTTAAGTTGGCAAGCATTGTGGTTTATTATTAGACTAGCAAACTGTTGCCTAGGAAACTGGAAAAGAGAAGAGCTGGGGTTGAGAGGTACGTGTGGGTGGGGAATAAGGTTAGGAGATGTTATTAAATAGCTTGGGGTAGACATGGATCCTCAGGGATGAGCATGGAAGGTTGGCACAACCAGTGCCCACACAATGACCTCGTTGTTGCTGGATGCCAGACAGGCAATAAAAAAGTTCAAGGACAGTGAGAAGAAATGTCCTGGGTGATGATTTAAAGGCAAAATGTTTCAATGACCTCAAAGGTTTACCTTGGCTATCTTGCTGATCAGAACAACTATCTATTTGAAGAAGTTATATTCATATCTGGAATGATAGCCCCTGAGTACCTCAAATATCTACTATGTATCTGTGAGAATATAAGAATCAAGTTAGAAATGACTGCCTTTGTTCTTCTGCTCATTTTCCCCTTTACATTCCCCTTACATGAAGGAATTCACGGTAGCTATACACACATTGCTATAGCAGAATTGGATGGGAACAGATTTATACCTACACAAATTCATTGTTGTCCAGAAGTTAACCATGGCAGTTGTGAAACTGACATGTCTTTGGACTAGGGTTGCCAGATTTATCAAAATAAAACAAAACAAAAGAGGATGTCCACTTGAATTTGAATTTCATATTCAAAATTTTACTGAGTGCCTATATTTTATCTGACAACCTTACTTTGGAACCAGTGAGTAGTACCTTTTTCTCATCGAGGAACTTGTCATATTTATATAGAAAGCAACTAAAATTGATCACTGCATATTCAATTCATGAAACAATTACTCAACACTTTCTTTTTGTGAAATATTGTGCAAGCTGTGGGGAAGCTGAGCATGATTAAAATACGATCACTATTTCACATATTCTCATAATCTAGTGGGAAAAGGCATTTATGTAAATATCAATAGAATGAAGCAGAAGGGAATGTGTCAAGTAGGTTGTTTTAAGACTACAGAGGAAGGAGTAGGATTTTGAAGAATAAGTGGGATCTCTGTCAAGGGAGAGGGGAGAAAGGACATTTGAGGCTCAGGGAACAGTAATTATGAGCAAAGCTTGTAGAAATGAATGCTCACAGCCCATGTTTGAGGTAAGTAGACCAGAATTTGGAGTAGAAAATGTACACAGAAATGTAGTGGAGTTATGCTGCAAAAGGTAGGTTACAGCTAGGTGGAGAAGGGTCTTGAATATCACACTAATTGCGAAACCTTTATTTAATGAGGACAGAGGTGAATAAGCAGGAAGAGCCTAAAATAATTCTATTATGTGAAGAGCATAATCCATCCTGTGTTTGAGGATGACAACTCTGTAGCAATGTAATGATGGATTGGTGAGGCAAGAGTCTAGAGGAAGGGAGTAAGCTAAGTAGGGTGATGGCAATTATTGCCAAAGAGGAATCGTGCTCATGATTTTAATAAAAATTAATCACCGTCTCTTTAATGTACTGAACATCCTACTTTCTGGTTTTGAAGTGGAGTAAGAGCCACTTCAATACCCCTTCTGTTTTTGATCCTAGCCACTGAAGTCACATTGGCCCAAGCCTGCATTTCTCTCCCTGTAGCTGGCTGCTCCATGGATTGCAGGCTACAACATTCTCCTACATGTCTAAGAAGTGCACAGGATGCTACTTGGGATACCAAATGTCCCTGTACCTCTATAGATTGCGAACTTGAACTTACCACTATGTTCCCAAAGTAAAAGGAAGTGCATGATTGTGATGCTTACAGGACCTGGGGAAAGCATGAATAAATTAATCACCAAAAACTTGCATCCATACATTTTTGATTTGGGGTTCTTGCTAGAAATGACAAGTTTATGTTACTATTAAAAATATAACCTCAGGTCAGGAGCGGTGGCTCATGCCTGTAATCCCAGGACTTTGGGAGGCCAAGACGGGCAAATTGCTTGAGGCCAGGAGTTTGAGACAAGCCTGGCCAACATGGTGAAATCCCCGTCTCTACTTAAAATACGAAAAATTAGGTGTGATGGCACATGCCTGTAATCCCAGCTATTAGGGTGGCTGAGGCACGAGAATTGCTTGAATCTGGGAGGCAGTGGTTGCAGTGAGCCAAGATCATGTCATTTCACTCCAGCCTGGGTGACACAACAAGATTCTGTCTCAAAAAAAAAAAAAAAAAAAAAAGATAACCTCAGAGTAATGGTAATGTTGTCTTTATTTAAACTGAGTTTCTTTATTGACCACATTTGTATCTGTAATTCAGAGAGATAAATCAATACCCATAATTATAACTAAAATTCATTAACTGTTATTTAATACTGAAGATTTTCTAGTCAGTGTATTAAGCATTTTATGTGACTTGTTTAATTTTTCCATTGACCCTATGAAAGGATTAGAGATGTTATTAAGAGGCAATACATAAAGAAAAACAATGAAAGAATCATAAACATTATTAAAATTATAAAATGTGTCAAAAGCATGCACATTATTTTTTAAAGATGCCATTTTTACTTAATAATTTTGTACAGATTAAGAAGTGATAACATCAAATATTAGTTCTGATACAGTCCCATGTACTTCTGGGAAGACAAAAATTAGTAAGACTTCTGGAAGGCAATTTTTAAAATAAGTTAAATGTTCATGCCCCAATGATCTAGAAATTATTTGTGAGGGAATTTGTACCAGAGAAATAATTAGAAATGTACACATAGATTCTTATCTAAGGATGTTGATTATAATATTATTATTGGGAAATAAAAAATATCTGAATGTTTAACAGTAACAGATTTGTGAATCATTTTTTAATTCCATTTTTTAATCATTTGTCAAGATGTTGTATTCATTCTTCACATTTCCTTGGAAAAATAATATTAAGACATTTTTAAAATGGTCTTCATTTAATTAAGACATTACAGAATATAATATAATATTTTTTAAAATATTCAAATTTCTTTAGTTTATTTTTCTTTATTCTCTACTATATTATATTGATATATTGGAAGAATCAATATGGCTTAAAAGTTTAGCAGTTAACTTTTTGTCTCCTTAATTAGCAATTAATAGTCTTCACAACAAAACATAAATTTAAAGAATTATCATTACATAATAATCCCCGTATTTGTATCCATGTAATTCAATCCATCAGAAAAGTGTTATCATATTATTACTGAATTTTCTCTTTGAGTATTTGTCCACAGGCTTGCTTCAGGCTGTAGCAAGCGAATGTTTGCTTTTTTCCTCCCCTTTTAACATCTGCTTTATTTTTGAGTGAGAAAAGAGAAGAGATTTGAGCACCTAGCCAGCCCATCAAAAATTTCCCCGTTTAAATAAAATACAAAAGAAATAATCATCTTGAGGTCTCTTGCTGCTTTAATTTAATTTTATCCTGTAAATTCTTTAGATTTTATTTCTTCTGCAAACTAAAAACTTGGTTCCATTTTGTAAAGTCTAGTGGGCTCCCCGTCTAAATTTTTCTATCCACCTGATAGTCACAAGAACTCCTGGTTAGGATTAAGAACTCCTGGTAAGGATTAAGCCAGGAAGCAGTTTTTAACGACAACAAATTGAAACGTTTGCACAAGGAAGTGTTGCTTTTATAAGTGATGGGAAACTTCAAATTTGATTACAAGCAACCTTTGGCTTCCTATCTGTTCAACAATAGGCCATGTTGTTAAGGGCAATTTCCATGCACAGCATGTGGGTCCCATTTTTTCATCCTTAGACATGGTTGTTTACTGTTCAGCACTGTTTATGCATTTTAATCAGGCTTTTTCAGTCTCCCTTAATAAATCACTACAAAGTGAATGTACCAAAACAAGAACTATTATGCAGTATTGGTTGCCCTTACACATTATTTGCTGCCCTGGAGTTTTACTCAGTATCCACATTTTGAAAAATAATGACAGCAAGAAAAAAATCCATATCCAAAAGTGTTATATTTAGAATTGCAACATTTCTGGCTAAATGCCCTCTTTGAGCTCCATTCTTTAACAGTAGAAGCCTGACTTTAAAATTCAGTTCAAGCAAGAATGACTTAACAATTGGAACCTGCCATCGGTCCTTGGGACTGAAAGTCTTTTTGATGGGATGAAGCTGACAGCCTAGTTCCTGCTTGGCAGACATTCACATGAAATGAGCCTGTATTAGGATAGATAAATGTTTAGACATTCAGGTATCTTTCTGTCTGAGAACAGTATTACTGGTTAAGGCAATGGTAAGCAGAAGAAAAAGGAGTTTTCAGGCACTTATGCCTGAATGAGAAAGGACAATGACTTGTTAGCATCATCTGGCAAGCAGACAAAAGAAAGTTTGATCTCTCTCTTCCCTTTTTAAGGCTAAACTTTCACTAGCTTTTAAATGAACTAAGAATAAAGCACATTTTTTCCCTCCAAATATTTTTTGTCATTAAATTAATGCATTTTCTTAACTTTGGTTTCTATCATCAAAGTCTGATTATTACTAAGCTATGATATTTGAAAGCCCAGGCTAGAGGAAAGAATGCCCTGAATACTGGATCACTGGATCCAGTACTGTTGTAGTGATACATAAGAGTCACTAGAAAATTAATAGCATATGTATGTATTATAATTTGAGGCTCAGGGGAGAGTTCAGCAAATACAGGAATTATAGGAAAATATTTTAAGTGAATGGATAGTTCCCAAACCAAGTAATTATTTGGAAATACCCATGCTAAACTGCATTGCAAAACATCTTGTATTACCCTTTGACATCACTATAAAATCCTCTGGAGGTGCTTTGTATAATTCTCCGCACAAACTCAGCTAGCCAAAGTGCTGTTTTGGATGTATCCTGGAGAAAATAATTCAGGAGTAAGAAACATATTGTTATGTGTTTAATTAAGAGGTAGATACAAGTGCTGGAGGACTTTTTTCTGAAAGTATTTATCATGAAAGCAACAGGCACACTTTTGGAGGTGTTTTCATTTTAATTCCTGCACAACTAATAGTGTAGCACAAAAATATTCCATCTGAAAAATATGAGCTTGGCATTTAATTTATAAGTTTTCTAAACTGTATCCAAATATCCAGAAATTTACCCTTCACCCATTCCTTTTTGCCCACAAATTTGTAATTCTTTTTCTTTTTCAAATTTTTTTCTGCAATCCAGGCTCTCAAGCTTTGATTTCTTTCCTCTAGTGCCTCCTAATGCTATTGGTTGCATTAGGATAAGGTGTCCCAGTAAATGTAATCTTTGCACGACAACTTCATTTAGTCTTTCAATAAATTCATTATAATTCTCTTTATTTCTTAATCCATAGTCCTTTGAGGCATAAACTTTTACGTTAACTCCTAATATTGATTCTCCCTTCCTCCTTAGTGGATAAACACTAATTTTAGCTGGGCACATTTTGCACAGGTAAAGAACCACGTTGACCAATCTTTCTTGTGGCTAGGCATGATGATGTGACTACGTTCTGGACAATAAAATGTAAGAAGTATTGTTTGGGTCCTCCGAAAAGACTTTTTAAGAATAAGGAGAAATGCTCTCTCTTCAACCCTTTTATTCACCTGCAAATCCAACTGCCTGGAATATAGGTGTGACGTTGGAGCTCTAACAGCTGCAGGGACCTTGAGGATTAGGATGACATCCTATAGATGAAGGAATAGTAAGCTGTAAAGAACCTTGACTCTCAGGGAACTTTATGTAGCTGTCATTCCAGTCCTGAGCTATGTTAGTTTTGCTTGTTATACACAACTGAAATAATCCTATACCCTAACCCAAGTATGAGAAAAAGTATGGAGGGTTTGACATGGGCTAGCTTCTAGGACCTGTTGAGGCTGGGGGGCTCTGATAAGCACTTTGAGTTGGGACTCTAAGGGGCTTTGCTTTAAAAAGAAAGGTGAACTATAAATAATCCAGCACTCCTATTTAGGATCTAGAAATATCAGTTATTGAAATTGAATAAAGGTCATTCTGGATTGCTAGCATCTGAAAGTGCCGACAAAAGCAAATGAAAATCCTCACTAGAGAAAGTAACATTATCCTATGTGTCAAATCATTTCACAAACAAATTTTTATATACAATTTGCGGTATGCAATCCAAGATAACCTGATATGTAAGTAGACTAGTTTGCCTAAAGACAATCATCAGAAACTACAAACAATAAAAATAGTACTGTAGGAGCTCCAGATATTAAATTAATAATATATATATATTTTGAGATGAAGTCTTGCTCTGTCACTCAGGTTGGAGTGCAATGGTGCAATCTTGGCCCACTGCAACCTCTGCCTCCTGGGTTCAAATGATTCTCCTGCCTCAGCCTCCTGAGTAGCTGGGATTACAGGTGCCTGCCACCATGCCTGGCTAATTTTTGTATTTTTAGTAGAGATGGGGTTTCACCATGTTGACCAGGCTGGTCTTGAACTCCTGACCTCATTACCTGCCCACCTTGGCCTCCCAAAGTGCTGGGATTACAGGAGTGAGTCACTGTGCCCAGCCGAAAGATTGTTTTAAAATAACTTGCTTGCCAAGTACAAGGAGATAAAAATAATATTCAAAAATTTCAGTTGAAAGCTAGAAACAATAAAAAATGTTATAGCACATTTGATCCCTCCAGAAGACCTTTATCCAAATAGAAATTTTAAAAGTAAAAAATATAATATAATATAAAATGTAATAATCAAAATTAAGAAATTAGTAGATAGATTAAATAGCATATTAGATACAGATGAAGAGAGAATTAGTGAACTGGAAAAGAGGTCAGGATAAAATATCCAGACTTATGATGGAGAGGTAAGACAGAACCCAGGGCAAAAGAGAAAGACAAACAAAACCCATAAAGGATAGAATATAAAGTGTAAAGATTTAATCTCCATTTAATTGGAATGCCAGAAAGAAACAAGAGAAAATGGGAAGAAGCAATGTTTGAAGATAGAATAATTGAATTAACAAAAAATTACTGAAAGACAGCAAATCATAGATTCAAGAGGTTCTACAACTGGATTCAGGATAAACAAAATTATACCCATGAGGCACATCATGGTGAAACCAAAGAAAAACAATGAAAAAGACGAAAAACAGGAAGAAAGGAGGTTATTATGAAAGAAATAACAGCCTGAGAGCTGATCTCTCAACAGAAACAATTAGGCCAGAAGATAATAGTATGACATTTCTAATTTGCCAAAGTATAATTTTTTTACCCAATCAAAATATACTTCCAGAGTAAAGATAAAATAAATAAAAATGAAGTGATTTACTACCAGCAAATCCCGTAGAGAATGAAACCAGAAACATATTCTTCAGGAACAAGGAAATGATACCAAATAGAAAGTGATTAAGGAACGGAAGAAAACGAAAGAAATGGTAAAAATTCAGATAAATATAAATAAATACTAACTAAATAAAACAATAATATTCATCACATCTTATGTAGTTTAAAATGTACATATAGAATTAAAGTATATGACAATGATAGCATGTAAATTGGGAGGAGAGTAAATACTGTTAAAGTATTCCGAAGTCCTTTTAAGGAAAAAAAAGGACAAAGCCACAATTATACTAAGTAACTGTTACAAAAAGTAAACCAAACATAAAACAAAAAAAAAAATACAGAATATTCAAACAATACAGTCAATAATCTAGACAAAATGGAAATAGATGTAACACTACCCTACATGATACACATCATTTTCAATGATGTACAAAATGTTTACAAAGATTGACTATCTACTGGACCATAAAGCAAGTCTCAACAAATTTCAAAGGATGTTTTCTGACCCAAATCCAATTAAGCTAGACAGAAATGACAGAAAAAATGTGAAAATCACAACATATTAGGCAAATAAAAATACACTTGTAAATAATCCATGGGTCCAGGAAGAAATTACACTGGAAATTAAAAAAACTACTCTGAACTAATTCATAACGAAAATCATACAAATAAAAACCTAGAGTAAAAAGCAGTGCTTAGGAAATATGTAGTCTGAAATGCAAATACTTAAAAAAAAAAGGTTGAAATTAATGAGCTGAATCTCTATTTCAAGAAGTTAGATGAATAGCAAAATAAAATGAAAGAAAGTAGAGAGCAGGAAATAATAAATATAAGAGCACAAATTAATGAAATAAAAAACAAAAACACTTATTAAGAAGAAAAAAGTAGACATAAATATGTTAAGAATAAAAAGAGCACGTTACAAACCACAGAGATATTTAAAAAATAGGAAGAAGATATCATAAATAATTTTATGCCACTTTATAAAAAATGAGGTAAAATAAATACATTCTTGGAAAAATACATTTAGCTCAATGCTGACCCAAAAGGAAATAGAAAATCTGAATATTCTCGTAGTGTTTAAAAAATTACTAATTTTTTAATTTTAAATTTTTCTACAAAGAAAGTTCCAGCTCAGAGAGATTAACTGGCAAATTCTAAAATATGTTTAAGAAAGAGACACTGCCATACTTTCAAAATAATTCCAAAAGATTAGAAATAAAGGGGATACTCTTATGATTTTTATGAACTCATTTTAGCAAGCCAGCATATCCTCAATCCAAAATCTGGCAAGGCTATGACAAAAAAGTAAAATTAAAGCCCAATCTTATTTATAAACATGATGAAATAGCAAGCCAAATCCAGCAATATCTAAAATAGATGATACACTAAGTATGTCATAAGGAACTTGGGTTTCCAGGAATTTTAGATTGAATAAATTTTGGAAGTTAATATAATGTGTCATATTAACAAAATAATGGAGAAAAATCATATGATTATTTCAATAATATAGAAAAATTCAACTGCCATTTGTGATTACAGAAATATCCCTTAAGTAAATTAGGAATAGGTTTATTGATATAGGGTATCTTCAAAATCCTATATATGTCATCATACTTAATGGTGAAATGTTGAAAACTTTCTCTTGAAATAAAAAACAAAGGTGTCTGCTGTCTTGCATCTATTCAATATTGAATGGAAGAATATATTATTCAATATATTTTTATGTGCAACTTATACCCAATTAAATGTGGTGAAATAACAAGGAACATTTTTTAATCTCACACAACAGGAACCTTGGTAAGAAGTTGTGAGTTTCATTGCCTCTTATTCTGTATTTAATAGGGAGCAAAATCTGTCCGAGAATATCTCTGGCAGACTTTCTTCACATCTCATTGACAGGACTGGAGCACAGGCCAATATCTAACTTCAAGGGAACGCAGGAAAATAGCTGGTATTTTTGGCCTCTCTAGGGGTGTGAAGGCTCTGTGAACCAGAAAAAGACAGAGAAGAATAGGTGAAGAATGTTATTTGTGGAGGGAACAATAGTGTCTGTCTTAGAGAGCTTAAGTAACTCACCCAAGGTCACACTTTTAAGGAAGTGGTAGAGCTGGATTTGAACCCAGGCAGCCTGACTGAAGACCACACTCTGAACTCCTATGCATTTACAGCCTACTATGTGACTTTGAAAGCAAGGCCTCGCAACTATAACTTAATTTTCCACCCAGAACCATAAAATAATGTGGGTATATTGACTTTTAGTGCTACCCTCAGAGTCTTCATAGTACTCTATTAAAGATTTACAGTAATTAATTGACAATCATTGGGAAGTTAAATAAGCTAAAATTCATCTGTTTTCCACATAAAGTTTTTAATTTCACATAGAATTATTTTAGAAATAATTATTTATAACATTTGGGAATTTAGAAATCAAATCTACCATGGGTGTTTGAAGGAATGTGAGAACAGCTCATCAACTCTGAAAAGCAGTTATATGCATACAAATCATATAAAAGGTTTATAATAAGAAGTTTAAGTATCTCTAAGCAGAAAAAAAACCATAAAATACCAAGACACGTTTAAAAATAAAATAGGCACATCTTAAAATAAATCCTTTCAGCAAAGTAAAAATAGTAAAATATGCTTATTTAGGAAAAAAGTTTCTAAATTGTTAAATCATAATTTTTACTTTATAATGCATTTTAAATTATATACATACGAAAAATTCCATTATAACAAAATAATTTCACCTACCACCTGGTTGTAATAAACTCAGATGCAGTTGATTCAAAATGTACTCAAATAGTTTTAATTATTTAAATAAAAATTTGTTTTTTTAAAAGATTTATTTTATTTTTGTAGATATGGGATCTTGCTTTGTTGCCCAGGTTGGTCTGAAACTCCTGATTTCAAGTCCTCCCACCTCGGCTTCCCAAAGTACTAGGATTACAATCGTGAGCCACTGCACTTGGTCGCAATAATTTGTTTTTATAAATGTGGGTGTATTTAGTATTTATACACAAAATAGCTCTGTGAAATTAAGGTACCCTTGACTGGAGTCATTACTATAAAAGCAGTCTTTTGATCTCCATATTCCATAATTGTATCTTTATATTTTTAAAAAGAGCATGTGAAAACTAGGTTTCTAGTGTTCAGCCCAACTTGGGCAGTATTTTATTTGTAAGTCTTGCATGGATACTTTCATAGTTGACAATTAAAAAGTGACTTTTCACAGCCTTAGGCTGTTTATTCCCCAGAAGACACTGGCTGGGCTAGTTTGGGATTGGGGAGAATGAGGCAGAGGCAACAGGTCCTCCTCTATCTGGGTCTTCTATGGGTAATCTTTACCACCATCTTGGACATAGTGCTGAAGTCTGGAGGCCTCAGGGGAAATTAAGCAGACAATTTAATTACTTACATTTCTATTGACCTTTGAGTACAGTTCTAGGTACTATGGAGAGTATGGGCCACCCCATATTTGCAGTTCAGGAGCTCAGAATCTATTGTGGGAGAAATAATTATACATAAATGAACAGGTAAATAGCAGAATATGGTAGCAATTATATCAATAGAGGTATACGGAGAGATGCATACTGACTGGGTGAGAATATGGGAAAATTTATTTAGAGGAAGCAGGAGAGAGGAGGGATAAATCCTTATTAAGCAGAAGGATCAGTTTGAACAAAGGTTTATAGGACATATTGGGGCAGCAGTGTATCTGGTGGGTGGAAGATTTTAAATGTAATAGGTGGAGGATTGCAGGGAAGTGTGGCTGAGATCACACTAGAAAGGCAGAGAAATCCCCTACTTAATCCCTTTTATGCAATACTTCCCCATTCAAGTCATTCCAAGAAGTATAAACCCTTAAGGTCTTCCTGCATTGCCTGGACCTCTACTGTCACTGTATATGCAACAATCCAACCCAAATTCCACCTGTCATGGAACCCCAAATCCTTCCAGTACACCCTGTGGAGTTCATTGTCTTTAGCAAAGTCCTCTGTACCCTCAAATTCCTCCTTTGAAAGCTCCCTTCACCTACTTGCTCTAACCAAAATCTAGTACGCCCTTAAGAACACAGCATCACTTGAGTCTTCTCCGGGCCTGAGTATGGGATAGGTGCCTTTTCACTCCTTATTATTGTTTCCCAACCACTGTTCTTACCTCCTTCTCAATTTTTTTCTCTTCTTTTGAAGAACTATATTGGATTATCATCCTTCACTCTACCATGCTGCAGGCATCCACAATCCTTCTGGTCACTTTTCCCTATTTGATGAAGATTAGAATACATCCCTTATTGCTTTTTAGATGACTGCATGTGGCTCATCATTATAATCACTCCCTTCCATCTAACCTCAGCTTCTCTCCTCTCTCTCCCCTAGTGACACTCACTGGCAAAACGTGAACCATGCTTCAGTCCATCCCTCTGCCTTCTCTGGTCTTGTTCCTGGTGTAATTAAACTCAGAGCCATACAGGATGCTCTCATTGTAAACTACAACCACAAACCTTAAGCAGAAGTAGGATCCCCAACTTTTACCAAACCGGTTCCCTTTTTCATTCTCTGAGAAAACAAATTTAACATAATTTTGAATTAAAAAAAAATAACAATTTTTTTCTTTTCAAATATAACACTACCTCCATCTTGACTCACTCATTGTTGATATTATTTCACTAAACAGAAAAGTAATTGGTTAAGAACTTGATTATTTTCTCACTGACTAATCTACTAACCCACTGATGTCTATTCTCATACCTGTAGTCTCTGCCTTTCTACCTGTTCAAACAGAAGAATTGTCCATTCTCCTGTATAAGGCCAAATAACCTGGCTGTGTGGGTAAGGATCCAGCTATTTCTGGACTTAGCTCCTGCAATTATCTCTCTTTCTCCTAAAATATCATCTTTTCCTTTGTATGGGGTTATTTTTGTTAGTAGACTGACCCAGCCTCCTTCACACGGATCTTATTCATGTAGAGAGGACAGTCATTAAATTTTTTAAAAAATTATTTACACTGAAAAGAAAATCCTCAGGGTGCTTCGACAGTGAACAACATGGGCTTTAACTTTGGCTGGCTATGAAATTGAGAGCTCAGGGAAGGCTTCCTGAGGAAGAGACATTCAAGCTGAGACCAGAAAGATAAATGAACATTTTCCAGAGACAAGGGACAGAGACAAGGCTTTGAGGCTCTGTCCCTCTGCTGGGACAGAGACAAGGCTTTGAGGCAGAGGGAACAGTATGTAAAAAGGCTCAGAGATGGGAAGGAACATTCACCCTGGAGGAACGAACAGAGAGCAGTAACCTAGTGGACAACTGATGGAGATGAGATTGGCAAGGTTGTCAGGAGTCATATCATTCCAGGCTTTCAAGAACATATTAATAATTTCAGATTCTATCTGGAAAGTGAAATTAAATAAAAAGAAAGAAAATCAATGAAGGGTTTTAAGTAGGGGAGTTATATGGCTAGGTTTATACTTCATAAAAATATTAATCTGGCTCCTGTTGAAAAATAAAAGTATTTCTATTTCTGAAAATATAGGAGAACTAAATATAATTAGAAACCGACTGGTATAAAACAAAAGTTAAATATTACAGGACAAAATATGACATATTGATTTTAAATACATAGCCTGGGTTTCAGGCAAATTCCTCAATTTGCCTGTTCCCAAAACTTCATCTTTGCAGGGTTGGGCAAATTGTAAGAAGTAGCCACAAAACGTCTCTAGGGTAATACTTGTTGAAGGCAAACTATAGTGGATTTCTACAAGATAAAACTCCATTAAAAATGACTTTACAATCTAAAGTACTTTTAATAAAATTGCAACACATAAGGAAACAACTAACAAAAGCAAATTTTATGACTCATAAAGTAACAGGTATAGAGCCTTAGGCTCTTTAGATAATAGAATTATTGATAGAACCTATAAAATGAGTATGCTTAAATTATTTAAAAACATTAGAAAAGAATTAAACATGGGAAATGATCAATACATTATTAAAATACCCAGGAAGATTTGAAAAGAGAACTAGTAGAACATCTAGAATTAAAATAGGAAATGTAAGCATTTCAGTAAGAGTTCCACTAGTTCAAATTAAACGGCAAATTAAACAGCTGAAGAGAGGAATAGTGTCTTGAATATAGAGATATGGAAATTAACCCAAAGGCTTAAGAGATAAAAATATAAAAAAGAAAATAAGAAAAATGAAAAACAGAGCAAAAGATCTAGAATTGGTCTAATAGGATTTGAATAGAGAGAGACTAAAGAATGGCTGCAAGAGAAGCAATGTTTAAGGAGATAATAGCTGAGAATTTTCCAAAATTACTCAAGTATATGAATCTTTAGATTCAGGCTCTGAAGAATACATTAATGATATGTTCTGAGGAAGTTCTGGGGAAGATTTTTTAAAGGAAAAAGAGTAATCAGTAGATACATCATAGTGAAATGGAGATCTTAAAAGCAACCAAGAAAACATTACCTACAAAATAATAACAATTAGACTTATGGCACACTTTACACCAGCAGCAGCAGAATCCAGAAGACAATGGAATGATACCTCCAAAAGTTTAGAGAAGACTATTGTAAATCTAAAATATATGCACAGCTCAACTATCATTCAAATTCAACAATGACAGCAAACTGAAGACATTTCTAGTAAGAATTGCCACTCATTGAAAAAAAGGATGTACTTCATAAGGATAGACTATAAATATAGAAAAAAGTTAATGATATGCGAGAAGGAATAGTAAGTTAAGAAGTTTGTAGCTAGATGAGTATATGTAAGTAATCATCATATTAAGGGTATAAAAACAAGATAGAAATAACTGCAGAAAGGTAACATGTGAGTAGAATTGTATTTAGAGGTAAATTGTTCAAGACAACTGTAGAGATATGCAATAACTTTAAACTAGTGTTAAAATGTTGAGATTAGCCATTAAAAGAATAGAAATAGAGTACATATCTTTTGGTCTAGTGGAGAAGGAAAAAAGAATAAATAAAACATTAATTTAATAGTAGTCAAGAAAGAAGGAAAGAGAAAGCATAATAAAGGATAAGTAGAAAAAAATGAAATTATAGAAACAAATTGAAAATATAAGCAATCACATTGAATATAAATGAAATTATTCATTAATTAGAAGACTGACATCATCAGAGTAAATTTTAAAATTCCAGTTATAGCTAAAACATACATCTAAAACATAAGGACACAGGACATTTAAAACTAAGAATATGTAAGAATATACCAAGAAGGTAATAATACAAACAAAACTGATGCAACTGTATTAATAATAGCCAAAACAGATTTAAAGATAAAACATTATGAGAAGAAATATAAATTACAAATTTGTATATACAGTTACGTGTTGCTTGTTCTGAGAAATGCCTTGTTAGGGGATTTCATCATTGTGGGAACATCCTAGAATGTACTTACACAAATCTAGACGGTATAGTCTGCTACACACCTAGGCTATTTGGTATAGCCTATTGCTTCTAGGATGCAAATCTGTACAGCATTTTGCTGTACTGAATACTACAGGCAATTGTGACACAATGGTAAGAGTTTGTGTATCTAAACATATCCAACATAGAAAAGGCACAGTAAAAATATAGTATTATAATCTTATGGGACTACCATTATATATGTGGTCTGCCATTGACCAAAACATCATTATGTGGTACCTGACTGTAGGAATATATGTGTGTGTGTGTGTGTGTGTGTGTGTGTGTGTGCATACACTTTCTTTTGGCCAACCAGAGAAGAGAAGAAAATGCTCCTGGCCAACACTTCATGTAGTACTGAATTAACCCTTCAAATAAGGTAAAACACTCTATATCTCAGCCAAAATAAAAGGCAGCCTGGCTATTTAAGATGGACTCAGGGAATAGTTGGGAATTGTCTCCTTAATCACCTCCAGCTGTGGAGAATCTTCTAATCTATTCTTAAGTACATTTATCTTCATGTATTTGTGTCACAGTTTTTCAATGTCTGTTGTTCACTGTCTCAAATACTTTGACACAGCCACTTTTCTGAAAAATGACTTAAATTACTCCAGAGAAACACAGGATAATATCACACTGATCAATGCTCAATCTAAAAATTAGTCCTCCGCAAACCAAGTCTTGAATCAACAACCATAGTAAAATCTGGAAAACCCTTGATTATCTCTTCCATAGCTCTAGATGAATGAGAAACCAAAGAAAGAACTGAGAATTAAAGTTTCCACAAGCGTTTTCTAAGACAGATCATTCTGAAACCGTGGTAACAGTTTGAAACCTGTTCAATATGTGAACAATAACTCCCCTCAGTCAACACACTTTTGCAAGTCAAACAAACAGGATCAGCAACCGGCTTCTGAGAGCCACCTAGTCAGGGGCAGATTCACTCCAAAAATGTCACATACCTCAAGTGCCAACAAACCAACCACTGTCTTACCTAAGTAGTCACACTACTACTATAGATGATGTCAACCCACTGATGCCTTGGAAAGTCGGCCCATCCCTGAACTCCATGCTGCAAAAACAGCCACGTGAGATCAACAGTCTCCTGTGCTCTGAGAGACCATACCTGACCAGCAATAAACTCAGCTCTTTGTCTCTTTTTTTTAGAAATGGTCTTGCTCTGTTGCCCAGGCTGGAGGGCAGTAGCACAATCACAGCTTACTGCAGCCTTAACCTTCTGGGCTTAAGCCAATCCTCCTACCTCAGCCTCCCAAGTAGCTGGGACTACAGGCTTATGCCACTACGCTGGCTAGTTTTTGTATTTTTAGTAGAGTCAGGGTTTTGCCATGTTGCCCAGACTGAGCTCTGTCTTTTTATGTCAGATATTGAATGGTGGTGTCATCATGCTTTGATGAAGTAATTTCCTTATATATCATACTATCCATAATTGCTGATGAATTAAATATTTACATGTGAAAAACAGAAAATTTAAACTTTTGTGGGAAAGTATGAGACAACAGTTAATACCTTAGGTTAGTTAAATATTTCATAAATCAGGTTTCAGTCATAAAGGAAAATAAGGATATTTTCATCTTATAAAAATTCAAAACTCACCAATGCAGCACCTCATTTGGATGTATTTGGAGTCTTGGAAGCTTGACTGCCCCATGTTCCCCTACAAATGGACCCTGAGAGCTTGTTTGGAGGTTCTAGCAGGAGAGTACAGCTACTCTTATATCCTTGACTGAAGACTGTCCTCCTCTATCAGGGATGATTGTCCTCTTTGATGGTCATTCTGTTCAACTGAGCATGCAGCTTCAGGAGTGATCCACATGAAATGGTGAGGGAAGAAGGGGACACCCACCTAGCCAGCCAATTCAGCCAAATCAACCCTGGCTATCAACGGGGTGACAGATACCACAGCCAGACAGCCCTCATATCTGACAATTGTATTTTGATATAAAAATTTATGTGGTTTGCCAGTCAGAATGGCCATTATTAAAAAGTCAAGAAACAACAGATGCTGGTGAGGTTGTGGAGAAACAGGAATGCTTTTCCACTGTTGGTGGGAATGCAAATTAGTTCAACCATTGTGGAAGTCAGTGTGGTGATTCCTCAAAGATCTAGAACTGGAAATACCATTTGACCCAGCAATCCCATTACTGGATATAAACCCAAAGGAATATAAATCATTCTATTACAAAGATACATACATGCATATCTTCATTGCAACACTATTCACAATAGCAAAGACACAGAATCAACCTAAATGTCCATCAATGATAGATTGGTTAAAGAAAATGTGGTTCATATACACCATGGAATAATATGCAGCCATAAAAAGGAATGAGATCATGTCCTTTGCAGGGACATGGATGAAGCTGGAAGCCATTAGCCTTGGCAAACTAACACAGGAACAGAAAACCAAACACCGCATGTTCTCACTTATAAGTGAGAGTTGAGCAATGAGGACACACGGACAGAGGGAGGGGAACAACACACACTGGCGCCTATTGGGGGGTGGGGTGGTAGAGGGAGAACATTAGGAAAAGTAGCTAATGCATGCCGGGCTTAATACCTAGGTGATGGGTTGATAGATGCAGCAAACTACCATGGCACACGTTTACCTGTGTAACAAACCTGCACATCCTTCACATGTATCCCAGAACTAAAAGCAAAAATTAAAATTTTTTTTAAAAATCTGTGGTTTCTGTTGATACAAGTACTGATAATTCCACTGTGGTTTGTTGCCCATATGTTTTATGAAAGAAAATGCTTGTCTCAAGTAAAGTTTAGTGAAAAGAAAGATGCATATTTTTCCTGTCCAAGTTCATGGACCTCTCTGAATTACACACAAAATTCCAATGGTTCTGTGGACCTCAGGTTAAGAATCAGGTTCAGACAGAAATCTGGACTAGAGATATTTTAGATTCTCATCATGAAGATAGTGAGTAAAGCCATAGGGATAGACGTAATTGTACATAATAATTAGAAAGGGAGTTCCTAAGGAACACTAATATTTAAGAGACAGGCAGAGGAAAAGACGGCAGTAAGAGAAAACGAGATGTAATGTTAGAAAAGTAAGAGTAAAATTAGGAGAGACTGGGGTCACAGAAGTTATAGAAGGGAACAGTTTCAAGAGAAGGAAATGGTTATCAGTATCACCAGTGTAAGAGAAATTAAGAAGACAAGGACAAAGAGTGATCCCTTAGATTTAGCAAGGGAGACCACGGATGACTTAGACAAGAACTGGTGTCTATAGGGTGGAAGAGGAAGAAGTCAGCAATAGCTTGAGGGATGAATGGGAGAAAGAAGAGACAGAAAGTAGACAACCCTTTCCAGAGACTTAACCTTAAAGATGCAAAGAGAGAGAAATGGAGTGATTGCTAGAGGAGATCTATAGGGTCAAGAAGGAGAAACTCAAATATGTTTAAATGCAGGTAGAGAAGACCCCATAAAGAGTGACAGATTAAGGTACATGTGGTGGTTAAGTGTGCAGACTCTGGGATCTCACTGTCTTGCTCCACACCACTTTTTATTTGTGTTACTTTGGATAAATTTCACCTTTTGTAAATGGAGATAAAAACAGCACCTATCTCAACAGGATTATTCAGAGGATTTCATAAAAAGTGTATAGAACAGTGTATGGTACATAGTAAGCCTCAGTAAATGTCAGTTATTTCTATTTGTATATTTTAAAAAGAGATTATTGATGATAAGTCCCTGAGGGGGCAGTAGGGATTGATGTTTGGGTCATCTATTGCTGTGCAATAAACTACTGCAAAATTTGGTGGCTTAAAACACAGTTCATTATTATCCCTCATGCTTTTGTGTATTGACTAGGCTCCGCAGAATAGTTCTCTTGGGGTCTCATGCTGTGACCATTAGAATGGTGTCTGAGGCTGTAGCCAACTGAAGGTTCAATAGGATTGGACATTGAAAATGGCTCATTCACATATCCATTGCCTTGATGTGTCTGTCTGTTTCATGATGATACTCAGCCCGCTTTCCCTTCTCTAAGAGGCTCATTCTCCAGAGCCTCTTCATGTGGCCTGGGCATTTCTTAGCATGGTGATCTGTGGGTAGACACACTTCCCATATGGCCACTTGTTCCAAGAGGCAGGAAGCAGAGGTTCCAGGCCAGTTAAGGGGCTACTCACAGCACAACTGTCCATCAGCAACATCTGGGGCGACTGCAGAAGAGACCGATTCTAATTCTGATTCTGATTCAGAAAGTGTTGAGTGATGCCTGACATTGCATTTTTAGTAAACTCTACACAGGTGGTCCTAATGCACAGCCAGGCTTTAACATTACAGGGCTAGGAAACTAGAGGGGAACATAAATTGCCCCAGTTAGCTCTCAGCATCAACCTGCTCTTACCCTTCCTCATCAAACTTTCCTTTCCTTTTAAATATTATAAATGTCCTTTTTCAATTTCATGGTTCTTTCCTCACTGTGAATCATTCCTTTATTTTAGTACAATATTTCTAAAAGGAGAACACCCCTTTTTTTCTCAGTAATTTGGAACTATCAAATCAAACAAATTCAAAGTTAAACATGGATTTTTACAAACAGAGTTTGCAAATAAATCAAAACTGCAAAACTCAATAGAATTAGGACACTAGAAAAAAACTGTAGAGGCCGGGCGCGGTGGCTCAAGCCTGTAATCCCAGCACTTTGGGAGGCCGAGACGGGTGGATCACGAGGTCAGGAGATCGAGACCATCCTGGATAACACGGTGAAACCCCGTCTCTACTAAGAAATACAAAAAACTAGCCGGGCGAGGTGGCGGGCGCCTGTAGTCCCAGCTACTCTGGAGGCTGAGGCCGGAGAATGGCGTGAACCCGGGAGGCGGAGCTTGCAGTGAGCTGAGATCCGGCCACTGCACTCCAGCCTGGGCTACAGAGCGAGACTCCGTCTCAAAAAAAAAAAAAAAAAAAAACTGTAGAAATTAATTTTTGTGTATGTGCTTAAAATGTCTATTGTATTTTACATGACACATTCTTACCAGAGAAATGACACTCTAAAACAAAGAGATTAACACATCCAAATCTGGTTCAGAAAGCCAGGATTCATAGCCTTAGAGTAGAGGTTCCCAAAGGATTAACTTTTCTGGGTTTGCTTTATAATTTTGGCAGTAAATGTAAAACATTTAAAGTTCATCTGAAGGGACTATTTTGGTGTAAATATTGGAGAATATGACAAAATTCATGATGCAATATGCATCCTTTTGTTCAAAGCAGTAATTCAGGTCAAATTACAAAATGCAGTAGGATCTCAATATGAATGAGAGGCACCTGTGACTTTGAGGCAACGAAGATAAAAACAGCTGAAAAGACTCCTGCTCAGCAGCATCAGAGTAATTTCCTCAAAATCTTTCAGTAGTCTCACATTTCACTTTGGGCCAAGCAGCAGAATTGGGAAAGTGGTTAGAAATGATCAATGAGCAAGTAATGCCAAGGAAACTGAATGGCCTGGAAGGAAACTGGGAAGTTTCCCAGTAACAGAAGAAAGTCAGTAAAATAGAGTTTGAAGGTAGAATGCAGGGCACGGAGATGAACAATGCCTGGGGCAAGGCAAAATAATGCACAAAAAGTCAAATGGGGCCAGCCAGAAAAGGCATGTGCAAGAAAAGTAGGACAATAAGAGCATGAGTTCTGCCAGATCGAAATGGAAAACATATTTATACATGTCTTTCAGAGGTGAGCCAGGTTTTTAGAATTTATTTTGAAGACCCAAGAGTATTTGGGGGATGGGGTGGGGGGGGGGTGGAGGGAATAGAAGAATATTTAAGAAAGTACAGAATTATAGAAATTTAATTAAGCAATGATTATTGAAGTGGTAGAATAAATTTCTTAACATGTTATTGTACTTTCTTTAAAAAATAAAAGGTTTTTTCTCTTTGAAGAGAAAATAACTCAAGGATTAAGACATAATCCGCCCAGGCTCTGAGTTGTGAGTGGGTGTTAGGCTGCAGAGAGAATCCACAGAGTTAGCAGCTATTGGGAAATATTTATTTCTCCCTGAGTAATCATGCACCAGCCAGATTTCCAGCAGGTTACTAAAAAGGCTGCAATGATTCTCTAGAGTCTTCTCCTTTCAGTTGAGAAAAGAACCTAGCTCCTCACCATCTCCTTTTTAAAGGTGTCTGAATGTTGAAGCAGGATCTCAGATTACAGCTGATTGCAGCAGTGGGAGGTCAGCTATTCACTCCTGGAGTTTACCAGCCTGAGTTCATACTACAGGAGCTGTTGCTCTCCACCAAGCACAAAGATGTCTCCTGCCAAAGGGAAAAATTTAGCTGACTATGGAGCAACAGGGAAGAACTTCTTTAGACTCCATTGCAGAAGTCCAATTCTTAGTGAAACTATTGTAAGTACAGGCTGTTTTATTAAAAAAAAAATGCCTGCCTGTTGTTATTTAAATTTTTAATAAAAATTTTTGTTGATACATACTAATGGTATATATTTATGGGGTATACATTGTGTTGATTGGTCACTTACAGGATTTGAGGAGGCACACTAAGTGGATACACATATTACCACATTACAGAACCATCAAAGTAACATAAAATATCTAAAGTCAAATAGAGAGAGGGTGAAAATGAGAGAAATACAAACTAAGAATTGTTACGATAGAGCTCTTAAATTAGCTCAACTTCTTGGCAGCCAAAACATGATGGGCTATGTCATTCTCATCATGGCCTGATAAAATTAAGCACACTAGTTCCTCAGGAAAGACAAGATTTCCTCAGACTCTAAATTCACAGTAGAATAGACTCCACCTCCTAGATAACTCTCAAATTCTCCTGCTCCTATCCTCAGTGTCACAGATCCAGTCCAAAATACCAGCAGCTCTCATCTAGATTACTTTGGCAGTGTCCAATCAGTGTCTTCAGATCCTGGTACAGTCTCCACACCACCACAAGAGTGGTCCTTTTAAAATGCAAATATGATCATATCTCATTGCTGTGAAGACAAAATCCAAAATCCTGAGTGCTGCATGCAAGACCCAGCATGATGTGGTTCCAGCCTACTTCTCCACCCTAGTGACAACAAACACTTAGGCAAATGCTCTGCTCGGCAGGATCACATTTCCTTATCGTCTCCCCTTTAATTGCTAGCTCACATTCTCTATTATTTTACACCCGACGTACAGGTTTTACCCATCTGACCCTGAAGTCGTTCGACTTTTTGAGGTTGTTCTTTTTTGGCGGCCAGATTTCAGCACAGGCCAAAGTGTTTTTTGTTTTTTTTTTGTTTTTGTTTTGTTTTGTTTTGTTTTTTTGAGACGGAGTTTTGCTCTTGTTGCCCAGGCTGGAGTGCAATGGTGCAATTTCCGCTCACCGGAACCTCCGCCTCCCAGGTTCAAGCAATTCTCCTGTCTCAGATTCCCGAGTAGCTGGGATTACAGGCATGCTGGCCTAATTTTTTTTTTTTCTTTTAGTAGAGACGGGGTTTCTCCATGTTGGACAGGCTGGTCTCGAAATCGCGACTCAGGTGATCCGCCGGCCTCCGCCTCCCAAAGTGCTGGGGTTAGAGGGATGAGCCACCGCTCCCGGCCTTCCAAAGTGGTTCTTCAAGGAACTTCAGCAAAATGGCCTGAGCCTATTTAGGCATCCTCAATTATTATGCTCTTTTTCTTAAACATGAGTAGCCTCTAATATCTAATTAAGCTGATTAGGGGATATAGAGCTATCCCCATAACTCTACTGCCAGGCATGAAAACAAGGGTCAAACTGAATTTTATGATATATTTAAACATTTATGTGCTAGCAGGCAAAGAAACAGTCATATAACGTTTTGTAAACTTCGTGAGGTTCAGCTCTTGGTCCTTCCAAGTTTCTACCCTGTATAAAAGGTTCACTTGAGGAAATGTGACAATGTTCCAACATGAGATGCTAACATCATAGCTCAGTTTAGACAACAATTCTCTAAGTCAGTGATTGAACACAGGACTGATTCAGAATTAAGCCTTCTTTTCCATTCAGGAAGGTATAAGCTTTCATGTAAAAATAAAAATATTTTTCTCCACATCTCTAATACCACTTATTTATCCAATGGGAAAAAATAATTTATTATGTCAGTAGTGGTAACTAAAAAACCCTCCAGTGTTAATTGAAGTTAAAGATAACCAAAGTGCTTTTGGTAGCCTCTTCTGGATTACTGGCTTTTGGTTAAATATCAACTAACCAGCCCTGAGGTATGTATAACCTAAAAATAAATTATGCGCCTTTATAGATCCATTTCTTAGGCTAAAGTATTTAAAGTAAAATACTAACCACATTACAGATATATACCATTCCAAAGAACTACAGTAATACTAAAAGATAACTAAAGTAGAACATAGAAAATGCAGAAAAATGGATTTTTACATCTCTTATACATGCTATCAAGTATAATTTTTTCTCACCTGTATTTTTGACAGAATTCAGAGAGACATCAGTTCAAGACTGAATTCTCAAGCAGATATTCTCCTATGTAGGCTAAAAAATGATCGGTTTGCTTTGTACACCAAATATACTGGTAGAAAAGTTGATATTTAACTATAAAAATCTGGGAGAATGACTTGTGCTTTTGGTTGAAAAGAGCACTAAACTGTAAGTTGCAAGACTTTCCTAGAGTAGAGGGTTGATATTGCTCAAGGCAGCACAGACATCTGACAGTTTTGGCCTGGGATATTTTAAGGATAAATGCTCTTGTTTGGTCTTGATGAGAAAAGAAGTTTGCTTAGAATGTCTTATTTTGAACATTACTTCCAATTGGACAATTTCCTATCAAGTTGATTTTTGCAGAATTATTACAGAAATTATTCTGGTTATTACAGAAGTTACTTAGGGCCTACATTTTATCATTATCAACTTCAACATTGACAGCACATCATATGCAATGATGTATTTATCAAATGATTTCTAGGTATAAAGCTATGTATTAGATTATAGGGGTTTACAGAATATGTCAAAAATATGAACTTTGAGGATCTTTTAGTAAAAGTAAATTTAAATTTTGCTTCCTTAAGCAAATGTTTCCTAAGACTCTTATACACAATCTCTATTAAGCAATCATTTGGTGAAGAGGGAAAGTGTATGCAAGAACTGTCTATTCATGATTCCAAAATATGTATTATTTAATTCAAAAAAGTGTATGTATTTATGAGGAAGATTTTTATTAATGTAAAAATAACTATTACACTTTTAATATCACATTAAAAAACAGTCAAATCTGACAGGCTAGATTTATAGATGTTGACTCTCTCCTGCTCCAAAACCATTACACATACATATATTTACGTAAATATTCAGATGTTTGCTATTATGTAGACAAATACCTGGGGGCTTTAATTTATTTCATTTCATTTTATTTGTCTTATACAGAATGATTTCCATTGCTTTAAAAATGATATACACTTGCATATACATGTACATATATAGATAGACATGAACTTGCCTTCGTATACATGGAAGATGTCTGGAAAACAATATAAAAAACTGTTAGTGGAAGTTACTTTCAGGAAATAATTTGTAGGTGATGAAGGACTTTGTTTTGCCTATTTTTATTTTGGAAATTAGACAAATATATATGAATGCAAGAGAATAGTTTAATGAGCCAACCTACCATTATCCAGCTTCAGCAATCATGCATTCCTTATTGCTCTTGTTCTGTTTCATTTATCACTTGCCAAACCCTGTGGATTATTTTGTTTTTGTTTTGTTTTTTAATAAAGAATATATTTTATTAGCTTGTACTAACATTATCATATTACAAAGGCAATTTAGGGGAAGACTGCTCCTTTCAATACTTGAATAATCTGAAACAACACATACAGAACTATGCATTTTTAAAAATCCTCATTTGGATAACAAAAAAAAAGACAAGTTAAACAACAAAAGAACTTCTCCTTTCTCACATATGGATATTGAAGTGGACCTAATTTGTTTTTCATTTTAAAAGCTCCCCAAAACAAAAGCAGCTTAAAACCTAATTAAAATAAATAAAAAATGTGTTTACTAAACTACTGGTTTACTAAGCTACTGACACCATTTGCTGTTGTTTTGATGCAGGTTCTTCTGTCTGTTTCTTCTCTTGCTCGTTTCACTAGTCTAGTTGCACCATTTTCATCCTGTTCACCATCATTAGCAGATTTAGTTTTTTTTTTTTTTTTTTGAGATGGAGTCTCGCTCTGTCACCCAGGCTGGAGTGCAGTGGCCGGATCTCAGCTCACTGCAAGCTCCGCCTCCCGGGTTCACGCCATTCTCCTGCCTCAGCCTCCCGAGTAGCTGGGACTACAGGCGCCCGCCACCTCGCCCGGCTAGTTTTTTGTATTTTTTAGTAGAGACGGGGTTTCACCGTGTTAGCCAGGATGGTCTCGATCTCCTGACCTCGTGATCCGCCCGTCTCGGCCTCCCAAAGTGCTGGGATTACAGGCGTGAGCCACCGCGCCCGGCCAGATTTAGTTTTTTTAAACTTGAAACGTACTTTTCCTTTAGCAGACCCAGGCCAGACAGCTTAATTACCTGTTCCTCTTCCTTTAAATCTGCAACGTTTTGACTTCTATTTGTTTAGGGATTCTTGTGTTGGTCTTCTAAGATTTTTTTCAATGCTTCTTTTTCCACCTCTCCTTCTAGTACTTCCCAATTCACTTCTTTGTTCCTTAATTGTAGGTTACCATTACTCGTGTCTTTGGCTTTACCCAATACTTCCTTGGCATTTACTTTAATTAGAATTATACATCCCCTGTTCTGCTCCTCTGACAAGGTCTATTCATTTTATTTCACCATGATTTGAGAAAAGAATGTGTAACTCTTCTCTACACGTCTGATCATCTAAGTCACCTGAAAATTTCAGCAAGCATCCAATCTTCTTCTAGATATTTCATTTCAGCATCTTCTTCTAACTTTTGTTTTTCTTCTCACTCTTTGTTAGCTCTTAATTTAGCTTCCACTTCATTTTGTTCTCTTTCTTCTTTTTTTTTTTTTTTTTTTTTTGTGTGTGTGTGTGTCAAAGTAATCTTCCTTGAAAAGTATTAGCAGGTCTGTGCTTTTGTATTTCTGGCCAGGGGTCTCTACAAATTTCTTGGCAGATTCAATGCTACCAAACATAGCAAAAACTGATCCCTTAAATGCTTTATGCAATGTTCCTCTCATCTGAATATTGTACTTGACCTTTATCTTTTAGCCATTCTTTTATGTCATCATGAGTTGCATCAGTTGGGAAGCCGTTGATATAAACAGATCTGTTTTTACATCAGTTTTAGACTCATCAGTCATTTCTGGGAGGGGCTTGCTTGAAGACCTTCTGAATTTAGTTTTATCTTCACTGATTTCCATGAGTTCTGCCTTGGATTTTCTAAGTGCTTCTGCAGTTACAGTAAAGTCTATTATTAGATGACTTGACCTGTTGAATTTCATTATCTTCAAAGGTACCCAGCTTTCAATCATAGTGCACTGCAGCCTCAAACTCCTGGGGTGAAGAGATCCTCCCACCTCAGCCTCTGTAGTAGTTGGGGCTATAGATGTTCACCATAGAACAAAATATGCCAGGGCCGAGTGCAGTGGCTCATGCCTGTAATCCTAGCACTTTGGGAGACCAAGGAAGGAGGGTCACTTCTGGCCAGGAGTTTGAGACCAGTCTAGTTAATATAGTGAGGCCCAGTCTCTCTATATAAATAAAATAAAATATTCAACAACTTCTCCATATCATCAAATACTTAATCGATGTTCAAATTTCCCTAATTACCTCATGCCTTTTTATCATTATTTTATTCTAATCGTGATCCAAGCCAAGTCTATCTGTTGCATTTAATTGATTTAGATCTCTTTTTAATCTGTAACAGTTCCCTCTTTTTTTTTTCTTCATTTATTTAACAATGAAGTCAGTTATTTGTTGTGTAGAATGTCTCACATTCTGGATTTTAGAGATTGTATACCTGAGGAGTTACTTAATATGTTAATATGTTTCTCTATTTCCTGCATTTCCTGTAGAGGTTTGATCAAAATATATAACTGCCAAGAAATTTGTGTGTGTGTGTGTGTGTGTGTATATATATATACACACATATATATATATATATATTTTTTTTTTTTGGGGGGGGGGTCTCATTCTGTCACCCAGGCTGGAGTGCAGTGGCACAATCTTGGCTCACTGCAACCTCCACCTCCTGGGCTCAAGCGATCCTCCCACCTCAGCCTCCTAAGTAGCTGGGATTACAGGTATGTACCACCATGCTGGGCTAATTTTTGTATTTTTTGGTAGATATGGGGTTTTGTCATGTTGCCCAGGCTGGTCTTGAACTCCTGGACTCAAGTGATTTCCCTCCTCGGCCTCCCAAAGGGATTACAGGGGTGAGCCACTGTACCCAGCCAGATTAAAGATTTATTTCAATGTTTTTGGCAAAATTTATTTCAGAGGTTGGGATCTGGTTAGTCTAGAATGGTCTCAGTTGGATCAATTGAGCTCTACTCCATGTTGTCTCTCCTCTTTCAGGGGGTGACCCTAGGTTTATTCCCATAGAGATTGCAGGGTGTTCAAGGAAGGCTGATATTGTTTAGTTACCCTCATGCTGTTTTCATGATAGTGAGTTCCCAAAAGATCTAATGGTTTTATAAAGAGATTTTCCCCTTTACTTGGCACTTCTCCTTACTGCCACCATGTGAAGAAGGACGTGTTTGCTTCCCTTTCCACCATGATTTTAAGTTTCCTGCGGACTCCCCAGTCCTGCGGAACTGTGAGTCAATTAAACTTCTTTCCTTTATAAATTACCCCATTTTGGACAGTTCTTTATAGCAGTGTGAGAATGGACTAGTACTGTAAATTGGTACTGAGTAGTGGGGTGCTGCTATAAAGATACCCCAAAATGTGTAAGCAACTTTAAAACTTGGTAACAGGTAAAAGTTGGAACAGTTTGAAGGGCTCAGAAGAGAGGAAAATGTGGGAAACTTTGGAACTTCCTAGAGACTTCTTTAACCAAATGCTAATAGTGATATGGACAATGAAGTCCAGGCTGAAGTGGTCTCACATGGAGATGAGGAACTTCTTGGTAACTGGAGTGTATTATTCCCTTTTCATGCTGCTGATAAAGACATGCCGGTACTGGGAAGAAAAAGAGGTTTAATTGGACTTATAGTTCCACATGGCTGGGGAGGCCTCAGAATCATGGTAGGAGGCAAAAGGCACTCCTTACATGGTGGAGGCCAGAGAAAATGAGAGAGATGCAAAAGTAGAAACCCCTGATAAAACCATCAGATCTCATGAGACTTATTCGCTACCATAACATTATGGGAGAAACTGCCCCCATGATTCAAATTATGTCCCACCGGGTCCCTCCCACAATACATGGGAATTATTGGAGTACAGTTCAAGTTGAGATTTGGGTGGGGACACAGAGCCAAACCATATCATGGAGTAAATGTGACTCTTGCTATGCTTTAGAAAAGAGACTAGTGGCATTTTGCCCCTGCCCTAGATATCTGAAGAACTTTGAACTTGAGAGAGGCAATTTAGGGTATCTGGTGAAAGAAATTTTTAAGTGGCAAAGCCTTCAAGAGAAAGCAGAGCATAAAAGTTTGAAAAATTTGCAGCCTGATGATGCACTAGAAAAGAAAACCTCATTTTCTGGGGAGAAATTCAAGCCAGCTGCAGAAATTTGTATAAGTAATGAGGAGCTGAATGGTAATCACCAAGACAATGGGAAAAATGTCTCCAGGGCATATCAGAAACCTTCACAGCAGCCCCTCCCATCATAGGCCCAGAGGCCTCAGAAGGAAAAATGGTTCTGTGGACCAGGACCAGGGCCCCCCCAGCTCTGTGCAGCCTTAGGACGTGATGCCCTGTATCCCAGCTGCTTCAGCTCCAGTCATGGCTAAAAGTTGCCAACATACAGTTCAGGCCATTGCTTCAAAGGGTGCAAGTCCTAAGCCTTGGCAGTTTTCACTTGGTGTTGGGCATGTGGGTGCACAGAAGTTCAAGAATTGAAGTTTGGGAACCTCTGCCTAGATTTCAGAGGATATATGGAAATGCCTGGATGTCTAGGCAGAAGTTTGTTGCAGGACCGGAACTCTCATGGAGAGCCTCTGTTAGGGTGGTGCAGAAGGGAAATGTGGGGTCGGGAGCCACCCTACAGAGTCTCTACTGGGGCACTGCCTTGTGGAGCTATGAGAAGAGGCCACCATCCTGCAGACTCCAGAATGGTAGATCCATTGACAGCTTGCATCGTGTGCCTGGAAAAGCCACAGACATTCAATGCCAGCCATGAAAGAAGCTGAGAGCAGGCTGTATCCTGCCAAGTCACAGGGTTAGAGTTGCCCAAGGCCATGGGAGCCCTTCTGTCACATCAGTGTGACCTAGATATGAGACATGGAGTCAGAGGAAATCATTTTGAAACTTTAAGGTTAATGACTGCCCTATTGGATTTGGGACTTGCATAAGGCCTGCAGCCCCATTGTTCCGGCAAATTTCTCCCATTTGGAATGGGTGTATTTACCCAATGCCTGTACCCCCATTGTACCTAGGAAGTAACTAACTTGCTTTTCAATTTTACAGGCTCATAGGCAGAAGGGATTTGCCTTGTCTCAGATGAGACTTTGGACTTGGACTTCTGTATTAATGCTAGAATGAGTTAAGACTTTGGGGAACTGTTGGGAAGGTATAATTAGTTTTGAAATGTGAGAATATGAGAATTATATGGTTTGTCTGTGTCCTCACCCAAATCTCATCTTGAATTGTAATTCCCATCATCCCCACATGTCGTGGGAAGGACTCACTGGGAGGTTATTGAATCATGGGAGTGGTTATCCTCATGCTGTTCTTGTGACAGTGAGTGAGTTCTCACGAGATCTGTTGGTTTTATAAGGGGCTTTTCCCCCTTTGCTCAGTACTTCTCCTCCCTGCCACCATGTGAAGAAGGACATGTTTGCTTTCCCTTCTGCCATAATTGTGTTTCCTGGAGCCTCCACAGCCCTGCAGAACTGTGAGTCAATTAAACCTGTTTCCTTTATAAATTATTCAGTCTTGGGCAGTTCTTTATAGCAGCATGAGAACAGACTAATACAAAGGCAGAAGAAACTCACAAGTGCTTTGTCAAGCCCTTGCTTACTGTCTGTTGGCCAAAGGAAGTCACATGACTGAGTTCAAAGTTGGAGTGTGAGACACTGGATGCATAGAGGTCACTAACCGGGGCCTTTAAAAGCTAACATACAATACAGTTATCAGGTTGTCTATTTTGTCATATTAAATTGATCAGTAGATTCAAGTGTTGCCTTCTCAATATGCCAACTTTCAGGTAATGATGATACACCAATTCTATCATTACTTCTGCATTTATTGGTCTACACTTAAATTCTTCTGTAAAGGAGCACTTACCCCCTATAAATTATTTGCTTATGCTAAAATACACAATGAACATGTATTTACATGTATTTGTTATTTTCATAGTAGTGAATTGGTACCATAGCATTCCAAGGGAGCTAATGAGTTTTTTTTAAAAAAATTATCATTTTCGACTCATGGATTTTTAACCTACTTGAGGTATTTTGGTCCATTATAGTCATTATTCCTTTTCATACTTGATATGGTTTGGCTCTGTGTCCTCACCCATATCTCATCTTGAATCGTATTCCCATAATTCCCATGTGTTATGGGAGGGACCCAGTGGGAGATAACTGAATCATGGGGGTGGTTTCTCCCATACTGTTCTCATGGTAGTAAATAAGTCTCACAAGATCTGATGATTTGATAAGGGAAACATGTTTAGCTAGGTTCTCATTCTCTCTCTTGCCTGCTGCGATGTAAGATGTGCTTTTTGCCTTATGCCATGATTCTGAGGCCTCTCCAGCCACGTGGCACCGTAAGTCCAATGAAATTTCTTTCTTTCGTAAATTGCCCAATCTTGGGTATGTCTTTATCAGTAATGCGAAAACAAACTAATACAATACTCAAGCTGCCCCATCTTGTCCTAGTGGCAGTACCTTCAATTGGGCTCCTGTGTCTTTTTGATGTGATCCCAGATAGCTTTCTTGCTTCCTTATATGGCTAGATCTTCCAAGCTCATCCTGCTGCAGAGGTGGATTCAGCTGTTTCTCCAGAGAGTCCTGTTTCCTTTTACTGGGGAATATTTAAAGACCACACAATATGGGTTCTAGGAGATAGGAGGGTTAAACAACAGATTCTGTGTGAACAACATTACAGTCTTGCAAATGTGGTAGACATGTAGGTGTAATTTGTTTGTTTTCTTTTGTAATATACTAACCTCCACTTCATTCTTCTGGGAACAGCATTTCATCTTTTGGGAAATTGGTTTTTTCTCACTTTAGTCATTTGTTTTTAGTCATCATACTCTTCCTCTCTAGGTCTAAGCACAGGCATGTCACCAAAGTCCTCTGCTAGAATCTTTTGAACTGGAATAGGAGAAAGAATTAAGTTACTAACAAAATTTTGAGAGGTGCTGGAGCTGTCCGTTAGCCGTAATGTCTACTGTGTGTAGGAAGCTGGTTTCATATCCCATATGGTTTGGCTCTGTGTCCCCACACAAATCTCATGTTGAATTGTAGTTCTCAATGTTGGAGGAGGGACCTGGTGGGAGGTGATTGGATCATAGGGGCAGATTTCCCCCATGCTGTTCTCCTGATAGTGAGTTCTCACAAGATCTGATGGTTTAAAAGTGTGTGGCACTTCTCCTCTTGTGCACTTTCTCTCTTCTGCTACCATGTGAAGAAGGTTCTTGTTTCCCCCTTCACCTTCTACCGTGATTGTAAGTTTCCTAAGGCCTTGCAATCATGCTTCCTATACAGCCTGTGGAACTGAGTCAATTAAACCTCTTTTCATAAATTACCCAGTCTCTGGTAGTTCTTTATAGCTGTGTGAGAACAGACTAATGTAACATCCTTGGTGAATTCAGTGTCTATGGGGATATTTCATCTATTGTCTCCACCTCAGATATCTCTTTGTCAAACGTATTGGCTTGGACTTGTTGCCACTTTAGCCTCTCACTCCCATTACCATTATCTTAGAATGTTTCATTAACTGGAACTGCTCTGCTTCTGAAATTGTAACATTTGCAGCCACCTCACTGATCACAATCATTTCTTTCACCAGTGCTCTCACTTTGGCATTTATGATTCACAAATTTTATACCCTACTGAGATTGCTGGTCCCCTTATTTCTCAGGGTTTCTCCTATCTTCCCTTTCCAGTCTACCCTACAAAATGCATATCTTTACTCATGCTCATTGCTCCTGG
Organism: Macaca mulatta; assembly: GCF_049350105.2. NCBI lineage: Eukaryota > Metazoa > Chordata > Mammalia > Primates > Cercopithecidae > Macaca > Macaca mulatta. The sequence continues at coordinate 52,081,694 of NC_133416.1, read as the reverse complement.
GTTATTTTTCAAGAGCCTGCCTGCAGAACTGTTACTATGAAACAGTCCAACTCTCCCTTCTAGTCTTGGGTCCTTTTCGAGAAAAGTACACAATAGTATGTGCCTATTAAAAAGCCACTAAAAATTCATGGTCTGAGGCCTCAGCTGAGATCTACTGTGTTATCTGGCACTTTCCTCTCTGATATGGTTAGGTTTTGCGCTCCCATCCAAATCTCATCTTGAATCGTGAATCCCATAATCCCCAGTTGCAGAGGGATAGACCTGGTGGGAGGGGGCGCTGTTCCCCATGCTGTTCTCTTGATAGTGTGAGTTTTCACGAGATCTGATGGTTTTATAACTGTCTGATAGTTCCTCCTTCTCACGCTTGCTCTCTCTCATCTGCTGCCATGTTAAGATGTGCCTCAGGAGCTGGCCGCGGGGCCGCTGCTCTGCCATTGGTTGAGGCGCAGAGCGAAGTGAAGGGCTGCCCAGGTGAGGCCAGGCTGACGGAAAAAGATGGATACTACTATACTGAATATGCAGAATCTGTTTGAGCAGCTTGTGCGTGGGGCGGAGATTCTCAGTGAAGGAAACGAACTGCAATTTATCCAGCTGGTGAAGGACTTTGAGGATTTCTTTAAAAAGTGGGAGAGGACTGACTATGAGCTGGGGGAAATACAAGGATCTTTTGATAAAAGCAGAGACTGAGTGAAATGCTCTGGATGTTAAGCTGAAGCATGCATATAATCAGGTGGATGCAGACATCCAAACGGAGAGCTGAGGCTGACTGCCAAAAGCTGGAATGACAGATTCAGCTGATTCGAGAGATGTTCATGTGTGACATATCTGGCCAACTAAGCGGGGAGCAAAAATCAGCTTTGGCTTTTCTCAACAGAGGCCAACCATCCAGCAGCAAGCTGGGAACAAAAGACTATCAATCATCGATGAATCTGGTTCCATTTTATCAGATATCAGCTTTGACAAGACTGATGAATCACTGGATTGGGACTCTTCTTTGGTGAAGACTTTCAAGCTGAAGAAGAGAGAAAAGAGGCGCTCTAGTAGCCGACAGTTTGTTGATGGTCCCTCTGGACCTGTAAAGAAAATCCGTTCCATTGGCTCCACAGTAGACCAGGGGAATGAATCCATAGTTGCAAAAACTACCGTGACTGTTCCCAGAGATGGCGGGCCCATCAAAGCTGTGTCCACTATTGAGACTGTGCCATATTGGATCAGGAGCCAAAGGAAAACAGGTACTTTACAACCTTGGAACAGTGACCCCACCCTGAACAGCAGGCAGCTGGAGCCAAGAACTGAGACAATGTGGGCACGCCAGAGAGTAACAGAGGGATGTACCTGCATGACTTTGTCTCTAAGACGGTTATTAAACCTGAATTCTATGTTCCATGTGGAAAGCAGATAAAATTTGGGAAACTATCTCTGAAGTGTGGAGACTGTTGTGTGGTCTGTCATCCAGAATGTCGGGACCACTGTCCCCTTACCTGCATTCGTACTCTGATAGGAACACCTGTCAAGATTGGAGAGGGAATGCTGGCTTACTTTGACCTCTCCAATGATCCCCTCCATTGTTGTGCATTGTGTAAATGAGATTGAGCAGAGAGGTCTTACTGAGACACACCTGTATAGGATCTCGGGCGGTGACCGCACAGTAAAAGCTGAAAGAGAAATTCCTCAGAGTGAAAACCGTACCCCTCCTCAGCAAAGTGGATGATATCCACGCTATCTGCAGCCTTCTAAAAGACTTTCTTCGAAACTTCAAAGAACCTTTCACCTAAACAAAGCTTTTATGGAAGCAGCAGAAATCACAGATGAAGACAACAGCATAGCTGCCATGTACCAGGCTGTTGGTGAACTGCTCCAGGTCAACAGGGACACACTGGCTTTCCTCACGATTCACTTGCAGAGAGTAGCTCAGAGTCCACACACTAAAATGAATGCTGCCAATCTGGCTAAAGTCCTTGCCCTATAATAGTGGCTCATGCTGTGCCCAATCCAGACCCAGTTACAATGTTACAGGACATCAAGTGTCAACTCAAGGTGGTCAAGCGCCTGCTTTCCTTGCCCCTGGAGTATTGGAGTCAGTTCACCATAGTGGAGCAAGAGAACATTGACCCCTTACATGTCATTGAAAACTCAAATGCCTTTTCAACATCACAGACACCAGATATTAAAGTGAGTTTACTGGCATCTGTGACCACTCCTGGACATCAGCTTCTCAAGACTCCTTCATGTAGTTCCCTGTCACAGAGAGTCAGTTCCACCCTCACAAAGAACACTCCCAGATTTGGAAGCAAAAGCAAGTTTGCCACCAACCTAAGACGACAAGGCAACTGCTTTACTTCTTCAATGTTCCAGTGAAGTCACATCTGCCTATTACTCCCAGCACTGACTGACTATAAGAAAGGACACCTGTACTCTCTGCTCTGCAGCCTCCTGTACTCATTACTACCTTTAGCATTCTCCAGGCTTTTATTCAAGTTTAATTTTGCATGAGGGTTTTACTAAAATTACATGTATCTCCCCTTCCTTCTCCTCGAGTCACATAATATCAGTACCTTGTTCCGGTCATTGTTGGGAGCTTTTAGATGAGAGATCTTTCCAAGGGTAGCAGGGTTAGTATGGAATTGATTGTGATTCTTTTGGGGGAAGGGGGGTTATTATCCCTTTGGCTTAAAGTCAAATGCTGCTCATGGAATGAATGATCTTTCTCTAGTTTCATTTATAACTGATTTCCATGAGACAATGACAAAAACCCTACCTATCTGATAAGATTGACTTGTCTCAGGGTGGGAAGTGGGAGGGTGGGGCAAAGAAAGGATTACACCAGAAGATTTAGGATGCCTCCTTTTAAGACCTGGAAATTCTCATTCCCCATTATGAACAGAGCTATAATATGGAGCTTTCATAAAAATGGGATGCATTGAGGACAGAACTAGTGATGGGAGTATGCGTAGTTTTAATCTGGATGATTAGGTCTTTAATAGTGTTGAGTGGCACAACCTTGTAAATGTGAAAGTACAACTTGTATTTATCTCTAATATGCCATTGGCTGAACTTTGGGTTAACTTGGGGTCAAAGTCAGTTTTTGTTTTAAAATTGAATTCATTCTGATGCTTGACCCCCATACTCCCAATCTTGTCCAGTGGAGCCCAACTTCTAAAGATCAATATGTGATCCTTTGGCATCTCTACTAACAATAAAGAATAGGCTATAAGGAAGATGGTAAATATTTTATGTGGTAAGAAAAGCCACAGTCATTTTTTCTTTGCACTTTGGATGCTGAAATTTTCCCATGGAACACAACCACATCTAGACAGATGTTAGGGTTTTCTTTTGTTAAAATTATTCTTAATTTCTGTAAAAATGATTTCCTTCTATAGAATGTTTAACTTTATATTGAGCCTTATCTGTAAAACACCTATTTAGAATAATATTTGGAAAAAAGTAAATGGCTTTTTCAACATGGAAAACAAAACAAAACAAAAAAGATGTGCCTCTTCCCCTCCCGCCATGATTGTTGTAAGTTTCCTGAGGCCTTCCCAACCCTGCAGAACTATGAATCAATTAAACGCCTTTTCTTTATAAATTATCCAGCATTGGGCAGTTCTTTACAGCCATGTGAAAACAGACTAATACATTCATACATTCTCGTCTCAGATGGCTATTCCAGACCTTCCCCTAGCTCCTCTCCTTACTACAGCAGACTCTAGTCTCTTGCCCTCAATCTCAGCTGATGACCTCATTTTAAACTTTCTGTTAACAATTACTCTGATTTGCTTTTAAGTGTCAGACACTGAGCAAGATGTTTTGAATGCATTATCGTATTTACACATCAAAATAGTGCTATGAGTTAGGGATAAATATCCCATTTCACCTAAGAGAGGTTAAACAACTGTCCCATGAGTGTCCAGTATACTTGTATAACAAACCACCCCAATTTATTGGCTTAAAATAATTAACTAGAGTAATTTCTTTTGAGTTCTGAGTCCATTGGCTGGTTCTGCTGCTCTGGACTGGACTCAGTCATGCATCTGCTGTCAGCTGGCAGGTCAGCTGGGATCTTGGGACAATCCTGCTTTGCTCCATGTGGTCTCTTATCTCCTCCCATGGGCTACACCAGGTCTATTTTCACATATTAACAAGAGTTCATGAAAGGAAGTAGAAACACACAAGTGTCCTTCAAGCCTCTGCTTGCTATCCCATGGGATGAAATAAGTCCCATGATTAAGCCCAGAGTCAGAATGGGAGTGAACTACAAAACTGTAGTGGGGAGGGAACTCATAGTTTGGACTATAAATGAAATTGATCTACCACACATAGCTAATCAGTTGTACAGATGAATTTCAAACCCAGATCTCTTAACACAGAGCCCATTTTCTTTCCTCTATACTCACAGCTGCTTCACCAGAAAAAAATCCAGAAATCAGGAGGCAAGAATTCTAATGTTTTTCTTCCCCCTTCTCACAAAGTCTCTCTGAATCCATTTTTATCTCTTTTCTCTCATGTGAGGAAAAGTGTTGCCCCTTCTTTGTTCAATTTTAATTGCCCCACTAGGACTATGGATCCTACTTTTTCCTTCCTCCTCAAGAACTTTGCTTCCTTAAACACCCCCATCTATCCTTAACCTTCAGCCTCTCCTCTGCAGTGCCCCTTTTCTCTCATCATATAAATATCCTTGACTCTTCTTTTAATCACATGATTTCCTTTAGCTTTCCCTTTGTGTTTCTTCAACCTCCCCATTGCCACCTTTTTACCTTCTACTGGCATTCAGCAGTCCACAAACTAGTTTCTGGCTCCCTTGCCCCCATGAAAAGAGGCTCTTGCCCAAGTCACTCATGATCAAGTTATTTATTTTTTTGGTCTGAGGCATTTTTAGAGTTAGTATATTAAGGTCGGTGAGGATAAGCTGTGGAAACCAATTCCTAAATCTTAATGGGATTGCCAATAAAAGCTTAGTTTTCATTTAGGTCATGATCTCCTCATGTATTTGCTTGTTGGCATTCCCTGTGGTGACCTGGGTCCTTAGGCTCCTTTCATCTTGTGGCTCCACCATCTCTTATGGACTTAAGGCCCTCCACTGGAGCTCTGCATCTGGCAGCTGAGGAGCGAAGAGTGTGGAAGATTGTTTGAGTTGTTAGAAGGGGGCAGGGCCAGGGAGAAATTTATCACTTCTACCTTTATTCCATTGGCCATAACACAGCCTGCAAGGAAGGCTGGAACATGCATTGCAGCTGTCTTCCAGTTGGAAAATTAAACTGTTGAGTATACAGCAGTTCTTTACCAAAGTCTGCCATCGTTTCTTTCTGAAACTCTCTCCTGTGTCTTCCATGACACCATTTTCTCTTGGTTTGTCTTCAAATCCTGGCTGTTTATTTTCAGTCTCTCACAGATCTTCTTTTATTCATTTCCTTAAATGTTGGCATCCTGCTGCACTTTGTTCTTAAGTCATTTCTCTTCTCACTAAATATTCTTCCTGGAACATTCCATAAATAACCAGCAGATCTATTTCCATCTTTTTGTTCAGACCCCGATGTAAAACCTGCTGTTCTTCCTTTAAGTCTCCATTTTGGTAAGTGGGCATCTTCTCCAGTCACCAAACCAGAAAATGAAGTGATCCTACATTCTTCTTTATCCTCTGTAACTGAAGGTTTCAGTCTCAGCACTACTGACATTTTGGGCCAGATAATTATTTGTTGCGGGAGAGGTTCTGCACATTGTAGAATGTTTAGCAGCATCCTTGGCCTTTACCTGCTAGATACCAGTAGGGAACCCCTTCCCACATTGTGACAATCCCCAAAAATATCCAGACATTGCCAAATGTCCCCTGGGGAGGGGGAGACTGTCTCCAGTTATCTCCAGTTAAGAACTGCCCTATAAAATCATCCAGTCCTACAGATTCAACCCTGTAGTTCAACATTTTCTTTCTTCATTTATATCTTTTTGCCATTCATTTCATCTTTTTTTTTTTTTTTTTTTGAGACAAAGTTTTACTCTGTCACCCAGGCTGGAGTGCGGTGGCACAATAACAGCTCACTGCAGCCTTGACCTCCTGGGCTAAAGTGATCCTCCGACCTCAGCCTCTCAAGAAGCTGGGACCACAAGAGCATGCCAACACACCCAAATAATGTTTTTGATTTTTTTTGTACAGATGGGGTCTCCCTATGTTGCCCAGGCTGGTCTCAAACTCCTGAGCTCAAGCAATCCTCCCACCTCGGCCTCCCAAAGTGCTAGAATTACAGGTATGAGCCACCTTGCCTGACCCATTTCATTAAATTTCACATAATTTCGCCTCTAGATGTTTCCAATTGCCTCCTCTCTGGCTGTGGCAAGCAAGTTTGCTGAACCAACAGTAATTCTTGACTCAAATATTCGTTGCTACCATGCACTAAAGAAAAATGGAATACTTATTTTTCAGCCTCATTTCCATCTAAGGATAACCAGTTGACACAATGTAGCATGGAATATTAGGTTCATGAAGGGAAGCTAGTTGAACTTAAAGGTTAACAGCAAAGCTTTGGAATCATCCAGCTTGGATCATTGCATCCCAGCCTCATCACTCTGACAATTGTGCCACCTTAGGAAAGTTATTTAAATTCTATGTGCCCCATCAGTAAAACTGGGATAATAGTAGTACCAACCTTATAGTATTATTGTGAAGATAAATGAGTTAATATGTATAAAGTGTTTAATACAGGCATTCCTTGTTTTATTGTTTCATTCCACTTTGCTTCATTGTGCTTCACAGAAATTGCATATTTTACAAATTGAAGATTTGTGTCAACCCTGCAAGGCTATCACTGAGCAAGGCTATCAGTACAATTTTTCCAACAGCATGTGTTCACTTTGTGTCTCTGTGTCACATTTTGGTAATTCTTGCAATATTTTGAAAGTTTTCATTATTATTATATCTGTTATGGTGATCTGTGATCTTTGACATTATTATAATGTCAAATTGTTTGTAATTGTTTGGGGGCACCAAGAACTGTGCCCATATAAGACAGTAAACTTAATAAATGTTGTATGTGGTCTGACCACTCCACCAACTGGCTGTTGGTTGTTTTCCCACCTCTCTGCCTCTCCTCATGCTTTCCCATTCCCTGAGACATAACAAGATTCAGCCAATTAAAAAGCCTAGTTTGTAAATGTTCAGGTGAAAGGAAAAGTCACACAACTCTCACTTTAAATCAAAAGCTAAAAATGATTAAGCTTAGTGAGGAAGGCATGTCAAAAGTCAAGACAGGCCAAAAGTTAGGCCTCTTGCACCAAACAGCTAAGTTGTGAATGCAAAAGGAAAGTTATTGAAGGAAATTAAAAGTGCTACTCTAGGGAACCCACACATGATAAGGAAATAAAACAGCCTTATTGCTGATATAGAGAAAGTTTAAGTGGTCTGGATAGAAGACCGAACCAACCACAGTATTTCCTTAAGCCAAAGCCTTAGCCAGAGAAAGGCCCCAACTTTCTTCAATTCTATGAAGGTTGTGGGAGGTGAGGAAGCTACAGAATAAAATGTGAAACTAACAGAAGTTGATTCATGCGGTTTAAGGAGAGAAGCCATCTCCATAACATAAGAGTGCAAAAGTGAAGTGCCAAGTGCTGGTGGAGAAGCTGAAGCATGTGTTCCAGAAGATCTAGCTGAGATCATCGATGGAGGTGGCTACACTAAACAACAGGTTTTCAATGTAAATGAAACAGTCTTCTGTTAGAAGAAGATGCCAGGTAGGACTTTCATAGCCAGAGAGGAGAAGTCAGTGCCTGGCTTTGAAGCTTCAAAAGCCAGGCTGACTCTCTTGTTAGGGGGTAATGCAGCCGGTGACTTTAAGTTGAAGCCAATGGTCATTTACTCTTATGAAAATACTAGGGGGGGCGGAGCAAGATGGCCGAATAGGAACAGCTCCAGTCTCCAACTCCCAGCGCGAGCGACACAGAAGACCGGTGATTTCTGCATTTTCAACTGAGGTACTGGGTTCATCTCACTGGGGAGTGCCGGACGATCGGTGCTGGTCAGCTGCTGCAGCCCGACCAGCAAGAGCTGAAGCAGGGCGAGGCATTGCCTCACCTGGGAAGCGCAAGGGGGAAGGGAATACCTTTTCCTAGCCAGGGGAACTGAGACACACAACACCTGGAAAATCGGGTAACTCCCACCCCAATACTGCGCTTTAAGCAAACAGGCACACCAGGAGATCATATCCCACACCTTGCCGGGAGGGTCCCACACCCACGGAGCCTCCCTCATTGCTAGCACAGCAGTCTTCGATATCGCGGCAAGGCAGTAGCAAGGCTGGGGGAGGGGCGCCCGCCATTGCTGAGGCTTAAGTAGGTAAACAAAGCTGCTGGGAAGCTCGAACTGGGTGGAGCTCACAGCAGCTCAAGGAAACCTGCCTGTCTCTGTAGACTCCACCTCTGGGGACAGGGCACAGTAAACAATAACAAACTCAGCCGAAACCTCTGCAGACGCAAACAACTCTGTCTGACAGCTTTGAAGAGAGCAGTGGATCTCCCAACACGGAGGTTGAGATCTGAGAAGGGACAGACTCCCTGCTCAAGTGGGTCCCTGACCCCTGAGTAGCCTAACTGGGAGACATCCCCCACTAGGGGCAGTCTGACACCCCACACCTCACAGGGTGGAGTACACCCCTGAGAGGAAGCTTCCAAAGCAAGAATCAGACAGGTACACTCGCTGTTCAGAAATATTCTATCTTCTGCAGCCTCTGCTGCTGATACCCAGGCAAACAGGGTCTGGAGTGGACCTCAAGAAATCTCCAACAGACCTACAGCTGAGGGTCCTGACTGTTAGAAGGAAAACTATCAAACAGGAAGGACACCTACACCAAAACCCCATCAGTACATCACCATCATCAAAGACCAGAGGCAGATAAAACCACAAAGATGGGGAAAAAGCAGGGCAGAAAAGCTGGAAATTCAAAAAATAAGAGCGCATCTCCCCCGGCAAAGGAGCACAGCTCATCGCCAGCAACGGATCAAAGCTGGACGGAGAATGACTTTGACGAGATGAGAGAAGAAGGCTTCAGTCCATCAAATTTCTCAGAGCTAAAGGAGGAATTACGTACCCAGCGCAAAGAAACTAAAAATCTTGAAAAAAAAGTGGAAGAATTGATGGCTAGAGTAATTAATGCAGAGAAGGTCATAAACGAAATGAAAGAGATGAAAACCATGACACGAGAAATACGTGACAAATGCACAAGCTTCAGTAACCGACTCGATCAACTGGAAGAAAGAGTATCAGCGATTGAGGATCAAATGAATGAAATGAAGCGAGAAGAGAAACCAAAAGAAAAAAGAAGAAAAAGAAATGAACAAAGCCTGCAAGAAGTATGGGATTATGTAAAAAGACCAAATCTACGTCTGATTGGGGTGCCTGAAAGTGAGGGGGAAAATGGAACCAAGTTGGAAAACACTCTTTAGGATATCATCCAGGAGAACTTCCCCAACCTAGTAGGGCAGGCCAACATTCAAATCCAGGAAATACAGAGAATGCCACAAAGATACTCCTCGAGAAGAGCAACTCCAAGACACATAATTGCCAGATTCACCAAAGTTGAAATGAAGGAAAAAATCTTAAGGGCAGCCAGAGAGAAAGGTCGGGTTACCCACAAAGGGAAGCCCATCAGACTAACAGCAGATCTCTCGGCAGAAACTCTCCAAGCCAGAAGAGAGTGGGGGCCAATATTCAACATTCTTAAAGAAAAGAATTTTCAACCCAGAATTTCATATCCAGCCAAACTAAGTTTCATAAGTGAAGGAGAAATAAAATCCTTTACAGATAAGCAAATGCTTAGAGATTTTGTCACCACTAGGCCTGCCTTACAAGAGACCCTGAAGGAAGCACTGAACATGGAAAGGAACAACCGGTACCAGCCATTGCAAAAACATGCCAAAATGTAAAGACCATCGAGGCTAGAAAGAAACTGCATCAACTAATGAGCAAAATAATCAGTTAATATCATAATGGCAGGATCAAGTTCACATATAACAATCTTAACCTTAAATGTAAATGGACTAAATGCTCCAATTAAAAGACATAGACTGGCAAACTGGATAAAGAGTCAAGACCCATCAGTCTGCTGTATTCAGGAGTCCCATCTCACACGCAGAGACATACATAGGCTCAAATAAAGGGATGGAGGAAGATTTACCAAGCCAATGGAGAATAAAAAAAAGTGGGGGTTGCAATACTAGTCTCTGATAAAACAGACTTTAAACCATCAAAGATCAAAAGAGACAAAGAAGGCCATTACATAATGGTAAAGGGATCAATTCAACAGGAAGAGCTAACTATCCTAAATATATATGCACCCAATACAGGAGCACCCAGATTCATCAAGCAAGTCCTTAGAGACTTACAAAGAGACTTAGACTCCCATACAATAATAATGGGAGACTTCAACACTCCACTGTCAACATTAGACAGATCAACGAGACAGAAAGTTAACAAGGATATCCAGGAATTGAACTCATCTCTGCAGCAAGCAGACCTAATAGACATCTATAGAACTCTCCACCCCAAATCAACAGAATATACATTCTTCTCAGCACCACATCGTACTTACTCCAAAATCAACCACATAATTGGAAGTAAAGCACTCCTCAGCAAATGTAAAAGAACAGAAATTATAACAAACTGTCTCTCAGACCACAGTGCAATCAAACTAGAACTCAGGACTAAGAAACTCAATCAAAACCGCTCAACTACATGGAAACTGAACAACCTGCTCCTGAATGACTACTGGGTACATAACGAAATGAAGGCAGAAATAAAGATGTTCTTTGAAACCAATGAGAACAAAGATACAACATACCAGAATCTCTGGGACACATTTAAAGCAGTGTGTAGAGGGAAATTTATAGCACTAAATGCCCACAAGAGAAAGCAGGAAAGATCTAAAATTGACACTCTAACATCGCAATTAAAAGAACTAGAGAAGCAAGAGCAAACACATTCGAAAGCTAGCAGAAGGTTAGAAATAACTAAGATCAGAGCAGAACTGAAGGAGATAGAGACACAAAAAACTCTCCAAAAAATCAATGAATCCAGGAGTTGGTTTTTTGAAAAGATCAACAAAATTGACAGACCACTAGCAAGACTAATAAAGAAGAAAATAGAGAAGAATCAAATAGATGCAATAAAAAATGATAAAGGGGATATCACCACCGACCCCACAGAAATACAAACTACCATCAGAGAATACTATAAACACCTCTACGCAAATAAACTAGAAAATCTAGAAGAAATGGATAATTTCCTGGACACTTACACTCTTCCAAGACTAAACCAGGAAGAAGTTGAATCCCTGAATAGACCAATAGCAGGCTCTGAAATTGAGGCAATAATTAATAGCCTACCAACCAAAAAAAGTCCAGGACCAGATGGATTCACAGCTGAATTCTACCAGAGGTACAAGGAGGAGTTGGTACCATTCCTTCTGAAACTATTCCAATCAATAGAAAAACAGGGAATCCTCCCTAACTCATTTTATGAGGCCAACATCATCCTGATGCCAAAGCCTGGTAGAGACACAACAAAAAAAGATAATTTTAGACCAATATCCCTGATGAACATCGATGCAAAAATCCTCAATAAAATACTGGCAAACCGGATTCAGCAACACATCAAAAAGCTTATCCACCATGATCAAGTGGGCTTCATCCCCAGGATGCAAGGCTGGTTCAACATTTGCAAATCAATAAACATAATCCAGCATATAAACAGAACCAAAGACAAGAAACACATGATTATCTCAATAGATGCAGAAAAGGCTTTTGACAAAATTCAACAGCCCTTCATGCTAAAAACTCTCAATAAATTCGGTATTGATGGAATGTATCTCAAAATAATAAGAGCTATTTATGACAAACCCACAGCCAATATCATACTGAATGGGCAAAAACTGGAAAAATTCCCTTTGAAAACTGGCACAAGACAGGGATGCCCTCTCTCACCATATTCAACATAGTGTTGGAAGTTCTGGCTAGGGCAATTAGGCAAGAGAAAGAAATCAAGGGTATTCAGTTAGGAAAAGAAGAAGTCAAATTGTCCCTGTTTGCAGATGACATGATTGTATATTTAGAAAACCCTATTGTCTCAGCCCAAAATCTCCTTAAGCTGATAAGCAACTTCAGCAAAGTTTCAGGATACAAAATTAATGTGCAAAAATCACAAGCATTCTTATACACCAGTAACAGACAAACAGAGAGCCAAATCATGAATGAACTTCCATTCACCATTGCTTCAAAGAGAATAAAATACCTAGGAATCCAACTCACAAGGGATGTAAAGGACCTCTTCAAGGAGAACTACAAACCACTGCTCAGTGAAATCAAAGAGGACACAAACAAATGGAAGAACATACCATGCTCATGGATAGGAAGAATCAATATTGTGAAAATGGTCATACTGCCCAAGGTAATTTATAGATTCAATGCCATCCCCATCAAGCTACCAATTAGTTTCTTCACAGAATTGGAAAAAACTGCTTTAAAGTTCATATGGAACCAAAAAAGAGCCCGCATCTCCAAGACAATCCTAAGTCAAAAGAACAAAGCTGGAGGCATCACACTACCTGACTTCAAACTATACTACAAGGCTACAGTAACCAAAACAGCATGGTACTGGTACCAAAACAGAGATATAGACCAATGGAACAGAACAGAGTCCTCAGAAATAATACCACACATCTACAGCCATCTGATCTTTGACAAACCTGAGATAAACAAGAAATGGGGAAAGGATTCCCTATTTAATAAATGGTGCTGGGAAAATTGGCTAGCCATAAGTAGAAAGCTGAAACTGGATCCTTTCCTTACTCCTTATACGAAAATTAATTCAAGATGGATTAGAGACTTAAATGTTAGACCTAATACCATAAAAATCCTAGAGGAAAACCTAGGTAGTACCATTCAGGACATAGGCATGGGCAAAGACTTCATGTCTAAAACACCAAAAGCAACGGCAGCAAAAGCCAAAATTGACAAATGGGATCTCATTAAACTAAAGAGCTTCTTCACAGCAAAAGAAACTACCATCAGAGTGAACAGGCAACCTACAGAATGGGAGAAAATTTTTGCAATCTACTCATCTGACAAAGGGCTAATATCCAGAACCTACAAAGAACTCAAACAAATTTACAAGAAAAAAACAAACAACCCCATCGAAAAGTGGGCAAAGGATATGAACAGACACTTCTCAAAAGAAGACATTCATACAGCCAAAGACACATGAAAAAATGCTCATCATCACTGGCCATCAGAGAAATGCAAATCAAAACCACAATGAGATACCATCTCACACCAGTTAGAATGGCAATCATTAAAAAGTCAGGAAACAACAGGTGCTGGAGAGGATGTGGAGAAATAGGAACACTTTTACACTGTTGGTGGGATTGTAAACTAGTTCAACCATTATGGAAAACAGTATGGCGATTCCTCAAGGATCTAGAACTAGATGTACCATATGACCCAGCCATCCCATTACTGGGTATATACCCAAAGGATTATAAATCATGCTGCTATAAAGACACATGCACACGTATGTTTATTGTGGCACTATTTACAATAGCAAAGACTTGGAATCAACCCAAATGTCCATCAGTGACAGACTGGATTAAGAAAATGTGGCACATATACACCATGGAATACTATGCAGCCATAAAAAAGGATGAGTTCATGTCCTTTGTAGGGACATGGATGCAGCTGGAAACCATCATTCTTAGCAAACTATCACAAGAACAGAAAACCAAACACCGCATGTTCTCACTCATAGGTGGGAACTGAACAATGAGATCACTTGGACTCAGGAAGGGGAACATCACACACTGGGGCCTATCATGGGGAGGGGGGAGGGGGGAGGAATTGCATCGGGAGTTATACCTGATGTAAATGACGAGTTGATGGGTGCAGCACACCAACATGGCACAAGTATACATATGTAACAAACCTGCATGTTATCCACATGTACCCTACAACTTAAAGTATAATAATAATAAATAAATTTAAAAAAATAAATAAATAAAAAAAAGAAGAAAGTTTAAAAAAAAAAAAGAAAGAAAGAAAATCCTAGGGCCTTTCACATTTCTTTCAAAATATTATTGCTCATTGACAATGCACCTCGTCATCGAAGAGCTCTCATGGAGCTATACAAGGAGATTAATGTTGTTTCCATGCTGCTAACACAATATCCCTTCTGCAGCCCATGGATCAAGGAGTCATTTCAACTTTTAAGTCTTATTCTTTAAACAAAATTTGTAAGGCTATAGCTGCCATAAAGGTGATTTCTCTGATGGATCAGGGAAAAGTAAATTGAAACATGCTGGAAAGGATTCACCATTCTAGATTCCATTAAGAACATTCATGATTCACGGGAAGAGGTCAAAATAACATTAACAGGAGTTCAGCAGAAGTTAATTCCAACCTTCATGCATTACTTTGAGGGGTTCAACACATTAGTGGAGGAAGGAACTGCAAATGTGCTATAAGTAGCAAGAGAACTAGAATTTATAAATGGAACCCGAAGACATGACTGAATTGCCCCAATCTCATGATCAAACTTGAACAGATGGGGAGTTGCTTCTCAGTGATATGCAAACTGGGTTCTTGAGATGGAACCTACTCTTGGTGAAGATACTGTGAACATTTTTGAAATGGCCACAAAGGATTTAGAACACTGCATAAACTCATTTGGTAAAGTAGTGGCAAGGTTTAAAAGGATTGACTCCAATTTTGAAATAAGTTCTACAATGGGTAAAATGCTATGGTATCAACCAGCATTTCATGCTACAAACAAATCTTTCCTGAAAGAAAGAGTCCATTGGTGTGGCAAATTTCACTGTTGTCTTATGTTAAGAAATTGCCACAGCTATCTCAATCCTTAGCCACCCTGGTCAGTCAGCAACCATCAACATCGATGCAAGACCTTCTACCAGCACAAAGATTATAACTCGCTAAAGGATCAAAGGAATATTAGCACTTTTTAGCAATAAAGTATTTTTAAATTAAGGTACGTACTTTTTAAAAGACATAATGATATTGCACACTTAATAGAGTGTAAACATAACTTTTATATGCTCTGGAAAACAAAAAAAAATTGTGTGACTTGGTTTTTTTTGATATTCACTTTATGGTGGTGGTCTAGAACTGAATTCACAATATCTCTGAGGTATGCCTGTACTGTGCCTGGCTGCATGGTCACTATTATATAGTGATGACAATAAGCATGTAATCACTCTTTTCCCTGCTCAATCTCAAATTTTACCACTTCACATCCTATCACCAACCGCTATTCACCTTTACTATTCAGTTCAGGGCCCAGCGCAGCAGCTCATGCCTGTAATCCGAGCACTTGGGGAGACCCAGGTGGGAGGATTACTTGACCGAGGCCAGGAGTTCCAGGAGTTCGAGAATTGTGTCTGCACTCCAGCCTGGGTGACAAAGTCAGATTCTGTCTTTAAAAAAAAAAAAAAAACTGAACAACAACAACAACAACAAGCAAACTCAGTTCAGTGAGACTACCTTTATTTCTGGGTTTTTTTTTTTTTTTTTAGTTTCCATAGGTTATTGGGTAACAGGTGGTGTTTGGTTACATAAGTTCTTTAGTGGCGATTTGTGAGAGTTTGGTGCACCCATCACCCGAACAGTATACATGGCACCCAATTTGTAGTCTTTTATCGCTCACTCCCCACTCAAGACTTTCCCCTGAGTCCCCAAAGTCCATTGTGTCATTTGTATGCCTTTGCATCCTCATAACTTAGCTTCCATATATGAGTGAGAACATACAATGTTTGGTTTTCCATTCCTGAGTTACTTCACTTAGAATAGTCTCCAATCTCATCCAGGTCACTGCAAATGTCATTCATTCACTCCTTTTTATGGCCGAGTAGTATTCCATCATATATATATATGATGGAATATATATGGAATATGTGTGTGTGTGTGTGTGTGTGTGTGTATATATATATATATATATATAAAACACACAGTTTCTTTATCCACTCATTGATTGATAGGTATTTAGGTTGGTTCCACATTTTTGCAATTGCAAATTGTGCTGCTATGAACATGAATGTTCGTATAATGACTGGTTTTCCTCTGGGTAGATACCCAGTAGTGAGACTGCTGGATCAAATGGTAGTTCTACTTTTAGTTCTGTAAGGAATGTCCACACTGTTTTCCATAGTGGCTGTACTAGTTTACATTACCACTAGCAGTGTAGAAGTGTTCCCTGTTCACCACATCTGTGCCAACATCTATTATTTTTATTTTTTATTTTTCGATTATGGCCGTTTTTGCAGGAGTAAGGTGGGATCACATCGTGGTTTTGATTTGCATTTCCCTGATCATTAGTGATGTTGTACACTTTTTGATATGTTTGTTGGCCATTTGTATATCTTCTTTTGAGAATTTTCTATTTATGTCGTTAGCCCACTTTTTGATGAGATTTTTTTTTCTTGCTAATTTGTTTGAGCTCATTGTATATTCTGGATATTAGACCTTTGCCAGATGTAGTTTGTGAAGATTTTTCTCCCACTCTGTGGATTGTCTGTTTACTCTGCTGACTGTGCCTTCGCTGTGCAAAAGCTCTTTAGTTTAATTAAGTCCCAGCTATTTATCTTTGTTTTTGTTGCATTTGCTTTTGGCATCTTAGTCATAAAATCCTTGCCTAAGGCAATGTCTCGAAGGGGTTTTCCAATGTTATCTTTTAGAATTTTTATAGTTTCAGGTTTTAGATTTAAGTCCTTGATCAATCTTGAGGTGATTTTTATATAAGGTGAGAGATGAGAATTGAGTTTCATTCTCCTACATGTGGCTAGCCAATTATCTCAGCACCATTTGTTGAATAGGGTGTCCTATCCCCACTTTATGTTTTTGTTTGCTTTGTCAAAGATCAGTTGGCTGTAAGTATTTGGGTTCTCTATTCTGTTCCATTGGTCTACGTGCCTATTTTTATACCAGTACCATGCTGTTTTGGTGACTGTGGCCTTATAGAGTTCGAAGTCAGGTAATGTGATGCCTCCAGATTTGTTCATTTTGCGTAGTCTTGCTTTGGCTATGTGGGCTCTTTTTTAGTTCCATATGAATTTTAGGATTGTTTTTTCCAATTTTGTGAAGAATGATGGTGGTATTTTGGTGGGAATTGTATTGAATTTGTAGACTGCTTTTGGCAGTATAATCATTTTCACAATATTGATTCTACCCATCCATGAGCATGAGATGTGTTTCCATTTATTTGTGTTGTCTATGATTTTTTTCCAGCAGCGTTTTGTACTTTTCCTTGTAGAGGTCTTTCACCTCACTGGTTAGATACATTCCTAAGTATTTTATTTTATTTTTTTGCAGCTATTGTAGAAGGGGTTGAATTCTTGATTTGATTCTCAGCTTGGTCGCTGTTGATGTATAGAAGAGCTACTGATTTGCGTATATTAATTTTGTATCTGGAATCTTTGCTGAATTTTTTTTATTATCAGTTCTGAGAGCTTTCTGGAGGAGTCTTTAGGGATTTTTAGGGAAACAATCATATCATCAGCACACAGCGACAGGTTGACTTCCTCTTTGCTGAGTTGGATGCCATTTATTTATTTCTGTTGTCTGATTGCTCTGGCTAGGACTCCCAGTACTACGTTGAAGAGAAATGGGGAGAATGTGCATCCTTAAGTTGTTCCAGTTCTCAGAAGGAATGCTTTCAACTTTTCCCCATTCAGTATTATGTTGGCTGTGGGTTTGTCAGAGATGGATGGCTTTTGTTACGTTGAGGTATGTTCCCTGTATGCCGATTTTGCTGAGAATTTTAATCATAAAGGAATGTTGGATGTTTTTGAATGCTTTTTCTGTGTCTACCAAGGTGATCATGCAATTTTTGCTTTTAATTCTGTTTATGTGGTGTATCACATTTACTGACTTGCATATGTTAAGCCATTCCTGCATCCCTGGTAGGAAACTCACTTGATCATGGTGGATTTTTTTTTTTTTTTTTTTTTTTTTTTTTTTTGCTATCTTGTTGGATTTGGTTAGATAGCATTTTGTTAAGGATTTTTGCATTTATGTTAATCAGAGATATTGGTCTGTAGTTTTCTTTTTTGGTTATGTCCTTCCATGGTTTTGGTATTAGGGTAATCCTGGCTTCACAGAATGATTTAGGGCAGATTCCCTCTTTCTCTATCTTGTGGAATAGTGTCAACAGGATTGGTACCAATTCTTTGGATGTCTGGTCGAATTCTGCTGTGAATCCGTCTGGTTCTGGACTGTTTTTGTCAGTAAATTTTAAATTGCCTTTTTAATCTCACTGCTTATTATTGGTCTGTTTAGGATATCTAATTCTTCCTGATTTATACTAGGAGGGTTGTATCTTTCCAGGAATTTATCCATCTCCTCTAGGTTTTCTAGTTTGTGTGCATAAGGATGTTCATAGTAGCCTTGAATGATCTTTTGCATTTCTGCAGTGTCAGTTGTAATATCTTCCATTACATTTCTAATTGAGCTGTTTGGATTTTCTCTCTTCTTTTCTTGGTTAATCTTGCTAATAGTCTATCAATTTTATTTATCTTTCCAAAGAACCAGCTTTTTATTTCATTCATCTTTTGTATTTTGTTTGTTTTAATTTCATTTAGTTTTGCTATGATCTTGGTTATTTCCTTTCTTCTGCTGGGTTTGGGTTTTGTTTGTTCTTTTTTCTCTAGTTCCTTGAGGTGCGACCTTAGATTGTCTGTTTGTGCTCTCTCATACTTTCTGATGTAGGTGTTTAGGGCTATGAACTTTCCTCTTAGCACGCCTTTGTTGTATCCCAGAGGTTTTGATAGACACCTAACACTGGAGCTCCTAATTTTATAAAACAATTACTAATACACCTAAGAAATGAGATAGATAGCAACACAATAGTAGTGGGGGGGCTTCATACTCCACTGACAGCACTGGACAGGTCATCAAGACAGAAAGTCAGCAAAGAAACAATGGATTTAAACTATATCCTGGAACAAATGGACTTAACAGATATTTACAGAACATTCTATCCAACAGCTGCAGAATATACATTCTATTTATCAGTGCACAGAACTTCCTCCAAGATAGCTTCAATAAATTTAAGAAAATTGAAATTATATCAAGCACTCTCTCAGACCACAGTGGAATAAAACTGAAAATCAACTCCAAAGGGAATCTTCAAAACAATGCAAATACATGGAAATTAAATAACCTGCTCCTGAATGATGATTGGGTCAAAAATGAAATCAAGATGGAAATTAAAAAATTCTTCAAACTGAATGACAATACAGGCTGTCTTTAGAAAGTTTTCTCTCACATTTTTCCTTTCAAATTAGAAGCCCTTCCTCAGATGTTACTTGTTTTTCTTCCCGCAGTAGGCTGTGAATTCCCACGAGGAAAGGACCAGATCTTTCTTCTATGTATTCCCAAGACCACCACAAGTGTTCAATAAATATGAAATGCTCAGTAAAGGTCTGCTGACTAAATCAACAAGTGAACGAACATTGGCAGTATACATCAGTCTTCCAAATAACTTTCCTCCCATTTAGTAGCAGGTCATAAAATTGTCTACCCTCTTAGGAAAAAAATCCAAACTTTATTAATTTAGTTACCTATGCTCATCTTTGATGAAGCTGGGCATTTAAATTCACCATAAGGTGAACTTATGAAGAATATTTATCTCACTAGCCTGGCAACTCTGGCCAGATTTTAACTAAATTGAGGCCACAGACCAAATTATTCTTAGGATAAAGAGGAAAAATATAATGTGACTCCAAACTTCACAGACATCCTTAAAAAATCTCACTCTAAATAAATTCATCTAAATTTGGACAGGAGAGTAGCAATGGTAAGTGTTAATTGGCAGAGAGTTCACAATTTTAACACTCCACTGTTACACAGAGTTTCCTAAAAGAGCAGCCTTCCCAAAGTTGTCTTGTGGTTAAAAAGCAAGCTTTAATTACACACACACACACACACACACACACACACACACACACACCCCTACCCACCCACCCACGCTTTTCATCTGTCCAGTTCCCACTTAGCAAACTGTTAATACATCTTAAAATACTTAAATTTTCAGAGTTAAAAAAAAAGAGCGGCTGTAATCCTAAGTAACGCAGTGTTTTCATCCCCGTCTCCCTGCAGAGACGTACCCAACTCCCAATGTCTAGGAGGACCTGGTGGTGGTTTTTTCCCTCTAGGTTTTGGACACAACCATCTGTCATTTGGCATTTAACCAACCCCGACTTCGAGCTCCTTCTCTAGATCAACAAGTATTAGCTCCTCTCTTCTGGAGTGAAGAAGCTGTAGGCACCTCTCCCCACAACCCTTAAAACAAATCTTATTAAAAGGTGACCGGAAATGAGTCACTGGAAACAGAAATTTCTTAAAAGATCTCTGAGAAAAACACATCTCCTTCCCCCTTACAACATAAGGGCCTCATTTAATATGCAAACAACCCACTCTTTGAGAAGTAACTTTTCAACTGCGGCACAGCTACAACAGTCTCGGTGATATCCTTCCACTGACCCTGATAACAGCCCTTCCAGCCACTAGCGACTTCGTTTACTTCCCCCGGAAACCCATCAGTTGCTGAAGTGACAACCAACACTGGAATGCCAGGGTTCGCCCAACAGGTAGTACGGGGAGGCGCCCCAGACGACAGGGCGTTCCCCCCACCCCACCCCGCCCTCTGGGCGCTCCACGCCGGCGTTCACCTGACCCCGCGCCTGGGGGATTGCGCGGGCTCCAGCGAGAGTGCCAAGGCTCTGCACGGCCGCGGGGAGGAGGTGAGCGCGCCCGATTCACGTCGCTTCCATGCCCACCTCCTCCCACTACGAGTCCCCTCCCCTTGCCACAGCACTGCCCTTATTGTTGGCCGCGTCTGTCACTTTGTAGGACTGGTGACATGAATGGATGGGCTGGACACACCTTCAGTCCTTTCAGAAAAAACACAAACCAGAAAAAACCGTCCAGATTTGCATAGAGAGGGGGAAAGACTCCCCCCGACGCTCCCAGAGCCTAAGCCGTCGGCCAGAGAAATTCACAGCTTCCCCCTCCCACACTCACTCCTCCCATCCCTTAAAAAAACGCCCAACGCAAATAAATAATATCGTTCCAAGCCCGCCGCCGTCCCGGGCGGCCTCTTCTCCCCGCCCGGCTCGGCGCGCTCCAGCCCTGCGGCAGGCGGCGACGAGAAGCTGCGGCTCCTTGTGCGGTGCGGCGGGCGCGCAGCAGGCCAGCCGGCGCCGCACTATGCTCCCCAGAGCGGTGGCAGCCCACGCCGGTGCGTACTGGGACGTGGTGGCTTCCTCCGCGTTCCTCAACCTCCCCGCTGCGCCCGGCTTTGGCAACCTGGGCAAGAGTTTCCTGATCGAGAACTTGCTGCGGGTCGGGGGTGCCCCGACGCCCGGGCTGCAGCCGCCCGCGCCCCACGGCCCGGCGACCGCCTTGGCCACCGCGGGCGCGCAACTCCGGCCCCTGCCCGCCAGCCCGGTTCCCCTAAAGCTGTGCGCCGCAGCCGAACAAGTTAGCCCCGCCGGGGCACCCTACGGTACGCGGTGGGCTTTTCAAGTGCTCAGTCCCTCTATGGACAGTGCCAGGCTGCCGGGCCGGGCTCCGGGGGACCGAGACTGTACCTTCCAGCCTTCAGCGCCAGGTGAGCCAGCTCTCCCCTCCCTCCCCAGCCGCGACCGTGTCCCCAGGCCGGGCGGTCACGGGATCTGGCAGCGCCGGCGCTGCGCACTGTGCCCGGGGAGCGCCGGTTTGGGACCTTCCTGGAGCATTTCAAGCTTTAGTGGAGATGCCACTTTGGGAGTCGGGGGCCCAGGCGGAGGCGCACCACTTTCTGTGATTCTTTTTTGCCTCATCCCACCCATTCCATTCCACCAGCTTCCTTGCTGTTCCCTTCTTTCAACAGG
The DNA here is from genome assembly GCF_049350105.2 of Macaca mulatta. NCBI lineage: Eukaryota > Metazoa > Chordata > Mammalia > Primates > Cercopithecidae > Macaca > Macaca mulatta. The sequence continues at coordinate 52,059,783 of NC_133416.1, read as the reverse complement.
TGGTAGGGCTCCTTAAGTTTTTGGCCTTAACTGGGAAACTCTGAAGGTTCTTCGGCCTGCCTGGATCAGTCTCAAGGGGTTTCACCAAGTTCGACGTTTCTAACCCGCCCGCTCTTGTGCCCCGGGCCGCACGACACCAGCTCTCAGAAAAGTTACTGACAAGGAGAGCTTCGCGCGGCCCAACTAGGGGAGATTTTGCCACTCAAACTGTTAGGATTGTCGGGATAGGTCAGGAATGCGCGCAACGATCTTTGGAAGGAGAGTTGCGCAAAGTTCTGGCTTTCTCCACTCTTAAATTTTGGATCACGTTAGGAGCAAAGAAATGAAGGCCGGCTCTTTCTTCGTGCTGAGCTGAAAAACAGCTGAATTGGCAACTGGAATAGGAAGTTCACCGATAAATAAGAATTTACCGAAAGAAGGGCAGTTTGGGTTTATTTTAATCATCGTATTAAACCTAACTAGTGGGACTGGGAAGAAGGATGCTGACAATTTAGTCAAATATTAGCTAAAGCTTATGTGGGGCTCCCTGAAATTGTCAGTGATAAAAGGGAAAAAGCCTCTTAGAGACTCGGAAACTGAGATCCAATTGGATTTTTTTTTTTTTTTTTTTTGGCTGCGTCCTTAAACGATCTTAACTCATTCTTTTAATCCCGATGGGTTTGTCCAGAATGACTAATAGACGCTTTTTCAGCAGTTTCCATTGTCCCAGCAAACTGCCGGATCAAATTTATTGCTAATGGCTTTATAGAATTTAACATGTTTAGAACCTGTCCTAGTCTTTCAGTTTGAAATGGTTACTAACAGAATGGAACAAATGTAACTATATGAACACCGGTCTCATTCACTTAGTGTAAAACCTAAATGCTAGGGAGCCTTTTTTGCACCCTGAGAGAGGAACAAACAGTTAAGGCAAAGTTTATGGAAATTTGGGCCTCTCTGTTCTTTTTGAAGTATTAGAAAAATTAGGCATAAAGCAGGTTCACTTGGACAAGAGTTAATAAATTATATTTCATAAAAATAACATTTTCCAGAAAATTTGTTGATTTGCATAACTTTTGGTGGCTTGTTTGTATTGATAGAAGTTATCTTTCAAGGATTCCTACGCTGTTTCTAATCATAATTGTCTCAGCCATGAAAAGGTATTTAATTTTAACCTTTGCAGATTTTACAGATTACATTTAAATAAAATAAATGCAAGTCAAGTGCAGTTATTTCAATAACCCTCAAAAGTAATTTCCCATCTCTATTTATTTATTTCAAAATATTGCAACTAAAGGTTAAAAGTTTTCATAACTACATTTTTTTATTTTCAAGAACATATTCATTCTTGTACACGTATTAAAGTGTCCAATTGCAAACATCGTTTTTGGAATAATTACGAGGGTTGTAAGAATTTTTATTCCCTTTTGAAGTATTCTAATACAGTTTAAGCATGTGTTTTTCCAAATATTTTATTCAATACTCATTGAAGAGATGATGTTCTAGATTAATTTTCATTTGAACAAACAACCTTTGTTTTTTAAAAAATTATTCTTGTAAAGAAAACATTAGGTTCTGAAACTAGAAAAACATCTAAAGAAGAAAACTAAAATCTCATGAATTTGACCCCACAAATATGCTGCTTAAAACCAGAATTTATATTGATATATTTTGATAATTGGATAAAGAATGTAGTTTTCTGAACATTGCCCCGGTTTTATTTAAATTACAGATTCTTGCCTTACCAAATGTGGGAATTATTTTATGGAGTGTACAATTATGAAATTATAATGGAGTGCCAACAATTTTTTTTTTCCTATCAGGTGGAAATTAGGTGAGGATGAAATAGTGATTTGGTGTTCTGGGGGAGAGCCTAAGAGTTGGAGTTTTCGGGAAGATAATACTATATTTTTCTGAAATGTTGTCGAACAACCAGTTCTGATCCTTTAAACGTTAACTTGGGAGTGTACCACAAAATCTGATTTTAGTAATTTCTGCATGTTGACTGCCCGCTTTTTTCCCAGCCTTAATTTGTTCAGTGCACTACATCTACATTTGAATAAGAAAGCCCCAGAGTTATTTCTAAGTTCATTGGTGAAATATACCACCATTTAACTGCGGGATTTCTGCTTCTGTATGCATTTTTGTTTCATTATTTTTCGTTATTTTTGTTACCTACTTTAAATATACCATATATTTCATTCATTCAGCACATGCTTACTGAATGTCTCCCATGTATCAGGCTCTGTTCTAGGCCATTGGCATAATCCGTTAACAAAACAGCTGACTGACTGGGCCCTTGTAGAGCTTACATTCCATGTTCTGTACCACTTTATAGGTTAGCAGCCATTTTCAAAACAGCTCCCTTAATCCTCCTAATAAGCTAATGAGATGGCTATGGGGATTCCAGTTGTTTTTCTTAATGATTATTTCATTTGCTCATTTTGTTTTTGTCCAAAGTATCACTTTAATCATCTATGAACTTGTGAAAGAGAAAAAAATTACTCCAAATCTTCAGACTCCTACCTTAGGTTAGTCTTTCATTGACTAGAAGAAAATAATGAGGGCCAATTGGATCACCAATTACATAGTATCACAATAATAAATCAAATTGTGATTTTGTACCTCTGCCCATAATGGAAGAAATTAGCTTTCCCTTTCCTCTTGTTATGAAATATATTTGAAAGGTGGTGACAGTTAAACACGGTAACACAAATTTACAGCTCATGGGCGAAAGTAGAGTTGTCAGTGCTTCATCCCTGAAAGTTGTTAAGTTTGAGTATTTACAGCAAGAAAAGCCACACTCCATAGCTATATGTTGTCAAGTTGTTTATATAGAATAGTTTTAAAACTTTAAAAATCAAAGGACTCAGAGCTAGGGAGGGGCACATTTAGGGCAATATTGGATAGTAAATAGGTTCTCCTGCAGGGCTTATATCTGAAAAAAGAAAAAATGTCATGAATGTATTATAGTTTATTAGTGGAAAGCAGGAGGTTTTTGGAGTAAACTCTGATTATCAGATATCCTTCCTCAGAAGTTTGCCGATGCCATTATTTGTGACAATATTTGGAAAATATTATGCCTGATAAAAATATTCATGTCTTTGTATATAAAAGAGGGCCTGAAAATGTAAAATGCCGAAAGATTTAAATTCTCCTGGCTACAGAATGACATCAGTTTTCCAATTGGTGGTTATGCCATCAGTTCTCTTCAAAATAAGTGGAACAAATAGTCTTGCTTATTAATAACATTTGTTATTTTAAGCATTTTAGAAAATGTTTGACATAAAAATAATTTCCTGAATATAATTTCCTTTATTGTTTATTAAATCCATTCTTGTGCTGCGTATGAAAGGACTGGAAAGCAAATGTTCATTCTGGATAGGTGAGTTGAACTGCAAAAAGTAGTTTTGCCAAGTAAGTCATTCTGTGTAGTAAAGAAATAAAAGAGCATTAGTACTTTTTTTTCCTGGCATCCGGTTAGGATTTTTTCTGACCATCAATACTTAATGTGCACTCTAGTTTTCTTGTTTGTCTCCCAATCCCAGGTACTGTTTACCCACTGATTGTTGACTGTCTGAAACTATTCACACTTGTGTCTGGTGCTGCAAATGGTAGTTTTTTCCTCCACTGAGATACACTGAAAGTGTGAAATAAAATGGCCTCTCTTACATTTTAGGCACCTAGGGGAGGGAGAAAAGGGATTTGTGCTCAAGGTGGGGATTCCAGTCTAAGTAAAGACTTTGTGACCTTATTTTTTAAGCCTGAGTTTGAGCTTTCTGTTGTTGACACTATGATTTAGATTCGTTTTGACAAATTAAAATAATAGAATTTTGAGTGTTGATGCTGATTCAGAACCAGGATGACAAAAGGGGATTCCGAATGGGATAGTGATGGGACCCATGCTAGTGGTTCTTTGCTGAGGCCATCACTCCAGTCATCCTTTGGTGGAATTTTTTGAGAATTCCAGAACCATATTCTTTCTATGTCTGTATATTTTTCTGTAATCTGCTCAACATACCTTTTTATTTAAAATTAACATATTAATAACTTTTACCTAGTTCATGAGTAATCAACTCTATGGTCCCTAAGTTAATAAACACCTTCAGGTTCAAGGAGAAGTTCTTGCAGTGGATGAAATAAAAGAGACTATTAAAACCAATATCTCTACCTCTCTTCTGCCCCAACACATGCTTCTCTTCTCTTCTTTGCTGTAACAACAAGCAAATTTCAATCTGGTAATATGTACTGAAACTCTTGAAGTTTAATAGTAAAACAGGAGTACATGGAGCAGGCAAATAAGAATGTTTTAGAACTTTCCACTTAGCTCCCTTCCTTTAGGGATTTGAGGGTTATTTTAAGAGATACGATGGTTTGAATGCCCGTAAATCTACGTATGGACTTACGTAGAATTAAACGTAGAATTTAGAGTGTTCAGGGTTATGCTACATAAAGTCAAAAGGATGCCGTATGTTTTGGGCAATTTAAAGGGATTGCCGAGATCGCACCACTGCACTCCAGCCTGGGTGACAGAGCGAGACTCTGTCTCAAAAAAAAAAAAAAAGGGGGGGGGGATTGCCAAGGGTGATTTTATTTATATTTGTTTGCCATGGATGTGTTTCCAAGGTTTATATTGGAACCTAAGCTGTGCTTAGACTCCATGATAGTCCTCTTTGGGTGTGCCACCTCATTCCTGTTCTTGTTGACCAGTAGGTGTCTTTTTGCTGTAAGAAGATATTTTATGGTTAGATTTGCTGCTGAACAGTGAAACGGTAGCAACTTAAAAGTGAAGGACCTAACATCCATGCATAATTTCTGTTTAATCGTTGTGTTCATAACATCCTTTGAGATTCTTTGCTATGAAAGTTTATACAGAAATGAAATTGTTATTTAAACTATTTAAAGAAATGTGTGCTTATATTAAGATGGGCGTTAAATGCGAAGATCTTTTGAGGATCTTGCTTTGCAACCCTTAATACAGTGTTTGTCTATTTAATTTTCGGTTAGAAGAAGCTCTAAGTAAAGTTTTTCTTAATTACAGTAGTTTTTCTTTATATGTACAATGAAAGGACACAACTTTTAAGTCAGTTTAAGTAACCTAAGTTTTCATTCAAATACACCTGGAGTCTGTCAGGAATAAAAAGGCAAGTTGTAAAATGAAACTATGATTTTTATCTAGGAATGCTTGTTAGAATCCTCATTTTAGACTTCATTAGATCATGTTTCTTTTTTATACTCTCTTAGTAAGAAATTGGATTTTTGCCTTAACATATAACATACTTACCAGGCCCTTGTATTTTATTCCAAAATATTTTATTTTACTTTCAGTAATGTTTCCACTTTTAATGAAATCTCTCTCTTTCATTCTTTTTAGCCTCCAGTCAATACTTAACTTGGCAATGCTGAGTGATTCATCACTCTATATAAAGTTACCATAGCTGATTTCATTTTTAATAGCATTATTCATTTTGTCAACCAGCTATTAGTTGAGAATATTTCAGGGGCACAGTTTTGTGAGGTATGTGAACAGTCAACTTAAGGTACTAAAATTCTCTCTTGAAGTCAAAGATCAAAAAGCCTATAGGAGTTTTTAGACTTTTAGAACTGAAGCATTCAGGAAAAGGAAAGGAAAACAGAAAAAAACTTGGGTCTTTTTGTAAAAATTGCTGACTATTTTAATGCCTTCTTGTTTATAAATACTCCCCAGATGAACCAGGTTTTTCACTTTTCTTTCACATGTTCAGGGACCATGCCATAACAACCTTAATTTTTTGTTAACTCTAAGCACCATCAGAAATAGAATATACAATATATAGATTTCCACAAGGCCTCTTGAAAAGACTCAAAATTTCTTGTTCTTTAAAACTTAGTCTCTATTACTTTTAAAATTAAAATATTGGAAGGAGTTAATAAGTCATTCTTCGAGAAAATTTATGTACATTAAAAAAGAAATAAAAACTGTGACTTCTGGCAAGTTTTTAATAGATAACCTAGGGCTGGATTGAGTTTAGGTGTATTGAACAAGTTTTGTGGTTATATCGGGTCTGAAACAAAAAAGACCATCTGATTGTTTAAAGCTAGAACAGAATAACACCTATTTGTTTACATATTTCGTATAGCTGCTTCTCTATTGAATAGTCATAATGGAGACTGTGTAGCTCACAAACCGTAAAGTATTTACTATCTTGCTTTTTATAATACAAGTACGCCAGTGCTTGTTGCGACATGTAAATGGCAAATTGGTTAAATTTAAAACTACCTATAGCTCTCTGAACATTCCTGTATTTAAGTCTAGATTCAAGGTCTTCAGATTACTGATTCTGTAACCATAAGGAATTCATATAACCTCACAGAGCCTCTCTTTCTTCATTTCAAAATGTGAACAGTGGTAGACTCAGTATTTGACTTTAAAGCACATACCTCAAAAACCCACTGGTAAGATACAGGAAAAGATGCGCAGGACTCCTTCCCACCATTTCACCATAAGCAAAATATTGGTAAAAGGGATATTGTTGTATAAGAAGCCATCCCAAAACTCAGTGGCTTAAAGAACAATTTGTTATTTTCTCTTACAGTTTTGTGGGTTGACTGGGCTCAGCTGGGTGGTTCACACTTAGAATCTTGAGTGATGTTAGATGTCAACTGGGACTAAAGTCATGGGAAGATTTGACTGGGCTGGATGTCCAAGATGGCTACTCACATGGCTGGCGCTGATACCATCTGTTTACTGGGTGCTCAACTGGAGCTGTTTATTGCAGCATTCATACTTGGGCTCTCCAAGTTTCTTGGCCTTTTTATAGCAGAGTGGCTGGGTTCTGAAAGGGAGAACACCAAGAGCACACATTCCAAAAACCCATGTGGCTTTGGAACTTTGGACATTCTGGTACTTCCAACACTAGGTCATATGAAGTCTTGCAGTTTCTTATGACTTAATCTTGGAAGTGACATTCTGGAACTTCATAAGACTTAGTTGTAGAAGTTTCAGAATGTTATCTGCCATATCTCTTGGTTAAGCAAGTCACCGAGGCCATTCCGAATTCAAGAGAAGAAGAAATAGACCCCACTGTCAGTGGGAGGAGTACCAAATAATTTGTGATCATTTAAAATCTGTCCCAGGATGAAATCAAGATAACCAATATCAGATGCATTTCCTGGTAGGTCTATCTTCTGCTGGAGTAGACCAGTGCAGGAATTAATCACACAGAGTACTATAGCCGGGAGCTCAGGGAGCCTTCACAAAGGCTTGTAGTATTCTCTTTTGTGACATAGACTTTATAATACAAAGAGCAAGGAATCTCCTCAAGTTTAGATCATTTTTTTCAGAGTGGTCTAATTGAGACTCCCTGAGGGTAAGGCAGCAGAGGTGATGACCCTGGGCACCTGTGATGATCACAGTGAACTAGCGTCCCATAGCTGGAGGGAAGCCAGACCCTGTCAACTTGTTGGTGTTGTGAGGATAGATAAGATGTTGCTGGAAGTGTTCACACAAATGCTTGTCATCACCTGTTGCTACAGCACGTTGTTACTGCATAGCAGCTTTCCCTTTGGCCCTTCTTTTTTTTTTTTTTTTTTTTTTTTTTTGAGACAGAGTCTCACTCTGTCGCCCAGGCTGGAGTGCAGTGGCCGGATCTCAGCTCACTGCAAGCTCCGCCTCCCGGGTTTATGCCATTCTCCTGCCTCAGCCTCCCGAGTAGCTGGGACTACAGGCGCCTGCCACCTCGCCCCGCTAGTTTTTTGTATTTTTTTAGTAGAGACAGGGTTTCACCGTGTTAGCCAGGCTGGTCTCGATCTCCTGACCTCGTGATCCACCCATCTCGGCCTCCCAAAGTGCTGGGATTACAGGCTTGAGCCACCGCGCCCAGCCTGGCCCTTCTTTATTCCACTGCATCCCATCCACCACTGCCAGGAGAACTTTTCTCAAATGTAGTTTTCATCATGTCACCAAGCTACTCAGGAGAGTCCAAATTATCCAATTTGACTACAGATTAAATGAAATTACCTAGTTTGGCCTTTAAGACCTTAATTCCATCAACTGCATTTAACTCTTCTAGCCACATTGCTTAATGTTCACCCCTTGAACCTTGTCCCAGTAGCCAGGCTGGTCTCCTTCACCTGCCCCATGTGTTAACACCATCTTTGCCTCTTTTCCTTTGTCCCTGCAACCTTTTCTTTTTGGAATGGTTTCATTCTCTTCTTTTGCCCTTCCAAGTACTTTCCAAATCAAGACCCTGATTAAGATGTTTCTCCTGCTTAAAGCCTTCTTTGAACAAGCCTTTCTTAAAATATCCTTTTCTTTTTATTCTGTATTTAAGTAGAAGTCTGGACAATACTGCTTTTTTATATGCTGTTTTAGTCTTGATCTCAGATTATATACTAATGGCAAGAGGAGAGGCTAACATTTATTGATTGTCTACGATGTGTCAGGTGTTGTTTTATGTTCTTTTCATGGTCTCATCCTTGCTCTATTTTATAATTACCCACAAAGTGAAAAAATGCTGTGCGGGTGTCCAATCCTAGCCAGCCTGATTTAAAACAATTGGTGTAAGGGCTAGGCATCTGTATCTTTGAGAAGCAGCCCAGACAATTCTAATGTGTATTCAGGGTTGAGAACCACTGGCTATGGATGTGCACAGTATGAATTTTGTTAGATTGCATTTCCTTGGGGAGTGTGTCAGGTTTCACTGAACAAAATTGAATTTGGAGTAACTGAGAAATTTACATTTCATTTCATTAACCAGCAGACTCAAATCTGTAAGTTAAAGAATATTAAAAAATATAAATTATTCCAGCAAGGAAACTCCTTTTTCAATCTTTGTAGTCCCGGCACACAGTGCAGTGCTCAGCAGTTGACGGATAGGCAATACATATTATTTGCCCTAAGTTGAAAGGACAGAAGCAAACAAGTAGACACTTCATTCGATTTATCTTCTCATGAGCTGTACCGAAACATTAAGACCTTTTGTTTCTCTGTCTTTAAAACACCTTTGAGGCAAAAAATGCAGGCTTCTCTTGTTTTCTGATAAACAGAAAGGTAAAGGATGAATTTACCTAACTTGTTATGCCTGGTGATTGAAGGCAAGGTTTGCAATTAGATCACATGAATGAATTACTTTCAGATGTACTAAGTATTAAAATAAATCAAACCTCATTAGCTAATTGATATTTCTTTGTTCCAACTACTCAAGACAGATGTTTGCTGTTCTTTGGAGTCTTGTTTTGGGTCTATCCCACCATAGACTGTCTGTTCAATTGTGTATTACTTGCAAGTCGGAAGTTTAGATTTTTAGCTTCTCAATGGCCATGTACCTGGCATGTGAAGGAGGTCATTAAAACCATCTTTTTGGAATTATTTACTTCTCTGTCATTATTATTATTTGTAATCTATTATTTATTATTAAATTATTTATTTTAATTATTAATTTTAATTAATTAACTATTAATATTATTTTTTATTATACTTTAAGTTCTACGGTACATGTGGATAACGTGCAGGTTTGTTACATATGTATACTTGTGCCATGTTGGTGTGCTGCACCCATCAACTCGTCAGCACCCATCAACTCGTCATTTACATCAGGCATAACTCCCAATGCAATCCCTCCCCCCTCCCCCCTACCCCCTCCCCATGATAGGCCCCGGTGTGTGATGTTCCCCTTCCCGAGTCCAAGTGATCTCATTGTTCAGTTCCCACCTATGAGTGAGAACATGCGGTGTTTGGTTTTCTGTTCTTGCTATAGTTTGCTGAGAATGATGGTTTCCAGCTGCATCCATGTCCCTACAAAGGACACAAACTCATCCTTTTTGATGGCTGCATAGTATTCCATGGTGTATATGTGCCACATTTTCTTAATCCAATCTGTCACTGATGGACATTTGGGTTGATTCCAAGTCTTTGCTATTGTAAATAGTGCCGCAATAAACATACGTGTGCATGTGTCTTTATAGCAGCATAATTTATAATCCTTTGGGTATATACCCAGTAATGGGATGGCTGGGTCATATGGTACTTCTAGTTCTAGATCCTTGAGGAATCCATACTGTTTTCCATAATGGTTGAACTAGTTTACAATCCCACCAACAGTGTAAAAGTGTTCCTATTTCTCCACATCCTCTCCAGCACCTGTTGTTTCCTGACTTTCTAATGATTGCCATTATAACTGGTGTGAGATGGTATCTCACTGTGGTTTTGATTTGCATTTCTCTGATGACCAGTGATGATGAGCATTTTTTCATGTGTCTGTTGGCTGTATGAATGTCCTCTTTTGAGAAATGTCTATTCATATCCTTTGCCCACTTTTTGATGGGGTTGTTTGTTTTTTTCTTGTAAATTTGTTTGAGTTCTTTGCAGGTTCTGGATATTAGCCCTTTGTCTGATGAGTAGATTGCAAAAATTTTCTCCCATTCTGTAGGTTGCCTGTTCACTCTGATGGTAGTTTCTTTTGCTGTGCAAAAGCTCTTTAGTTTAATTAGATCCCATTTGTTAATTTTGGCTTTTGTTGCCATTGCTTTTGGTGTTTTAGACATGAAGTCTTTGCCCATGCCTATGTCCTGAATGGTATTACCTAGGTTTTCTTCCAGGGTTTTTATGGCATTAGGTCTAACATTTAAGTCTCTAATCCATCTTGAATTAATTTTCATATAAGGAGTAAGGAAAGGATCCAGTTTCAGCTTTCTACTTATGGCTAGCCAATTATCCCAGCACCATTTATTAAATAGGGAATCCTTTCCCCATTTCTTGTTTTTCTCAGGTTTATCAAAGATCAGATGGCTGTAGATGTGTGGTATTATTTCTGAGGACTGTGTTCTGTTCCATTGGTCTATATCTCTGTTTTGGTACCAGTACCATGCTGTTTTGGTTACTAAGCCTTGTAGTATAGTTTGAAGTCAGGTAGCGTGATGCCTCCAGCTTTGTTCTTTTGACTTAGGATTGTCTTGGCAATGCGGGCTCTTTTTTGGTTCCATATGAACTTTAAAGCAGTTTTTTCCAATTCTGTGAAGAAACTCATTGGTAGCTTGATGGGGATGGCATTGAATCTATAAATTACCTTGGGCAGTATGGCCATTTTCATGATCTTGATTCTTCCTATCCATGAGCATGGTATGTTCTTCCATTTGTTTGTGTCCTCTTTTATTTCACTGAGCAGTGGTTTGTAGTTCTCCTTGAAGAGGTCCTTTACATCCCTTGTAAGTTGGATTCCTAGGTATTTTATTCTCTTTGAAGCAATGGTGAATGGAAGTTCATTCCTGATTTGGCTCTCTGTCTGTTACTGGTGTATAAGAATGCTTGTGATTTTTGCACATTAATTTTGTATCCTGAGACTTTGCTGAAGTTTCTTATCAGCTTAAGGAGATTTTGGGCTGAGACAATGGGGTTTGCTAAATATACAATCATGTCATCTGCAAACAGGGACAATTTGATGACTTCTTTTCCTAACTGTATACCCTTGATTTCTTTCTCTTGCCTGATTGCCCTAGCCAGAACTTCCAACACTGTGTTAAATAGGAGTGGTGAGAGAGGGCATCCCTGTCTTGTGCCAGTTTTCAAAGGGAATTTTTCCAGTTTTTGCCCATTCAGTATGATATTGGCTGTGGGTTTGTCATAAATAGCTCTTATTATTTTGAGATATGTTCCATCAATACCGAATTTATTGAGAGTTTTTAGCATGAAGGGCTGTTGAATTTTGTCAAAGGCCTTTTCTGCATCTATTGAGATAATCATATGGTTTTTTGTCTTTGGTTCTGTTTATATGCTGGATTACGTTTATTGATTTGCATACGTTGAACCAGCCTTGCATCCCGGGGATGAAGCCCACTTGATCATGGTGGATAAGCTTTTTGATGTGCTGCTGGATCCGGTTTACCAGTATTTTATTGAGGATTTTTGCATCGATGTTCATCAGGGATATTGGTCTAAAATTATCTTTTTTTGTTGTGTCTCTGCCAGGCTTTGGTATCAGGATGATGTTGGCCTCATAAAATGAGTTAGGGAGGATTCCCTCTTTTTCTATTGATTGGAATAGTTTCAGAAGGAATGGTACCAGCTCCTCCTTGTACCTCTGGTAGAATTCAGCTGTGAATCCATCTGGTCCTGGACTTTTTTTGGTTGGTAGGCTATTAATTATTGCCTCAATTTCAGAGCCTGCTATTGGTCTATTCAGGGATTCAGCTTCTTCCTGGTTTAGTCTTGGGAGAGTGTAAGTGTCCAGGAAATTATCCATTTCTTCTAGATTTTCTAGTTTATTTGCGTAGAGGTGTTTATAGTATTCTCTGATGGTAGTTTGTATTTCTGGGGGGTCGGTGGTGATATCCCCTTTATCATTTTTTATTGCGTCTATTTGATTCTTCTCTCTTTTCTTCTTTATTAGTCTTGCTAGCGGTCTATCAATTTTGTTGATCTTTTCAAAAAACCAACTCCTGGATTCATTGATTTTTTGGAGAGTTTTTTGTGTCTCTATCTCCTTCAGTTCTGCTCTGATCTTAGTTATTTCTTGCCTTCTGCTAGCTTTCGAATGTGTTTGCTCTTGCTTCTCTAGTTCTTTTAATTGTGATGTTAGAGTGTCAATTTTAGATCTTTCCAGGTTTCTCTTGTGGGCATTTAGTGCTATAAATTTCCCTCTACACACTGCTTTAAATGTGTCTCAGAGATTCTGGTATGTTGTATCTTTGTTCTCATTGGTTTCAAAGAACATCTTTATTTCTGCCTTCATTTCGTTGTGTACCAGTAGTCATTCAGGAGCAGGTTATTCAGTTTCCATGTAGTTGAGCGGTTTTGATTGAGTTTCTTAGTCCTGAGTTCTAGTTTGATTGCACTGTGGTCTGAGAGACTGTTTGTTATAATTTCTGTTCTTGTACATTTGCTGAGGAGTGCTTTACTTCCAATTATGTGGTCGATTTTGGAGTAAGTACGATGTGGTGCTGAGAAGAATGTATATTCTCTGCTTGCTGCAGAGATGAGTTCAATTCCTGGATATCCTTGTTAACTTTCTGTCTCGTTGATCTGTCTAATGTTGACAGTGGGGAGTTGAAGTCTCTCATTATTATTGTATGGGAGTCTAAGTCTCTTTGTAAGTCTCTAAGGACTTGCTTTATGAATCTGGTGCTCCTGTATTGGGTGCATATATATTTAGGATAGTTAGCTCTTCCTGTTGAATTGATCCCTTTAATTAATTTAATTACTTAACTATAAATATTATTTATTATAATAATATTTTTAATTATTTACTTCCCTGTCATTCTTTCCTAGAGGGTTTTTTCCCCCAGTGGTTGCCTTAGTAAGATACTTTGGAACTTTCTGTTATTTCTCCTCATCCTTCTTAAATGCAGTGGGCTCCTGAAATTTATTTGAAAGTTTTATTAGTGGTCTTTAGTATTCTTCCTTCCAAAAACAGTTCAAGTCAGTTAGTACCATAGTTTGTATTGCCAATAAGAATGTGGTTTCACACCATTTAGATTCCTGATGTTCTTCTGCTTTACTAAAGGAGAATGAAAAGAACAAAAAACAATTTAAAAAATTATTGTTTTCTAGAAAACAGAATAATTTCTCAGTAGCTAAACTTGTAACCTTGCTTGGCTATGTGATACTTGTATCACAAAACCATCTAGTCAGCTAAGTTAAAAAAATCAGTCCAGTTCACCATTAGGTTGGCTAGAAGTTCCCATCTTAAATAAACATGCAAAATAAAAAGTATCTTGAATCTATATCTTCAAATAAGTCATACGGAAAGTTCATGAAGTTTTCTCTGAATACATAATTTTAGTCATTTGGATTCAGACAGGCCCCAGTTTAGTTCCAAAGATTTTAAGTCATTTTGTTTGTCACTCATAACAGTTTCACACAGAAATTGAAAGCTTGATTGGTAGGTGTATCAGTCAGGGTTCCCTAGAGGAACAGAACTCATAGGATATGTAGGCATATATGTAAAGGGGAGTTTATTAAGTATTAACACAAAATCACAAGGTCCCACAATAGGACGTATGCAAGCTGAGGAGCAAGGAGAGTCAGTTTGAGTCCCATAACTGAAGAACTTGGAGTCCAGCGTTTGAGGGAAGGAAGCATGGGAGAAAGATGTAGGCTGGTAGGCTAGGCCAGTCTAGTCTTTTCACTTTTTTCTGCCTGCTTTATATTCTAGCTGTGCTGGTAGCTGATTAGATGGTGCCCACCTAGCCTTTCCCAGCCCGCTAACTCAAATGTTAATCTCCCTTGCAACACCCTCGCAGACACATGCAGCATCAATACTTTGCATCCTTCAATCTAATCAAGTTGACACTCAGTATTAGCCATCACAGTAGGATATGAAATTTGGAGTGTCTCAAGATGTTGTATTAATATAAACTGACGTCATGCTGTAGAACCTGACCTGTTTATATTTTTTTTCCAGAGGAAAGGCCATTTTTTTTCTTTCTCATGGAAATCTTGGGAGATGTGTCAGTTATCCAGGGTCAAGCTCTTATTGAATAACTGGCAGAGTCATGGTGCATGAAATCTCTCTCCCTCATGGCTAGTAATTAATTATTATATTAAATCTTTATTGTTTTTCTCATCCTTTTTTCTTTTAATTTGCTGTGAGCGGTCATAATCACATTTCAGATGTGTTGAATGTTAATGAATCAATGAGATAGCATGTGTTAAATTTGTAGCTAGTCCAGTGCCTGATATATAGTAAGCACTCCTTAAATATTATCATTATAAATATTGTTCAGTGAGCCTACAGTTAATCATTTCTAACATGATAAATGATTAAGCAACTGCATCTAGATGGCACGGATCAGGTTTGAAATGCATTTTATATAGGATCAAATTACCTTTTCTACCTTTTTCAGAGCACCTTCCAAGTAGTTCTTGAGGGTTTATGGCACGTCTATCAATTTGTCACTTTGTTTTCTTCAAAACTGAGTTTCCTGTTTTGGTCATTACTTAAAAAATGTATATGGTTCACTAAAGTTAAAAGTGCTACATATATATATATATATATATATATGGTATGTATATATTTATACCTTCAATGCAGTGCATTGTTTTAAATGGTGATTTCTTAAGACCATTCAGTGCTCCTGCAATCACATGCTCACTGGATTAGCATTTGACTTAGGCCAAAATAGGAACACATTAAAAAAAAAACCACTTAATTGGAATTTTACAGTGATTTTCACATAAGCCAGCTTAAACAAGATGTATTTGTGTATAGCAATCAGGAATTGACTTAAACTCATGTGTAAATATGTGTGTCAAAAAGATGATTTTAAATGGTGAAAAATTGTACACAATAGAATTTCAAGCCTGGTCATGTCACAAAATGTGAAGAAGTCCAGTTCTTTAGTCAAAACTAGAATTGTTACTGTAGATTATGATTAATTTTTTTGCAATTACAGATTTTGATACTGTCATTTTGATCACAGCTTTTATATATTAAGATAGGGTAATGTAGAGCGATATAGACTATTCAATTAAAATGGTTTTGCTGGTTAATTCAGCATTAAGATCAGACATCTGTAAACCACATTTATCACTAAGAATTTAATTGATCATTTGAAACAAACACTTGATTTAATTGATCATTAAAACAAACACTTGATTCTTTAAAAGCCCAAGTATTTAAAAAACCTAAAAGCGTTAATGTTAACAACTTCCCATTGTGTGCTAGGAAGAAAACTGCATTTATGATTAATCTGCAATTTTAAAGCACCCAGGACCCTGAAATACTATAATAATTCTTATTGGGAACTATACTTATTTTGATACATCCTTCACAGAAATTGTGAAAATAAACATGAACATAACTCATCAGTTCGTTAAAATACAAGTCTGAAATTACTGTGTTCTTCAAAAAGGTATGTAGTCATATGGAAACAATATTCACTGAATGTGATTAAGAAAAGGAAAGAATTTGTCACTTGAATATGAAAGGAGAATCATAAAAATATTTATTTTCAAGTCATGTTTTAGATTTCAAGGTCATCAGTTATGAAAGACGCCATGTTTTAGGATGGGTCAGGAAGCAGGGGAAGGATTAATTCTTGACCCTCATTCTTTCCCTAAGACCAGGGAAGTTTTCTGTTTGTTAGTTTGGAAGACCATTTACTCAATTACTAAAAAAGTTTTGACTATTTAGAATGTGCTAGGCACTCTGTTCAGAGTGTGTCATGGTATGGGCAAGTGCCCACTTTAGGCAATCTCCACCTACAGTTATATTGTATTAAACACATTCTATGAAGGGACATGGTGTGTCTAAGGCACATAACCAAAGCATGGCATACAGTAAGTGCTCAGTAATGGAGAGTTATTATTCATGTTTTATCCTTTATAACTGTTGTCATCTACTGAGGAACAGAGTTTAGCTTAAAATGTTAAATTCAAAGAGGATGATTCATCATTTCTATGATGGTTTTATAGTTAAAATAATAGAACAACTTATACTAATGAGACTTCAAAAAATTTTTATAGAAATTTTTAGTCACCAAAATGGGTCTCTTTTTCATACTTTTGCACAGGAGTAATCATAAATAGTTCATGCGTCTCTCCTGAAAATTTTATGAATAGATTATTTTAATAAAACTATGCAGAGCAGAATTACACGGCAACTCACTATACTAGAAACACATATCTTCAGGGTGACTAGATTTCTCTTGAGATAAGATGGGATTATTCTCAAATACTTTAAGTCATGTAAATGTGATCAGAAACACTACTTTTTGTTATGGAATCGCTCAGTAAATTTACTCTTACCAACTTTGGAATCCAACTAACTATATGTTTCAAAGAACCATCTGAAAATAAGCAAAGTGATACAAACTTTAACAATTAAATGTAAGCACATAAAATTTAAATCGTTTCTTGGTAAGTAGCATATCTAGAGCTGTGCTATTTAATGTAACCCCTAGTCGTATGAGTCTATTTAAATATAAGTGAATTTAGATTAAACATTCAGTTAGTCATTATATTAGCTACATTTTAAGTGTACAGTAGCTGTATGTGGGTAGCAGATACCATTTTGAACAATGCAGATGTAGACATTTCCAATAATCACAGATAGTTTTCTTGGACAGTGTTGCTCTAGGGTATTTTAAATAAAGGAATATTTGATGTTTACTGTTTACAATGATGACTGCGCAGAAAATGATCTAAGAGGCTTAGTGTTTCATAGTCTCTTTGCGTCTTTCCACCACACCTCTCAAATCTTGAGATTATTTGGCATGCTCTTTGACAGACAAAGGCTACTTTACAACAACTTTAATTTCAAAACAAAACTAAGCAAAGTATTTACTCAATGACTTTTAGGAAACTGGAGTTTTGAATATTGTCTTAAAGAAATGGCTAATCAATGAGATCAATGCTTTCTCCGCAGCACCTTCCAAACATTTTCTTCTGAGCGCGCCGCCATTCTACTCGGCATGCTGTGGTGGGTCCTGTCGGCGCACTGCATCCTCCGCTGCTTTTCCAAGTAAGTTTTTATGCTTCATCAGCAATGCCTCAGTTACTCTGTAAACGAAAGCTGCAGGATTTAATGTGCTCTGGAAAACTAATTGGTAATGCAACGGCAAGGAGCTAATTCCTCACTAAAAATCACAGCAATCCTATTCAGGAGCTTTCCAGAGATTTATCAAACCTCAGCACACTGAGCAATTGTGAGCAGTTCTAATGGCATTGAAACCCAGGGCCGACACATCACCAAAAGCAACTTGTTTTCCATTTGATATAAAAGATCTCGGAGGGACCAGTTTGGCTTTTCTGAAATGTGTAGCAACACTCCTTTAAAGAAGAGGAAAAAGGAAAGGAAGGAAGGTGAAAAAGTTGTGCTGTGTAAAATTTCCATTCCGCTTAAAATGTAACACAGAAAGTCACTAAGTATCTATTGAGAATAATTCCCCCTTTAAAATTGTCAAGATCATGAGAGGAGATAAATCTCTCATTTTTGGCATCTTGAAGGTAACCAACCAGAACTGTTGGAAATATTTTCAAGAGAACTCTTTTCTCCCAACATTATAAAAGCAAAATTTTAGTAGAGTCTGGGGGTGGAGTGAGAATGACAGACTTTCGAAATCTCGCAGCGTGCACACATACAATCTCACAGGCAAAGGAAAAACACAGGCATAAAAGTAAAGTTCCCCTTGGTCTTGAGATTTCTGGGTCAGATGAGAATCTCTAGGCAGGGAATTTGAGTTTATGGTAAAGAGATCCAGTGGAGGGGTGCATTTCTTTCAGCTGCCCAAGAGAAAACACTTATTCAGCTTAACAGCTCTGTCAGGTGAAAAGTGAAATAAGAGTTGAGTCCGGCTCCTGTGCCGAACCCCATCACGGTTCAATTCAGATCCCTGCTGCCTCTGTGCATGTGTCTTGGGAATGGTTCAGGAAAACAGTTGCTCGACAGAATAATTCCTGACAAGTGAGGCAGCAAATGCTGGCAGTTTAATGAGCTGCAGGCTCTGAGCATCTCTTTAGGGGGCTGATACTTTCCCACAGAGCACTTTACATGGCTGAGACCCGGCCACAATGGGTGACAGACCCGTGACCAATCGTCACTTTCACTCGACTCATCCACACGCGACCTCACCACGATTTTTCACTCTGCAGATGAACTTTAGGAACCATTTCACATGGAAAAGGCTTGGGCAAGGGTCAGTTGCCCTTTTGTATGGTCATAAAGCAAGGCTCTGTGTGTCAGTCTTTTCTCCTGTCTCACATTCCAAGTGAATTTCTGGACACCATTTAAAACACTTGACTGAAAAATAAAGCAGTGAATGAAACTGACTTTTATAGACTCATTCTAGCTCATCTTCCCATATAACCCTGTCTACCTGAAAAGGGATTTAGTCGATGAGCTGAGTGTATACAGGGACTTGTTGAATACATAGGGCCCATTATCAACTGTGGGGATTGTTTATTAACCGAGACTGATACACTACTATTTTGGAAGTGACCTATTAATTGTCCATTTAACTAGAATGTATTGAATTCAAACAGAAAAATAGAAACCATGACTAAACCTTTTACTCGCTCCTTCAAGGTGGTCTCCTATGAGGACAATTGAAAACTCTTGTGCAAATTAAGGAGACATTTATCACCATATATGAGGGTATCAGGAAAAGACTTCTGGAGTAGAGACCTAAAACCCAAATATCTGGTACCGTATCATGGTGGCATCTCTGTGGAATTAAGTCTTCAGTGTTAGATTTCGGGAGTGGAGATCAAAAGAGGTCCCACACTTAGCTTCAGTTATTTCATCATGATATGGTACTGGGTTTTTACTTCAGAAAATCTCTGGCAGTTCAGGTAAGTGGAAATGGACAAAAAATTCCATTTAACAGGTGGACAGACATTCATGTGCATGTGTGTATGTGTGTGTGTGTGTGTGTGTACTTATTTTATAGGGATGTTTGAAGAGTCTCAAGCTATCAAAGTTTGGGGCAGTTTACTAGATAGAAAAGAAAGGCTGGGCCAGAGCATGTAAGAGTAATGCTAAAGACATTTTCTAGATGACTTTATCTTCTCTACTGCTTGAAAAATTACTTTAAGCAGGTCTTATTTTTCTCCATCTGCTTCCCAGTTTTTCCTACTTTGTGCCTTTTGCATAACTCTTGTAAATTATAGTGTTTAACCCTAGAGGTTTATGAAGTCCTGTGTTTATCTTTTTCTTAAAAATAAATATACAATCTGAAAGTCAGTGCAGCTCTAATCAAGGATAGAAAATGATTCACTTGATTTGGCTTCATTTCTAAAGTTGGCATTTTAAAACAGTTTAGAGATCCCACAAGTGATTTTAATAAATGATAGTTTCTCATATTATTAGTTATAAGTCTAAAATGAATTTCATATTTTCTTATTTATAATGTTCATTTGTATTGGCAGCAAATAATAACATGGTAGAATTAAGCTGTCAATAAATAATTTTACATAAATAAGGTACAGTTAATAAGGTTTACATCTGTACAACAATTTTTAATAAAACATTTACTAGTTTTTCTTTTTTTCTTCTTTTTTAAATAATAAGAATGATTTTTATGCGCAGGTCTTTATATTATTTTCCATTGTACAAACAAAGGAAAGTGGACTGTCCAAATAAACTTGCATTAAGTTTCAGCTCAGACAGCCAAAATTAGGTTTATATTGAAAAGTGTAATAACTGATTAAATCAATGGCCCTCATCATTGTTTCACTATATTGCTTCACTCTTTCCAAAAGAGTAGGATCAGACCAGCACATTTTTAACTATGCGAGTGAAGTATTATTTTGACTCTTTACATGATTCATTTATTTAATATTGATTTAGTTTTTCTTGTGAACTTCTTAGATTTACGACTAACTTCTTGTTGCAATGTGGAAACAATCATTCAATGGCCTTCTCACATATAGTAAATAGTTTAATAGGCTATTTAAGTACAACACTTACAGTGGGGAAAAATTAAAAGGCAGTGCTAACAGTTCTCCCCTCACCCAAAGCAGTGTATGGAAAATCTTTGATATTACAACCACAAGGTTCTTTTCAAAATAACGTATTTCTCAAATAACATGAAATGGAAAGTTGTGGAAATTATGTAAATAATGACTTTTTAAAAATTACTTAAAGTATAGGAATCCTAATGATGTAGACTAGCTAATTGAATTAATCAGATAATTGTTTTGTTTCGTCTTTGAGTACCCAACTTGAATTTGACCTTTGAATTTTACGCCTTAAAAGACAAAGCTTAAATTTGGAGCAGCGTTATAAAAATTTGAGCCAGGAAAGTATTCTTCTGGGACAAACTGCTCTGCCTTTTGGGAGATGAACTTATATTCTACATTTTAAGATAATTGTACTGTCTTCTTCTTCTTGTTAAAACTTAAAAAAAGTAATACACTTTCCAAGTTTCAATTTTTAGGATTGTGTTGAAGGCAGAAAGGAAGGGACATTATTTTTCTAATTGTGAATGTAGGTTGGTTCTATGAGTTTCATGGTCAAAAACGGGGAATGCACTGATTAGTATTCTTACCACCTGTCCTGACTGTGTTCTCTTTTACTGCTCTCAGCTGGAGTGGCCAGTGGACTGAGGACACTGAACAGGATCTGTAGAAATCTACAAAAGGTTGCATACAGTTTTTAAATAGGGATTAATCTTAGCACTATAAGATCTTCAGAGGGATGCATAATTTTTTTCTAATATAAAAAGAAGGCTAATTATATTGCCTAAAACATAATCGAGTTTATGCAATAAGTTGAATAGGTGTTGACTTCTCAAAAGTACAGGGACGGCTGTTCCATAGATAAATGGCATTCAGTCAACCAAGAACAATGTTTAAAGGGGTCAGAGACTCAAAGACAATGGATTTTCCAAGTTGATGGCTCTATTCAGCAGTTCTAGAGAGGCAGTGAAAGTATTGGAGTAACATTCCTGGAATGGAGTTCCTTTTCTCCCCAAATGTTCTTAAGCAGTTAAAGGGTGGGTGATGGGTGGGGGAGGGGAACTGCTTAGCAATATGGGGTGGTTGTCTCTGATCTTGTCTATAGCCCTAGTCTGAGCATAACATGAAACCTAACAGGGCTACTTATAAAGTCCTGATTTTTGGTTTCCAAAAACAAGTGAAGAATAGGGGAGGGGGAGAATGGCTGAATAGAACAAAGCAGGAAAGCGTTGTACTGTCAGCTCAGTATGTGTCTACAAAATGATACAGGGTTTTTGGATTGTGCTTTTGGAAATAGGCCATCCAGAACAAGAGACATCAGAGTGCTATTGGACTCTGAATGGTCAGACTGCCTGCACCTGTTCAGTTCTGGAGACCCACTTTAAAAGGTACATTGAACAAACTCTCATATGAAAACCAGGTTAAGAGGTGTACAGCAACTTAAAATAGCAAAGACTCTGTATGACTGTTAGGAATTTTGGGGAAAAAATTGAGTATTTTTGTCCTGGAGAAGAGAAATGCTAGGGAGAACATGAGAGTTTTCTTTAACTCAGGTCTGCTGTATTCATATAGATATGAAGTGTAGAACTGGGACCAATGAGTGGAGTTTAGGGAAAGTTAATTTTTGGCTTGTTTTAAGGGAATGATTTCTAGCAAATCAAGCTGTTTGATAAGTGTTATCATGTGGCACCCCCAAATACAAGATTATATAGAGACAGAAGGATAGACTTTTAATTTAAATCACACGGGTTTGGCAAATGCTGTGTCTTTTCTCTCTGAACTTCAAATCTGCAAAAATTACATCTCTCTCTCTCTCTCTCACACACACACACACACACACACACACACACACACACACACTTGAAAATAAGAAGGGTAAGGAAGCTTTTCATGGAAGAGAAGCCCCTGAAAGGTAGGAGGTAGGAAGTCTCAACTGTGAGGAATATTGCAGCAGGAAAAGGTGCGCACACAGACAAGAAACATCTCCCATTTGAGGAAAACTGACTCCAGGAGGGAGAGACACAGACTCAAGGTTTGAAATGAGCTACTTTTGAGGAAATAGTTAATAGAGGCTGATGGTGTTGTAGCTAGCCTGTTGGAGAGGCCTGGATTAAACAAATGACCTCTTATCCCTTTCAGTTCTGAAAAGCTATTGAATCTATATAAAAGGATGAAAGAATTCTGTTTCTGAAAGTGTTATTGGTAGCCCCCGGCTTGAGTTATCCTGAAATAATCCTATTTTTTACTAAAAGCTTTGAGAGGTTTAGATTCAATGGTGCTTTAAAGACTTATGCTATTGTTTTCCTTACAAAGTCGGGGGATACCGGGTTATGAATTAGTTTTTAATATGGAAAAACTGTAAACTTAGAAAGCAAACATTAAACAACATGACTTGTTAGAAGTGGACTTTATATAGCACTCCTTGGCCTACCTCAGGGTAGCCCAGGTTGCAAGCAAAGGCTGGAACAGAACAGGAAACAGAGAGAAGGCCAGTGCCATGGCAGGTGCTGGAAACTATACTGGGGCAAAGAGCAGCACTGGACATGCATGATCCAGAAGCCTTTCTAGAGCTTCTCGAAGCAATAGGTGAAAAGATACAGGAGAAAGGAAGTGTCCCCGAATGGGATCAATGATCCAGAGATTAACATGAGTTCCTTGTGAGTCTAAACATTACACACATTACCCGCAAGCTGTTCACAGTACAAGATGCTTTTGAATTGCAATGGTAGATAGGCCAGAGCTGCAGCTATTTGCTCGTGGTCTGATGTTTAGAAAGTGACTGGATAAGGTCTCTCTGTTTGGTAGTGTTTGCTGGCTGCTACAGACAGCATTGCCCTGTCTTCAGAGTTAAGTCATGTTTTCTGGAAGTTGAGGCAATAGAGAGAGGCAATGATGACCACTAGATTGTCCAATGCTGTGTTTCTGTTTCTCTGTCTCTCTGTCTCCCCCCACCTCCCCTCCACAGCATACCTCCATTTGTAGCACCCTTCACTGGGCCCTCATACAGGGCTGCTGGGGAATACAGTGATTAGGGAGCATGTCAGGGTCCAGGGAATCATACCTTTGAAAAGTTTTCTATCCCGGGTCACTCTTTTTTTTAATTTTTTAAAGATGGAGTCTTGCTTTGTCATCTAGCCTGGAGTGCAGTAGTGGCACGATCTTGGCTCACTGCAACCTCTGCCTCCCAGGTTCAAGCACTTCTGCCTGCCTCAGCCTCCTGAGTAGCTGGGATTATGGGCACACACCACCACACCCGGCTAATTTTAGTATTTTTAGTAGAGACAGAGTTTCACCATGTTGGCCAGGCTGTTCTCAAACTCCTGACCTCAGGCAATCCGTCCACCTCGGCCTCCCGAAGTACTGGGATTACACGCATAAGCCACTGCACCCAGCCTATCCTGTGTCATTCTGCTATTTTAATGTGACTCTTCCCACTTCCCCACTTCTTTCCTTGCCCACTCGTACCTTTGATGATCTTTGATGTAATTTGACAAAGGCATTGATTTGCCTACCTCTGCTTTGATGTGTGACTTTAATTGCACAACTTAACTTTCTAGAACCTAGGTTTTTCCTGTAAACAATGGGGGAAGTAATTTCTTCTTCCAGGGATTGTTGTAAAGATTACATGACATAATGCATGTAGTTGGCACATATGTCAGCACATGTAAGCCCAAATATATGTGGAAGCTGCATAATAATAATAATATCCTCGAACTGATAGAGACTGTAGCTCCTTGAATTGGTGACTCCAGCTTTTAAAGCCTCATTTCTGCTACATGCCTTATTCTCCATGCCTGTTTCTTTTTATATTGTTTGTTTATTTTTGTTTATCTGGAAGTATCCATAAAAGTCAGACATTTGTCATAAATTTATGAATAGTTGGACATGTGTTATGGAGACATAAAATTTAGGGGCTTATATGTATATTTAGAAGATATGAAAGTGGTATGGGTTCATCAATGTGGTTTGTGGTTAGATCCAGAGATTGCCCATAAAAGACATGAGTGAGCCATGGGAAGGAGCATCAGTGGTGGTTTAGGAATAGCAGCATTGTCATATGCTTCTTGTAGGAACCACGTTACATCACTTTATGAGAACAAGCTTGATTTGTGTATTGAAGTCAGTACTAAAAGAAACCAGACAACTAGTAAAGAAGGAAAAAATACAATATTCTTTATTTTTGGTGTTTTGTTTTTGCTTGTCTATTGGTTGAGTTCTTGTTTGTTATAGGGCACTGAAACTTGAGGACCAGACCCAGTAGTTAACCCTTTGATCCTTACAGCCACTCCAGGTCTCACCTTTCAAGATCAAGGGCTAGTTTGGGTTGATGATGCCCCAAATGTTAATATATACCACAATGGTAAGAATAATTTATTTGTAGGCTTTCTTGATGGGAATATTTATCGGGGGAACCCACCCCCAATATTTCAATGTAGATTCTTTCTGTTTTCCCAAAGTGTCATCTGGCTGAGAAATAAAGAGAAAGAGTACAAAGAGAGGAATTTTACAGCTGGGCCTCTGGGGGTGACATCACATATCGGTAGGACCATGATGCCTCCCTGGGCTGCAAAACCAGCAGGTTTTTATTAAGGACTTTAAAAGGGGAGGGGATGTACAAACAGGGAGTAGGTCACAAAGATCACATGCTTCAAAGGGCAAAAGAGAGAACAAAGATCACATGCTTCTGAGGCCAATAAAGATCACAAGGCAAAGGGCAAAGCAAAGATCACAAGCAAAGGGTGAAATCAAAAACTCCTGAAGAGGGTCTATATTCAGCTGTGCATGCATTGTCTTGATAAACATCTTAAACAACAGAAAACAGGGTTCGAGAGCACGGGACTGGTCTGACCTCAAATTCACCAGGGTGGGGTTTTTTCCCCACTCTAATAAACCTGAGGATAGTGCAGGAGACCAGGGCGTATTTCAGTCCTTGTCTCAACTGCAGAAGATAGACACTCCCAGAGCGGCCGTTTATAGACCTGCCCCCAGGAATGCATTCCTTTCCCAGGGTCTTAATTATTAATATTCCTTGCTAGGAAAAGAATTTAGCAGTATCTTCCCTACTTGCAATCCATTTATAGGCTCTCTGCAAGAAGAAAAATATGGCTGTATTCTGCCCGACCCTGCAAGCAGTCAGACCTTATGGTTGTCTTCCATTGTTCCCTGAAAATCGCTGTTATTCTGTTCTTTTTCAATGTGCACTGATTTCATATTGTTCAAACACAGGTTTTACAATCAATTTGTACAATAGTGGTCCTGAGGGGACGTACATTCTTAGCTTACAAAGATAACAGAATTAAGAGACTGAAGTAAAGACAGGCATAAGAAATTATAAGAGTATTATTTGGGAACTGAAAAATGTCTATGAAATCTTCACAATTTATGTTCATAGGTTAAAGTAAAGACAGGCTTAAGAAATTATAAAAGTATTAATTTTGGGAACCAATAAATGTCCATGAAATCTTCACATTTTATGTTCCTCTGCCGTGGCTCCAGCCGGTCCCTCCATTTGGGGTCCCTGACTTCCCGCAACAAATCTTTTTCTTTACTTAAAAACAACTTGTTAGGGAAACCTATGGGTTGCTACTAAAAGTTTTAGGGGCATTTAAATGAGTTTTATTTCCTTACTATTTTATTTTAACTTGTAGATCTTGGTTAGGAAGAGCCACAATTAATAGAATCTTGAGCCTTACTTATACAAATTCTACTTAGAAAAAAAAGGGTACATATTTTTTCCATTACCATAAATTTGTTTTAGACTCTGTATATAGACATAAAAGGTTTTTTTAACTCAAGAGGACATTTGCCTTTCTAAAATGCTAGGTTGGTTATGTCCTTCTTGAAAGGCTTCCCTTGACAAGTTATAACCTAAACTTGTTTCAGGCACCCTTGACAGTAATCTGTCTTTCCGGCTTTTCTCCTGTGTTCTTTCCAGTCATACCCTGCAATCCAGAAATACTAGGTTATGTGAGATTCTTAGGTCTGCCATGTTTCACACTTGTCTTCACCTGGCTTCATGCCTCTGCAAATGCTAATTCCTCTACCTGCCTTTCCCTTGTGAGCCAGCAAGAGGAATTGCTGTTCTTCTAGGTGCTGCTCTCTCTTAGGACCTACTTTGTTGACCATCCTAATTCAGTGGCTTCTTATCTGGTGCACTAATGCCTTCTGTGCTGTGGTCTCATCCCACTGTATTGTGGCTGTATTCTTCTTGGACTTTTCCTTATCAACTGTGAACACCTTAAGGATGGATTTGGATTCATCGTTGATTATTGCTCAACAATGACTTGGTAACTGACAGGTTATTCCCAAAAAGGTTGCTACAATGCTTGCCTGTTTTCATTAGAAAATAGAACCAAACTTAAAACATGGACAGTGGAGATGAATTATTTGTCCAGAATTCTATAATGCAATGACACAGTTTTGTGTTTACTTTTGTCTTTTCCATTTTTTCTCTGCATTTTTGCTTAGTTGTGAACATAATATGTATCTTAAATATCATACTTTTAAAAATCATAGTGTAAGTACTTTCTTTGCTGCTGCCTAATCTTCATAGTTCTCATCTTTAATGATTCATTTAAATTTTACCAAGTGGATAATTTACATATGCATTTCTTTACCAGTGGATATTTATTTTTCCTCCTAATTTTTAATACTTATTGCTGTAATAATTGTATATTGGATACATTTAGAAATTAAGAATGCCAGAGTGCAGAGGAAAGAGCCACTGATTTGAATTCAGAAGATCTTGGTGCCAGCTTTGCTCCATGTCCTTTGTGTGTCTTTGGACCTTGACTGCTCTGAACACGTCTTCATCTATAGTGAGGGATATCTGTGGCATATGATTCTTGTAAAGATCAAATAAAATCCAACAATGGGAAGTGAAGTAGATTTGTAGGATCCTTAATGTGAGCCAACCACTGAAATTTTGCTATCTTATTTCATTGAATCTTGGGAGCAGCCTTATAAAATCAGCTGGAAGAGACTGAATAACTTGCTTTAAGACATGCATGTAAGGGCTGAGATCCAAACCAAGGAATGCTCAGAGAAGAAACACACTTAGGAAAAGATGCACATATTGAGATATTCAGAATATTTTTATTATTGATCAATATTTCATAAAACTGCTTAAATCTCTGATAAAGAATAGTGAATCTAGTTGTCAAAGTCTGACTTCAAGATATGATCTTGGTATGAGACAGGCAAAAAGAATTAGTGATGTAACAGGGGAAATAACCAACATCCTATGTGAAGATGAATGGAGGGGCATCAATGAAAGTAGACCTTTATAGAGAATTGGGCTTGATGACATCTCAAGGTTATGGCAATTCAAAGAAGATACAGAGTTACAGAGCTGGAAGGAAAGAGGGAGAAGTTAGTGGTTCATTTTGCAGAGTGAGGATGAATTGTAATGAGATGTAACCCGGGGCTTAGCCAGGAGATGTTTGTAATCTTTTAGACAAATAGAAAAGGAAGCTGCCACATTGTAGAAGCCAAATTGACAAGATTTGTTGTCATTTTCCGTCTACATGTCAGATAACGCCAGTATTGTGTAGGGTTAGTACATTTATTGTGGTATCTGTCTCCTGGGTTTGAAACCCTAGCTTTGTGACCTTGAACAAAGTTACTTAACCTTCCTAAGTTTCATTTTATTTCTGTAAAATGGAGAGAGTAATAGTAGCATTCATTCCATACATTCAATGTGAGAATTAAATGAAATAATGCATGTCAGTGGCTTAACACAAAGTAATCATTAATAGTGGTGTTTAGTGTATGTTTATTATTATGTCCTGTCCTACTTCTATTGATCTTCATTACCTGCCCAAACCCTTGCAGTTCTCTATTATCTGACTCCATTCCACTTTAGAGGTCCAAATGTCTTCAAAGGCCTGGCAGGTAAAAAACAAGCTAAGCAAGACTGTGGCATACTGGGGCCACATGTTCCATATAAAAAAGAGGCACCTGCTACTCACTTTAAGCCCAGTGTGGTTACCTTTGAAGAGGTGTCAGAAACCTGGACTTTATGTGGAACTTCCCGCTTTTTAAATGTGTATAACTAAATAAGAATTCTTAACCAACATGCTAAGACCAAAAAAAGCCCATTTGCAGACTGGATATGGTTGCCCTCTTGCAGCCTCTGCTTTATGCCTTTCTGCAGCCTTGATGACTGCTTACTTTTCCTTGCATAGACTTTATTCCTTGTGCTTTGAGACATACTAGTAACTGTTTGAATTGGCTTTGGTTCTTTCTCTCTTTAACGGTATTGTTCTTTTAGACTTGACTTGACCTGACTATTTTCTCTGAATTCATCATTTCCTCCTCTGTGGTGCCAGTGCACTTTGCAGATCTTTCTATTCTAGTACTTAAGACATTCATTTACTTGTTTATTCAGTAAATAATTATTAAGCAGCAGAATGCATAGTAGCTATAACCATAAGCCTGCCTTCCTGGTGCTATGTTACAGAGTTAATGTTCATGAGTCACCCCTCCCATAAGAAAGTGAGCTCCTTTAGGGTGGGAACCATGTGCTCTTTGTCTGGTTTCTTCAGCAATTGGCTCTGTGAGCCTGACACCCAGTGTATTAGTTTTCTATTTTTGCTGTAACAAATTACCATGAACTGAGTATCTTAAAGCAACAAGTACTTATTATTTTATAGTTATAGAGGTCAGACCCTGAAATGGGTCTCACAGGGCTAAAATCAAGCAGGGCTGTGTTCGTTGTGTAGGCTCTGGGGAGAATCTGTTTCCTTGTCTTTTCCAGCTTCTTGAGGCTGCCTGCATTCCTTGGCTTCTGGCCCCTTCCTCCAACCTCAAAGCGAGAATGTAGCATCTTGAAATCTCTCTCTGACTAGGACCTCCTAATTTGCCTCCCTCTTCCAATTGTAAGGAATCTTATGATTACATTGGGCCCATCTGGATAATACAGGATACTTCATCTCAAGGTCAGTTGATTAGCAACTTTAATCAATTTGCAACCTTAATTCCCCTTGCCATGTAACATAACATATTCACAGGTTCTGGGTATTAGGACATGGACATCTCTGAGAGCCATTTCTCTGCCTGCCACACCTGGGAAGCAGAATGAGTGAATGAACCATGAAAGCCTATAAACTCTCAGAGCATGGGAACCAGTATTGTGCTAGGCACAAAAAGGCAGAAAGAGGAGTTTCTGCCTTTTTGACCTCAAGGAGTTGATGATCAGTGGAATTGCAGGGGAGTGACTGAGAGCCCTTCAGTTCTCTCTTCTCTTCTCAGATTAAACATCTCTGACTTTTGCAAGTTTTCCCTGTCCCAGGTTTATGTCAGACCCCTTGTTTTGTGTTCCCAAATCTCCCTCTTTAGGAATGCAACACATTCGTGATGCTAGTTCAATAAATGCCCTTCTACAATATTTTACAGGTAAGGAGGGCAATTAAACATATCTGTCTTATTTCTCATTGTGTAGTATTGAGCAGAGTGTCTGGCATATGGTAAGTGTTCAAAATTTTGTTGAAAAAATGAGTAAATAAACAAATGAAGAATTAGAGAAAAATGAAGTTTTTAAATCACCTACTACTTAATCCATATTGGGGCTTTGTAACCGGGACCTTGGGCTGTCTGATGTGGCATGCAAAATCGGAAGGATGAGCAAATGTACATTTCCCCTGCACTGTGGAGCAAAGAGTATTTATCAGATTCTCGAAGGAGTCTATATTAGTCTGTTCTCATGCTGCTAATTAAGACATACCAGAGACTGGGTAATTTATAAAAGAAAGAGATTTAATTGACTCACAGTTCAGCATGACTGGAAGGCCTCAGGAAGCTTACAGTCATGGCAGAGGGGGAAGCAAGCGTGTCCTTCTTCACATGGCAGCAGGGAGGCAAAGAATGAGAGAAGTGCAGAGCAAAGTGGGGAGAAGCCCCTCACAAAACCGTCAGATCTCATGAGACCTCATTCACTTTCATGAGAACAGCACAGGGGAACCACCCCCATGATTCAGTTACCTCCCACGAGGTCCCTCCCTCAGCACGTGGGGATTACAATTCAAGATGATATTTGGGTGGGGCCACAGAGCCAGACCATATCAGAGTCCATAGCCAAAAAGAGATTAGGAAGTACTGCTTTAAGTGAGCAGAGTTGAAATGAGGTCATTTGGCCATAGTACAGAGTAGGAGGATACCATATTGTCCCACGAAAGACTGACTTCTTTCTGAAGCTAACTGGGCTTTTGTATCTTTTTCCCTCGACTCTAGGAGAAGAGAGCGTGCTGCCTCTCCTGACACAGGACTCTAATTCCAAGGCTCGGAGGGGCATTTTAAGAAGAGCTGTCTTTTCTGAGGACCAGAGAAAGGCTCTGGAGAAAATGTTTCAGAAGCAGAAATATATCAGCAAAACAGACAGAAAGAAACTTGCCATCAACTTGGGACTGAAGGAATCACAGGTACTAATGAGCAGGAAGATGTCTACTGCCTCTGATATCTTGTGAGATCAGATGAAATCAGTTGTGTTCAGGGTGGTGGGCCATAGGAAACTGCTTCTGATTTCTTAAGGCACACAATGGAATCCATTTATTTGGCAAATGTTTCTTATACCAGGCATGGTGCTAGAGCCTGAGGTGTTCTTGAAATGCTTTTCATATTTTTTTAGTGGGTGGAGATATATGTCCCATTTCCTATTTGGAAACAGATCCATTTGCTGAGAGGTCTAGGTTTTTGCCATTGGGCTGCTTAGTTCTTTTCAAATGAAGAGAAATGCTAAGGATGTGGTAATTACGTTATAAATCGTTTGCTCTGTGTTCAGAGAAACAGGTTAAATAATTCTTCAAAAAGCAGGAACCACTTTTCCTATCTTTCTTTTCATTTCCAATCCAAAATCAAAGCATGAATGAGTGACTCATGAATACTTCTTAATGGGTTTCATGATTTTGTTCTTTAGGTTTATGTCAAGTTCAATTAAGCAGTTTCACATTTGCAACACTTACATAGCTTTCTTGTTCATTGAGGTTTTGTATAATTGTGAATGGGACTTTCTGGCTTTTGGAGTTGTATAATACTCCATTTAACGTTTGACCTACTTGTTGCAAATAATCAATATCATAAGGCACTAGAAGTTGCCTATTTAACCCTCCTTATAATTGTCGTGTGAAATACACATTATAATAATCCCTGTTTTCTAAATGAAAAAATAAGAAACTGAATGTAGGTTCTATATCATGTAGTAAAGAGGTTTCGGAGGTAGGCTCCCACCTTAGACAACCTGACTCTGGGGTTTGTGTTCTCTTTAACCTAAAAATACCACGTACAGTTGTGCATAGAGTTCACTGTACAAAGGCGTCTGGCCAAAAGGAATGGTGGCAGCTGAAATGCAGCACGAACACTGTTTGCCAGGTTGAGTTTTCTGGTGCAGGCCTACATCTGCCTGGAATTTTTGAATTAACATAAAGGGACTAAAGAGTTAGAGGAGGCTCTGGGCTAACCACCATACTCTACTGTTGTTCCTCACTACCGATGACTTGGTGGTTAATTTTGGATCTTATTAAAACCAGTTATTGGCTGGATGCGGTGGCTCACGCCTGTAATCCTAGCACTTTGGGAGGCTGAGACAGGTGGATCATGAGGTCAGGAGATCGAGACCATCCTGGCTAACACGGTGAAACCCTGACTCTACTAAAAATACAAAGAAAATTAGCCGGGTGAGGTGGTGGGCTCCTGTAGTCCCAGCTACTTGGGAGGCTGAGCAGGAGAATGATGTGAACTCGGGTCGCAGAGTTTGCAGTGAATCGAGTTTGCGCCACTGCGCTCCAGCCTGGGTGACAGTGTGAGACTCCATCTCAAAAAAACAAAAAAATAAACACAGTTATTATTGGACTAAACTCTCCTTGACCCTAGGGAAGTGTCTTCACAAGCTGCTTGCCCCAACTTTGTCAAGTAGTAGGAAGCTGCACGAGGTGTAGTAGAGGGTAATTGGCCTATATTAGTCAGTCTGTGCTCTCCTAGCTGTGTGGTACTAATGAGTCCATAACCTTAATTGGTTGTTCTGTGCCTCAGTTTCTCACTTAAAAAAACAGAAACAAATATAAGAATTCTGTCTATGTCACAAAGCAGTTTTGTGTATATAACAGATAAATCAGCAGCCAGATCTTGATGGTCTGTTGTGTGCAAGACACTGTGCTAGGTAGGCAATAACAGGGAATAGTGATAAATACTGAATAAGACACAGTCTGTGCACCTCAGAAGCTTCCACACCCGATGGAAACTCATAAAAAGTTTGATAAAACTATATAATAATAGAGACAGTATCACGTGGTAGGTTAGATATACTGCCCAATAAGGGGATCAGTTCTCAAAGTTACTTATCTCTCTGAAGCCTTTTGTTGATCACCATCTCTGCAAAGGACAGCCGTGTGATGGGTCCATATACGACTTCTGGAAAGTCTAGTGATGGAACTCTCTGATCTCAGAGGAGCTGTTGGGCCTGAGAGAGGATATCAGGGGAGCTCAGTGGGCCTGGCCTGCATCTCACTGGTGTAAGAAGCTCCTATTATCAGAGGGGAGACAACAGGCAGGTTTGGGAGCTTGGAGAGCCTCTGGTTGAGTTGAAACTTGAAGTAGGTGTTAAAAGATGGAAAGCAGTGGAAAGTAGCTAAGTTCCATCTGACAGTGCTCTGAGAAATTGTGAAAATCTCTGATAGTACATATTGTGGTCCCAAAAAGAGACTTCTGAAAAGAGAATGCAACAGACATATATAAAAATTATGGGGTATGACCACAATCTCTCCTCCTGCCTCAAAAACAACTATTTTCCTATTTGTATGCTATCTTGTTCTTATCCATAGGCATATGGTTTTACATAGTTAATTATATTGTGTTTAAAATTTGGTGCCTCAGGAGTGAGTACTTTCTGTCTTATTGAATCACAGAAGTAATTTAACATTTTCTTATTTGTAAATCTATCCATTACACAAATGTATCAATTACACAATTGTAGTATATCGATTATAACATTACAATTTGTAAATATATCAGTCTTATTTGTAAATGTATCAGTGTATCAGTTACAGCATCTCAGAATTTAACATTTTCTTGTTTGTAAATATATCCATTACACAAATGTATGAATTACACAATTATATCAATGATAACATTACAATTACAATTTGTAAATATACCAGTCTTATTTGTAAATATATCAGTATATCAATTACAGCATCTCAGAAGTAATTTAACATTTTCTTATTTGTAAATACATCAATTACAATATATCAATTACATGATATTTATTGTGGTGAATTCAATTAAAAAGGAAACCTGTAAAGATAAAAGTGAAAACTCATCTTACTCTCCTCGAATCCAATTCCTTGGTTACTTCTGTCATTCACAAATGGCCCTTGTTTGAATTTTTGACACATCATGTATTATTTTAAAAATAAATTTATATGTGTATTGTATATGCATGAACATATAGTAACACAAACACTTGCATGCTTACCATGTGCCCTTACATTTTGTGTCAATTAATTCATACAAAAATTTTATGAAGTAACTACTTTTACTACCTCTATTTTACAAGTGAAGAGGCTGATAATTGTGTTTGTGTATATATATACATATATATACATATACATACTTACATAAAAATTTAATCATATTGTGCATGTATTTTGACATTTTCTAAAGAACAGTACAAATCACCTGTATATCCAGCTCACAGATCTAGCAGTAGAGGCCAGAAGATCCTCCACGTATCCCCTCCCACTCACTATCTGCTCCTTCCAAGGGTATCCTCTATCCTAACTTGTAACTTCTTAGTTTTGCCTCTTTTTGTACTTTTATATAAGTAGTATTATTCAGTGTGTAGACAGAATGTGTTATATCCATATAGTGGAATATTATTTACCCATAAAAAAGAATGAATTACTTACTGATAATACTACAACATGGATGAACCTTGAAAATATTATACTGAGTGAAATAACTCACTTACAAGGACCACATATTATATGATTCCATTAATTTGAAGGTCCAGAATGGGGAAATCTATACAGACAGGAAGTAAATGAATCTACTTAGGGCTGGGGGAAATAGGGAATAGAACAGAGATAGCCAAAGGGTGTGGGATTTCCTTTTGAGGTGATGAAAATGTTCTAAAATTGGTGATGGTTGCATTATCTGTGAATACATGAAAACCTTTGAACTGTACATTTTAAATGGGCGAATTGTATTGTATGTGAATTATAGGCTCATAGAGCTATTAACAAATTTTTAAAAATAGTATCATTCAGTATTATTTATATAAATAGAATTATATATGCTTCTTTTACTTAACAGTATGTTTGTGAGAATCTTCATGTTGTGTGTATTAACAGCTCATGTGTATTCATTGCTGTGTAGTACTACCATTATGTAGTATACCACAGTTCATCCATTTACTGATGGTGGGCATCTGTATTGTTCCCAGTTTTGGGCTATTATGAATAATGCTACTGATAATGTGTATTGTTTGGTGCTTTTTTCCTTTTTGAATATTATGGATTGCTTCCTTCCATGTCAGTACATACGGATCTACTTCATTCTTTTTTTGTGTTTCGTAACAGACCATCATTTCACCATCCTCAATTTTAAGTTACTTCCAATTTTCACTATCACAAATTTTTATGCACTTTAAAAATATTTTGTAAGAAGAGAGTGTGAGTGAGATTTATGTGTAAAAGTGTACGTACATTTAAAATGTGGCAGATTAAAAATTCCTTTCCAGATACAACATTGTATCAAATTAGATACTGACATATGAAAATTTCATTCTTACTAACAAATAGTTCCATTTTGCAAAACCTCTACCATTTATGATTTGAAAAATGTTGCCACTCTCATGGGCAATGCTATTTGTTATTTTTCAATTTGAATTTTCCTAACTACCAGAACGTGAGGGGCTTTTAATTGTTTTATTGGCCACTTGTAGTGTGTGAATTGGCCTTTTCATGGCTGCATCTTTTTTTTTTTTTAATCATATTGTCTTTTTATTGATATGTAGCAATACTTTGGCTGTTAGTCAAGAATTATGGAATATTATAGTTAGGAAATTTTTCCTGTTTCAGATGTTGCAAAAGTCCTTTCTAAGTTTGTGACTTTTTTTATTGAGGTAAAATATGCATAGCAGAATTTATTATTTTAACCTTTTTTAAGTGTTCAGTTCAGTGACATTAAGTACATTGACATTGTTGTGAAACCATCACCACCATTCATCTCCAGAAACTTTTTCATCTTGTAAAACTGAAACTCTGTATCTATTAAACAATAATTCACCATTTCCCCCTCTCCCACCTCCTGGCACCCACTATTGTACTTTATGTTTCTATTAATGACTATTCTAAGGCTCTCATATGAGTGGAATAATATGGCGTTTGTGCTTTTATGCCTGGCCTATTTTATTTAGCATAATATCTTCGAGGTTCATTTCTGTTGTAGCATGTGCCAGAATTTCCTTCCTGTTCAAGGCTGAATAGTATTCCTTTGTATGTATATACCACATTTTATTTATCCATTTATCTGTTCCTACAAGCTTGGTTGCTTCCCATTTTTGGCTATTGTGAATAATGCTGCTGTGAACATGGATGTACAAATATCATTTAGATTTCTTGCTTTTAGTTTTGTTGGGTAGTTTCTGGCTTGTTCATATGTTTGTACAGAAATTTCTCATTTTTATGTATTCGGCTCCTTTATATCTTTTCTTTTCCATGTATCCTCTGTTTTATGTCATGCTTATGAAAACATTCGTCTCCCCAAGACTATCATGATAATCTCTATTTTCTTTTAAAACTTTTGCAGTTTTATTTTTATATTTAGCTATTTAATCTATCTGGAATTTGTTTTTGCATTTCTTGAGAGGTAGAACTTTCAATGTTACTCCCCATATATGCATTTGTCTCAACACGGTTGATTGTGAGGAAACTCCTTTTATGCTTTTTTTTCTTTGAGATATCACTTAACAACAAATATTTATAGATATACAGAAAAGCTAAGAGAAGAGGAAATAACGAATGTGATGATAAAGGAAAGAATCACCATTGAAAACAAAAAACTGTCTCAGTGAAAACCCATTAGAAATACTTGGCATGATTTCTAGGAATAAATGTCCACTGCAAACAATAAATGAGCTTATGAGTAGAACCAAGTGCTGTGGTATGTACACATTAGTTCTGTTTTCATATGAAAAGCCTTAATCATGGTGTTGTAACTGAGATGACAGTCTTTTGCACTGAATTGCCTGGGGTAGATTTCTTCCATTTTGAACACTGCCAATCAAGTTGAAAGAAAGAAGAAATTGTTTTTCCAATCTGGAATGAGAGCCTCAGATAGAATTTTTTTCTTCACTGAGAGAAATACTTGGTTGATATAATAATTATTTCTTCAGGTAAAAATTTTCTAGTTTTTGTTTTAAAAATAGAAATCAACTAAATTGTTAGTGTAAGGATGTGATGCAATACACAGGAAAGAATGTGATTGGCTTTTAAGCTTCCAGGAAACCAGTTGTGAAGTTGTCAGCTCAGGCACAGTTGACTACACAGTGTATAAAGAGGGAGGTTAGTAATAAAGACTCAAGTGGCATGGGTTGGGGGTAGGTATGGTTCAAATTAGGAACCACCATCATAAGCACTTTTGGCTTAATTACAATTAGTTGTTATTTATTGAGCCTAATTCTTACAGTTTGATAAATCCTGGGAGTAATCAAGACTTGGAAACTGTATAAAGCCTGCAATTTATCAAAGCATTACAGAATGCATTCTTAATTTAGTCTCAGAAAGCTCCTGATGAGGTCTGAATGTTTATAAGAGCCTGGGCCCTGGAGTCAGACAGTCATGAATTCTAGTCTCAGTGCTTCCATTTCACTAGCTGTGTGACCATGAGCTAGTTAATATCTCCAAACTTCAGTTTTTTTAACATGTGAAATGAGGACTTCTTACAGCCATTCTGAGGATCAAATTATAAAATCCATCCCGAGTGCATAGCCTGATGCCTGGCACTAAATAAACACTCAGATGCTAATACTAGCCCATCCATTTTCTTTGAATAAATAATTCAGCACAGACTAGATGATATTTTAAAATATCTAGGAGTTAAATGAATTTTGAAAGCTATCAGACTTACAGGGTGTAACCAATTTATCACAGTTGTTTTGTTTCAAATGTGTGTATGGGGATATTAGATTAAGATATTTTTGGCAGGGTGTGGTGGCTCATGCCTGTAATCCCACCACTTTTGGAGGCCAAGGCGGACAGATTCTTTGAGCTCAGGAGTTCAAGACCAGCCTGGGCAACATGGTGAAACACTGTCTCTACAAAAAAAATATAAAAATTAGCCTGTTGTGGTGGTGCGTGCCTGTCATCCTAGCTACTCAGGAAGCTCAGGTGGGAGAACTGCTTGACCCTGGGTGGTGGAGGTTGCAGTGAGCTGAGATTGCACCAGGGTAACAAAGAGAGACCCCATCTCAAAAAAAAAAAAGATATTTTGAAGGAGTTCATGTGAAAAGCCACAAGGACTTTTTGAGGTCGGCTCTCATAAGGTATTCTGTAGAAGGGATAGTAGAAGCAATTACAGTTTAAAATGCTGAAGTAAAATAACCTGGAATAAGTGATCATTTTGTGCAATTATTTTGTCAATAGGTGAAAATTTGGTTTCAGAACAGAAGGATGAAATGGCGGAATTCCAAAGAAAAGGAAGTGCTTTCCAACAGGTGTATCCAAGAAGTAGGTCTTCAAGAGGATCCCCTCTCACGGTCTGCTCTGGGTTTCCCTTCTCCATGTCCTTCAATATGGGATGTCCCCCAACAGCACTCAAGTCCAAGATGGAGGAAGAATTCTCCAGAACCTTCAGAAAGACTAATCCAGGAGAGTTCAGGGGCACCACCCCCAGAAGCAAATTCACTGCAAGGTGCCTTGTATTTATGTTCTGAAGAAGAAGCTGGAAGCAAGGGTGTACTTACTGGGGCCATCTGAATGGAAGCATTCCTCCACATCAATTTAAAAGAACGCTTAGTAGTAACATTTGGGCTCTAATGCCAGCTCACCTGTACCTCATCAGTGCTTACAGCCTAACAACTTTGGAGCGATATATGAACTAATGCTTTAGGAAACTCACTCCAGTGTTCTCTTGTTTGGCCCTAGACTCAGGCTTAATTTGTAAGTGGAGTAGAATCTCCCAGGAAGTATGATGGAACTGAAAAGAAGGACAGCAACAGCTGGCTCGGTCCCTGCTCTTAGTATGTGTATATGTGTGTGTGTCTCTATGTGTGTAGATACATAAATATCCATTAAAATGTGTTAGTAGAAACTAGTTTCTCTTTAACTATTGCATTGAGTAAATTCATTTCCTTTTATGTGAAGAAAAATACCATTGACAGAATGTTATTAATTTTTTGAAAATAATGTAAAATTTGGACTTTGGTGCAAACTTTCATACCCCAAAAACATGTTTTAAAAAATCCTCTATTTTCCAACTTCTTTTGGTATCCAGCTAAGTGAATTTTAACACCTTGACTCAGCAGTCCTCATCAAATGAGCCACTGCTAGATACATACACTGAAAATATATATTTAAAATGAACCCGACAAGCAAATTAGAAGAATTTTTATATATAACTATTAGTATCCTTAATCTCCAAGTCTCTGGACCATCGGGCCATCAGGAGGCCCATTTAACTAATAAGTATTTTTTAATCTTTTCTCTGTAAATATGGGCCTAGACCAGGGTTTGCAAAATAAAATGCCTTTAAGACCCTGTCAAGTAAATAAAAGCTATGGCTCACCCAAAGATATTTGAGTCAAGTAATTTTTCAAATACTGTATTGGCCAAACAGAATATCTATGCCAAGAAGTATGTGATCTCTGGCCAAGACTAAAGAAAGCCGTGGTGTCACAGTTCTTAAATTTTTCTAACTGGACTTAAAACCACAATAACTAACAGAATCAACGATGATTTCTGTTTGCGCTTCTAGTTAGAGACTCAATCTTCCACTTAGGTGACATACACTTTACATATTAGGTTATTTTTATGTATTAACAAACACTACACAGATGTTTTGTGTTTTTTGACTACCCTGAAATCGTATCTTTCTAAAATTGCATTTCTGGTAATGATCTACTTAGTTAATCCAGAAGTTTTTACTCCAGGACCAAGAAGAAATTATGTTTCACTTTGAAGGAAATGAAACAAAAATAGGAAATGATGTGGTTTTGCCTTGAACTCTTATCAATCTGTGGACAAGAAACACTCTGAGAAGTTCATTAAGTGGCATTTTGTTAGTGAGTAAGCTGCATAATGATGGTGGCTTCTAATTTGCTGAACTCCGCTAGTCTGAGAAGTTAACGTCTTTTGAGGGTTTAGTGTTTAGAAAAGATATTTCAGAAGATAATGGTTTTAATCAACAGCAGGAGATTATTTTATATGAATAGAATTGGACTTGGTATGTCAACCCGTGTCTTTACCACATGATCTTTTACTTAAAAGTCATTTTAGAAGCGTGTCTCAGTGCCTCATTGTGGGGAATGGGAGCACGGATCTGCTGACAAAAATTTGAAATTTAAAACCAGTCTTAAAATGATTTATAGTATGGTTTCTATTCTTATAATGTTAACCTCATTTACATTTATAGGGTACTTCCTATGTGCTAGAGACTGTGCTAAGCATTTAGGGTGGATTAGCTCATCTAATCCTCATGGCAATAACGCTGTGATGTAGACGGTAATTACTATCAGGATTCCTGTTACCCAGACAAGGACACTAAGGCAGAGTATGGTTGGGGTAATTATCCAGCGTCATTAAGTTAATAAATGGGATTTGAACCCTGACACTCAAGTTTTGAATCTTGGAATCTTACCAACCATGTGGGGATTGCATACCAGTGTTATGTATTCACACAGCTATGGGATGCATTGTAAGAGATACATTTTGGGGATTGCAGTGAGATTTATTAAAGAAATTCAGAAGCTTTACCATCTTACTTGGGTAATGATTTTATCTTCAGTATTGTGTTTTCTATTAGATTTTGAACTTTAAGGAAATTAAGGAATTGCAAAATCCTTCAACTATGAAGCCTCTATAGAAAATAGTCCCATAGGAGTGTTTAAGCATAATCACTGTTATCATATATATATATGAGATATATATATAATCTATATATCACTCACTGCTAAAATAATAAAATGCTTATCTGTGGTCAGTGTTTCTTGAGAATAACTTGAAAGTCAAATAAGAGAAACCTCTGTCATGGCTATCTGATAACACAGGTAGGGCTAATTGGTTCTTAAATAATCTTCCCTCAGGGCCTAACCCAGCAGAGGCATCTAAGACCCAGCAGAGGCATCTCAGTGTAAAATTAGCTTGATATTCAAATAGATAAATCAAGCTTTTAATTGTTTTCCACTTTGGAATGTGTTAACACTTAGGAAAAGTATGCTTTAGATGGATATATTACCGGTACTTAGGAAACACATACACAGTACACATACATATGCCCGGTGTGCTTTCACTTTGCCTTTACTTGCCTGAATGGCTGGAGAGAGTGGCTGAGCCCCCTATCGTGTTGAAGGGTCTCCCTTCTCTCTTGTGCTTTGCTACCATCCTTCCTCCCCTCATGTAAATATATAATTTTCTCTGCCGTCTAGATGCAGACTCCGTTTCTTCAGTTGATGACATATTAGTAGATTTGTTGTCTGCTTTCCAGACAAATAGTGCTCTAGTGAGAGCCAGGGCCATAGAAGCCTGGAGGCTGAAGCATTTTAATTTAAAAAAACATTATCAAAAAGATCTTAAGCAGATGAGAAAAAATGGTGAGCATTATCCCCTAAGCTTTCAGAAAGATAAATACTTAGTGTTGGAAATATATAAACAGGTTAGGGTTGATCACTGGCTTTTGAGACAATGAAAACCATGATCATTAATGTTTAAAGGGCAGTTCTATTTTCTTAGTAATATGGTGGTTTGAATGGGGAACCCAATTATTCAGTCCATTGGTTCTCAAACATTAAAAGTACACGTCCATGAACATGCTATACCTTACAACCAGTTTTGGATATGTGCTCAGATTTGGGCATACACTTCATACATACTGCTTCAAAAATCCCTGCCACCCACCCCACCTCTCAAGAATCATTAATACACACTCTTGTTCACTTTTCAAATACAAGTCACAATTAAATATGCTTGTCCAAGCCACAGATATTCTTTCTGGCCCCCTTCACTCCACTTTCTGATGCATTCCCTTAAAAACTACATACCCCCCAGTGTGCTCCATGACCCCTCCCTTGATGACTAATGGTTCCATGAAGCCTATTCTACTGTGTACATAAGCTTGTTAGACACTGCATTTTGGCTATCTGAAATTCCTCAAAATATTTTTTCTCTCTAAATTTAAGCACTTACTGGGTACTATGTATGAAGCCTTATCCTAGCTCTATGTAAACAAGTATGATGAAGAGCATGGTTCTTGACCTCAAGGAGCTTCTAATCTAGTCTTCTTGCCAAGAAGAAATTCTGTGACATTTTCCATTCCGCTGGTGATGGGATCCAGTGAATTTGGGGCAAAAAATAAGCTTCTGACATCCTCCAACACGTCATCTTCCATTTGCAATGCAAGGTTCTTCCATGATCCACCATACAGAAAAATGCAAGCTGCTTGACCCTGCTGCTTTTCTGTGCTGTCCCTCCTCCATTCAGGCCACAGTGGACCCAAGAGGAGCCAGAAAGAGTCCAGGGAATTCAGTAGCTTCCTTTTGTTCAAGGCGTACCCTATTTCTATTTTTCTTTCTACCTTCTCAGCCTCAGGTCAGCCTATACCTATGGTAAGTAGGACGAGAGAAGAAAAAGCAAATAGTGCAAGTTGGGGAAGTCAGGATGAATGTTCTTGAATACATATGGAAAATTTTGCAGAATTAATTACAAACAATTTCTGAAATAAGCAACTACCCTAAAGACATAGCAATAGCCTAACAAAGATGGCCCTTAGCTTCCAGCTACTACTTCAGTTCTGTTACATTATTATTTCTAGTTATAAAGAAGCACACTTGAAAATATAGCTAACAAAGTAAAGTTCATATATAATTCCACCTGGTGATAGCCAACTTAGCTCTTTCATGAAACATTTTCAGTCATTTTTTGAATGTATTTTTATGTAACTATGTGTGTCTAAACAAATTTGGACCATTGCGTATATCCAGTTGATTCCACTATATTTTTACTCAATTTTGTACACAGAACATTGCCCCATGTCATTAAAAATTACTTGAAACTGTTTATGACAGCTGTGTAATATCTCCTTGTAGCTCTTTCACTTCTTGAGGTGGACCAGGGTGTGGGGCTAGGAGATGACAGGTGATAGAAAGAATGATCATGGGCTTTTGTACCATAGAATACACTTAAGAAAAGTAATCTGATGTTTATCATTTATTTGAGCTAAATGAAACTTCAACAAACATAAGACTTAGAATGAAAACTGAATAAATATACTTTTAGTGGTGTTAAATATAGTGTATCAAATACACCAAAGGGAGAGCCTCTTCCAAAAAGCCACCATAAAGCTTATCAAAACATATCCCATGCGTTCAAAATTCAAGAGAGTGTACACACTTGGATTTGAGTCCATAGCCAGCAGCAAACATAATAATATGGGATAATATTCCTCTGTTTTATTGTGCTTTGTAGTCAAACTGATACATTATTCAGCTTTTTGAGTATGTATTATTGTCTACCAAGTGGGCAGGAGTCAAGCAAACTAATGGGGATCTGGCATCTGTCACCACTCCAAAGCCTGAGGTGATAAATCTGGTTTGCCTATTTAGTCTAGAATCTCCCACTTGTTATAAATTTATGGATTTTTTTCTCCAAGTTGCTTAAATAACAGAAGGGGAGAGTCTTTCAAGATCAGAACATTCCAACGTTAAAAGGGAGCTGGGAAACTTTTAATGTTATTTACACCTAAAGCAGAAACATCATTCCTTGATGTTAGTCAAAAGCCAAACACCAGGCATGCCAAATCTGAATAAAATACAGTGATATAATTAATACATAATATATATCTAATTCTTTCACTATGAATGCCATGCCCATCAACTACTGAATAGGCATTGTAGTTTCCTAGGTCTGTTGCAATAACTACCACAAACAACAGTAATTTATTCTCTCATAGTGGTAGAGGAAAGACACCTAAAATCAAGGTGTCAGGAGGGCCATGCTCCCTCCGATGCATCCAGAAGGCTGCTTTTTCCAGTTGTTGATAGGTCCAGCTCCAGCTCCAGGCATTCTTTGACCTGGGGTTGCATGACTGCATTGTCTACCTCTGTCTCCATATGGTTTTCTCTCCTATGTGTTCTCCCTATGTGTCTGTGTCCCAAATGTCCCTATGCCTTTCTCTTAAAAGGATACCTGGCATTGGATTTAGAACCATCCCTAAATCCAGATGATCATGTGTCAGGATTGCTTACTTAATAGCACCTGCAAAGACCCTTTTCTCAAATAAGCTTACATTCACATCTTCCAGGGTTCAGGACATGACGTATTTTTTTTTTTTTTTTTTTTTTTTTTTTTTTTTTGCAGGGGGGACCACTATTCAACCTCCTACAATCATAGTCTACAATATCAGAGGAGAAGGCTTAGAATGAACAAAAGCAAAAGACTTAGACTTCCTTGGCAGTCCTTCCCATGGAATTTGACTAATATTGCTTTGACTTCAGCTTGTTGTGTACCAACCACACAACACACTACTTGCAAGAATATCTGGGATACATAAATTGTTGTGAAAGTTTCCTCCAGTGTGGATTTCTTTCTATACTGGGAAAATTTAAGAAAATACAATGTT
Organism: Macaca mulatta; assembly: GCF_049350105.2. NCBI lineage: Eukaryota > Metazoa > Chordata > Mammalia > Primates > Cercopithecidae > Macaca > Macaca mulatta. The sequence goes on along the minus strand of NC_133416.1, from coordinate 52,015,607 downwards.
AATTTTTCAAAGCCCTCACATGTATTCCAGATGTTGACCATTTAATCCAAGAAGGTGTTTCCTTATTATACAAATGTGGTACACATAAAAAAATTGGCATTGTTTAAATTATGACTCACACATGAACCATTGTTTTTTGCGATGTAGTTATTTTAAGTGATTCATTAAACAATGCCAATATTTTGAGCACATACCATATTTGTATAATGAGGAAACACTTTCTTGCATTAAGTAGTCAACATCTGGGATCCATGTGAGAATTTCTTTGAAATTTTAAATAAAGACAAATTAGCATGGCATACGTTTTCTCGGAGATGGAACTAGCTGGTAATCAAAAGACAAGGTGAACTTGGTACTACATTGTGATGAAGAAAATGGGATATTGTTGACAGAAGCATCAATAATGTTTACCATTTTGAGGAAGGCATAAATGGAAGTATAGAGTGAAATGCAATAATGAGCTGTGTTGAGTCAGGGATCAAAAATCAACTCAATTGTACTCTCTTAGTAAAAATGTAAGTTATTAAGTACTTTCTGGAGGGCAATTTGGCAACACAAGCAACCTGAGTTTGCCTATGTGGCTTTTTTTGAGACAAGGTCTCACTCTGTCACCCAGGCTTGAGTGTAGTGTGGTGTGATTATGGCTCACTAACGCTTTGACCTCCCAGGCTCAAGCGATCCTCCTGCCTCAGCCTCTGGAGTAGCTGGGACTATAGGCATGCACTACCATGCCTGGATAATTTTTTTATTTTTTAGAGACGGGATACTACTATGTTTTCCAGGCTGGTCTCGAACTCCTGGGCTCAAATGATCCTCTGCCCTCCTGCCTAGTCTTCCCAAAGTGCTGGGATTACAGGCAGGAGACACCATGCCTCATTGAACATGTGCTTGGCCAATAAGCACATGTTAAATGAGCATATTCTTTGAACAGACAACGCCATTTACTGGAATTTATCTTAAAGTAATAGATATGCAGTTTTATATACAAGGATGCTCGCTCTCTATGCACACACACACACACACACACCCCCACAGAGTAGACTTTCTTTTAGAGCAATTTTAGGTTCCTGGAAAAACTGAGTGGACATAGAGAGTTCTTGTATATCCCTTACCCCTGCATACTTACAGCCTCCCTCACTGTCAATATCTTGAACCAGATTGGTGTATTTGTCACAATCAACAAACCCATATGACACATGATTATCACCCAAAGTCCATAGTTTACAATTAGTGTTCACTGTTGGTAGTGTTCATTCTATTGGTTTTGACAAATGTATAATGATATACAGCATAGTTTCATTGTCCAAAAATCTTCTCATAATATAATTTGGTAACAATAGGGCTTTGGTTAAATCAAATTTAGCAAATTATATAATGAAATCCTATGTGGCCATCGAAAATAATAATGTAGAAGAATAATATCTTTATAAATGGCCATGATTCATTGTTAAGGGGAAAATAGACTACAAAATGTTAATAGCCTAATATTTTGTGTGTGCCTATGTGTATATGTGTGTGTTTATAAGTGTGTGTGTGTAGGCACGAGCACACAGCTTTAAAGAAAAGACTGTATGCCCATATATTAACTGTGGCTATTTCTGGGTAGTGGGGTTAAAGTGATGTTTGCTTTATTTTCCATGTACTCTGTTTTCTGAATAATGCACTATAAATGCATATTGCTTTTAAAATCAGCGAACACGTCTTGACATGGATATCTCACAGACATCTCAAATTCAAATGAGCCCTTTTCTCACCTTAAATCATCACCAGTATTTCCTTCTCTCAATAAATAGCAAAATAACCAGTTGCTGAATTCAGAAACTTGGGAGTCAGCTTGACTCTTTCCTCCCTCTCTCCCCTCATATGCAATGAATTACTTAGCTTTATCTATGCATTTCCCTTAACATCTCTTCAATCTGTTTTCTTCTTTCTGTCACCACAGCCACTAATGCATTCCAGATCACCATTATCCCTTGCTTGCTTCTTGTTTCCTAGAAATCTCCTTGCATTCCTTCTAGCTCCCTTCCAACTCCTTCCCCAGTCTGTAGTCAGAATGATTCTTCTAAAATGCAAATCTCATTGAATTAGGGTTCTCCAGAGAAACAGAACCAATATAATCTATATGTCTATATCTAGCTAGCTAATTAGATCTATCTATATCTATAGATATATAGATATATGAGAGGAGATTTATTATGGGAATTGGCTCACATGATTATGAAGACCAATATGCCATCTGCAAGATGGAGAACCAGGAAAGCCAGTGATGTAATTCAGTCTGAGTCCAAGGCCTGAGAACCAGGGATCCCATTGACAGGCCTGGCTTCTTCTGGAGGCTGTAGGGAACAATCCATTCCTTGCCTCTTCCAGATTTTGCTGGCTCCAGTATTCCTTGGTTTGTGGATGTATCACTCCAATATTGGTCTCTGCAATGACATGGCCTCCTTCTCTTCCTTCTGTGTCAAATCTCCCTCTTACAAGATTGCCTTTGGGACCCTGTTATATAATCTAAAATAATATTTCCATCGCAAGATCCTTAACTTAATCACATCTGTAAAGAGAGTCTTTTTCCCAATGAGGTAAGATTTACAGGTTTCAGGGATTAGAACCTGGTATCTTTCGGGAGCCATGTTTTCCGCCTACCACAATTAGTATAATATTTTAAAATATGCTAGTTAAGACTTCCTTTTAAACAACACTTTTCCTTGGTCAAAAGTATATTTTTATATTATGATTCTATAAACATATATAAATCTTCTTCATGATAAAGAACTTCAAGTCATAAAGAAATAAAACCAGAAGACCTAATACCATTGTTTTAATAGGTATTATTGTCTTCTTTCTATATATTGTAAAACTTTAAATTCCTTTCATATAAATAGTAGAAACTGGTCATTTCATTGACTTGCTTGTGCTAAAAGGAATTATACATTAATCCTTTCAATTATTTTCTATAGGTATTTTTAATCATTACATTTCTGAAATTTTACTCCTCTTTATGTTATTTCATGTTATTCTTTTTTTCTCTTTGATGAAATATCTATAGTAACTCTCTGTATGGTATTTATCCATGCCACATTGTTTTTACCTTTATAATATTTGTCGTGATTTACCTCTACAAATTTATATCGAGTTTTTTAACTTTAGCAATAAATTTAGAGTTTATTGAGCTTGTATTGTGACTTCCACAGTCGTTTATTAACTTCATGTTTCATTCGAAATTGATTGCATCTTCCTCTCCAAATGAGCTCCACTTATACATTTAGACTCAATAAATGCACTACCTTAATCTAGACATCTAAATCAAAAGTCTGGGAATAATCTTGAATATCTTTGTCTGTCTATTTGTCTCTCTCTGTCTCCTCCATATAGTTTATCACAAAGTACAGTTGACTCTACATCCTAAATATTTATTCATTTCTTTCTATACTGCATGCACTACGTCATTCCAGGCCATCGTCTCTCACCTGGGAACAACATTTTAACTGGCCTCCCCATTGCCAGTTAAAGAAGAGACCAACTAGCAATAGTCTGTTATTTAAATTCTCTGCTGATTTCTCTAAAACAGGGATTTTTTGTGCATGTGTTAATAAACTTAATTTATAAATATTGCCCCATTGCCAGATGATGCTATTTCATTTGCTAATTTGAAGAATGCAACAGCAAGGGATGATTTATCAATGCAAGTGTCACTCTGATATGTAACTGCTGTTCTCAACGCCATGAATACCTTCTTATGCAGATGGGAGAGTTCTGCTGAATCTAAGGTATAGTTTAATTTAAAAAACGTTGTTTAAGCTTTACCTGTAGTCATAAACTTCAATCTGAAATTAAATGTGTATTTTCTTAGTATTTTTCTTCATAGTGATTTCTATCCCAGTGTGGTTATAATAAGAAAAACAGTTAAAATATGCTAGTCTGTTACAATGAAGACTTCTTCTTAAACAACACTTTTCCTTGGTCAAGAGTATATTTTCATATTATGATTCTATAAACATATATAAATGTAATTCAGTCTGAGTCCAAGGCCTGAGAACCAGGGATCCCATTGGCAGGGCTGGCTTCTTCTGGAGGCCATAGGGAACAATCCATTCCGCCCCCGCTAACTGCTTACACACATTATCTCCTTTATTCCTGACAATAGCGCTATAAAGTAGATATAATTACCTCCATTTGCAGATGAGAAAAGCGAGTCTGAGAGAGGTATAGCAAGTTGGTTGCTTTTGTTTGTGTTTAAAGAGACAGAGTTTCACTTTAAAAACAAGGTTTTTAAACCTTGGCTTTAGTAGCATTTGGGGTCAGATAATTCTCTGTTGTGGAGGGCTGTCCTGTGCTTCACTGGATCCTTAGTAACATCCTTGGCCTCTACCCATAAGCAAATCCTCCCTTACCGCAGTCATGATAAGAAAAAATATTTTCAGACATTGCCAAATATCCCTTGGGGAGTAAGGATTGCCCCAAGTTGGGAATCATTACCTTGAAATATTGATTTCATCATATCACTCCCCTCCTTCTATTTCAGTAATTCCTTATTTAATTCATTCATCAAGTATGTGCTGTGCCCAGCTGTGTGCTAGACTATAGGAATATGAAGGTGAACAAGTTGGATGTGATCATTGCCCATGGGGCTTGTATTCTATTTCAGTAAACAGACAATCTCAGTCCACAAAAAAGTATAAATTATAATAAGCTCTCGAAAAAACAAGGTTGGACTGGGGCAAAATTTACTCTGGATGATAACATTTCAGGTCCATCCTGGAGGACAAGAAGAAGCTAGATATGCAAAGAGTGGTGGGAGGAATATTCCGAGCAGAGAAAAAATCACATGCAAATGCCTTGAAGCAGAAGAGCATGCTGTATCTGAGGAACTGAGGCAAGACCTATGGGGATGAGTGTTGGTCAGCAAGGGGGAAGGAAGTCTATATAGACTTGAGCAGGGCTAGGTCAGGCCCAGTTGCAGAAGGTATAGTAAGGGGATTGGATTTTATTCTAAGTAAATTATGCAGTCATGGATGGGTGAAGGAATAATCTTATTTAAAAAATCACTTCATGCTATGTAGAGGATAGAGTGGGAAATGATGGGCAAGATAGAAAAGGGAGACCAAAGAGGGAAATGACAGTGGCCTGGACAAAGCTGGTAGCATAGTAGATGGAAAGAAATGGACATAATTGAAGTAGGTTTTGAAGCTAGATTCAGTAGGTCTTTCTGATGGAATAAATGTGACGGATAAGAGACATAAAGGGATCAAGAAGATCCTGAGGCATTTGAGCTAGGCAAATCAGATGAGCAATAAGGGCATCTACTGAGATGGTGGAGGTATGGGGGGTTTGGATTGGAAATTCAATTTCAGACTCATTCAGATGGTAAAACTTTCAACTGGACATTGGTTAAGGTTGGTGGTGGGTATCTGGGGTTGAGAAGAAACATCCATACTGGAGATACCAACTTCGGAATCATTAAAATATAGGTGGTAATTTAAACTATTGGATGGGATTTTTTTTTAAGTGTAAATAGAAAGGAGTAGAAGAGAGCTCCCGAGTGATTCTGAGGAGCACCAACAAAGAGAGTTTGCAGAAGAGATATCAAAAGAGAGTCAGGAGTAGCAAGCGAGGTAGGAGGAAAAGTAAGAATGCCTTGTGTCAGGGAAGTAAACAGAAGATTCTTAAAAGAAAGAAGTTAGTCTCTTCTGCAATGCTGCTGAGAAGTAAGATAAGGACAGGGAGAAGTTATTTGAACTTGACAGGAGAGAGGATGATAGCAACTGACCGAAACAGCCTTAATTGGAATGGTCAGGAGGGAAAACCAGACTGGAGTGGACTGAAGAGAGAATGAAAAGTAAGAAAGAGGATGGGCTGAGTATAGAAAAAGTTGGAAGCAGTTTTTTGGTGAAAGGAAGTGGAGAGACAGAGTGGAACCTGGAGAGGTTTATGCAGAGAAGTGAGACCTTTTCTTTTATGTTGGGAGCTAGTAGGGAATATTAGGATAACAATGGAATGATTTAGTTGAGAAGAAGTGATGATAATGAAGGAAAGTGAGAGAATGACCCAGTCTTGGTGACAGCAAGAGGGATTGGATCAAGAGCCATGTTTGGAGGAGGGACCTTCCTTAGAAGGAGTGAGCATGTTCTCCCCTGGACTTGTAGAGAAGAGCAGTGCAAATGCAGGTTCGTTGGTAGGTGGAGGGTGAGATGATGAGTCTTCCCATGTATGGCTTCTCAATGAAGTATGAAGCAAAGTCATTAACTAAAAGTAAAGGTGAAAGCTGAGGAGGGGCATGGGATGTTAGAAGAAGGAGATACAATGAAAGAGGCAGTGTGGGAGTGAGTCTCTTAGAAAAACAGTAGGATTTCTGGATCTTATTGAGTACCCATTTGTGGTCTGTGATGTTAATTTAAAGTGAAACAAGTAAGTTTACATGAATATTTCTCTATCAATGTTCAGCTGTCAGTACACATATGAGAAAGGCAGATTAACAATTGGGGTTTTGCTGGGACAGTAGTGTGGAGGGGTAAAAGAGGAAGGGAGCTGAGGGTCTTTGGAAAGAGTGTGATGGTGGTGGTAGATCATGGGATGTATAGTGGATAAGGGAAGAGATGAGGGAGGCAGGGGCTTATTGTTAGTGAGAAAGTGATGGGATTAGTATAGTGAGGGCCTTGGTGAAGGTGAAGGTTTTTAGCTCTGGGAATGTAGAAGCAAGTGATCTGATAGTTAGAATGTATAACATTTGAAATTAATATTTCAGAATTAATGCAATGTCTAGTGTTGTTAAAGTCTAGGATGGGACCATGGCGATGGGTGGCTGATAGGCTTAAGAGAAATGTCACTGGAGATAAAGAGGTCAAGGAACTGGAAGATACCTTATTGCTTTTATGATGAAGTCTAAGTTCTTTAACAGAGACTACATGGATATTTACGAAATGGTCACCACTTAATTCTCAGTCCAACTTCATCATTCACCATCATCCCTTCCCTCTAAACTTTTTTTTTTTAAAGCACATTTTGCTCTTTATACCCTCTCTATTGCTTTAAGGTCTTTGCTCATGTTTTTTCATTCTGCCAAGAACACTCTAACCTCATACCCCCTCATTCCACCCACTTCAGTAGTCCAGAGCATTTCAGGCAGAGGTAATAAACAGTGTGAAGAATTGAAGAGCGTCTAAGAGCATAAAGATACAGATACTGATAGGTGGGAGTTTATGTGTTGTGTTCATAGGACAACAAAGAGGCAGTGTGACTGCAGGGGTTGAACAAAAGAGTGTAGTAAGAGATAAGGTGAGATAATAAGAGGTGCAGATCATTATAGGGTCTTTGGCTTTTATTCCCGGGGAGAGGGAGAGCAGTGAAGTGATGTGATGTGTTTAGATTTTCAAAGGGTCACTGTGGCTATTGTGTTTAGAATAGACTAAAAGGGGAAGGATGGAAGCAGGAAGTCCAGTTAGGACGATACTGTGGCAATCCATTGAGGAGATGATGGTTGCATGGTAATGGTAACAGTAGTGAAGGTAGGGGAGAAGTGGGCAAATTCTTGATATATTTTAGAGATAGACCTAAACATTTCCTGACAGAATATTGGTAGTATGAGACAGAGGGGTCAAGGATGACTCCACAGTTTCTGCCTGGGTTCATGGAAGTATAGAATCATCAATAATTGAGGCAGGGAAGTTTGTGGGTGACTTAGGTTTTCAGGGGCAGAGGGCGTGAGATTAGAAGTTAAGTTTTAGACAAGTTGAATTTGTGATGTCAACGAGCAGTTCAAAAGGAGATGTTGAGTAGGTAGTTGTATATGCAAACTTGGATTTCCAGAGATTCCTGGTCTGGAGATACACATTTGGAACAAATAAGAGGCATTTAAGCCCCAAGACTGTATGAGGTTGCCAAGGGAGTGAGTATGCAAAGAGAAGAGAAAAGGACTAATGGCTGAGCCCTAAGCGTCTCCAGTTTCAAGAGGTCCAGGAAGAGATGAAGAACCAGTAAGAGACTGAGAAGAACCAACATTTGAGATGGGAAGAAAGCTAAGGGGGATTTGTATCCTAGAAAGTGGATAAAAGTGGAGGGAGTAATCAACTGGGTCAATGCTTATAATAGTATTGTAAGATGGGGACTCAGAAATGACCATTGGATCTAGCAATGTCCAGAAGACTTTGACTAGAACAGTTTCAGTGGAATAATGGCTGTGAAAGCCAAACTAGAGTAGATTTGAGAGTATCAGAGGACAGGTATTGGGGGATAGCCATGCACTTTTACTACAAAGGGTAACAGAGAAATGAAGAATATTTGCAGAGGAGATGGGGAAAAGCTGATAGTAATTCTGATGGAATGATCCAGCAGAATAATATAGAAGAGAAAGGAGGCCTCTTAGAGAAAAGAAACTGGAAGGGATGATGGGACCTAGTGCACAAGGACAGGGACTGGCTTTACATAGGAGCACAGGTAGTTATCTACAGTACATGTAGGGAGGCAGAGTATGGGTGCACATGTTGGCAAGTGGGAAAATGTGATAGAAGGAGCCTGGGTAAGTTCTTAATACTTAAAATTTCTCAATGCAATAGCAAGGAAATCATCAGCTGAAAGAGAGGACAGGAACTAGACAGTGGAGGCTTCTGTAAACAAATTGATGTGAAGTGTTTTCTTGTAGAGTGGAGGGTATTAACAAGGTTTTAAATATATACTTATATTGGATTAAGCTTGTTAGTGACTTTGCCAAATCTTTATATACATATTAATTTGGGGTTTGACTTAGTTACTGAGAATGTCGTGATAAGCATCTCACTGTAATAGAGGATTTTCCAAGTTGCTTGTGTAGTTCAGTCAAATTTTGCTGTTCATATTTTCAAGCTATTTTATTAGGTACATATAAGTTTAGATTTATTATGTATTTTCAGTGAGTTGAATCTTTTGTAACTATGTGGCAAATTTCACTTTGGTGACACTACTGTGCTTACAGTCTCCTTTGGTACAACGGCTTTTTTTAAGAGTGACATTCCATAATTGTGTTTTAACATTTTTATGTCTTTATGTCTTAGGATGTTTACGGTAAACAGCATATAGCTGAATTTTTGTTTTTCGTAGTCCAATCTGTCAATCACTGTGTTATATTTATCATAATTCTTGATATATTTTGGTTTATTTCTTATGGGTTGCTTGCCAATGGCCCCTCCTTTTGAAGCTCTATCTGCGGTGTGGATTTTATCATTTTTTTCTAGATGTTTAGCAGCTCTTTAATACCCTGGATGTGTTTGGGTCACCGTCTAGTCTTATGAGTCCTGCCTCTCTAAAAATATAACCAGAAGACTTGATTCCCAACCTTCCCTTTTGCAGCTAGGGCAAAGCAATGTGACCTGGACTTTCTTCATCAGATTCAGCTCTGCAAGGCTTCTGTGGCTCCAGTCTCCAGAGGAATGGGCAGAATCCATTTTACTGTTGATAGTGGAAATGCAAGAATCTGGCTTTTGATGATGGCAGTGGGTACACGGCTACTTCCCTCACATGATGGCTGCAACATCGAGCAGAGCAGTAGTGACTTCTTCACATCAGACCAATTCTAGTGGCTGAAAGCTGGTTTTCTAGCCCTGCCAAAAGAATATTAGTTATCTCAAATCATTTCACAAATAATGCTAGCTGCTCACCAAAATCCATGTTCTCCTCTTCTTTCTGGAACAACAACTAGGCAACATTTCCCGGTCAGCCTTGCAGTTTGGTGTGCTATATGATTGAGTTATGGCCAATGGAACATGAGTCACTTCCAAGCCTGAGCTACATACACCTCCCACACCTGTCTCCTCATGCTCTTCTCTCTTTTACAGAGTGGAGAGAGATGACCTTGGTGACCTTGGAAGCCTGTATTGAAGATTGCAGAACCTCTATTAGCCTGGGTCCCTGAATGACTATGTGGAGAAAGTCATTCTTCCCTCTCCCCATTTAGCAGTATAACATGTTCAGATTGATTCACTTTGTTCATTTGGTCTGGGCTGGGCCTCAGAATCTGTACTTTTCAAGCTCCCAGATGATTGTGATGCTTCACATGTATGGCCCAGCATTAGGAAGCCACAGATCCAGACAAAAGCAGGGTTAAGAAAGAAAGGCTTAAGCTTGGTGAGCTCCACCTATATCACTAAAGAGAATTGTCAGTAAAATTTCCAGTTAACATCTGAAAGAGTGGTGAGGAATTATGGACTAGCAGAAAGATTGTGAGACATCAGCAACATTACAACTTTATATCTCCTCTTATTCATCATTTTTATTATTCTCTTTTGGTTTTCCCACAAAACACTTAGATTGAAAAACATCTTTAGGTTGTTGTGGGGTAGGTAAGAAAGTTGTGTGTAGGTGGTGGTGGCGGAGGGTATATGAAAGGGTGCTGGAGAGATTATATGCCACTTCAGAATTAGGTTTGGAAAATAACATAGAATACAATAAGTGTGGTAGCTATTTCAAAGGAAAAAGGAAAGCAGGTCAAAATTCATGAACTTGTTGGCAAAATGAAAGGGGAGCGTGAGAACTATCCCATACTTCACCAGGGTTTCATTGGAGGTCATAAGAATACTATGAATGTTACAGATCTTCATGGATACCTGTGACCTGTATACGGGGCCAAACCTATATGGAGCAAAGAGAAAATCCACTGCCCAGGATTTGAAGTTAATGGTGGAATGTACTCACTGGACTCTGTTCTCTTTAAGTTGGATCTCTCAGACAAAAGATTTACAGAAAGTAGAAAGAGAAAATCAGAACTTTGGGAGGTAGTAACTCCAGAACTACCTCATTCCTATGGGCTGTTTTAATTAAAAATAAACTGCTGCAGTTGCCATGGGTTTCACAATTCAATTGCACATTTATTAACCAAATACATGTTGATTATGTGAGTTAGGCATCGGGTTGGGTAGTGGAGAATCCAAACAAGATGAGCAAAGTGGAATTCCTGATCACAACAAACCTAGGAGGTTCATAAGACTCTCCTTCTTTAAACATAGTCCTTAGACTTTCTGAAGCCATTCAGATATCAGGAAATCTGAAACAAATGTTTTTGAGGCAACAAATCTTCAGGTGATGGCCCTGCTTAGAGAGAACAGTCGTGGTGGTGGTGGGGATACATCACTCTGCCAGACATGAGAATAATAGCAGCAGGTTTCATTTTTGAATGAAATATAGGAAAACCCTCTCAATAAACTAGGTACTTATGGAACATATCTCAAAATAATAAGAGCTGTTTATGACAAACTCACAGCCAATATCATATTGAATGGGCAAAAGCTACAAGCATTCCCTTTAAAAACCACTACAAGACAAGGATGCCCTCTCTCACTACTCCTATTCAACATAGTATTGGAAGTTCTGGCCAGGGCAATCAGGCAAGAGAAAGAAATAAAGGGTATTCAAATAGGAAGAGCGGAAGTCAAATTGTCTCTGTTTGCAGACAACGTGATTTTATATTTAGAAAACCCCATCATCTCAGCCCAAAAGCTCTTTAAACTAAGCATCTTCAGTAAAGTCTCAGGAGACAAAATCGATGTGCAAAAATCACAAGCATTCTTTTACAACAACAATAGACAAGCAGAGAGCCAAATCATGAATGAACTCCCATTCACAATTGCCACAAAGAGAATAAAATACCTAGGAATACAGCTAGCAAGGGATGTGAAGGACCTCTTCAAGAAGAATCAAAAACCACTGCTCGAGGAAATAAGAGAGGACACAAACAAATAGAAAAACATTTCATCCTCATGGATAGGAGGAATCAATATCATCAAAATGGCCATACTGCCCACAGTAATCTATAGATTCAATGCTCTTTCCATCAAACTACCACTGGCATTATTCACAGAATTAGAACTATTTTAAATTTCATATGGAATCAAAGAAGACCCTGTAGAGCCAAATATTCCTAAGCAAAAAGAACAAAGTTGGAGGCATCGTACTAACTGACTTCAAACTATACTACAAGACTAAAGTAACCAAAACAGCATGGTACTGGTACCAAAACAGACGTATAGACCAATGGAGGAGAGATAACACCACACATCTATAACCATCTGATCTTTGACAAACCTGACAAAAACAGGCAATAGGCAAAGTATCTCCTACTCAGTAAATGGTGCTGGGAAAACTGGCTAGCCATATGCAGAAAACTGAAACTGGACCATTTTACTTTATACCTTTCACAAAAATGTGGTCCTTACACTTTATACCAAAAAAAGGTAGTCCTTAACATCTTCAAAAATTAACTCAGGATGGATTAAAGACTTAAATGTAAAACCCAGAACCATAAAAACCCTAGAAGAAAACCTAGGGAATACCATTCAGGACATAGGCATGGGAAAAGACTTCATGACAAAAATGCCGATGCAATTGCAACAAATCCAAAATTGACAAATGAGATCTAATTAAACTAAAGAGCTTTGTCACAGCATCAGAGTGAACTGGCAAACTACAGAATGGGAGAAAATTTTTGCAATCTAAGTATCTGACATAGGTTTAATATCCAGAATTTACAAATAACTTAAATTTGTAAGAAAATAAAACCCCATCAAAAAGTGGGCAAAGGATATGAACAGACACTTCTCAAAAGAAGACATTTATGGGGGTGCACCCTAGATGGCCAAATAGGAACAGCTCCAGCCTCCACCTCCCAGCATGAGCAACACAGAACACAGGTGATTTCTGCATTTTCAACTGAGGTACTGGGTTCTTCTCACTGTAGCATGTCAGACAGTTGGTGCTGGTCCATGGGTGCAGCCCGAACAGCGAGAGCTGAAGCAGCGCAAGGCATTGCCTCACCTGGGAAGCACAAGGGGGAAGGGAATTCCTTTTACTAGCCAATGGAAATTGAGACACAACACCTGGAAAATCGGGTAACTCCCACCCTAATACTGAGCTTTACCAAGGGTCTTAGCAAATGGCGCACCAGGAAATTATATCCCACACCTGGCCCGGAGGGTCCCACGCCCACGGAGCCTCCCTCATTGCTAGCACAGCAGTCTGAGATCTAACTGTAAGGCCGCAGTGAAGCTGGGGGAGGGGTGCCTGCCATTGCTGAGGCTTAAGTAGGTAAATAAAGCCACCAGGAAGCTTGAATTGGGTAGAGCCCACCACAGCTCAAGGAGGCCGGCCTGCCTCTGTAGACTCTGGGGACAGGGCATAGCTAAACAAAAAGCAGCAGAAACCTCGGTAGAGGTAAATGTCCCTGTCTGATAGCTTTGAAGAGAGCAGTGGATCTCCCATCACGGAGGTTGAGATCTGAGAATGGACAGACTGCCTGCTCAAGTGGGTCCCTGACCCCTGAATAGCCTAACTGGGAGACATCACCCACTAGGTGCAGACCGACACCTCACACCTCACACGGTGGGGTACACCCCTGAGACAAAGCTTCCAGAGCAAGATTCAGACAGCAACACTCGCTGTTCAGCAATATTCTATCTTCTGCAGCCTCTGCTGCTGATACCCAGGCAAACAGGGTCTGAGTGGACCTCAAGCAAACTCCAACAGACCTACAGCTGAGGGTCCTGACTGTTAGGAGGAAAACTAACAAACAGAAAGGACACCCACACCAAAATCCCATCAGTACTTCACCATCATCAAAGACCAAAGGCAGATAAAACCACAAAGATGGGGAAAAAGCAGTGCAGAAAAGCTGGAAATTCACAAAACCAGAGCACATCTCTCCCTCCAAAGGAAAGCAGCTCATCGCCAGCAATGGAACAAAGCTGGACGGAGAATGACATCGACGAGTTAAGAGAAGACGGCTTCAGTCGATCAAACTTCTCGGAGCTAAAGGAGGAACGATGTAACCAGCGCAAACAAACTAAAAACCTTGAAAAAAGATGTGACGAATGGCTAACTAAAATAACCAATGTACAGGAGCCCTTAAAAGAACTGATAGAGATGAAAACCATAACACGAGAACTACGTGACAAATGCACAAGCTTCAGTAACCAACTCAATCATCTGGAAGAAAGAGTATCAGCGATTGAAGATCAAATGAATGAAATGAAGCAAGAAGAGAAGTGTAGAGAAAAAAGAGTAAAAAGAAATGAACAAAGCTTCCAAGAAATATGGGATTATGTGAAAAGACCAAATCTACATCTGATTGGGGTGCCTGAAAGTGATGGGGAAAATGGAACCAAGTTGGAAAACACTCTGCAGGATATGTTCCAGGAGAACTTCCCCAACCTAGTAAGGCAGGTCAACATTCAAATTCCGGAAATATAGAGAATGCCACAAAGATACTCCTCGAGAAGTGCAACTCTAAGACACACAATTGTCATATTCACCAAAGTTGAAGGAAAAAATGTTAAGGGCAGCCAGAGAGAAAGGTCGGGTTACCCACAAAGGGAAGCCCATCAGACTAACAGCAAATCTCTTGGCAGAAACTCTCCAAGCCAGAAGAGAGTGGGGGCCAATATTCAACATTCTTAAAGAAAAGAATTTTCAACCCAGAATTTCATATCCAGTCAAACTAAGTTTCATAAGTGAAGGAGAAATAAAATCCTTTACAGACAAGCAAATGCTGAGAGATTTTGTCACCACCAGGCCTGCCCTACAAGAGATCTTGAAGGAAGCACTAAACATGGAAAAGAACAACAGGTACAAGCCATTGCAAAAACATGCCAAAATGTAAAGTCCATCGATGCTAGGAAGAAACTGCATCAACTAATGAGCAAAATAACCCGCTAATATCAAAATGACAGGATGAAGTTCACACATAACAATATTAATCTTAAATGTAAGTGGACTAAATGGTCCAATTAAAAGATACAGACTGGCAAATTGGATAAAGAGTCAAGACCCATCAGTTTGCTGTATTCAGGAGACCCATCTCACATGCAAAGACACACATAGGCTCAAAATAAAGGGATGGAGGAAGATCTACCAAGCAAATGGAAAACAATATAAAGCAGGGGTTGCAATCCTAGTCTCTGATAAAACAGACTTTAAACCATCAAAGATCAAAAGAGACAAAGAAGGCCATTACATAATGGTAAAGGGATCAATTCAACAGGAAGAGCTAACTATCCTAAATATATATGCACCCAATACAGGAGCACACAGATTCATAGTGCAAGTCCTTAGAGACTTACAGACACTTAGACTCCCATACAATAATAATGGGAGACTTCAACATCCCAATTAGACAGATCAATGATTAAGAAAATGTGGTACATATACACCATGGAATACTATGCAGCCATAAAAAAGGATGAGTTTGTGTCCTTTGTAGGGACATGGATGCAGCTGGAAACCATCATTCTCAGCAAACTATCACAAGAACAGAAAACCAAACACCACATGTTCTCCCTCATAGGCGGGAATTGAACAATGAGATCAGTTGGACACAGGAAGGGGAACATCACACACCGGGTCCTATTGTGGGGAGGGGGTACTGGGGAGGGATAGCATTAGGAGATATACCTAATGTAGATGAGGAGTTAATGGGTGCAGCACACCAACATGGCACATGTATATATATGTAACAAACCTGCACGTTGTGCACATGTACCCTAGAACTTAAATTATGATAATAATTTTTAAAAAATAAAGAAAAAGAATGAGAGAGAGAATGGGGAATCATGATGTAATGTCTAGATTTTCAAAAACTTTCTGCTTCAACCAGCCTGGAACTGAGACTTGGGGAAGTGAGTACTTAGTAGCTTCTCTCCAAGTTTACTAACTTTCATACTTACCATTATTTCCATAATTGCATGCCAACATAATCCACCGTTTTTCTTCCTGCTGTACACTGGATGGTCATTGAACTTGAAGTTCCTGCCTTATTTGTTAGGAATGAAGTTCACAGCAAAATGTATAAAATCACAACCACATGAAGAGTAATATCCGAAGGCAATATATTTCGTGAAATAATCATTTCAACAGACCTTAATCAAATCTGTAAAAGTCTAGATCTTTGGACTCATTGCCAAATTATGAGCAGTTAGTGATTCAAAGTGGAGGCTGCAGTGGTCATACAGGAGCTTGGAGAAGGGAAGAATGTTCAAGAAGTAGAACAAAAAGGCATTTCCTTTTTATTTGGACCAAGTATGTGTCATTTTCTCAACTGGAAAGTCACATGATTCAGAGAAAATTATACCTCAATCCCAATGATAGAAATTTGGGGGATGAGGACACTCACTTAGAAAAATATTCAATGGGTGGTAGAACTAATATTGCAGGTAGACTCAGTGAATGCCTATCACAAATAATTTGAGGAATATCATAACGAAAAGACTGAGAACCCAAAACTCACCATCAAACAAAGGAATGCTTGGGATTAAGGCAAAAGTCGCACAACAGTTTTTGTAGTTATTTACTAGAAACACCGAAACTGGTTCAATTTCCTCATAGAACTGATGTTTATGTTCTTTTTAAAAATAAACATAAAAATTGCCCCTCTCAAAAAAAAAAAAGAAGACATTTATGCAGCCAACAAACATGAAAGAAAGTTTAACATCACTGACCATCAGAGAAATGCAAATAAAAACTACAATGAGATACGATATCACATCAGTCAGAATGGTGATTATTAAAAAGTCAGGAAACAATAGATGCTGGCAAGGCTATGGAGAAAGAGGAACACTTTTACACTGTAGGTGGGAATGTAAATTAGTTCAAGCATTGTGGAACACAGTAGGGTGATTCCTCAAGGATCTAGAACCAGAAATACCATTTGACCCAGCAATCCCATTACTGGGTATATACCCAAAAGAATATAAATCATTCTACTATAAAGACACATGCACACGTATGTTTATTGCAGTACTATTTACAATAGCAAAGACATGGAACCAACTCAAATGCCCATCAATGATAGACTGGATAAAGAAAATGTGGCACATATACACCATGGAATACTATGCAGTCATTAAAAGGAATGAGATCATGTCCTTTGCAGGGACATGGATGAAGCTGGAAGCCATCATCCTCAGCAAACTAACATAGGAACAGAAAACTAAATACTGCATGTTCTCACTCATAAGTGGGACTTGAGCAATAAGAACACATGGACACAACAAGGGGAAGAGCACACACCAGGGCCTGTTGGGGGGTGAGGGATGAGGGGAGGGAAGTTAGAGGATGGGTCAATAGGTGCGGCAAACCACCATGACACACGTATACCTATGTAACATTAAAAAAAAAAAAGAAAGAAAGAAATCTGGGGAAACCTCAAAGGTCAGACCAGCACACTTATCTATGGGTTCCAATGGGTAGGTGACTAAGTCTTTTTGTCCACACACTAACACAATCACTCTTAACCTCTTTGAGAATCTGTTAAAAGCTATGGACCCTCTCTCTAGATCAGTGGTTCTCCCAAAGCATTTGTAATGTCTGGAAACGTTTTTGATAGTCATGATTGGAAATGCTACTGGCATCTAGTGGGTAGAGCCCAGGGATGCTGCTAAACATCCTACAGTGCACAGGACAGCCTCTACAACAAAGAACCATCTGGTTCCAAATTTCAGTAATGTCAAGGTTAAGAAACACTGTTGTAGATACCAGCATGTCAGCATGACACACAAAATTCTGAACATAATTTCACGGATTTGAGGGACTTCCCTAGGCCTATCTGAATGCATTGATCCCAGGTCAAAACACCCCTGCTGAAAGGCTCAAGTGAGTTTCATTTCAGGAAGAAAGACAGATGTCTCCAAGCCTTA
Source organism: Macaca mulatta (assembly GCF_049350105.2). Lineage (NCBI taxonomy): Eukaryota > Metazoa > Chordata > Mammalia > Primates > Cercopithecidae > Macaca > Macaca mulatta. Next base: position 51,997,962 of record NC_133416.1, on the reverse strand, counting down.
TTTCAATCAACTGAATTAAATGTTAGAAGGGTATCAAAAATATGTTTAATGGTTTAGATTCTTTGAAATAAAGCACACATTTTTATAAATTTTTCCCTTTTATTTTCAAATAAATGGATATTTTAAGTCAAACATGATACAGATGTTTTTGATTCATATACTAATACATTAAGAAGTTATTTTGAATAGGTCATTTGATGTTAGCAATGTCGGGTGAACCTTCTTTTTAGAAAGTCCCAAAAGGGTCATTTAAGTTTTAAAGGTAAGAGGTCATGTTTTTCCATTAGGAAATTCACTAATGTGGGTTCAAATCATGTTCATGTATGCAGTCCCATCAGGATTTGGTGAAAACAAGCAACCCCTTCCTTGTTTTATGTCATGCTTATCCCATATGCAAATACTTGGAGAATGACTTAAGTGATGGCTAAGTGGAACTTTTTTCTATTATACTGCCAATAAAATTTAGGCAAAGTTGTAACTGTTGCCTCATTAAAGCAGTTGAAAATACCAGGAAATGGTGTAAAGTTCTTAGTTGAACAAGTGTGCTAATAACTTTCATAAAAATCTCACTAATTTGGAATCCATTAAACTTTCTGCTGCGGTCTGGGGATTCATTAAAAAGCTGGTGATATCAGCCCTGCCTATACATTAAAAAGCACATTTTATTGATTACTCAGTAATGTGCTCTGACTTCAGAAATGTTTTATTAAATACATACTATTTACTATTTATTGTTCTGACATTGAAAAGTAAACTGGTTTAAAAAGAACACACTCCACGTCATTGAGCAATCGTTATATTTTTATGCCATTGAACAACATAAATGCCACTCCTTATGCTTTTAACCTTGGTTTGCACATGTTTTTGATTGAGCATGAAGGTGTATTGTTTGTACCATTTTTCCCCTCTGAATATGAGCTTAAAATCCTAGAAATCATGATTACGGTTGCAGTTTAAAATGTTCATCAATGACTATATTTGTGTTTGAGAAGTGAAAATGTAGTACTGAGCCAATGGCTCAGGTTTTATCTATTCAGTAATTTATTCAATAAAAATTGATTTGTTTCAGTTGCTGAACCAGGAATTTGGGGTAATATAAACATGAATTGAGCTAGTATCATCTCCTCAATAAGTCAATAATTTGGGGTAGGAGACAAGGCAGACCATTAATTTATTCTACAAATAGTTATTGAGTTCTTATTATGCTGTGGGCACAGTTATAGGCTCTAGAGATTTATCTGTGGGGGAAAAAAGACAAAATCTCTACCTTTACCAAGATCACACTAAGTGAAGAAAATGTTGGGAGAATTTAATGAGGGTATAATGGGAAGAAGTTTGTTCCTGCAGAGGAAATAAACAAGCAGTGCTAAGAACATACCTACCCTCTACTTGCTGAGCATCTACTATGTGCCAGATACTGAGATAAACTCATTTCGTTCTCTAATAGCTACTAAAGTAGTTATTATAATTTTACTAATGGGTAACCTTAAGTTTAAAGAGACTAGATAGTTTTTCAAGGCCAAAAGGTATCTGTGTTATTGACTAAATTTGAATAAAATTCTGTCTACTTTCAGACTAAGAAGATCATCGTTTATTATGTTGGTATTGAGTAGCTATCAAAAATTTTTGAGCAGAGTTTTAGGAAGCTTAATTTGGTGATATTTGTATAATATGAACAGCAATGAGGGGTGCAAAAGCTATTGCAGCCTGATTTCCTCCATATGTTTTTATTGGGAATTCTCTTCAAGAGTTACCTGATTTTCAATGGCACACACACAGATTGTCCTCTACATGTTAACTTGAGTATATTTAATTTTTTTTTTTTTTTGAGACGGAATCTCGCTCTGTTGCCCAGGCTGGAGTGCAGTGACCGGATGGATCTCAGCTCACTGCAAGCTCGGCCTTCCGGGTTCACGCCATTCTCCTGCCTCAGCCTCCCGAGTAGCTGGGACTACAGGCACCTGCCACCTCGCCCGGCTAGTTTTTTGTAGTTTTTAGTAGAGACGGGGTTTCACCGTGTTAGCCAGGATGGTCTCAATCTCCTGACCTCGTGATCCACCCGTCTCGGCCTCCCAAAGTGCTGGGATTACAGGCTTGAGCCACCGCGCCCGGCCGAATATATTTAATTTCACAATTTGTTTGATAGTATCTGGTAGATTTATCTGTGAGAACATTGTCATCTTCTTGAAAATCTATGGAAAAGATCAGTGATTTTGTCTGCTTAGTATCCCTTATCGTACCTATTGACAAATCCCATCCACTCCCGAGAAGAACCCATTCTATATGATTTGAGCATGGATGACTCCATTTCCTAGATGCAGAAGAAGTTGCATGCCTTAGGTCTAACTAATTAGAGCACCCTAGTCCCCTGGTCTTAGTGCTTAGTTCAGAAAGCGTCTCATTGCTTTCTTTCTGTGGAGTTGCTAAGATAGCATGATGGAGAGGGATATTGTAGGGTGCAGCTATTCATTATGCCTAGAAAAGCTAGTTGTCCAAGAAAGGGAGAGTGAGAGCTATATATCAGCACCTGGATGCTGCTATGTCCTGAGCCAGAAACCTATGAATGTTTTATTTATTTAAGATAATAAAGTCTATTTTGCTCAAGCTGGTTTGAGATGGGGTTGTATCGCTAGCAATTGAAAGAGTTCTAATAGAATGGCCATGACATTAATTTCTCTTCTATTGTTCACTATACTTTGATCACAACATCCTATCAAGTCCCAAACTTTTTGAATTCAATTATAAATACATAGAAAAATGCAAAATACATAAGACTTGTATAGCTTGGATAGGTACATTAATTATCTATTTCATATTTCAGCCACATTGCAAAATTCCCAAGTGATGCAGAACATGGTAGTAGAATTTTGCTTTTAAATAGAATACTGGCATTTGGGTTGTTGAGGGCACTTTAATACAGTTTTCCAAGGGAAATCCAGCAATTCAAGTATGTTAGAAACCTGATGGAGATAGTAAATATTAGGTTTACGAGAAGCAGTTTAGAGTGTTCAAGTTCTGAATCACAGAGCACATTTTCATTCAAGGCAGTGAAACATATAATATCTAATGAATCAGAAACCCTGTGGAAACGTCAGAAATCATGGAATTAAAGTCAAGAATATTACAGTAACAGGCATGAAGCCTGGTAGGGGATAAGGCTGGGACACTAGATTGATAAATTGATGAGAGTCTGAGGTGAAGCAACAGATGGAGATGGCACTGGGAGTTGAGTCATGTTTGCCTAAAATTATTGCCTTCTGACATGCACAGCAGGGTGAGCATTAATAAAACCTATCTGTCAATTTTCATCTCCTTATTTGGCTGCATGTCTGTTATACTTGTGTGCTAAGAAAAGTACTTAAAGAACTGTTGCTAGAGCAGAGAGGAATTGAACACATATCCTAGGGTCTTAGTAGAACTAAATGGTTCCACAGAGAGGTTCAAGAATGTTTCCATGAAGCCAGAGACCATGGCTTTATAACTGGGAATAGCAGGTAACCAGTGAAATGGCCTTTCATCTTCCTGGAAAAAACCAGCAGTTTATTCTATTCATTATTAGTAGCGAAGCAATTGACAATATTTTCTTAGTACTAATTATGTGCATCTCAATTTGTTTATCTCTCATTTATTCCATCCCCAAACCGTGCTATATACCAATGCCATATTATTCTGCTTAAAATACTCATGATACTACTACATGTTGAGCCCTAGTTGGCACCAGGCACTGTGCTAGAGGCTCACATACATTTTCTAATCCACACATCAACACTGAAAAGTTGATGTTATTATAACAGTTTTATAAATGAGACACCCAAGGTTTAGACATGCTAAGAAAATTCTTCTAAATCCCAAAGCCATAAAATTGCAGAGCTTGAATTCAAACCAAGATTGTTTGACTCCAGAATTCACAGTTTCATTTTGTCACTCTGTACTTTAAAACTTTTGGTAGCTTTCCATTGATTCCAAGATAAACAAAAATTGTGCAGAATATAACAACACTTCTAGACAAGGTACTCAAGATTCATAATCTGATTCTGTTTTCTTTTAGATATCATTTTCCCCATCAGAAACACTCAACTGATGTGTTCAGTTTTGAAAATAGAACTTACACATTCCTGTCATATGCTTAAAATACTTTAAAATTACTTTCTACTCCCAGTCTAAATCCAATAGACCTATTAGGAACCTTTCTCTGAGAACTGCCTTTCCATGATATTTATTTCACATTTCAATTATTAGGGCTAATCGCCTAATGTAATCAGGTCTTATAATGGTTCTGCAGAAGCCTCAGAGTTTGGGTTACCTTTAGAGTCCCCTGCAGCAGCATTATGTAATAGGCCTGGTATTTCATATCTACTTCCAGACAGATAATCCAGAAACCAAGTCTATTTATTGCCTACAATTAATTGTTTTTACGTTTTAACAGCTTTATTGGAGATAATTGACATATAATGAACTACACATATTTAAAATATATATGTTTTAATGTATTTATACACCTATGAAATATAACCACAATTAATGTAATGAAAATAGGTATCATTCTCAAAAGTTCCCTCATATCCCTTTGTAACCCCTGCTTCCCATCATTCCACTTTATCCCTTGGGCCCTAAACAACCACTGTTCTGCTCTCCTTTAATTTGTATTTCCACTAATTTTCTTTATTTTAAAATTTTAAATTCACATATAAACATTCTATATATTTTTGGTGTACAACATGTTTTGATATATGCACACACTGTAGGATGGCTAAATCAAGTTAATTAACAAGTTAATTGATCACAGATAGAATTGTTAGTGGTGAGGATACTTAAAATCTCTCAGTAATTTTCAAGTACATAATATTTTTAATAATGGTAACAATGATGTACAATAGATCTCTTGAATTTGTTCCTCCTGTGTCATAAAATTTTGTATCCTTTGACTAACACCTCCCTAATCCCCCCACACCCCAACCTCTGGTAACCTCCATTCTTTTTTTTTTTTTTTTTTTTTTTTTTGAGACGGAGTCTCTCTCTGTCGCCAGGCTGGAGTGCAGTGGTGCAGTCTCGGCTCACTGCAACCTCTGTCTCCCGGGTTCAAGTGATTCTCCTGCCTCAACCTCCCGAGTAGCTGGGACTACAGGTGCCTGCCACCACGCCCGGCTAACTTTTGTATTTTTAGTAGAGTCAGGATTTCACCATGTTGGCCAGGATGGTCTCAATCTCTTGAACTCATGATCCACCCACCTTGGCCTCCCAAAGTGCTGGGATTACAGGCATGAGCCACCGTGCCTAGCTGGTAACCACCATTCTATTCTCTACTTCCACGATTCAACTTTTTTAGATTCCACATATAAATGAAATCATGCAGTACATGTCTTTCTGGGCCTGGCTTATCATTCATGTTGTTGCAAATGACAGGACGAATAGTATTCCAGTATGTATATATGCCATATTCTCTTTATCCATTCATCCATTGATGGGCACCTAGATTGACTTCATATCTTGGCTATTTTGAATAATGCTACAGTAAACATGGGAATCCAGATATCTCTTCAGTATTCTGATTTCATATCTTTTGACTTAGTACTCTTAGTGGAATTACTGGATCATATGGTAGTTCTATTTTTAACTTTTTGAGGATCCTCCATACTGTTTTTCATAATGGCTGTACTAATTTATATTTTCATCAACAGAGTACAAGGGTTCTCTTTTCTCTACTTCCTTGCCAACACTTGCTATCTTTTGTCCTTTTGATAACAGCCATTCTAACAGGTGTGAGTTGATACCTTATCGTGGTTTTAATTTGCATTTTCCTGATGATTAATGATTTTGAGCATTTCTTTATTTACCTGTTGGCCATTTGTATGTCTTCTCTTGAGATATGTCTATGCAGGCCCTTTGCCTATTTCTTAATTGTACTATTTGTTTTCTTACTGCTGAATTGCTTTCCTTTAATTCACATTTCCATTAATTTTCATTTCCAATAATTGTATACAAATGGAATCAAATAGTATGTACTCTTTAGTCTGGACTCTTTTGTTGAGCATAACCATTTTGAGATTCATTCCTGTTGTAGCAAATCAATAGTATATTCCTATATATTGCTGAATAGTACTCCATTGAATGAATTTCCACAGCTAAGTTTATTTATTCGTCTACTTATAGACAATTGGATTTTGGATATGACAAATAAAAATGCTATGAATAATTATGTACAAGTGTTCATATAGAAATATACTGTGATAGTTAATTTTATGTGTCAACTTGACTGGGTTAAGGGATGCCCAGATAGCTGACAAAACATTATTCTGGGTATGTCTGTGATAGTGTTTCTGGAAGAGATTAGTATTTGAATCAGTAATCTGAATAAAGAAAATGATGTCACCGTTGTGGGCAGACATCATCCAATCTGTTGAGGATATGGGTAGAAGAAAGAGAGAAAGGGTGAATTTTCTCTCACTTTGAGTTGGGACATCCATCTTCTCCCCTTGGATATTAAAGGTACAGGTTCTTGGGCCTTTGGACTCCAGGAATTACACCAGTGGTCTCCAATCCCGGCTACTATATTCTCAGCTTTTTGACCTTGGACTAAGAGTTACACCATGGATTTCTCTGGTTCTCAGGCCTTCAGGCTTGGAATGAATTACTCCACCAGCTTTCCTGGTTTTCCGGATTACAGATAGCAGATTATGGTCTTCTCAACCTTCATAATCATGTGATCCAATTCCAAAAAGAAATCCCTCTCATATATCTATATATATTCCATTATTTCTGTTTCTCTGAAGAACGCTGGCTAATATATACGTTTTTATTTTTTCTTGGATAAATACCTAGAAGCAGAATTGCTGGATCATAAGAGTATTCTTAACTTTTTAAGAAACCGTTAGAACTGTTTTCCAAAGCAGTTGTACAATACATATTACATTCCTCCCAATAGTGTCTGAGATTCCAGTTGCTCCACATTCTTGACAACACTTGGTATGGTCAGTATTTTTAATTTGAGACATTTTAATAGGTGTAGAGTGGTGTTTAGTGGTATTTGCATTTCTGTCATGACTAATGATGCTGAGCATCTTTTCTTGTGTATATTTCTCATCCATATATCTTCTTTGGTGAAAAATATGTTCAAATCTTTGCCATGTTAAAAAATTGGAGTTTCTATTGTTTAATTTTTGTGCATTTTTAATATATTCTGAATTCAATTCCTTTATCAGACATGTACTTTATAAGTATTTTCTTCTAGCCTGTGGTTGTCTTTTCATTTTTTTTAACACTATCGTTTGGGGGCAGAAGGTTTGTTTATTTTTGTGAAGTCTGTTCTTTTATAGATTATATAGATTATTCTTTTGGAATCATATCTAATAATATTTAGCCTAATCCAAGGTCAAAAAGATTTTCTCCTATTTTTTAAAAGTTTTATAGTTTAGGTTGGTGATTCACTTTAGGTGAATTCTTAAATATGGTGAGAGTCATAGAGGCAAATTCACTTTAAAAATATGTATATCCCATTCTTTCAGTACTATTTGTTGAAAACAATAGATTTTTCTTTTCTCATTGCATTGCTTTTGCACCTTTATAAAAATTAGTTGTCCATAGACTTGCGAATATATTTCTAAACTATCCTATTCTGTTCCACTAATTTGTCTATATTTATACCAGTAGCGTGCTGATTACTGTAGCTTTATAATAATTATTGAAATCAGGTACTGTTAGACCTTCAAGTTTTTCTTCTATTTGAGAGTGATTTTGGCCATTGTAGGTCCTTGGCATTTCCATGTGAATTTTAGAGCCAGCTTGTTAATTCCTACACAAAAAGTCTGTTGGGGCTGATTATTTTCATGATGGTTCGTGTTTTCAGGTTTTACTGTATTGCTGGTAATCTTTGTTTGAAATACCTGACATTGTGAATTTTACTGTATTGGATGATTTTGTATTCCTCTAAATGATCTTGAAATTTATTCTGAAAAATAAGTAAAAATGGCGTGGTTAAATGGTATTTGTACTAAAGAATTATTTCGACAGGTTTTTTTGTTAATGTTCAATATCCTCAATTTGTATTTTAAGTTTTCAGTATATAACCTCTTCTTAATCCTTGTTTTGAGACAATTATCTATCATCTTTTTATAGATTAAAAGAAACTTAAAATACATTAAACTATGAAAGCTTGTCAGCCCTTTCTGCTAATATGTTGATGAAATTTCATACTTACTGTAGGCATTTAATAGTACTTAGCTATGAAAAGAGATAATTAATGGCTAATAAATAAAATTATTTTTTAAAGCTAGTGACATATATCATGACCAAGGATGAGACATCTATGCAAGAGGAATGATCTTGTTTGTTTAGTGAGAAACAAGCCAGTCAGAGAACCCCTTTACAAGTGTCTGAATGAGAGGGACAGAGAGGAATACAAATGATACAGTGGCCCAGAAGTAAAGCGATAGTCCATGAGAAAGCAAAAAGAAGAAAGTAGAAAAATAGAAGACTTTTTTTTTCTTTTAAATCTGTTTAAGTTCCTTGTAGATTCTGGATATTAGCCCTTTGTCAGATGGATAGATTGCAAAAATTTTCTCCCACAACCCCACCAAAATAGGGCGAAGGATATGATCAGATACTTCTTAAAAGAAAACATTGGTGTGGCCAACAAACGTATGAAAAAAAGCTCATCATCACTGGTCATTAGAGAAATGCAAATCAAAACCACAATGAGATACCATCTCATGCCAGTTAGAATGGCGATCATTAAAACGTCAGAAAACAACAGATGCTGGAGAGAATATGGAGAAATAGGAACACTTTTACACTGTTAGTGGGAATATAAATTAGTTCAACCATTGTGGAATACAGTGTGGCAATTCCTCAAGGATCTAGGATCAGACATTCCATTTGAATCAGCAGTCCCATTGCTGGGTATATACCCAAAGGATTATAAAGCATTCTACTATAAAGACACATGCACACGTATGTTTATTGCAGCACTATTCACAATAGCAAAGACTTGGAATCAACCCAAATGCCCATCAGTGATAGACTGGATAAAGAAAATGTGGCACATACACACCATGGAACACTATGCAGCTATAAAAAAGGATGAGTTCATGTCTTTGCAGGGACATGGATGAAGCTGGAAACCATCATTCTCAGCAAACTAACACAGGAACAGAAAACCACACACCATATGATCTCATTCATAAGTGAGAGTTGACCAACGAGAACACATGGACACAGGGAGGGGAACATCACACACTGGGGCCTGTCAGGGAGTCGGGGGCTAGTGGGAAGATAGTATTAGGAGAAATACCTAATGTAGAAGACAGGTTGATGGGTGCAGCAAACCACCATGGCATGTGTATACCTATGCAACAAACCTGCTCGTTCTGCACATATGTTCCAGAACTTAAAGTATAATAATACTAATAATAACAATAAAGAAGATATGCATAAGCAGAAACAATGAGTCACAAAGATAGAAAATAAGGAACGGTTTACTCATTATTAAAGAATTTAAAGGCCAGGTGCAGTGAGTAGCTCATGCCTGTAATGCCAGCATGTTGGGAGGCCGAGGTGGGAGGATTGCTTGAGACCAGGAGTTCAAGAGTAGCCTGGGCAAAATAGCTAGAACACACCTCTGCCCCAACCCCATCTCTATGAAAAATTAAAAATGGTTTACTCATTATTAAATAAGTTAAAGACTAGGCACAGTGGCTCACACCTGTAGTCCCAGCCACTTAGGAGGCTGAAGTTGAGCCAGGATTTCAACCTGCAATGGGCCATGATGACACCACTGCACTCCAGACTGGGCAACAGAGAAAGACCCTGCCTCTCTTAAAAAATAGTTTAAAGAACAGAGAACAGATAGGGAACAGAGTTGTTACGTTGGCAGAAAGCTAGGGTTGCTATCCACTTATAAATGCTGCCTTTTGAGAACAAGATACACTGTTTCACACTGAACAGCCAGGAACCCTGTTACTATAAGCCCTGGCTTGTTGCTGATTCCAGTTTTTTAGAAATTTCCCATATTTCCTTAAAATGATGACCATTAGCTGATATATCCTGACTTTATGTCTATTGCTTACAACCCTAAAATTGTTGTAATTTAGAAATAGTTTATTCTAATTTCTGAAATAGGACTAGACCACATCAAATTGAAATGTGGGCAATGGATAAGCATATCCTCCTTACTGCCATGTTACAGCAATTTCAGAAAGCTTGAAGAGTTGGATAGTTACTCTTCAAAACTTTTAGCATGTAGATTGTTGAACAATAATATCAACCAGCTTAACTTATTTAACATTACTAGAACACTCTTTCCAGTAACAACACATTCTTTTCAAGTACATATAGAACATTAACAAAACTATATTATATTCTGACTATAAAACAATTCTCAAAAGTTTAAAAAGATTCAAGTCCCATAAATTATGTTTTCTGAACACCATAGAATTAAATTAGAAACCAATACAAAAAGATCTCTGAAAATCTACAAATACTTAGAAATATATGACACATGCCTACATAACCCACTAGTCAAAGAAGAAGTTAAAGAAAAATTACAAAGTATTTTAAATGGAATAAAATGAAAGCATAGCATATCTAGATTTGTGAGATGCTGCAAAATCAGTACTTGAAGGGAATTTATTGCACTAAATGTCTGTATTAGGAAAGAAAGGTCTCAAGTCAACGAACTCAGCTTCTACCTAAAAAAATTAGAAAAAGATAAGCAAAGTAAGCACAAACAAAAAAAAGAATAAGACTAGAACAGACATTTTAAAATTAAATAGAAAATGGGAAAAATAGAAAAAATTAAAAGCAAAATGGTGGTTCATTAAAAAGGTCAATAAAATTCATATATTTCTAGTCAGACTAATGAAGACCAAAGAGGGAAGACACAAATGGCAAATATTAAGTATGAGAGAGGTGACATTGCTGCATATTCCACAGATATTAAAAGAAAAATAAGGAAATATAAACATTATCTTAATGATTTAAAAACTTAAGTAAAATGGAGAAATTTCTTTAATGACAAAAAATACCCAACCAGCTGGGCGCGGTGGCTCACGCCTGTAATCCCAGCACTTTGGGAGGCCGAGGAGGGTGGATCATCTGAGGTCAGGAGTTCGAGACCAACCTGGCCAATGTGGCGAAACCCTGCCTCTACTAAAAATACAGAAATTAGCTGGGCATGGTGGCATGTGCCTGTAGTCTCAGATGCTTGGGAGACTGAGGCAGGAGAATCACTTGAACCTGAAAGGCAGAGGTTGCAGTGAGTCAAGACCATACCACTGCATTCCAGGCTGGGTGACAGAGTGAGACTCCATCAAAAAAAAAAAAAAAAAAGAGGAAAAAAAAATGCTCAACCTTACACAAGAAGAAACAAATAACCTAAAAAGTTCTATATCAATCAAAGCAATTGAATGTGTATCTAAAAACTTTCCCACAAAGAAAATTTTTGAAGTCCAGATAGTTGGTGAACTCTACTAAATATTTAAAGAACTAATAACATTCCATGCAAACTCTTCTAGAAAATTGAAGAAGAGGGAATTTTTGCCACATCATTTTATGAGGTCAGCATTATGCTGTTGCCAGGACTAATCAAGACATTACAAGAAAGGAAAACAACAGACTAATATTCCTCATGAACAAAGATGCACAAATTCTAAAAGTTTGTAGCAAATTAAATGCAACAATATATAAAGATACATCATGACCAAGCAGGGTTTATCCCAAGAATGTAAGTATGGTTTAATATTTGAAAATAAAATCAATTAATGTAATCCACTACAGTAAAAACTTAAAAAAGATCCTCCACATAGATGCATAAAAAGTATTTGATGAAAACAAATATCCTCATTTAAAGAAGAAAACTTTCAGCAAAATGGAAATAGAAAACTTCTAATAAAGAGCATCTGTGAAAAAATACAGTTAGCATCACATTTAATGGAGAAAGACTAAATGCTTTCCCTCTAAGATTAGGAACAAGACAACGACGTCCACCCACAGCAGTTATATTCTAACATTATACATAAGGTTTTAGCTTATGCAATATAACAAGAAAAATAAAGGGAGACAGATTGAAAAGAAGGAAGTTCAACTGTCTTGTTTGCAGAAGGTATGATCACCTATGTAAAAAATTCAATGAAAGTAAAAATATATATTTGAACGAATAAGTTTCTTTACTAAGGTTTCAGGATACAAATCAACATACAAAAATTGATTGTATTTCTATATGCTAGTCAGAAGTTAAACCAAATTGATTTTTAGATTCAACACAATCTCAACCAAATACTAGCAGGTTTTTATATAGAAAGGGACAAACTGTTTCTATAGTTGATATAAAAATGCAAAGGACCTAGAATGGTAAAAATAGTTCTGAAATAGAACAAAATTGGAAGACAAACACTAGCTGATTTCAAGACTTGTATAACTAGAGCAATCAAGAAAATGTGGAATTGGAGTCAAGATAAAAAAGTAGATGAATGAACAATAATAAAGTTCAGAAATAGATACACATACATACACAACTTTTTTTAAACAAAGATGCAAAGGCAATTAAAGGGAGAAAAGATAGTATTTTCAATAAATTATGCCTCAACAATTGGAAAGCCACAAAAATTAGCTTCAATCCATTTTGTGTATAATATACAAGCACAACTCAAAATGAATCACAGACCTAAAAATTAAACCTTAAATGTGAAACATTAAAAGAAAGCCTAGGAGGAAATTTTGGTGAACTTGGGCTAGGCAAAACTATCTTAGGTGTATCAAAAGCACAATCTATTAAAAAAGAAAAGATAAATTGGATTCTATCAAAAACTAGATTTCTGCTCCTCAAAAGGCACTGTAAGAGAATAAGAAGGCAAGCCACAGACTAGAAGAAAATAATTGCAAAGCACATACCTGATAAAGTACTTGTGTTCAGAATATATGAAGAACTCTGAAACCTCAAGAACATAAATAACCCAATTTTTTTTAATAGACAAAAGATTTAAACAACAGACACTTCACCAGAGAAGATATATGGGTGGAAAATAAGACAAAAATGCTTAACATCATTCATTATTAAGGAAATCCAAGTTAAAGCTAAAATAAGATGCTAGCATACATACACTTACCTTATGATTCAATCATTATACTCCTAGGTATTTACTGAGGAAAAATGAAATGTTCAACAGGTGAACAGGTGAAATTGTTATACCCATGCTATGGAATAATATTCAACAATTAAAAGGAATGAGCTATTGATTTGCTACAATGTAGATGACTCTCAAAATAATTTTGCTGCATGAAAGAAATCAGCCCTCCAAAATATATACTGTATAATTCGATTTATAAAATGAAACTCGTTTCATGATGAAAGCAGAACAATGGTTATTAGGAGATTGAATCAGGGAGATACGCAGAATAGATTATAAAGGAATGCAAGGAAATTTGGGGGGGCTGGAGATAATTTTACTATCTTGAGTGTGTTGATATATATCTTATAACTTTTTGAGTTGTATACTTTAAATTTGTGCAGTTTATTGTATGTCAATAGAGGGTACATCTCAAGTTCAGTGTTCTTATCACAATTTAAAAATCTCAAATCCTCAGTAAAGCTGTTTTTAAAATATAAATTTCTTAGGTTAAGTAAAGAACAATGGTTTTAAGAACATTTTGGTTATTTATTATTATGATCATGACTAAAGTTGTCATTTTATAAGTAAGTTTTCTGTATGAATATGTGTAGTATTCTGGAGTGAGTTTAGAAAGATAAAACCGTCAATGAAAAGCACAAAAGCAACAAAACAAAGTTCATTCATCTCTGTAACACCATAACAGTAAGTAATACAAATGCAACCACAGAGGACATTTTAATGATTCAACAGTATGCATAGCAAAGTAAGAAGGTGAGGTGGGTAATGTATATAAAAAGCATATGAAGAGCCATAAAAAGGAAAAGGCTAGTATTTCAAGTGTAGAGAAGTTGAGTTTAATGTGCTCAGAGAAAGGGCACAGGCATAAATAGATTTTCTGTTTATGATACAAGATAGAAAAAGATCAATTGCTTGATTTATTTACTTTGCTTCTCTGTCTCAAGTATATGACATGATTCCCTTGTCTGGTGTACTTTTGTACATAAAAGTTCCACCTTTTCAAAGTTGGCTGTTTGGAATTTTTCCACTGAACCGCTTAAAGACCCCCTTGTAGCTCAAGAAGAGCTCAGATACCCCAAACTACAACGGCTCAGCCACTTTTGGGGAAGGCTGATGGGCATGTTTGAGATAATCTTATTGCTGTTTTTGCTGATAGGTAGATGCTTCACTGTGTTGAGGTAAAGGAAGAAATGAATGTGGCCCTTTTGACTTTCTTGTTTCTTTGAAGCTAGAGTGAAAGAACCCAGACCACATCCTTGGACTGTTCCTCTTTCTCCCATGAGGCGGGAAATTTGGTGTATAGTTGGAGAGGGGTAGCTCTCTGATATAGTTTGGATATTTGCCCTGCCCAAGTCTCATGTTGAAATGTAATCCCCAGTGTGGGAGGTGACAGGATCATGGGGTGGATTTATCATGAATGAGTTAGCACCATCCTCTTGGGGCTCTTCTCATGATAGTGAGATCTCGTGAGATCTGATTGTATTATATAAACGTGTGTGGCACCTCTCCCTCTCACTCTTGCTCCTGCTTTTGCCCTGTGATGTGCCTGCTCTCCCTTTGCCTTCTGCCATAATTGGACACTTCCCTGAAGCTTCCCCAAAAGCTGAACAAATGTCCCCACCACGCTTTCTGTAAAGCCTGCGGAACCACGAGCCAATTAAACCTCTTTTCTTTGTAAATTACCCAGTCACAAGTATTCCTTTATAGTGATGCCAGAATGGCCTAATACACTTTCTTTCTTTGACCCACCTCTGAAACCTTTGACTGTCTCACTTCACTAACATAAGAAAATGTGAGTAGCTCAGAATATCTGAGCTGGGTAGGTAGACAGCCTGCTCTTCTCTAGGCATTAGGTAGGCCTTCTCTTTTTAGCTTGCTAGTTCTCTCTTCTTGCCACCAAAGTTCTCTGGATCAGTCTTTCCTTGCTTTGAAGTAGAAAGAGCTGAGATTAATGTTTCTGCTCGAAAGAGAAGAAGGTGAAATAGGAATTTCAGCTTTATTTAGTTTGAGGCCTCTCAGACCCTCCTCACTCAGGCAGTCTTCTACACAGTCCAGGCAAGCACACTGGAGTTTCAGGTTAGAGTGTGGGTCTAAGTCCCTTGTTAAAAAATAGTGTTTCCCTGGGGAGAAGAGATTAGAGATTTCTCAAAGAACTTAAAATAGAACTACCATTCCACCGTGCAATCCCATTACTGGGAATATACCCAAAGCAAAATAAATCATTCTATAAAAAATACACATGCACTTGTATGTTCATTGCAGCACTATTCACAGTAACAAAAACATGGAATCAACTCAGGTACCCATCAACAGTGGATTGTATAAAGAAAATGTGATATATATATTTATATATACACATACATACACACACATATATATACACCATGGAATCCTATGCAGTTATAAAAAGGAATGAAATCACTTCTTTCACAGCAACAGGGATGCAGCTGGAGGCCATTATCCTAAGCAAACTAACGCAGAAACAGAAAACCAAATACTGCATGTTCTTACTTGTAAGTGGGAGGTAAACATTGGGTATGCATGGACATGAAGACGGCAACAACTTCACGGAGGACTACTAGAGGGTGGGGGCAAGAGCTGAAAAACTATCTATTGAGTACGACCTGGATGTGGGTTCAATCATACCCCAACTTCAGCCTCATGCGAAATACCTTTGTAACAAACCTGCACATGTAACCCCTGAATCTAAAATAAAAATTGACAAAGGAACAAAACAACAACAACAATAAAAAGAGTGTAGAGCATAGAGGATTTTTAGGACAGTGAAAATACTCTGCACGGTGTTATAATGATAGACATGTAACTACACATTTGTCCAAACTTATAGAATGCACAAGACCAAGAGCAAACCCTGATGTAAACAGTGGACTTTGGTGATAATGATGTGTCAATGTAGCACTCTGTTGGGGGATGTTGATACTGGGGGAGGGTGTGCATGTGTGCACAGGGGATATATGGGAAATCTCTATTTCTTGCTTTCAATTTTGCCATGAACCTAAAGCTGCCCTAAGAAAATCAAGTTTTCTTAAAAAATAGCGTGTCCCATTGCCTAGTTTGGTTCCCAGTGCTTAATATTTTCCCAAGCAACCTGATAAGAAGGGGCAGATTGGGTGAAGCCAGTGTTTAGGTGTCTGGAACTTTTGCCATGACCATTAGTCTCTCTCAATGGAAGTATCTATTGGCATCCCATTTTGACACAACTTACAGTGGCAAGAAACTAGGTTACAGAACCCCAAATACCTAAGAACCATTTAGAATATTACACTGTCAAAAGTGTTTACCTTGATATTGACCTAGACACCCGAAATTTATTAGCTTTCTTTGTAACAAAAGGTAAGGAGTTCCAGGCTAGAGCAACTTTAAAATTCTTTAAAATTAAGAACAAAAGGCAGTTTTTCAAATGACAACTGGGGGGCTTAAGATCTGGATCTGTTTTTTACCTCATAATGAAATGTTTAGATATTTATAATTCAAGGGATCTTCAAGCTGGGATGCCTACATCCTCATGAATTCAATGTATCTATGCATGTATGTCTTCCATATGCTTGCACATACATTATTGCACGTACATTTCTATATAAACATATCTATGTAAACACACAAAACTATGGCCATACTTTATAAAAGTTTAAAATAATAAGAATCCCAGCTTTCAGATACAGCCATTAATCTCTTGCATGGTTTTTTCTGCAACTTAGTTTCTTCTACATCATATTTGCAATGTGGATTAAATGCCCTCCAAGATCAATTCCAGTTCCAGGTCTGAAATTCTATAATTCTATTACATTATGTGACAATCAAATCTTTGTAATTATATATGTAGTTATGTGTAGTTATCTGTACCTTCATTTGTGTTCAGAGTGCTTGAGTCAATCCATTAAAACATTTAAGTAGACTCAGGGGGCATACAAAGTAAATAAGACATGGTCCCTTCATAAAGATGTTTTCACTGTAATAGGAGAGCTAGCAAGGTTACAAATAGCTTATACATTAATAGAACAAATGGATACTTAATTTCTGTATAAAGTAGTAAATTAAAAACTAGGGATTTTCAACTCTACATTCTGCAAGATTGTTTCTCATTCTTTAAGACATCATTTTCTCCAGGATATTTTTATATACCCCATGACTGGACTAATAGCTTCATCTATGCACCCTCAGATTTTAATTATGCCTTTTTCACATATTTACTATATTTTACTGAAATCATTTTCTCCATTTTTGTCTTGCTCATGAAACTTTTAGCTCTTTGTGAGTAGGGACTATGTGTTATTTATATTTATATTTATATTTATATTTCTAGCACATAGCATATTCTCTGCCACATAAAAAGTCCTTAATATGTTATTATTGATCTAAGTAACAATTGAATTTGATAAGATTTTACAAAATTATATTACTGTACAATGCAATGGAGTTCATGAAATTTTTTCACATTCTTTATTTCATTTAACTTTCATAACAATTATGAAATCTAGATCCTTAGATTAGTTTCACTTTACAGAGGAAAAAAGACTCATAAAACTAGCAATAACTAAACAAGGAAAATCTCTAATCATAGCATCGGTTGTATTTTTCTTGGTAAGTTATGTAGAAGTACTTTGCAAACTGCACAAGGCATGTAAACATATCAAGCTTATGCATTGTATCACTTTAAATTTTCTTTCTGCTTCTATTTGCTTGGATATTTTGCCTCTTTCCTTTTTGACCCTTGGTAGGGTATAAAGAGTTCACTTTTACTGTTCAACACCCATTACAAATTGGGGGATTTCCCACTCTTGACGAGTTGGAGGACTCTCTACCAATCAAAGAGCAAGGATTTTCAAGCCAATAAAATGAAAATTTGAATTATGGATATTAAATAACTACCTTTTAAAATGAGGTTTCATATGATAACAGTGAACTGAACCCAATATGGGCTGGCTGGCTTATCTATAGGCCTCTTCTAAGACAAGCTGATTTTTTTTGACAGTGGCTGCAGCTAGCCTTTTATACATAGAATGTTCTACTTGGTGCCATGTGCCTCTGACACTCTGAATTTAAGTGTAAGTCCAAGGATCAATGCCTGACCTAAAATCAAACATCCAAAAACAATAACATGGCTTAAAAATCATGGTATATAATTTATTTGCTATAATCACATCATATAGAGTGCCCCTATAGTTACTGATTGCTTAGTGGATGCCCAACCAGATCTTTATTCTTAGGGAATTTACATGCAAGCATTGTATCTCAATATATTGTTTGAGTTCTAGCTCCTCTTTCCTGGGGTTTTGAAGTTAACGTACCCCACGTCACAAGCAAAGATTTAAGAAACTCGTCACCAAATTTGAGATCAAAGTCTTCAGTGCTTTGATAAAGCACTGAAATTTCACAATTTTCTTCCTACTTTGAAAGTTTAACTAAGTCTGGAGAAAAGGAGAAGGAGAAAGAGGGTGCAAGAGGGTGACTGGGAGGAGAGAGGAACACTTGGAAGGAGTAGATTTCTCCAACTGAGAAGGGAACGAAAGATCACAAGGAATAGATGGTAAAGTGGAGGAGACTGCAGCCAAGCTGCCCTTGAGTTGTAAGTTCCTGACTGACCTTGGTTTAAGGTCAAATCAAGATTCAACAATCTTGGACACTGTTGGGCCTCCAGAACTTGGGGGCTCACACTTCTTGCACGTGATTAGGGGCACTCTATGAGAGAACTAAACCAAGCAGTTGGTAATTCCCTTAAGAGTTGGGCAATAATAGGACCATTGTCATTGTTACAGAGGTCTTATAAATCAGCATTGTTGTAGGATGGCAGAAGGAGTGAGATGGAGGGTAAATGATTTCTTATAATGGGAGAACACATGACTATCAATCAACAGGTGATTGCTGCTGAGAGGACCATAAGGGAAACAAGTGCTGCCTTGTATCCTGTGTTCATAGGCTTGGTTCTGCATCCATATACCTTTACAATAAGCACTCATTAGCCAAGTAACCAGTGCTTATATCCCTATTCTTTGCAAACTTCAAGGGCCTAACACAGTCATCTTGAGTGAAATATGGAAGGTGTGCTTGTCATGATAGGCTTGATTATGCTGTGGTAACTAATATACAATCTCAAACCTCAGTGGCTTAAAACTATCAGGTTTACTTCTTGTGATGTGAGGGCTCTACTCTGCAGTGTCTTCTATTTAGTACTCAGTCTGATGAAGCAACTTCACCTGGAGGTTGCCGACCACTCTGGCAGAAGAAAAGAGAGCTGGGCACTTTTTATTATTATGCACTGGCCCTTGAAACTTCTGCTTGGCACTTATGCTCACATTTCATTGGCCAAAGCATTTCATATGGTCACATGTAACTTCAAGCAGGCTCAGAAGGGCATCTTACTGGGTGCCTAGAAGTTTAATCAGAAATATTTTGTGGGTAGCATAAATAGTGACTGAAGAAGGAAGGGAAAATCTAAATGAAATAAGATCTGTGTGCTTTTGAAGCAATGGGATATTATCATCTTGAATATTCATTCAAAAACGTGGACCATTTGTACTATGGCCTAGAGATCTTTTTGTTAGAGTCATTATTTTTCTTAAAACAGTATCTGTATTATAATGAAATTTGCAAGGAAATTTATGACTATGCTTTCTTGGATAACATACCATTCCTAAGGGATCAAGGAACATTTGCAGTGGTAGATTAGAAAAACTGCAACCATATGGTCATGGCCTATTTTCCTAGTACAATGAGCATATGATAGATTTAAAGTTAATACTTGATGATCTTTAAGTTTTAAAACCTTAGCACAGTGACTACAACTATAAGATATGGTCAAAAAGAAACACTAATTTAAAGAGGATATGATTAAATAAACTTTCTTCCTCCCTAACAAAACTAGTATTCATTTAGCATATTATAAATATATCTTAAAGAATTGTTAGGTCACTCTAGATTTAAGCAGATACTTCACAGAAGCATCATATATTTAAACATTTTAAAGAATGTTTCTATCATGTAAAGAGCTGTAGAAATTATTATAAGATCATGTATAACAATAGAGCAAAACCAGCTTTCAGATATATTTTGAAGTCACACAATAAAGTGGATATTTAATAATGACTATGAGGATTCTACTGTTGGGAGAAAAACAGTGTTTTTTGTTTTTTGTTTTTTGGTGTTTTTTTTGTCTTCTTCCTACTGTTTGGAGCATTTAATGAAAAAAGTTCTGAAATTATATCTCCAAACTGAGTTCATCATCATTAAAAGACATAATTTATTTATCAAAGATCCAAGCTTATGTATCTTACATCTTTAACAGACCTTCAGTAATTTAAGTTTTCTTTGCTGGGTGTGCCAGATGTTGTCTGGATGTGTAAACCACACTGGCATCATAATGTTTTATAGTAAAAAATTCCTGGCACAACCTCAGTTCTTTCTTGGGCAGGATGGCTGTACAGAGCAAATAACAGACATAGATTTCTAGAGTATAATTCTTGAAGATTTTC
The DNA here is from genome assembly GCF_049350105.2 of Macaca mulatta. Taxonomy (NCBI): domain Eukaryota; kingdom Metazoa; phylum Chordata; class Mammalia; order Primates; family Cercopithecidae; genus Macaca; species Macaca mulatta. Next base: position 51,977,354 of record NC_133416.1, on the reverse strand, counting down.
TGCTTAAGGATTTTTATACAAATTCCCTTCTCCCACCTCATTCTTGTGGAGATTACCAAAAAAAATTTGTATTTTTTTAAACTTTAATTCTTGTAAAAAGCCACAAAAATATTATGTTTAAACATTTCAAAGCTCTTCCATTAATGCAGTAAACTGATAGAGTGCCTTGAATATTGCTTAATTTACTAATTATTTCAGTTGAAAATTTAGCTGAGGTTTCTTTCTGCTTTGAAAGTTCCCACAAATATTAAAAAACACCATGTGACTCAAGATGTATGAGGGTCAGTGATGATGCTGGATATTTCCATACTGTTGACAAGAATTTTCCAAGTTGATAATATAACAAATAGATATTTCTGTTAGCATGTTGGTGTGTTTATACTTTAAAAGTTACTCATATAGATTTGTAAATGACTCCTTGGTATTCTAGGATGATGCATATACTTTTTATTTTAACACATTTTAAAGTTGAGAAAATGAACACCAGTATAACATCACCTAGGTGCATGAATTAACTTTGCTACTTTTATTTTCTTTTTCACTTCATATATGTATATGCATGTTTGTTTATTTTGCAGACTTATTTAAAAATAAGTCACAAGCATCTTACCACTGCATTCGTAAATATTTCAGCATCATCTCCTGAAAACTGGGACATTTTCCTAAATACCATGATGCCATTATTACATCCATAATTTTAACATTGATACAATAATATTATGTAATATATAGCCAGTATTAAAATTTCCTCAATTGCACTGATAATGTTCCATACAGCTTTTATTTTTAAAAATTCAGAATCCAACAGGGGGGTCATATATTTCATTCAGTTGTCTCTCGATCTCTTTCAGTCTAAAGTAGTTCCCAGGCCTTTGTTCTATCTTTAGTAGTACTGACAGTTTTGAAGAGTCAAGGTCAGTTGTCTTGGATACTGTCCCTCAATCTGGCAGGGTAATTAATGATCTTTTCCCTCAAAACAATGTCAATTAGTTAGACACCTTTTCAAGCTTTTGTGTTGAGACCTTATTGTCACATTCCTTAAGGAACTAAAAGTAGAACTACCATTTGATTCAGCAATCCTACTACAGGGTATCCATCCAGAGGAAAAGAAGTCATTAAACAAAAAGGATACCTGCACATGCATGTTTGTAGCCACACAATTCACAGTTGCAAAAATATGAAACCAACCCAAATGTCCCTCAATCAATGAGTGGATACAGAAATTGTGATATATATATATATGATGGAATACTACTCAGCCACAAAAAGGAATGAATTAATTGCATTCACAGCAACCTGGATGGAACTGGAGACTGTTATTCTAGGTGAAGTAACTCAGGAATGGAAAAGCAAACATCATACGTTCTCACTCATAAGTGGGAGCAAAGCTACAAGGATGCAAAGGCGTAAGAATAATACAGTGGACTTTGGGGACTCGGGGAAAAGTGGGGGGGGGATGAAGGATAAAATACCACAAATTGGGTTCGGTGATGGGTGCACCAAATTCTCACAAATCACTGCTAAAGACCTTACTCATGTACTAAATACCACCTATTCCCCCAAAACCTGTGGAAATAAAAAAACTAAAAAAAACCTTATGGCCACCTGTGCATTGCTGATGTTGCATGTCATCTACAACAGAATTGGATTAGAGTTATTTTCTGGAGAATTTTGAGAACCTGGCTTGATGGATAAATGTAGGTAATCACTGAGGAGTATTCACAGTATGTTTTCCTTAGCTCCTTCCAAAGTCAGTCAATCCAACAGGTCACTGTTATAGGACTTTTCCTATAATCGCACTTTTTAATGCAATCTTTCTTCTACTTAAGAACCTTGTAGATTTATTATAGTGGTTAAGTGCTCTGGAACCACACTGCCCTAGGTATGAATGCCAGCCTGCCCTGTATTAACTGCAGCAAGTATTAACTTATTATCTTTAAACTTATTTCTTCATCTGCAAACATCAGAGGATGTCTGAGATGGTCAGACATCTCTCTTTCTCTTTCTATATATATATGTGTATACATATATATATATATAAACTCTCTCTCTCTCTCTTTCTCTCTCTCTCTCTTTCTATATATATATGTATATATAACATATATGGACATAGTAAATAATTAACATATTATAAATGATGTCAATAATATGGTAAATTATATATAATCACAAATGATGATACTGGCCTTTTATCATCTCTAGTCTGAAATCTCTATCTGTCAGCCTGACCTTTGGCAATCTCCATATAGTCATGTGACCACCACACCCACTATATTTTTCTTTGTCTCCCACTATTTTTATCTCTTATAGTCTTTTTTTTCCACTGTGTCTGACACATAACAGGAACTCAGCATGTGTTGAATGAGTGAGTGAATGCATTAATCTCCATCCTTATTTCTTGTTGCCTAAAATGATTTTATCTTTTTCTCACCTAATACATTATTGAGAAATCCTAATTAAATGTCTGGTAGTGTATCATAGGCACTGTGCTATTTACTTCAGGGAATGACGATTCATCAGATGCAAATTCTTCCTTTTCCACTCTGAATGAATTTACAATCTGCTAGAGATGATAGGATATACTCTTGAATAATAAGAATGCAACAGAGAAAGAGATAAGCCATAAGAGACACACAGAGAAAATTCTGAGAAAGTTAAGAGGAGGAAAATATTATTTTGTGAGTGGTGGCAGTCCTTGAGATATTATGCCTTGAAGTGTGGATGGAACTAGTTTAGACATCATCAGGGGTGGTGGGGAAGGAAGCTGGGCATGAGTTGTCCACATGCTAGGGAGAAGAATTTTCAGGGTGAACAGATATACACAGGTGAAAAGAGCAAGTGGTTTAATTCAGCTGCAACAAAGAGTTCAAGGGGAGCAGTGGAGTATGCAGATGGTAAGGCAGGCTGGAGACCATCTTGCTTGGCCCCATGGGGTCTAGTGATTTTAGCACTGAACTGTCCAGAAAGGAAGGGAGTGAGGGAGGAAAGGTGTGAATGAGAGATAGGGAGGGAGGGAGGAAGAAAGGAAGGAAAGAAGGAAGGAAAGAAAGAAGAAAGGAAGAAAAGAAAGAAGGAAGAAAAGAAGGAAGAAGGAAGGAAGGAAGGAAGGAAGGATTAACTGTTTTCTAAATTGGACTAAATGAATACTTTTGTCCTTTCTTTCAAACAAAATCTGTGTAATAACATTTGCATCATTCTTTAATCCATTTACTATGTTTATCTGTAGCTCTTTAAAGCAGTTTCTGTGCTTAATGTGAAAAACATAAGCAAAAATCTCACAAATCAATAAATTAAATTATCTTTCTGCCTGCATTTTTCATAGAATGGTTAGTTGTGAACACAGATATACAGGTACTATACATGTTTTTAGCTGTTTTAGGAAATAACAACTTTCCTCTCTGGTATCTGCTCTTATCATAAGGTAGGCAAATATGCCTGAAGTATGGAACATAATCCATCACAAATTCAATAGTTGCTGTTTTGAAAGAGCTCAACTCTAGTGTGGGAAATAATAAATTTGAAAGACAGTAGCTTCAAGGCAAAATACGGACAAAAGTGTTGAAGGAATACAGAAAAGAGAGATTGCTGTAAGCTAACTCTAAAAATTACATTATATAGGCCAATTCTCAACCAAATCAAGTCTTCTTATTGTCCCATTGTGTCACAATGGTACTGTGGGACTATTATATAGCTGTCACTTACTGAATGCCTACCTTGAGCCAGGAATTTTACATGTATTTTCATTATTTATTGTGACCCTTTGATGCATAGATTGATATCCCCATATTCCAGATGAAGAAAGAGGTGGGTAGGAATAACTTACCCAGGGTCATATGACTAGTAAATAGCTAAGTAGGGATTTCATGTCAGTTCTGCCTGGCTTTAAGGTCTGTATTTTTTTCCTGCACATTGCACTGTGCTGTTGAGGTTTTTTCTTCTCTGGGGCCTTCCACTCCTGGGGTTTCTGGGATTCCAAGCTGGGATGTTCCAATTGCTCTTGATGGCAGAGAGCTTAGCAGAATACGTATCTTGCAGATTCTGATTTCTGTGCTTTGTTTCTTCGGTGTCATCCTGAGCCCTGAATGTTTTTATTTCTGGTTTTGGATGTTTTGCAATTTATTTGGTGACCTGGTGGGACAATCCAGATAGCAGTTTATTTTTCAGCAGCCTGAGAAAGTTTTCAGAAAACATCTGGAGCTGTATGTCTACTTGCAAAGGTTGAGGTATTAATTCCATCTCTTCTGTGAGAAAATAGTTCTTAAGTGGGAAAAACAGTAGAAGAGGGAATATCTCAGAAGAGGGAATTGATTCTGAAAATAGCTTAGTGACTGTTACTTGAATCATGGTTGGTATGAACCACTAGTTGCTTTGATCACTCATTGATAGTACTGATGGACTCAGCTACTGGCCCTATGTCTCACTCTTTATCCTCATCCTGGTAACAATCAATCAGCTGTTCTCCTCTGCCAATATTGTGATCACTTCAAACCATAGAAACTGTGTTCAGGAAACTCACCCTTTGTCTTCATCTTGCTGAATAATAAACTGTTGTGAAACCAACAAAACACAGCATCATAAATAACTGTGTGCTGAATGCCTTACATTATTTTTATTTTAAAAATTGGCATCTTCTTTTCTCACAGATGAGAAAATTTTTGCTGAGAATTTTTGGGAAATATTTTTCAATATTTTAAAAAACAACCTATGTTTTCTCTTTTTCTCAATTAAAAACAGAATGTGTACTAAAATCATTTTACATACACATAAGTAGAAAGGAGAAGATAAAAGTGACACAGAATCTGATTATTCAGACATAACCAATGTTGACTTTTTGATATATTTTTATAGTCCTTTTTGGTACTGTATACCAGATAGTCTTTTTTGCCATCAATTTCTTTTATACATAGTTAATATACTGTATATGTGTGTATATCTATAAATGCATACAATAAATAGTTTTCATATAGTTTTACACATACACATAAATATGCCCTATATAGCTATTATAAGGATAATGAAAAATTAAAAATGAAAGAATTATAGGCATTGTAAATAAGGGAAGAGATTTCTCGCTATTCCTTTCTCTTTAAACATTTACTTAAGAAAACCTGTAATTGTAAGTACTTGCTCCTCCCTTTGAAATGTGTATACATCCTTTTGAAAACTAGATAGGCTTTTGGCAGTTTTATGACCCAAAAATGTATTTTTCAAGGATCTTGGAGCCATATCCTTGAATGTAGACATCAAGGGAGATAGTACCTTTATCTCCCAGTCTCTGTGGGAGAGAAGGAGCCTAACTTTGGTAGGTGGCCTGTTCCAAGTTGCAAAACTATTTTCTGCCATAAAGATATGAGAAGTGTGTTTCTTCTCTGGATAAAATCAATTTGCTAATACAAATGATCGCTTCGGTTGCCAGGTGAATTCAGGATGAATGTGTGGCAAATGGTGCTATCAAGTCCTATTACTTGAGGACTACTATTTTTCATGAGAACATATATGTAACAGGTTGTGTCTGCTTGGTTGTATAAAATGGTGAGTTTTTTTTTTGGTCTTTGCAATCTCTTAGCAGATTGCCTATGACGCGCCTCACATTCTGGTTTGATGCTTATTTAATAATAAAAGGGTTTTATTTATTTACTACATTTGTGGAAAGGATTTGTGGGCTAGAATTTCTTTTAAATTATATTTTTCCAATATTATATGTATAAACATGTGGTATATAAATAAATATAATAGCATAGAAATATTCTAAAGTCTTAGTTGAAAGATAATCTTAAGAAGGGCTTGAGGAGATATCATCTTTCTTATGTTTATTATTAATATTTTCTAATTAAAAATACTCAGGCCATCCTATCTAGGTTTTGAAAATACATAAAATAATTATTTGCATTTTTTGGTAACAATTATATTATATATACATTTCTAGCTTTGTAAAGGGACTACCTGTGTCTTCATTCAACTGACAACAACTTTTCTGAAAAGTGAAAGATAATTCAAAACAACTTAAACACCAATTAATTTTCCCATAAAAAATGAAAAATTTACAGATTTGTTCCACTAGACTAAAACAATCCTAACATTATTTTTTGTTATACTGTATTAATATAATGAGAATTTAAATTACTTATGGGGAAAAGCAAATATGTCAAGTTATCTATGCAGTAGCAAGAGAAACCATGGAAAATGTCTAACTGAGTGTAAATGTCATTAGCATTTAGCTATCTTATTTCTTCTTCTTTATGCAGATTTTTGCATTCAAGGTCATTATTATGCCTGCTGATGTCCTAGACTCAATGTTATTTAATTTTGGTGGTATTATCGCGTTCTTCTGTTTATTCTTTTACTAGGGTGAAAAATGACCAATGTAAGTAACTTTTTTTTTTTTTAAACAGGGACGATAGTTTTTATTTTGGCTGCAATACTAATAGATTTTTACTGGTTCTTCCTCTGGAGGCTTTGCTGTGAGGTTAACTGACTTCCTGCCATCATACTTTTACTTAGAAGTTTAGCGTACACACAAGAAACACCTAAGTCCAGAGTGTGTGTGACTTCAGGGTACCTGGATAGATCACTATGACAATCTGATGGTCTAGGAACTTATTACTGGGCCTTGTATCACACTAGAATCTCAAGTCAACTTTTGTGTTGTTCCTTCGTTTTTTTTTCAGCATTTTCATTATTATTTTGGTGAGAAAAGATTTCATAGGCTGCTACCAGCAGGATTATTAAAAGCCAGAAGTCTGATAATTTTTCTTTTAACTATAAAATGCACATTTTAGTAAAGCTGGACAAAACTGAGAAGTAAAAAGAGAACATAGAAAATAATCACTCATTATCTGACCGTTGAGATAAACACCAACATTGTAAATGTGTTCTTTGAAGTCTTTTTTTCTACGCCCATAAATAGCATTGAACTCCGCATTAAAGGCATTTGGAACAGCTTACTTTTGGATCTTATAAAACTTGACACTTGGAAATTTGTAATCATAAAATCGCTAAAGTTGTTGATATAATTAATATAATTCCAGTTTTTTTGGGCAAGAGAAGTTACCTCATCCCTTGATCTAAAAATAAATTAATTTTACAGGTGCGTTGATATTTCAAGCGACAGAATAATTTAAAAATAGGCACTGAATATGAGCAGTGAAGTTTAGTTATTGTTACTTCATTGAGCATGTAATAATAATGTTGACTGGGTTTGAGAAAAGAGGTAAAAGGTTGAATTGAGTAAAAAGATCAAGACAGACAAAGTTAACTCTTAGTTCCCAAATTCTTTTTTTTTTTTTTTTTTTTTTTTGCCATATAATGCCATAGTCAATAAACAAATCCTTGGACTGCATACTCTGGCACTGTGCTTGGGCCAGGGTTATGGTATTTAAACAGACAACACCTTCTCTTATGGAGCTTACAATCCACCATGGGAATAGACTTCAAGCAGATGTACATTGTGGCATTTCTAAAAACCATTCTGTTAATTTTAAAACCTTTTGTAACATCCTACCACAAAAAGAAAATATAAGAAAAGAAAAATTAAAACAAAGAGATTTCAAATCACTTTGAAAATACAGCTTTTCTCATATTTGCTAAAAGTGGCAACCTCTAAAATCACATACACATACTCTTCCAGTTCTAGCTTGCTCATACTCTCTGTACACTTGTTTATGATAAGGAACATTGTATCAGACTGTCAATAATGAAATGACTATCAAACCTAAATCAAAGGGTTATTTTATTCCAGAAAATGTTTAAAGTATATATCCAGAGAGGCACAAAATCCATTGAAACTGAGTGTTTCCACCTCCCAAACCTGTTGCCAGAACTAAACTCTGAAGAGTTTAGTTTAACCAAACTACTTTACTGTACATGAACTGAGAGTAGATCAAGAAAGGCAGGGCTTGTGTGATCTCAAGTCTAAATTATTAGCACATCCCATGAACCAAGGGCGTGTGCTGGCTCCCAAGAGATTGGCTACTGGAGTCCAAGACAGTTACCCAATCCTTCATCATGTGATAGGGAGTGCTTGTCTCAGCTGATCTCTGGATGGGGAGAAACCTTTGGAGTGGCCAAGAGATCTTTCATGCCAGTGAGTGCACACCCACCTGTAGAGCTTCGACAGGCTATGTACAGTTGTCCAGAACAGAAGTGCAAAGAAATGGGCTTTCACACTTAAGTCCTTCAAATTTTGGGTTAGTCCATTCTCCCCACTGCAAATTCACATACAAAAAAAACCATATACCTCTTGCACAAAAGTTTATGTTTCTAAACTCTTTTCTTCTTTCTTTCATTCTCTTTCCTGCCTCTTTCTTTTTTTATTTTTGTTTTACAATACACAATTTATCATTGACTGTAGTCACCCTGTTGTGCCATCAAATATTAGGTCTTATTCATTCTTTCTTCTTTTTTTTACCCATTAACCATCCCCATCACCCCTCCACCCTCCCACTGCCCTTTTTAGCCTCTGGTAATCATCCTTCTACTCTCTATCTCTGTGAGTTCAATTGTTTTGATTTTTAGAACCCACAAATAAGTGAGAACATGGGATGTTTGTCTTTCTGTGCCTGGCTTATTTCACTTAACATAATGATGTCCAGTTCTATCCATGTTGTTACAAATGACTGAATCTCATTCTTTTTAATGGTTGAATAGTACTCTGTTGTGTATATGTACCACATTTTCTTTATCTATTCAACTGCTGATGGACACTTAGGTTGCTTCTAATCTTAGCTATTGTAAACAGTGCTGCAACAAACATAGGAGTGCATATATCTTTTCAATATACTTATTTCCTTTTTTGGAGTATATACCTAGCAGTGGGATTGCTGGATCATACAATAGTTCAATTTTTTAGTTTACTGAGGAATCTCCAAACTATTCTCTATAGCAGTTGTACTAATTTACGTTCCCACCAACAGTGTGCAAAGGTTCCCTTTTCTCCACATCTTTGCCAGCATTTGTTAGTGCCTATCTTTTGGTTATAAGCCGTTTTAACTGGTGTGAGATGGTATCCCATTGTAGTTTTGATTTGCATTTCTTTAATGATCAAAGATGTTGAGCACCTTTTCATATGCCTGTTTGCCATTTGTATGTCTTCTTTTGAGAAATGTCTATTCAAATACTTTGCCCATTTTAAAAATCAGATTATTAGATTATTTTTTTTCCTATAGAGTTGTTTGAGCTCCTTTTATATTCTGGTTATTAATCCCTCGTCAGGTGCATAGTTTGCAAATATTTTCTCCTAGTCTTGTCTCTTCATTTTGTTGACGGTATCCTTTGCTGTGCAGAAGCTTTTTAACTTGATGTGATCCCATTTGCCCATTTTTGATTTAGTCGCCTGTGCTTGTGGGGTATTGCTCAAGAAATTTTTCCCAGAACAAAGTCCTGAAACATTTTCTCAATGTTTTCTTGTAGTAATTTCATGCTTTGAGGTCAAAGATTTAAGTCTTTAATCATTTTGATTTGATTTTTGTATATGGCTAGAGATAGGGGTCTAGTTTTATTCTTCTCCACATGGATATCCAGTTTTCTTAGCACCATGAATCGATGAGACATTTTCCCAGGGCATGTTCTTGACACCTTTGTTCAAAATGGGTTCACTGTAGGTGTATGGATTTGATTCTGGCTTCTGTGTTCTGTTCCATTGGTTGACGTGTCTGTTTTATGTCAGTACCATGCTGTTTTGGTTACTGTAGCTTTGTGGTATAATTTGAAGTCAGGTAATGTGATTTCTCCAGTTTTGTTCTTTTTGCTCAGGATAGCTTTGGCTATTCTGGGTCTTTTGTAGTTCCACATACGTCTTAGGATTGTTTTTTTCTATTTCTGTGAAGAATGTCATTGGTATTTTGATAGGGATTGCATTGAATCTGTAGATTGCTTTGGGCAGTATGGACATTTTAACAATATTGATTCTTCCAACACATGAACATGGGGTAGCTTTCTACTTTTTATGTGAGTATAAAATATTTTTTCCATGTGTTTGTGTCATCTAAAATTTCTTTCATCAGTGTTTTGTAGTTTTTCTTGTAGAAATCTTTCACCTCCTGGGTTAAATATATTCCTAGGGTTTTATTGTTTGTTTGTTTCCTTTGATAGCTATTGCAAATTGGATTGCCTTCTTAATCTGTTTCTCAGCTTGGGCATTATTGGTGTGTAGAAATGCTAGTGATTTGTATTCTTTGATCTTGTATCCTGAAATGCTACTGAATTCATTTATCAAATCTAATAATTTCTTGGTGGAGTCTTTAGGGTTTTCTAGATATAAGATCATGTCATTAGCCAACAGAGACAATTTGATTTCCTCTTTTCCATTTTAAATGCCTTTTATTTCTTTTCATGCCTGCTTGCTGTGGCTAGGACTTTCAGTACTGTGTTGACTAGGAGCTGTGAGAGTGGACTTCCTTGACTTGTTCCAGTTCTTAGGGACAACTTTTTCCCCATTCAGGATGATGTTCACTGTGGGTTTGTCATATATGTCCTTTATTATGTTAAGGTATGCTTCTTCTATGAATAGTTTGTTGAGTTTTTATCATGAAGGAGTGCTGAATTTTATCAAATGGTTTTCTACATCTATTGAGATGGTCGTGTGGTTTTTGTCCTTAATTCTTTCTATGTGATGAATCACATATGTTGATTTGCATATTTCGATCCCATCTTGCATTTCTGAAATAAAACCCACTTGATCATGGTATATTATCTTTTGGATGTGCCATTGGTTTCAGGGGGCTTGTATTTTGTTAAGAATTTTTGCATGTATGTTCATGGGGAATATTGGTCTGTAGTTTTCTTTTTTGTTGTGTTTTTATCTGGTTTTTGTATCAGGGTGATACTGGCTTCATAAACTAAGTTAGGGAGGATTCCCTCCTCCTCAATTTGTTGAAACAGTTTCACTATGATGGGTATCAGTTTTCTTTGTGTGTTATTAGAATTCAACTATAAATCCGTCTGGTCATATGCTTTTTGTTGCAGTTGTTGGGAGATTTTTATTATCATTATTACTGATTCAATCTCACTACTTGTCATCGGTTGGTTCAGGATTTCTGTTCCTTTCTGGTTCAATGTTGGGGGTTATATGTTTCCTCTATCCATTTCCTCCAGGTTTGCTGGTTTGTGAGCATATAGTCGTTCATGATAGTCTCTGATGATCTTTTGTATCTATAACATAAATGTTAATGAATTTTTTTTAATAATCAAATTTTCATTTCATCAACCTGTTATATTATTTCTTTGGTCTTAAATTTATTTAATTTTGCTCCAATCTTTATTATTTCTCTTCCTCTGCTAGCTTTGGGATTGGTTTGTTCTTGTTTTTTGTAGGTCCTTGAGGTAAAATTTTGTTAATTTGTGATCTTTTTTTAATGTAGGCATTTAACACTGTGCATGTTCCTCTTAGAACTACTTTTGATATATCCCAGAGGTTTTTCTTTTAACTTTTATTTTAGGTTCAGGGGCACATGCGCAGGTTTGTTATACAAGTAAATTGCATGTCACAGGGGTTTGGGATACAGATAATTTTGTCACCCAAGTAATAAGCATAGTACCCAGCAGGTAGTTTATCAGTCCTCCCCCTTCTTCCACTTTCTACCCTCAAGTAGGCCCTGGTGTCTGTTGTATCCTTCCTTGTGTACATTTGTAATCAATGTTTAGCTCCCACTTATAAGTAAGAACCTGTGCTATTTGGTTTTCTGTTCTTGCATTAGTTTGCATGTGATTGTGGCCTCCAGCTCCATTCACATTGGTGCAAAGGACATAATGTTATCCTTTTTATGGCTGCATAATATTCTACGTTGTATATGTACTACATATTCTTTATCCAGTACTACTGATGGGCATTTAGGTTGATTCCATATCTTTGTTAGTGTGAAAAGTGCTGCAGTGAACATACATGTGCATGTGTCTTTATGGTAGAGTGATTTACATTCCTTTGGGTATATACCCAGTAATGGGATTGCTGGGTCAAATGGTGCTTCTGTTTTAAGTTCTTTGAGAAATAGCCACAATTCTTTCCATGATGGCTGAACTAATTTGCATTTTCAACAGCAGCATATACACGTTCCCTTTTCTCCACAACCTCACCAGCATCTGTTATTTTTTGACTTTTTAATAATAGCCATTCTGACTGGTGTGAGATGGTATCTCATTGTGGTTTTTATTTGCATTTCTTCAATGATTAGTGAAGTTGAGAATTTTTAATATGCTTGTTGACTGCATTTTTGAAAAATATCTGTTCATGTTCTTCATCCAATTTTTAATAGAGTTGTTTGTTTATTGCTTGTTAATTTAAATTCCTTATAGATTCTGGATATTGGACCTTTGTCAGATGCATAGTTTGCAAATATTTTCTCCCATTCTGTAGGTTGTCTGGTTACTCTGTCGATAGTTTATTTTGCTGTGCATAAACTCTTTAGTTTAATTAGGATGTATTTGTCAGTTTTTGTTTTTGTTGCAATTACTTTTGGCATCTTCATCATGAAAATTTTGCCAGTATCCCAGAGGTTTTGGTATGTTGTGTTTCCATTTTCATTTATTTCAAAAAAAATTTCGATTTTGGACTTAATATTTTTGACCCAAATGTCGTTGAGGAGCATGTTGTTCAATTTCCATGTATTTGTATATTTTCCAGCATTTCACTTGGCATTGATTTCTAATTTTATTCCTTTGTGTCCTGAAAAGATACTTTATATTATTTAAATTTAAAAAATTCATTAAGACTTGTTTAGTGGCTTAAAATGTGCTCTATCTTGGAGAACGTTCAATGTGCTGATGAAAAGAATGTGCACCTTATGGGTTTGGGGTAGAACATTTTATAAATTTCTGTTAGGTCCATTTGGTTTAAAGTTCAACTATAAGCCCAATTCTCTCTCTCTCTCTCTTTTTTTTTTTTTTTTTTTTTTTTGAGATGGAGTCTCGCTCTGTCACCCAGGCTGGAGTGCAGTGGCGCGATCTCGGCTCACTGCAACATCTGCCTCCCAGGTTCAAGTGATTCTTCTGTCTCAGCCTCCCAAGTAGCTGGGATTACAGGCGCCCACCACCATGCCCAGCTAATTTTTGCTTTTTTAGTAGAGATGAGGTTTCACCATGTTGGCCAGGCTGGTCTTGAACTCCTGACCTCAGGTGATCTGCCCACCTCGACCTCCCAAAGTGCTGGGATTGCAGGCATAAGCCACAGCACCCAGGCTAAGCCCAATATTTCTTTGTTGATTTCATGTCTCAGTGATCTGTCTAGTGCTGTAAGTGGGATGTTGGAATTCCCTACTTTATTGTATTGCTGTCCATCTCTTTCTTTAGGTCTAGTAATATTTGTTTTATGGATTTGGGTGCTCTGGTCTTGGGTGCACATCTTTTTAGGACTGTTATAACCTGTTGTTGAATTGATCCCTTTATTATAATATCTTTTTTCCCCCTGTGTTTGTCTTTGTAGTTTCATGAAGTTCTGCTGTGTTGCCCTTTGATTCCTTTCTCTTCCTCCTTTGTGTAACTGTTTTACAAGTTCTGTGAGTTTTACACTTGTGTGTGTTTTCATGATAATAAATACCTTTTGTTTCCTTGTTTAGCATTTCTTGCAGGGCCAGTCTAGCAGTGCTGAATTGTCTTAGCAGGAAAATTCTCCTTCATTTATGAAGCTTATTCTAACTGGAAATAAAATTTATTGTTAGAAGTTTTTTTTTTTTTTTTCTTCACTTAGCACTTTGAAAATAGCATTCCGTTCACTTATGGATTATAAGGTTTCTTCTGAGAAGTCCACTGTTAGTCTGATGGGGTTTCCTTCATGGTGACTGGACACTTTTCTCTTGCTGATTTTAGAATTATTTTCATCACATTGATTTTGGACAGTCTGATGACTATATAGTGTGCTTAAATCTGTTTTGCAATGTATTTTCCTGGTGATCAGTGGGTCTCCTGTATCTGAATGTCTAAATATCTTGCTAGACTAGGGAAGTTTTCATCAATATATTTTTAAATAGGTTTTTTAAACTTTTTGTTTTTTCTTCTCTGTAAGTTAATACCGATGATTAGTAAGTTCAGTTGCTTTATGTAGTCTCATACTTCTCAAAGGATTTGTTTATTCTTTTTTTCTTTATTTTTGTGTGGATTAATTCAAAATCTTGTCTTCACATACTGAAATTCTTTATTCTGCTTCAATTAATCTATTGTTAAAGCTTTCAAATGTAGTTTGCAATTCTTTCAATAATTTTTTTTATTTCCAGAAGTTCTGTTTTTGTTTTTATTTTTAAATGTTTTTTAAAAGATATCTATATCCATCTCTTTGGTAAATATCTCATTTATGTCCTGAATCGATTTTCTGATTTCTTTCTATTTTTCTGATTTCTTGTCCTACTGCAGTAGCAATAGGGTTTATGATTGATCTTTGTTAATCAAGAGAAGTATTTGGGTGTCTCAGGCAATAGGATGGGCTGTGGAACACTCAGTGTTCTGGGTCCTGTGCTCAGCTTTGGAGAGGGGTGTGAAGCTGGGTGAAGCTGGACTGAGCAAGTCTGCAGTAGGGCCCGCTAATGACAGGTGCAAGCACTGGCCTGGATGAGAGTCCAGGGGCATTCCTCAGGCCCCTGGAGAAATGCCCAGCCAAAGAGCAGAGCAACCACTGCTGCAATGATGTCCCAGCACAGGAAGTGAGGAGTGGCCCCCATGCCAAGGTAAGGTAAGCAGGAGTGGTACTTGCCTCACTCTCATGCTCCAGTCCTAGCACAGCTCACTCTCCTGTCCCAACCTAGGGAGCAGGTTTGGATACTTAGTAAAGCCACACATAGGCTGCTTTTAGTCCACAAAGCTGTTTCTGGCCATGGAACTTGCTATATAGGCCAAAACTGCACCTCTCAGGCAAATCTTGTGCTCTGGTCCTGTGAAGGGGAGAATCCCAATTCTGGCACCCGTGGCTGGAGTTCACGGTACACTTGTTTACTAGTACTGGATGTGGGGACCCATCCCCTGCTTGAGACTCAAATTTCCAACCCTCCGCCTGGGACTTTCTAATGCTAATGGCTGATGCTACTGCTAGGTTGAAGGATCCCACACAGCTTGCTGGAGCTAGAATTGAGAATGACATCCTCCTATCAGTGCCTATATCTGGGAAAATGCCCGAGGTACTTCCCAGTGCCATTCCTTCTCACAGCCTCCTGGCTCTTCCCCAAGTAAGATCCAGGGCGTGGGAAGGTCAAATTGCTCTCCCATGATATGGATTTTACGGTTCCCCAGTGAGAAGGTGGATTGCAGAAGGATACTCACTCCCTGTCTCCTGTATTGGGGGTTCACTCACAGTTTTCAGCTGGACTCTGCCATGCGGGCTGCCTGCCTGTCTTCTCTTTCTCAGTATTTGAAGTTTCCTTTAACTTTTCTGTTGAATTATCATTTTCCTTCTTGGATAAAAATTCACTGTGTGAATCTCTGCATGTTAGTTTGCTTCTTCCAAATTGGCGAGGCCATAAAATCTACTTTCAAAGGATGCCTCCTACATACATTTTCTGCTTTGGAAGAAATCACCTGGGCATGATAATCGGGGCTGTCACATATTAGAGATGCTAAGGAGGAAATTTGGCTAGATTATAAAGTCTTGAGCTGAAGGGAAGCACTGACTGTGCAGGAAACTTCAGGAAAATGATGGCATCACCACCCACCCTTCACAACTGAAAAGTAATATTGCTAATTTTCATAATAGCCAACAATTATTGAATTCTTACTATGCGCTCCATCTGTACCAAGTGAATTGTTTGACTTAAGATCCATAATGATTTCGAGGAATGTACTGTTGCCAAATTTTACAATTGAGAAAACTGAGACTGGCAGAACTTAAGCAATGGACTTAAGATCACATAGCTGGTAGCAGCTGACCAGCGACTCAAACCCAAAGACTCAAGGCTGTCTGCTTTAAATCCTGAGCTCTTAGCTTTTGGAAACTTTTCTTCCATGTTTTGCAACTGACATTAAAAACATAGTCTTTTTGCCAACATGACATTTTCTTCAATATCCTTTGGAATCAGTTATTAAAGAACTAATAATTTAAGTTATTCTATTAATAGAACCTGTTCTAGGTCAGCATGTGGCTATTCCCTCAAACTAGCTATCTAAAACCAGAGGTGGTACTTTAGTTAAGATGAAGTACATTAGAAGCCTAGAATGTTTGAAGGATTATTCTATTGTATTTTAGAAAAAAAATAGTCTATTGCATGTTCACTGGTGCGTGCCACAAATTCTTAAAAAAACTAGAAATAATATACAGTATGGAAAACAAGCTGTATCTGCCTGAGGTTTGACTATACATGATTCAAGTAAAAATTTATTAATTCTTTCTGTGTTAAAGTAAACATCAAATACATTTTATTAAAACTAAGAGCACAAGATAGAAAAACTGAGGTTTTTAGTTATTAGACATTAGACCTTAGACATTAGAAGAAAATATGAAGGAAGGAAGGAAATTTGAAAATACACAGCTTAATATTAACAATTTTCAAACCCCTCACTCATTCACCCTTGTTGTAAAGCACATTTTGGTATCTGACCAGTTTTCTCCCTGCCATCAGTGCCATTCTAATCCAAACCACTTTTAGCTCTCTCTGAGTCCCTGCAATGACTACTGACTTGTCTGCCGCCTTCCGCCTCTGTCCCCCACAGTCTATTCTGTTCACAGCAGCCATCCAGGGCACCCTTTACAATTCAGTCAAGTCATGGTGTTCTCCTTCTTAAAGGCTTGCAGTGGTCTCCATAAGGTGAGACCTTGTCAGTGTCTCAAGCCTTGACTATGGGCTGCCTATCACAACTCCTCATCTAGCCCTTTTCCCCTCACTCATTGAGCTCCAGCTCCCCTCATCCCTCAAACATGCCAAGCCCACTTCTGCATGGCAGCTTCTTACTTGCTGTTTCTTCTGCCTAGAACCGTCTTCCCCCAGATACCTGTGAGATTTGTATTTTCACTTCCTGCATGGCTCTCCCTCTCTAGACGTTGCCTTCTCAATAATATCTTCCCGACCACTCTGTATAAAATTACACTTCTCTAGTCCCTATATTTCTCTATCTCATTGCACTGCTTTCCCTGCTTCATAGCACTTGTCATTATCTAACTTCTGTTTATTTATATGTTTATCTTGTTGTTGTCCATCGTCCCCCTCTCCCCATACACACTTGAAGAACGTAGCTCCCTGAGGGCAGGCACTTAGTGTTTTTTCCTGCTGTACACCAGTGCCTAGAGCAGTGCCTGGTATATAGTAGGTGCTCTATAGGCCTTAGTTTAATGAAGGAGTTTAATAGAGTTTAATAAAGATAAAATTAGTTTATCTTAGTTTAATAAAGATAAAATTAACATTTATTGTAGAGAATGAAAAAAATACGGGAAGATACAGAGAACGGCCTCTCCAAAGAGCTACTGTTAGCACTTTATTGGATTGCTTCCAGGCTTTTCTAAGAATATATTTTCATGGGAATCGAATTATGCTTTATATGAAGTCTGTACCCAGATTTTCAATATAATATTACATTTAGAGCATTTCCACATTATACATGACTTTTGGTTAGATATTTTCTTTGCTAAATTATAAAATTTTTGTTTCTGCTATGTTTCCAAGTCATTCATATAACTTAATAAAATAATAACTATATATGCTTATTTACATCTAAAGGATATGCAATAATTGGCATCATTTACAGAAATTTAACATTAAAGTAGAAACGATATTCCTAGGGTACTAAATACTTAAAGTATATATTTTTTTAAAGTCCATGGTGGCTGGCATAATTTCCCAAAGGGTGATTTTCTAAACCAACCTTACCATGTCAATATTTCAGGTGCTGGGACTACTAAGTCTGTGCGAGGACACTTTAAAATTGCTTTATATTCGGCACAAGGGTTATTGAAATAGCAACATGCTTTGGCCTAGCTAGAAAAATCTATGTCATTAAAATACTCTTGATATGCAACCCTGGGAACATATCCCATACATAATGTATTCATAAAAAGTTCATTTTATTTACAGCTTGTCATATAATATGGTACAAAGAAGCACAGTTCTGATGCACTTTAATTGAATTACGCTCTTCTTTTTGACACAGTGGGGAAATATATTTGTAAAAATGAATAAACACACCTTGAACTGCCTAATTTTTTGAAAAGGAGGCAAAAAGAAACTAACGTTATTCCATTATTAAAACATCTATGGCAATAGACATTTTAGACATTTAATAGCTGTTTGTTATCTAAATTGGGTGCCTGAAATACTTTATGTCAAAACTTGATGACAGCGACTTTAGAAAGCAGTGAACTCCTAGAAAAATATTTTTCAGAGTTGCAGTTTTATAATGTGGATATGAAAAAAATCTGTTGTTGCCTTTTCTAGCATCTAATACTTTGATGTTTAATTCAAAGAAAGATTTTCATAATTGACTGGTGTGGCAAATCTTCTGTTATTCCAGATATGGATAGATATAGTGTTTATTTTTGTGGGACAGATGTGCCAGTACAGTTTTTGGACATTTTTTTTTCATAGCAAAATTGACAGACACCAGGCAAATAAATTATTTTTTCTTCTTAAGCAATTCATTAATTTATAAATCAATAATAATAGAAAAGGTAGAATGCTGAGACTGGAAAGGAAATGAGAAGTACTCTATAATACTTTAAGAGAATTATCAGTATCCATCTATTATGACACATTTCTAATAAGGTCTGAATTCTGTTGTGAACCATTTAGTATTCCTTCCAATTCTTGGGCCACTAAATAATTCCCCCTTTCTTGATATCTGGAGATACATACTCTTGGTTATGGGCATTCCTGAGGAGAAAATGGATGGATCAGTTGAAATCCATTGTTATTACAGGAATAAAAAAAACCCCAAGTGCACAACTCTAAGTATGTGTTCTGCTATGAAGAGAATAGCCAAAAGCCACAATATTAGTTAAAAATTGTGCATTAAATACTTTTTTTTAATACTTTAAGTTCTAGGGTACATGTGCACGATGTACAGATTTGTTACATATGTATACATGTGTCATGTTGGTGTGCTGCACCCATTAGTTCGTCATTTATGTTAGGTATATCTCCTAATGCTATCCCTTCTCCCCTCAGTCCCCACAATAGGACCCGGTGTGTGATGTTCCCCTTCCTGTGTCCAAGTGATCTCATTGTTCAATTCCCACCTATGAGTGAGAACATGCGGTGTTTGGTTTTCTGCTCTTGCGATAGTTTGCTGAGAATGATGGTTTCCAGCTGCATCCATGTCCCTACAAAGGACATGAACTCATCCTTTTTTTGGCTGCATAGTATTCCATGGTGTATATGTGCCACATTTTCTTAATCCAGTCTGTCACTGATGGACATTTGGATTGATTTCAAGTCTTTGTTATTGTGAATAGTGCTGCAATAAGCATACGTGTGCATGTGTCTTTATAGCAGCATGACTTATAATCCCTTGGGTATATCCCCAGTAATGGAATGGCTGGGTCAAATGGTATTTCTAGTTTTAGATCCTTGAGGAATCGCCACACGGTTTTCCACAATGGTTGAACTAGTTTACAGTCCCACCAACAGTGTAAAAGTGTTCTATTTCTCCACATCCTCTCCAGCACCTGTTGTTTCCTGACATTTTAATAATCGTCATTCTAACTGGTGTGAGATGGTATCTCATTGAGGTTTTGATTTGCATTTCTCTGATGGCTAGTGATGATGAGCATTTTTTCATGTGTCTGTTGGCCGTATGAATGTCTTCTTTTGAGAAATGTCTGTTCATATCCTTTGCCCACTTTTTGATGGGGCTGTTTGTTTTTCTCTTGTAAATTTGATTGAGTTCTTTGTAGGTTCTGGATATTAGCCCTTTGTCAGATGAGTAGATTGCAAAAATTTTCTCCCATTCTGTAGGTTGCCTGTTCACTCTGATGGTAGTTTCTTTTGCTGTGAAGAAGCTCTTTAGTTTAATTAGATCCCATTTGTCAATTTTGGCTTTTGTTGTCATTGCTTTTGGTGTTTTAGACATGAAGTCCTTGCCCATGCCTATGTCCTGAATGGTATTACCTAGGTTTTCTTCTAGGGTTTTTATGGTTTTAGGTCTAACATTTAAATCTCTAATACATCTTGAATTAATTTTCGTATAAGGAATAAGGAAAGGATCCAGTTTCAGCTTTCTACTTGTGGCTTGCCAATTATCCCAGCACCATTTATTAAATAGGGAATCCTTTCCCCATTTCTTGTTTTTTTCAGGTTTGTCAAAGATCAGATGGCTGTAGATGTGTGGTCTTATTTCTGAGGGCTCTGTTCTGTTTTCTATATCTCCTTTTTGGTACCAGTACCATGCTGTTTTGCTTACTGTAGCCTTGTAGTATAGTTTGAAGTCAGGTAGTGTGATGCCTCCAGCTTTGTTCTTTTGGCTTAGGATTGTCTTGGCAATGCGGGGTCTTCTTTGGTTCCATATGAACTTTAAAGCAGTTTTTCCCAATTCTGTGGAGAAAGTCATTGGTAGCTTAATGGAGATGGCATTGAATCTATAAATTACCTTGGGCAGTATGGCCATTTTCACAATATTCATTCTTCCTATCCATGAGCATGGAATGTTCTTCCATTTGTTTGTGTCCTCTTTGATTTCACTGAGCAGTGGTTTGTAGTTCTCCTTGAAGAGGTCCTTTACTTCCCCTGTAAGTTGGATTCCTAGGTATTTTATTCTCTTTGAAGCTATTGTGAATGGAAGTTCATTCATGATTTGGCTCTCTGTTTGTCTGTTACTGGTGTATAAGAATGCTTGTGATTTACACACATTGATTTTGTACCCTGAGACTTTGCTGAAGTTGCTTATCAGCTTAAGGAGATTTTGGGCTGAGACAATGGGGTTTTCTAAATATAAAATCATGTCATCTGCAAACAGGGACAATTTGACTTCTTCTTTTCCTAATACCCTTGATTTCTTTCTCTTGCCTGATTGCCCTAGCCAGAATTTCCACCACTATGTTGAATAGGAGTGGTGAGAGAGGGCATCTCTCTGTTCTTTTACATTTGCTGAGCAGTGCTTTACTTCCAACTATGTGGTCAATTTTGGAATAAGTGTGATGTGGTGCTGAGAAGAATGTATATTCTGTTGACTTGGGGTGGAGAGTTCTGTAGATGTCTACTAGGTCCGCTTGGTGCAGAGTTGAGTTCAATTTCTGGATATCCTTGTTAACTTTCTGTCTCGTTGATCTGTCTGATATTGACAGTGGGGTGTTAAAGTCTCCCATTATTATTGTATGGGAGTCTAAGTCTCTTTGTAAGTCTCTAAGGACTTGCTTTATGAATCTGGGTGCTCCTGTATTGGGTGCATATATATTTAGGATAGTTAGCTCTTCCTGATGAATTGATCCCTTTACCATTATGTAATGGCCTTCTTTGTGTCTTTTGATCTTTGATGGTTTAAAGTTTGTTTTATCAGAGACTAGGATTGCAACCCCTGTGTTTTTTTGCTTTCCAATTGCTTGGTAGATCTTCCTCCATCCCTTTATTTTGAGCCTATGTGTGTCTCTGCATGTGAGATGTGTCTCCTGAATACAGCAAACTGATGAGTCTTGACTCTTTATCCAATTTGCCAGTCTGTGTCTTTTAATTGGACAATTTAGTCCATTTACATTTAAGGTCAATATTGTTGTGTGTGAACTTGATCCTGTCATGATGATATTAACTGGTTATTTTGCTCGTTAGTTGATGCAGTTTCTTCCTATCATCGATGGACTTTACATTTTGGCATGTTTTTGCAATGGCTTGTACCTGTTGTTCCTTTCCATGTTTAGTGCTTCCTTCAGGATCTCTTGTAGGGCAGGCCTGGTGGTGACAAAATCTCTCAGCATTTGCTTGTCTGTAAAGGATTTTATTTCTCCTTCACTTATGAAACTTAGTTTGGCTGGATATGAAGTTCTGGGTTGAAAATTCTTTTATTTAAGAATGTTGAATATTGACCCCCACTCTCTTCTGGCTTGAAGAGTTTCTGCCGAGAGATCTGCCGTTACTGAAGCTTGTGCATTTGTCATGCTGTTCTCATGTTATGGTTTTCATCACTATCAGTTCTTTTAAGGTCTTCTCTGCATTGATTATTCTAGTTATCCGTTCATCCATTCTTTTTTCAAGGTTTTTAGTTTCTTTGCACTGGTTACATAGTTCCTCCTTTAGCTCTGAGAAGTTGGATCGACTGAAACCTTCTTCTCTCAACTTGTCAAAATCGTTCTCCGTCCAGCTTTGTTCCATTGCTGGCGATGAGCTGCGTTCTTTTGGAGGGGTAGATGCACTCTGATTTTTTGAATTTCCAGCTTTTCTGCACTGCTTTTTCCCCATCTTTGTGGTTTTATCTGCTTTTGGTCTTTGATGATGGTGAAGTACTGATGGGATTTTGGTATGGGTGTCCTTTCTGCTTGTTAGTTTTCCTTCTAACAGTCAGGACCCTCAGCTGTAGGTCTGTTGGAGTTTGCTTGAGGTCCACTCCAGACCCTGTTTGCCTGGGTATCAGCAGCGGAGGCTGCAGAAGATAGAATATTGCTGAACAGCGAGTGTTGCTGTCTGATTCTTGCTCTGGAAGCTTCGTCTCAGGGGTGTACCCCACCGTGTGAGGTGTGAGGTGTCGGTCTGCACCTAGTGGGTGATGTCTCCCAGTTAGGCTATTCAGGGGTCAGGGACCCACCTGAGCAGGCAGTCTGTCCGTTCTCAGATCTCAACCTCCATGCTGGGAGGTCCACCACTCCCTTCAAAGCTGTCAGACCAGGGCATTTACCTCTGCTGAGTTTTCTGCTGCTTTTTGTTTTTCAGATGCAGGCCGGCCTCCTTGAGCTGTGGTGGGCTCCACCCATTTCGAGCCTCCCGGTGGCTTTGTTTACCTACTTAAGCCTCACAATGGCAGGTACCCTCCCCCAGCCTCACTGCTGTCTTGCAGTTAGATCTCAGACTGCTGTGCTAGCAATGAGGGAGGCTCCGTGGGTGTGGGACCCTCTGGGCCAGGTGTGGGATATAATTTCCTGGTGTGCCATTTGCTAGGACCGTTGGTAAAGCACAGTATTAGGGTGGGAGTTACCCGATTTTCCAGGTGTTGTGTGTCTCAATCTCCTTTGGCTAGGAAAAGGAATTCCCTTCCCCCTTGCGCTTCCCGGGTGAGGTGATGCCTCGCCCTGCTGCAGCTCTCGCTGGCCGGGTTGCACCCATGGACCAGCGCCAACTGTCTGACATGCCCCAGGGAGATGAACTCGGTACCTCAGTTGAAAATGCAGAAATCACCCGTGTTCTATGTCACTCATGCTGGGAGCTGGAGGCTGGAGCTGTTCCTATTTGGCCATCTTGGGCACGCCCCAAATACTTTTTAAATTAGAGGATGAAGAGCTCTTTTGATCATCATTTCTGAGTATTAATGGGTTTTTTTTATTTGATGACAGTGTTAATTAACAGAAAGTAACTAATGGAATTAATTGACCTATTTCTATAGCCATATCCTCTATTAGGAATCTGAGTGCTAGTTCAGTGTCTCCAGACAATAAATCTAGCCCTAGCCCTTATATTTTCTGATTAAAGGTGTGGTCGTAACTATCTGTTCTTTTGAGAGATTTTGAGGAACAATCTGAGACTAGGTGTAATATTTGTGAGTGAGTCCTGGGGAAAATGGACTATAATGAGACCTAAAGTTTAAAACCCAAGCTGAGATTGTAATAGTTTAAATACAGGATGAAGTCAGTGTTCAAGGGACTGTTGCAATGACTGTGGGACAGAAGAAACTTATTGGGGACAGCATCAGGTGGGATTAGAATAATTAAATAGGGAGCTGTATGTATATGATGTTGAAATGCTTAACTGATGGAGCCTGAGGAGCAGGACCAATACTACCAACAGAGAACAATACCAAAGGAAAGGGACTACAGGGTTTAGTTAGGTAGTCCCCTAGGCTGGCCCCTCCAACTCTATCTGCTCCTCACTCTGCTGATTCTGGCAACTGTAATTCAGGATGAGGCTCTCAGCACCTTGAGGAACCAAAGGTACCAGATAGGCAGGTGAGAGCTCCATTTAGATATACTGGCTACACTTGGTAGGGGGTTAGATAGGGAGGCTATAGGCCTCCCTATAGGCTGATGTTCTTGAGAACAATTAAAATTTATGTCCAATACAAAATGTAGCAGGTTTGGAAGCAGTGGAATCTTCTAGGGCATCTCATGTTTCACTACATAAGGCTGTTATTGATCTGTGGAGTCTGTGTAGCTATTGACAGAGATGTTAGATTTTACTGAATGTAGTTGGGGACAGCAATGAATGGTACCACCCAGAGTCCCAGAGATTCCAATTGTATTAGGTTAAAAAAAAAAAAAAAGTACAACTTCCTCTTATTGAATCCATTCTTTAAAGTACCTTCTGATACCAATTAGTTTACATTTTCCAGATGAGGAAACGGAAGCTTACAGGGATTAAATATATGACTTAATCATTCTCTCATGCTAATAAATGGCAAATTGGATTTTAACACAAATTGGTCTGATACCAAAGCCTGGACACATTCTGTTTCCTCAT
Organism: Macaca mulatta; assembly: GCF_049350105.2. Classification (NCBI taxonomy): domain Eukaryota; kingdom Metazoa; phylum Chordata; class Mammalia; order Primates; family Cercopithecidae; genus Macaca; species Macaca mulatta. The sequence continues at coordinate 51,952,866 of NC_133416.1, read as the reverse complement.
TCTGATATGTATCTTTCCTTCTTCAGGGAGATCTAGTTCTTTGGACATGAGTGAAAAACTAGAAATCTAGGTAGAAAGGTTATCAGCATGCCGGGCATCAGCATGCCAGGCATCAGTGACCCAGAAGGCTTCTTATCTGTCTCCAAATATCTGAGGTCTGTTCCCTACATTGTTTGTTTATTTGTTTGTTTTTTGACAATGCAGTCTCGTTCTGTCGCCAGGCTGGAGTGCAGTGGCACGATCTCGGCTGACTGCAACCTCCGCCTCCCAAGTTCAAGTGATTGTCCTGCCTCAGCCTCCCGAGTAGCTGGGACTACAGGCACATGCCACCACGCCCAGCTAATTTTAGTATTTTTAGTAGAGACAGGGTTTCACCATGTTGGCCAGGATGGTCTCGATCTGTTGACCTCGTGATCCGCCCGCCTTGGCCTCCCAAAGTGCTGGGATTACAGACGTGAGCCACCACTCCCGGCCCATTAATAGTCTTTTAGCGTCAGCATCCATTGCTGTTTGGTGTGTTCAGCGTGTAAAACTCAGAACATCCCTGGAGCCCTTTCCTTCCATGGCCTCCAGAGGGCAGCCTGCCGCAACGATGCTCCGGATTCCCTACTGGTCACTAGGAAGCTCCAACCTTCACTCGGAGATCAACGTTCCCGGGAACATTCTGAAAGCCCCGCTTATGTTGCCCAGGGAAGCAAGGGTGTGTGACACCACCTAGAGTCACCTTCGTAGCTTCCCTTTAGGTGCTCCTGGGGAATGTCCCTTAGCACCACCCCAATTCAAGATGACTTCTCAAACCTGCCAATTGTACACTCTTGGATACTACAGGGTAGATTCTGTCACTAAATTTCAGGAATAATATAACAGGTATCTAGAGGATGTGGCAGCAAGTCCAAACTTTATTTTTGTACGTCCCTCAGAATGCACAGGGTGGCTTATTTAAATTAACTCCCAGAAACAGCTCTGGATATCTTATATTTCCCCAAAGTAAATATTTAGTTAACTCTAGTAACAATCTTAAGTTACGTGGGATACTGTATTTATAATTTTTCTGGGACCTTTTTTTCGTTCTATTTATAAGATATATTTAAATGACATTGGCAAATCCTATGCGGTCTAATGCAGGAATGCTATCAGTTTTTTTTGTGATTTAATATAATCATGATGACATATTACAGCAGTTATTTCCTTGTTATTCATTTATTTTTTATTTTATTACTTAATTTTTTTGAAATGGAGTCTCACTCTGTCTCCCAGGCTGGAGTGCAGTGGTGTGATCTCGGTTCACTGCAGCCTCTGCCTCCCGGGTTCAAGTGATTCTCCTGCCTCAGCCTCCCGAGTAGCTGAGATTACAGGCATCTGCCACCATGCCCAGCTAATTTTTGTATTTTTAGTAGAGATGAGGTTTCACCATGTTGGCTAGGGTGCTCTGGAACTGATGACCTCAGGTGATCCACCCACCTCAGCCTCCCAAAGTACTGGGATTACAGGCATGAGCCACCGTGCCTGGCCCCTTGTTATTAATTTGAATAACAACTGTAGATTAATTATTTTTGAATATAAATATGTGGCATCTGTATTGAAATATACAAATATTTTAACATGTGTATTTTGGTTATTAAATATAGATACCAAGTATATATCTATTTCATAGCCTCTACTGGAATTTATTGATATTGTTTTAGTATTATATTTAAAATAGAGCAACATATTTTAAAAATAGTTGTTGCCTTAAAATAATTGCAATAGAAAAAACTTTGTCAATATGTCTTCATGGGAAAAGACACAGATATTAATAAAATAGGAAATAACACTTTCATCAGACATATTCTATTGAACACCACTTAATTATTATAAACAAATCAAAGCAAATTTGATTTGTTGAGAAAATACTTACAGGGTAACTCATTACAGTGTCAAGTGCTGTATAAAACGAAAATAGGAATATGACATGATTTGTATCCCTACAGTTCAAGGGGAAGAGTAAAGGCAAGTTTCTAAATAACTTTTAATGAAGACTTAACAGTTGAAATCCCATCATCTCAGCAAAACAAAAGCAAACTAACAATCTAATAAAAAAGAGAAAATTACCAATTTAAATAATGTTGACAATACTGCCCATCATTCCTTTTAATGATTGCCTGGAGTGAGCATGACAATGGAGATGCAAATCTGTAGTTTCCTCAGTTTGTCTCTGTTCTGAAGTGCAAGTATATCACTGAGCTGAGTGATTCTAGTTTTTAAAGAGAGAGATATATATATATGCATTTTTCATATAAAATGTACCCTAAAAGCAAGCCAACTGCTTCATCTGGTGCTCAACCAAAGAAACAGGAATCTGTTCCAATGCTGGAGGAAAAACTGGCTGTGCTAAACCAACTCGCGGTCTCCAGGGGAGTGCCCAAAGGACTTTTCCAGGGTAATTTTGATTATTTATGATTTTCTCATTTCTGATTTTAGAATCTAAGAGGTTTGACTCTATTGTAAGGTAAGTATCACCAGAGAAATACAAGCAGCTTAGAAGGGTTTGGTTGCCAGGTTAGGTAGTTTGACTTTAGATTGCTATGTGGTAGGAGGCTGCTAAAGGTTACTGGATACGAAATGTCATAATACTGGGTTTTAGAATATTTCCTTGGAAGTAATATCCTGGACAGACTGGAAAAAAAAAACAGAGACAAAGAGGCAATTAAGAAGCCATTGTATTATAATTGTAGACGTGAAGAAGAGGCGATGATTGTCAGACCTAGGGTGGAGATAGAAAAAGTTAACCATTCTAACTGACTAAAGTGGATTAAAAACAGAGGTTTTAAGTTTGGGTGACCATGAGATTGGTGACTTCTTTAATCAGAATTAGAGAAATCAGGAGAATAACTTGTTTTGGTTAGGAAGATGAGTGTGATTTTCGTTGGAGTGTGAGGTGACTGTAAGGCATCCAGGTGGAGATGTTTAGCAATGGGTTGGAACTGCAGGAAAGAATTCTCAAAATGTTAGGTTTTGAAGTACATTCTGTTTAGGAATGGTCCTTGAAATCATGAGAATGGACAGTTTACTAATAAACATCAGCCTTGTAGAAAGAAGGGAGGGAAAGTGCAAGTGTAGGTTTTTAGGGATTACTGGTCTTTGGAGCCTGGAGGAAGAAAAGAAGCCACTAAGTGACCAAAGAAAGAACATTCAGAAAAACTATTCAGGGCAAGAGTATATTAAAAAGAGAGGTATCATTGTGTTGCTAAAAGTTCAAGAATTATATGAAAAATAATGAACTAATTTTGGAAGTGGAAAGTAACAAAATAATAGGAGAATAAGATAAGAGATTTTTTAAAAAATGGGCAGGAGTTCGATCATTTCAGGGAGAAGAGATAGCAAATGGTTTGAAACATTGCTGAAATTTCAAGGAGGGATGGAAACTGAGTTTAGAGAGCTGGGCATTTAAACCTGAACTTAGGATGTGTGGCACATTAAATCTTTTTTTTTTTTCTGGATTATAAACTTGTGCGAGACTAACACGTGTAAAAATCATTCACATTTAGTTACACAGTTCATTCTGAATATGGTGAAAATAATAAAAGGATAGGAAATTGGGATTTTCTCATAAATGACTAGGTAAGTAGTCATTTGGTAACCTCCTAAGAGAGTGTGGGCTGAAGTCAGGTTCAATCCAAGATGTGATTTGGAGTTAAAAAAATATAGACTTTGATTTTGAGAAGTTTAGTGATAAGAGGAAGGAGAGAGAAGGGTATGGTTACAAGGCAGGAAAGACCTGGAAGATGGCTTAGACTAGCCTGATGGTCTCATTGCACCTTCTGGATAATTTTTTAGTGAATCTTTTGTGTATTTTTTCAGCCTTTTTCTTTGCACGTGTTATTTTGAAATCACTTAATATGTCACACATTTTGTAAATGTCCAGCTTAAGAAATGGAAAAATGTCATACAGCATTTGCTGCCATGTGAATATGGAAATACACAGAAACTACTTTTAATGCATAACCTGAGTGAAGAGTCTCCATAAGGGTTTAAATCAAATAAGATGGTTTCCATGACTCCTAAATAACTTCTAAAGTATCTTTAAGGTTACTCCTGCCTATGAAATACTGTGATTCTCCCTCCATACTCTAGACCCAGAAGTCTTTGAATTAGTGGAGTGGAAGATGTGGACCCTTCTGTGGCAGAGTATTTCTCGTTACAGGATGATAGTGCAGTACCAAGCCTATCCCTTCCCAAGTGCCAACACTTTTTCTGTGAGAAAAGACTTTCTTACCTGAGTGATTTTTTCCTATTGGGTGTATTCAAGTATTTACAATACTTATTGGTAAAAAAAGAATTAGCTATAGCTTTTAGAGCATATTAGGTTTAGTGAGACAAGAAACATAATCATTACCCTTTAGGAATCAAGGTAGCACAAAATGTGAGGAAAATGCTTTGGAAATATTTGCTTCAAACTAATCAGCTAATGTTAACAAAGCATTCTACTCTGAAAAGAGGAATTAAAAATATAATAGTAGTACCTACCACATGACAGTTTTTTAGAGTTAAAATTCATGACATCCATATCTCACAAAGCCTGGAGATAGAGCAGGTATAATCTTTTCATTGCCATATCCAGAAAATGTCTCATTTTTCTTCATCTCTCAAAATCACTAGCTTATGGAGGCCCAGAATGTGGGACTTTCAGTGTTAAAACCAAGAAAGTTATCAGTAAATTGGGAAGAGTCGGAACATCTATTTGGAGCAAAGCCGCGGAACTATGCTCATCCTTCCATCCTGTAGTAATCTACAAAGCTCCTCATTTGGTGAAGATGTTAACACCTGACTTATTTCTTTCTTTCCATGACTACCTTTGGTGTGTATATATGCATTCAACAGACTTTTTTTAAGTCTCTTGACCTTTTCTTTTCTTTCTTTCTCTCTCTCTCCTTCCTTCCTTCCTTCCTTTCCTCCCTCCCTCCCTCCCTCCCTCCCTCTCTCTCTCTCTCTCTTTCTTTCTTTCTTTCTTTCTTTCTTTCTTTCTTTCTTTCTTTCTTTCTTTCTTTCTTTCTTTCTTTCTTTCTTTCTTTCTTTCTTTCTTTCTTTCTTTCCTTCTTTCTTTCTTTCTTCTTTTTCTCTCTCTCTTTCTCTTTGTCTTTCTTTCTTTCGACAGAGTCTCACTCTGTTGCCCAGGCTGGAGTGCAGTGGGGTCATCTTGGCTCACTGCAACCCATCTCCCGGGTTCAAGTGATTCTTCTGCCTCAGTCTCCCAGGTAGCTGGGATTACAGGCGTGGGCCACCACGCCTGTCTAATTTTTTTGCATTTTTAATAGGGGTGGGGTTTCACCATTTGGCCAGGCTGGTCTCGAACCCCTGACCTCAGGTGATTGGCCCACCTCAGCCTCCCAAAGCTTTGGGATTACAGGGGTGAGCCACCGCGCATGGCCCCGTGACCTTTTCCATTACAATCTTTTCATGCCTCATCTCACCCCCTGACTTTAGCTGCCAATCATCATGGTAAAACTTTATACTATGTTGTTGTGAATAACTGTACCATACTCAAAATTTCATCTTCTAACATCCAGTCACCAAACACCCCTTCTTCTGTTTTCAGCTACCTGCATCTATGACAATTTTGGACTACTCTGGGGCTTCTAATCCATTTACTATTACAATTTTTAGTTTCCACTGCCCTCTTTTATCCTCACTTCCTCCTTGTCCAGCTTAGATTCCATTGTTTAATTACTTGTAAATGCCCCCAGCTTTTTTGCCTCACTCTCTGCCTTACTCAAATGACAGAACATCAATACTGGTTAATCCCAAGCACTTGCGGAAATGTCACATAGTTTAGTGATTAAGGATGTGGGCTCCGGACGCATGCTCCTTGAATCCTGAGTAGAACATTTACTAGCCATGTGACTTGAGTAAGTTTCTTAACAGCTCTGTGCCTCAGGTTCCTCATGTATACCTATCTAATGGAGTTGTTGTGGGCTCAAATGTATTAATATGAAGTAATATGAAAATAAAGTGTTTAGAATAGTGCTTGGTACATAATAAACATTTAATAAATGTTTACGCTTGCAGTTAATGGTTGGAGAGGAACATCTAACGTAGCTGACTGATCTCTCTTAATTTTCATGGCTGTGTCTCAAGTGGGTCCTTAGTGCCTCTCTGCAGTTGTCAACCACAGTTTCCATTTTCTCATTGAATTATTTTTTCCCTCTCTGAGGGTACTGTGTCACACTTTTTCTTATCAAATTTCCAGCTTTTATTCCTTGTTCTTCACTCTCTGCTGATGACTTTGCTTCTTATCTTGCTGAGCAAACAGAAGCAATCAGAAGATAACGTTATTTTCCCACCACTTAGTCTCTCACATCCGAATCTTTCTATTACAGAGGAAGGGTCTCTGTCCCCATTTTAAAACAATCCCTTTACGTGTGCACTGGATTCCATCTCTTTTCACCTTCTCAAGAATTTGCTGACATAATTATTTCTGTTCTGTCTGGCATAATCACTATATCTCTCTGCTGTGATGTGTTGTAACATTAATCAAGGGAGAATAGAACCCTTCTTCACTTTTATATCCCCTATAGCTACCAATTTATTGACCACCCTTTACAGCCAACCTTAATGTCTCCACGGTCTCAGCCCATATCCTCATGACAAATCGAATCAAGCTTCCTTGATTGGATTCACCTTTGAATCTTTAAATATTGACTTTTAAGTAATAGAATGTTCCAGAGCTCAGTCCTTGACTCTCTTGGGTTTGCTGAAATGATTGGAATTACTAAAATCAGGTTCTCCTGACTTTAATTTCATAGGTTTCATAAGAGGCAATTAGAACTGTTGAGAAAAGGGAAAAAGCATTATTTGTAGGAAGGGGGAAAACATTTATGATCATTTTTATGCCAAATACTACTTTATATCAGATAATTTAATTGAAGAATTTACTTATGATAAATTCAGTTCCATAGTATTTTGGGGACTGGCAGTGGTGGAAAGGGGATGGGGAGACTCAAAGGAAAAGTAGAAGAGGTCATGACAACATGGTTCTGAAACTGGTCAGGTTATTATCCTAATTTAAATATGGAAAATCAAGAGCTAAATCAATACAAGAACTAGAACCAGAATTCTTGGTGGTTCCAGGTCTTCTATTATTTGCCTCCCATATTGATATACAGTAAAGAATAAAGTGTGGCTAAATTACACATTTAAAAGATATTCAAGTGGAAAATTGCTGGAAAGGGTAATAAAATAACAACCACAAAAATACAATTTTCCTTGGCATTTTCAACTTAATTACCTCAGAGCTGCTAAAGAACTTATTTTTGTCTTTTTCAATAAGATTTCAGATTTTAAAAAAAAAAAAAAAGATTTCAGATTTTTCAGCCAGTCATTATTAGGATTTTTGCGTTGGTACAATTCGATTTTCTTCTTGGAAAACCATTTTTGATGAAGAACTAACTAGAATATAGATGGATAATTATGTTTCATTATTAAAATTTCAAAGCTTACACTTTGAGAAAACTCATGACATTAAAATACCATAATAAAGTCGCTTAACCACCTTAGAGGTTTTTCTATAAAACACCAAAATTTGGGCATACTTTGTCTATTTAGATTTGAGTTTTGGTGAATATTGTAAAGGTTAGAAGTTTGGATATGCAGTTTATACCAAACCACTCTAAAAATATAGTGCTAATAATGATAGCTACTTTATTTTGAGCAACTACTTACAATTAACTCTATCAGCTGTAAGTTTTATCCCTTACAATGACTTGATGAAGTGGTGTTATCATCCTCCACAGGAAGAAACCAAGTTTCAAAGAGGTTTAATCATTTTTCCATAGAAATTAGAAACGTTCTCACAGTCCTCTTACCTCCAAAGGAAAAGGAAAGGAAACTGTTAAGTGTCAGATACTACTCCTAGATCTCTTGTGTAACTATCTTGTTTAATCCAAAGTAGGAGCTAAGAAATGGATTGTAATACAAGCTTTAAAAGAAGCACTTTGTATTCCATGAGTACAAGTCTGAATGGCATTTAAATTAGAGAGACTTGCAGTATGTTATAGTGACTTCCCCCACGTCAGCATTGCATTTTGTATGTGATACTTGAATCCTTGACCCTACAGAGAACTAAAAGAATTATTTCACATCAAGCTTTTCCCTCTTATCTAGTGACTGCTGAAGCATTTCTTCTTTCTAAACCAGTTTATAAAACTGTTGGTCCTCACCTAAAAATAGAGTTGCTGTGAATTAGACTCTTGATCTGTATACATATGGCACAATCATACAAAATAGTTTTTTCCTGCATACATTTCCTTTTTCAGCATTTAAGCACACAGCAAGTATAGGACATTTTGAACTTTTTATTTAACATTGGTTTCTTTAGAGAGCTTTACATCCATTTGTTGTTTAAAAGTTGGCATTTTGGTTTCTTTTTGCAGCCAAACACTTTGATAATATTTTGAGGTAAGTGCCTAAAGATGTCCAAAAAAGTAAAAGTCATAACAGAAATGGGATTTCAAATGGTTCTTTGTTAATGATTTATAACAAATTCTCCGTCTGTGTTTGCTACAACCTCTTCCGCAATCAGGTGTTAATGTTTTAGGTAAAAAATAAAGTCAAGGGAGGGGTGTGAGTGGGAGCTAACAGTTGAGAGAGGGCCGAGCATGGTATCTCATACCTGTAATCCCAGCACTTTGGGAAGTCGAGGCGGGGGGATCACATGAGGTCAGGAGTTCGTCAACAGCCTGGCCAACATGGTGAAACCCTGTCTTTACTAAAAATACAAAAAATAGCCATGCGTGGGGGTGCGTGCCTGTAATCCCAGCTACTCAGGAGGCTGAGGCAAGAGAATCACTTGAACCTGGGAGGCGGAGGTTGCAGTGAGCCAAGATCACACCACTACATTCCAGCCTGGGCAACAGAGTGAGGCCCTGTCTCGAGAAACAAACAAACAAGTTGAGAGGTCAGAAGCAAAGAGGAGGGAATTGAGAGCAAATGCACCACGCTGGGAGATTTAAGTCATCTTTCTGGGAGATCGTAATTTTTCTCCCTTTATTCTTTTTTGGTCTCTACCATGTTAGCAAGCTGCCTCTTTAGATTTTTATTTAAAGAAAGATTTTTTTTTTTTTTTAGAAAAAAAATCACACCAAGTTTCTACCTACAAATAAAAACATAGATATAAGATGGAGACAATTTTTCTTTTATCTGTTGCCGTTGTTTTATCAGGAGATTTTATAAAAATAGATCCAGGACTGAAAAACCGCAAAACAAGAGCTTGGTAAGTGACAACCTTAGAAATAAATCAGTAACACTGTTGTCAGTGCTGGTCTGCTACCTCTATGATTCTTATTCATGAACTTATTATTTTGGCCAAACACTACTGTAAAATATAATTGATTCAATTCAACAAATGTGTTGATTGCTGAACTTGCAGGTGGTTGGGGTTAAGTATAGAAGGATGAGTAAGATAGTTTTGATTTTTAAGAGATCATGATCTTTTAGGAGAAGCAACCAGATAAATAATGATTAATATTTATTCACAAGGAGTTTTATATTAGGTTGTGAACCAAACGTTGTGGGAGCACAGGAGAGGATGTTTAATTCTACCAAAGGGTCATTCTGTACTCTGTGCTTTTTTTAGTTTGTATGGGATGCATAGTTGTCTGGAGTGTACTTTGAGAAATATGTTGGGCACTATTTAAAATAGCAAAGTCGTGGAATGAACCTAAATGCCCATCAGTGGTAGACTGGATAGAGAAAATGTGGTACATATACACCATGGAATACTACTCAGTCATAAAAAGAATGAGATTATGTCCTTTGCAGCAACATGGATGGAGCTAGAGGCCATTATCCTAAGTGAACTATTGCAGGAGCAGAAAATTAAATATCATATGTTCTCACTGATAAGCAGAGACTAAACATTGAGTACACATGGACACAAAGAAGGGAACCACAGATATTAGGGCCTATTTGAGGGTGGAGAGTGGGAGGAAAGAGAGGATCAAAATACTACCTATCATATACTATGCTTATTACCTGGGTTATGACATAATCTGTATACCAAACCCTTGTGACATGCAATTTACCTATATAACAAATCTGTTCATGTAACCGTGACCTCAAATAAAAGTTAAAAAATGGAAAAGAAAGAAAGAAAGAAAAGAAAAGAAAAGTATATTGTAGTATGAGAGTCACCCAGGGTTTCACCATTTGATTTTTACCCACTGATTTGGGAAAATGAGTGAAAAATACTCTCACCTTTCTCTTACCCCTCAAGATTTTGTTCAGCTTTCTGCCATGAATTCCCAGACTGATGTAGGTACCCTATCTTCATCCATTTTGGGTTGCTATAAAGGAATACCTGAGGCTGAATAATTTATAAAGAAGAAAAGGTTTATTTGGCTCACTATTGTGATAGCTGGTTCAAGATTGGGCATCTGGCGAGGGCGTTAGGATGCTTCCATTCACGGTGAAAAATAAAGGGGAGCCTGTGTGTGCAGAGATCACATGGCGAGAGAGAAAGCAAGGGTTGGGGGTGGTGCCAGGTTCTTTTAAACAACAAGCTCTTGGAGGAACTAATAAAGTAAGAATTCACTCATTCTGGAGGGAGGACATCAATCTATTATTGAGGGATCTGCCCCCATGATCCAAACACCTCCCATTAGGCCCTACCTTCAACATTGGGATCAAATTTTAATATGAAGCTTGTAGAGGACAAGTATCCAAACTGTATCAGGCCCCCATGGCCTTCCTGGGCATTTCCTCTGCCTTGAAGTGATCTGTATACTTTACTAGTTTATACCTGTCTTGAGGGAGGGGCTATATATATTCATTTTTTTTACTTCTAGGGCCTACCAAGTGCTTGGCACATTGTAGCCTCTCAGTAAATTTTATTAATTGAACTAAGAAGAAATAAATAAGAACATTCTGATTCCAACTACACAACCTTATTTCCTCCCAAACCTCCTTGACTTACTTCCTTCTTTCTGATTATGGATATTAAAGGATATGCTTCTTTAATAAATATTGAGAAACTGCACCTCAGCCACATTAAGAGTTTTCTTATTGCCTTTCAATTTTTGAAAAAGGACACAAAAGCCAAAACTTCCAGATTCTTTCTTTGGTTCCAGGGCAACATATAAAATTAACATTCTATTTTTCTTTATCTATGATATAGTCGGCCATAAATCGCCTGGTTGCTGTATTATGTATGTTAGTGTTCTAGCATAATAGAGGTTTTTTTCTGTTTGACAGATGTTCCAGACTAAAATGTTGTAAAATAACAGATCATTAAAAGAAATTGAAGTTGATGGCCAAGAACTTCAATTTTTTTCCTAACAGAATCGAAGCATTTAACTAATTAGTTACTTTATTCCACAAGATGGCGCTGTAGTTCTTCCAATTATTTGGAATCTAGAAGCTCAGGGTTTTATTTTTAAAAGTATCCTCCCCTTCCTTTCTTTACATATAAAAGTGACATATAAGAAGGAATGTAAGGCTGTCACTTCATAATAGGCCTGATTTACTACATATTTTAGAGAAGTCCATGGTAATAGCCATAGAAGGGTCAATAACAGGAATTAGTACACAACAAATTATGTGTACAAATTATGTGTATAGGATTTTTTTGGGCAGTTTTTTAAATAAACATAGTCTACCCTTTGTTTATATGCTATGAATTAGAAATTATTTTTTAAAGCTTATGGATAGAATTTTAATGTTTTTTAGTACTACTTTGGGTGTTCAACATCTGAACTGCTTAATTCACTGGATATTTCTATGTCTTTTGTAATAATTTTTAAAGCTCTTGCATAGGGCTCAGTCCACTTCTTTATGATAGCCCAGCAATACCAGCATTACCTGTGTCCGTCTGATCTTACAGGAGGGTCTTCTGCTAAATTCTGTTTTAAAAAATTCAATTTGTTTAGTCTTGTGCAGAAAAACATATTAGATATGGGACTGATTTCTTTTTAGTACATATTTTAGTGTTTAATTTGCATCTCAGTTTTGTTCTAAATATTTTTTAGTTGTATCCTTTTGATGTTAAGACTTCCCAAAGTTCCCAGATAAATTTGCATTTAAATCCATTTATAGTAATGATTTTGAGCCCTTTTATCTGCAAAGGACAGTTTTAATTGGATCTACTAGGAAAACAAAATTTTATTTTTTCCTTTCAAAAAACAAACATTGCTTAAAATAAGTTCGGAAGATTTGTATTTAAAATATTTTGGCAGTGAATTATTTTTAAGTTTCTCTTTGATCATACTGGTAAGTTTAATAAAAATTACATATAGACCCCAAATACTAAAGATTTTAATTAATGCCCTAACACAGTCTCCTTGTTAGAATCAGAAATTTATTAAATAAAAAGCCCAAGCATCAAGAGAAAACAAATAAATTAGTGTGTGTAATTCTTAATTATGTCTAATTAAAATGAATTTGTAATGCATTTACGTTCACAAAATCACTTAAGTTATCAGTGTCTGAGACAACAGTTTGTGTTTACGAATTGCACATTTGTAAGGAGTGAATTAGTTAGCGTGCTAATTAGAAAACTCTCGCAAGAGAAGACAGGTTGTAGTTCATTTTTATCTATTTCTCTCAATTTTGATCTTATAGTGGTGAGTGGGTGGAAAAGCCATGCTTAAGTTTAAAAGCTCTGAATGTACATTAGCAGATATGTTTGTGCTTTTAGTTGGTGCTTTAAGTAGTTAAGCCATATATACACTTATTACCACTACTACTAATTGTGTTTTTGAAAGCCTACTATGTGTCAAGCACATCATGCCTTTATTTAATTCATACAGTAGTTGTATGGAGCAGGTAGCATTATTCTGCGTTCACAGATGAAGATACTGATACTTAGAGAAATTTAATAATTTATGAGGGTTCAGACAGCTGGTGAGTGGGGCATGGGATCTAAAGGCAAGTTCTTAGTGACTCCAGAGCCTGCACTTTGAACCACTAACGTATATTGTATTTGTAACTGCCATGTCAGGTAGCTTTTAGTCAAGTCTGCCAATTTTAGCATAAAATATTCTGTTTGTAATGTGTAAGAAGTAGCTTAGGCTTTCTAATTGTGCTGTTTATGTAAGGCATAATAAGGACTTTTGCAAAGGGACTTATCAAGTTATCATGATACTGACTGCAAGCCAGGGGTTTCCTCAGCAAAGTGCTAAGACAAGGGCTACTGGGGTAAAAGGGAAGCTCTGATTTCCTCCTCTTTACCCCCTAACTTGCCCACATCTCACTTTTTCAATGTGTAAAGTACAAGCCCACCTAGGTTCTACTGGGTGAACTCTGTATAAACTTTAAAAATACTTAAAACCCACCAAATTTATTACCTCTCAACAGACTTAGTCAAAAGATGCAATGTTTCTATTCCAAAATGCTGTGATCTTCTTAAAAGAAAAGAATGAGTTTAAAAAATACTTGATAAACTAAAATTGCTGGTGAAGTGCTTTTTGTGTAATTTATTAGGGAAGATTTCCCACATATTCTGTTGCTAAGTCCCTAAAAGTTATTAAAGGAAGCACAGTTGTGAATATCTTTAAAAAGTGGGCAGGTGGTCATCCCAAGGAGATGAGTTTGGGTAAAGTGAAGCCTTCATAGAGAAATCAAATTCTTAAGGCTTATTCCAATCCTAAATTAACCTCAACTCTAAGCTTTCTTTGACTGACCAAATGATGCCAGAAAGATCAACTGGGCTGTACATAGAATTGCACAAAGCACAATTAGACAGGCAAAGTAGGGCAACACACATCTAATGGCAGAAGGTTTCGCGATTCAAATCGACTGACTGAATGATTCTTTCCTTCAGTCTGTCATTTATCCATCTGTCCAGCTGCCATTTAACAGTTACTTAGTAGCATATTTAATTCAGTATTTATTGATCCCTCTGTTACAGGCATTGTGTGAGGTACTGCAAGCCTTAACTTACACGCAAAATTAAATAATCAATTCAACGTGTTTGCCTCAGTGTGTATGTCTTTTACGGTACTGATGATTAAATCATTTTAGACTGCAGTCCTTGCATTTTATTGTCAGCCTGTTTGAGCAAGTGATAATCTGTCAATCAATAGAGTCGATGGAACTTAAATTATTTGGGTGACAGTATTGATCAAAGTGTTTGGTGTTTAAAGGACTTGGTGTGGGTTTTCTACATAGTTATTCACATAGATAGTAATCAAACTGTTAAGTCACATCCACACAGCATTCTAATAGGAGTGGTAATAATAGTAATTATAGTAATAATCATTCTTAAATTTATAGTTGTAAAGTTAACTTCATTGGTGAGAACCAAACTTCTTATGTCAGTGCTTTAAATATTCCATTCAGGATCTGACTGGGCAGCTTCTTTCCTAGAAACAATAAAAACCTCGCATTATCTTGGACAAGTCGCTATTATCTCTGTTTCTTAGTTTCCTCCCCTGGTAAGGCAAAGAAGCTTCTCTAGATGATTTCTAAGCTCAAGATCAATACTACAGTTTTATAATTTTAGGATTTGGATTTCCTCCTGATCTTAGGTATTTGAAGAATTCTATTTTAAAATGTTATTGTTAGGTAATGCTTAGCAAATAGACAATAAATGTAGTGAATAAAAGGCAAATGAAGCATTTGACCAATGTCAACTTTGTATTTATTTAATGCTTATTAATTGAACATCAACTATGTGCTAGGCATTGATGTATGTGCCTCGGGACTCAGTAGTAAATTCAATTATGGTGTTTTCTTTCATCTATTTTACGAGCTAGTGGGAAAAGTTGACAAACAAACTTGAAAAATAGCAATAATTGCAGATAGTTACAAATGCCCTGCAGGCTAATTGGAGAGAGCTGAGGTGGGTGTGTATAGATAGGATGGTCAAGGAAGGCCACTCTGCTGTGTGAAAATCAAGGATAAGAATATTCTAGGCATTGGGAAAAGCTAAAGCAAAGGTGTTGCAGTTGGATGTGCTTTGTAATTTCCTTTCTTTGTCTTGTTTTCATGTTTGAACTGGTTTATTTCAAAGGAATAAAATAAAACTTTCAAATAAAAGTAAATGTATTAAAAAGCATAAGATAATATTTTTAGTGAAATTCAAATCATTTTTTACAATAAACAAACAATATTCTCTAAATATGTTAATTTACTCAATCTCCTCATTTTTCTATTTTATGTTTGTAATTTACCTATTAACTCTCTAGCACATATATGCATTTTATATTTTCTTTATTAACAGTGGTGCACAATTGAAAACTTTAGTTGCTACTGAGTTAAAGAAAATTGGTTTCATGGAATACCTTTCTGAAATATTTGAATATACATAAAAATCCTATCAAAAGCTAAGATATAAAACTATGTACCTCTATTTTCAATCTAAAGTCATTTTATACACTGGAAAGTACGTACAAGTGCAATATTTACTATAAAATATGCACTAAGCACTTTGTTGATATAAAATTTAATGAGTTCATAATTATGCAAACGTTGTCATTGGGAGTGAAGGACATATAGATTCTATCTGTATTATTTCTTATAACTGCTTATGTAATTTTCTTTTTTTTTTTTTTTTTTTTTTTTTTTTTGAGACGGAGTCTCGCTCTGTCGCCCAGACTGGAGTGCAGTGGCGCGATCTCGGCTCACTGCAAGCTCCGCCTCCCGGGTTCACGCCATTCTCCTGCCTCAGCCTCCGGAGTAGCTGGGACTACAGGCGCCCGCCACCACGCCCGGCTAATTTCTTTTTGTATTTTTAGTAGAGACGGGGTTTCACCGTGTTAGCCAGGATGGTCTCGATCTCCTGACCTCGTGATCTGCCCGCCTCGGCCTCCCAAAGTGCTGGGATTACAGGCTTGAGCCACCGCGCCCGGCCACTTAGGTAATTTTCAAAAGGCACAGTGGCAGATAGGTAGGAGCGAAAAAGTGGTCTATGATGGGGCTGGAGTTGGTCAGTGTTGAGAGGGTGTCAGTGTGTCTTCTAGGACTTAGGGAGTTTGGATTTTAATCAATTTGCAATGAGAACATGAGAAAGTCTTAAATATATTTCCAATCCTCCTGCTATATAACTGTATAACCAGAGATTCTGGATGTTGAGGTATACTTAACTAAGAAATTCCCTTCCCTCCTTGTGTCCATAGTGACATTCTATCAGGTTGTCTTTGAAACTCATTTCTCAAATTACTTTGTTAAAGCAGGAAAACCTTTCCTTGCTTACTAATTGAAGATTGCAGTATTTCCAGAGGTCACTTTGAGAAACAAGAAGCAAATATGATAAACTCCAAGAGGAGATGAAAAGTATGTTTGTAATCTATTTTTAGAAATTTTGGTATTTACAAATCCTTTTATTCCATGAGATTTCTACAATGGGAGCCAAATCCCTATTTTGTGATAAGGAGTTACGGACTTGGGATTTGCCCTTAATATACTTGATATTATGAATTAAGGACGAATAAAGACAAACTTATCAGAAAAATAAAGATTTTATTTTACCATGGGGTAAAGGAATATTCTAAATATGACTAAATATCTTCATATGGAGACAGAGAGAAGGAAAGGTCTGAACTGAAGTGCACTGATAACATTTTACAAGAGTTTTACTATGTTATGGGATGTCAAGAGCCTTTCAAAGGTAGTTGGGAAGTTGATTCATGTTTAATAAAGGGAAGCTTACTTGTAGGGGGGTAAAAGTTGTGTATAATGATAGACAATTTTCCCTCCAAAATACAAAAAGCTAAATTATTACTTATAAATAGTAGCATGCTGGTTTGAACTCAAGAAAAGTAAAAATTAAATTATGTACTTTGCTGCCGTATTTGTGTGTGTTTTAAGGGAAGTCATTTAATGCACTTGAACTTGTTTCTTCACCTATGAAAATAAAATGGAACCAAATGACTTCTGAAAAGCCTTATAGTGCCAAAATGTATACAATTCTATGTGATCAACACTGATAAGTTAATTGTATAAATAGTAGCATACAGGAGAGAAAATAGTAAGGAGAATACAGGAGAGAAAGTGTTAATGTTATGACCAATTGTTGAGTCAGGATGATGGAAAGGAACAGAATAAGTATATGTTATAGTAAGATGTAAAATTCTTCAAAGATTGGTTGGTTAAAATAAGTTTTTGTTTTGTAAGACATCTGAAAATTTGCAGTCTGAAAAGAGTTGTAGGCAAGTTGCAAGTTGCAACTCTTTCACCCATCCCTTATTACCTGCTTAATTATCTGCATTAAGTAGAAATTGGATTTCATAAATATTCTCTAGTATTGGCTATTTCAAAAAAGAGCTTCTGGAAATAAAACTCTGTATGAGTTTTTTGCGTCCTGCATGTGTTTTCACACTCATAGGGCCTGAGGGTAGTTCTGTGAATTGGTCATGTTATTAAGTCATGGCTGTTTCTTGCCTCTTTTCTAGAAGATAGGCAAGGACACATAGAACCTATATGTCCTTCACTCCCAATGACAATGTTTGCATAGTTATGGACTCATTAAATTTTATATCAACAAAATGCTTAGTGCGTTTTTTTTTACAGTAAATATTGTGCTTATACTTACTTTCCAGGGTATAAAAATCACTTTAGATTGAAAATAAAGGTACATAGTTTTCTATCTTAGCTTTTGATAGGGATTTTTATATGTATTCAAATATTGCAGGAAGGTATCCCATGAAATCAATTTTCTTGAGGCCTTTGTTCTCAGTAATACAAAGTCCTATCAGGAAATGAGAGGGTAGTTTAAACTTGAGAAAGAAATGAGAGTTCAGGCATGGTGCGGTGGCTCACGCCTGTAATCCCAGCACTTCTGGAGCCCGAGGTGGCTGGATCATTTGAGGTCAGGAGTTCAAGACCAGCCTGGCCGACATGGTAAAACTCCATCTCTACTGAAAATACAAAAATTAGCTGGGTGGTTGTGGCATGTGCCTGTAATCCCAGCTACTTGGGAGGCTGGGGCAGGATAATTGCTTAAGCCTGGGCGGCAGAGGTTGCAGTGAGATGAAATTGTGCCACTCACTGCACTCCAGTCTGGGTGACAGAGTGAGACCATGTCTCAAAAAATAAAATAAAACAAAATAAATTAGAGTTCAACCTGGTGACTTTTCCTGGGTTTGTATGTAGATATTTGTATAGGAAGCTTGAATGTTGGAAGGCAAGTTGATTTCCTGTATGGGGAATATTAATCTAAAACTTACATGAAGTTGACGAATGTGAAGAATAAATGCCAAGTGATTTAATTGCTATACGTTTACCATTTATGTATATCTAAAGGAATAAATTTTATAATCCACACTAACTGGAATTCGGGATCTCAAAATTAAACATAAAACTCAGAAGATTTGGTATTTTTCAGTATGTGTTTAATTTTAAAAAGAAAACAATTAGGTCATGGAGAGGTTAGGGTTAGAAAGTTTATTTAAAAAAACAAAACCCTCTAGATGCAAAGAAATTAAGACTATAAGGCCCGGCGCGGTGGCTCACGCCTGTAATCCCAGCACTTTTAGGAGGCCGAGGGGGGCGGATCACGAGGTCAGGAGATCGAGACCATCCTGGCTAACACGGTGAAACCCCGTCTCTACTAAAAATACAAAAAATTAGCCGGGAGTGGTGGTGGGCGCCTGTAGTCCCAGCTACTTGGGTGGCTGAGGCAGAAGAATGGCGTGAACCCGGGAGTTGGAACTTGCAGTGAGCTAAGATCGGGCCACTGCACTCCAGCCTGGGTGACAGAGCGAGCCTCCGTGTCAAAAAAAAAAAAAAAAAAAATAAGGCTATATCCAAGTACTTTGCTTTCTCAAGACATAGTCCAAGACTTTTTTCTCTTCTCCCTGAGTACTTTCATCAATGCCCAAGGCTTCAATTACCATCTCTAGATAGATGATTCCTAACATCCATGTCTCTGCTCCAGGCATCTCTGCCAAGATCCACACTCATCTGTGACACTGACTACTCAACATCAGCATGTGGATGTCTCATTGGAGCCTAAACTCAACATGGTCAAAACTAAATTCTTTTACCCATCCCCTACTACCTCATTCTCTTCTAATTCTTTATTAAAAAAAAGAACACACAAATCACCCAGCAGCATGAGCCAGAAAGCTTGTCCTTATCCTTCACTCTTCCACATCTAATCCATCACGATTACAATCTTCTGGACATTTTTTGAACCACTTGCACAACCTTTGAATCTGTCCATTTTGTCATAGCTTGTTCCCTTCTCTGAGATACCCTTATCTCTTATCCAGGCTGCTAGAATAGCCCTTAGCTCATCTCTCCATGTCTACTCTTGCCTTCTTCTAATTCATAGCAAAGAGCTAGAGAGAAATTTTTACAAGGCAAATATGATCATTCACTCTCCTTTGGAAAATTCGGTGAAGGTTTCCCATTGTCTACCACGATAAAGTAAAAATGCTTAACCTTGCCTCAATTCCTGTATGATCTGACCCTTGCCTGCTTCACCAGATTACTTTGATGTACCCTCTCCTTTACTCTTTGGACCCTAGTCAGCTTGACCTATGGATTTCTTAAATGTGCCTTTCTTTCCTGCCAAGGGTCTTTATGGTGTTATTTTCTTTGTTTACAACATTCTTCCCTGTCTAGTCTTCAAATTAACCCTTATTAGTCCCTAGTAAGCAGTTAACTCCTATTTATTACTTTGCCCAAACATCATTTCCCATTTTGATCTTTTAGAAAAGCTCGCATCTGTTTAACAAATGCTCTCTTGTCACCCTGCACCTTTTTTTCATTTTCATCTAGCAGTTATTGGGCACTCTTCTAAAAGCTAGAAATGGAATGAGGGGAGACTGACAACAATTATAGGACAAAACAAGATAATTTCAAATGGTGATGAAGATTATAAAGAAAATAAAACCGATTACTGTGCTAGAAAATGACTTGAGAGAGGTACTTTGGTTATGATGTTTGCAACTGCAATTAAATGAATGATAGTTCATTTTGTTTGTTGAATGTCTGTCTTCTCTGGAAAAACATAAACTTCCAAGAACTGGGACTTTGTTACACTTACTCACACTATAACCCAGCAGCACTAGGTATAGTGCCCAGAATATAGCAGACTCAATAAGTATTGCCAAATGAATGAATTGGCCTACTGTATTAGCTCCCTAGAGCTGCCATAACAAGTATACCAAATCAGGTAGTTTAAAACAACAGAAACTTATTGTCACAGTTCTGGAGACTTGAAGTCTCAGATCAAGGTATCTGCAGGGCTATTTTCCCTCTGAGGTCTCTCGGGGAAGAATTCTTTCTTTCTTCTAGCTTTTGGTATTTGCTGGCAATCATTGGCATTCCTTGGCTGATAGCTGTATCACTCCAATCTCTGCCTCTATCGCTGCATGGCCTTTTTTCTTGTGTGTTTAATCTGGTCTATTTTGGCATTGAATATTCCTCTTATAAGGATATCAGTCATTTGATCAGGAGCCACACTAGTCCAGCATGATTCATCTTAACTTAATTACATCTGCAAAGACCCTATTCCCAAATAAGGTTACATTCACAGGGATGAGGTGGGGGATGCAGGTGGTTAGTACTTCAACATATCATATTTAGGGACACAGCTACAAAGTCAACCAACTGTCCCTATTTCTCTCAGAAAAAGGAAATCTAAGAAGTTAATTTTTAAAAGTTCATTTATTGTAGTATTTAAAAAGGCTTATTTCTAAGTAGGTTGTATATAATGTACAAACATTTGACTTTGCATCAAATTAAAAATTTTATTTTGTGTCAGTACGATAAATTGTTTTGATTTGTTTTAGACTCTTTGGTTGAATCCTAACTACACCGATATCCATGCCATCCTAAAAAACCAAGACTAGGATTTGACCAAATTAAACTTATATTCTCTATTCCCTTAGCAGAGGAGAGCTTATTTCTTCATGTATTAAAAATACATGAATGTGGAAGGATACTCATGATGCTCGCATCTTAAAAATCCACCCTGACATTTTTGCAAGGACTATGTGTGGGACGTTGACATATTTTTGTTATACAATGACAGTTTTAGTGCAAGTTGTTCCCATTGTGACCAGGGAGGAAGAGCAAATAAAAGGGAAAGAATAAGTTACAGTACAAACCACATGTGAACTGAAGCTGTCAAGTTGCACAAAGGCAGAAGTACTCTCTGAAAAGGTAGAGAAGTCCTTTTGTGTATGGTAGGTGGGGTGGAGGGTGGGAGGGTCCCTAATATTGTCTGCTGTATGCTATCTTAGAAAAGTCATTTTTTCCTATCAAATACCCCCTTGGGTCTTCTGAACTCCATTAGCACTTTTTTGTTTTTAGTTGTCTTAAATGACCCTTACATAATACTTATTGCTTGTACTGTTCTAAGTGCTTTACATGTATTAATTCAATTAATCATAACAATTCATTTCCATTGTGCAGCTGAGGGTCAAGGTACACAGAGGTTACATTACATGTGAGCTGGAGCCACAATTCAAGCCTGCCGGTCTGCCTCTGGAGCCCACTCTCTGACTCATCTTGCTATACCACCTATGTAGTATATTTTGAACTTGTTTTATACCTCTGCCAGACTGTAAGCTTCTGAGAACTTGGTCACTGTGTCTTTCTTACATTTGTATTTTCTGTGAAGCCTAGTTTAGTATTTTGTGCACAATAGGTACTCAGTAAATGCTTGCAAATGAATTGAAATTAGACCACAATTTGCAAAAGTCTATTTAGGGTTTAGGTCTCTGACTTCCATGTCGTGGTTTAAATGAGAAGATGTTCATTTGAAAAAAATAGAATCTCAAATAGATATAAATAATCCAGGGAAGCTGATAAATGTCAGTTTGGGTGCTTCCAGCCTCTCTTGGGTGCTCTTTTCCTTTCCTCCCTCAGCCCCCTACCTGCTAACTATAAAAATGTGCACGTAGGTTAGGATCTCAAATGATTTCACTGAGAGTAGCTTAAAGTGTTACTCTCTTAAGAACATTTGTATTTTCACAGAAATTAATTACTAATAATTTCAACCATCAGTCAATAAATGAGGGAGGTATTTATTTGAGTAACAGACCTACTCCAGAGCTGTGGAAATTATACCCATTTTTATGTGAAGTATTTCATTTTATGGATTTGTTGGTAACATTTGCACTGGTTTGTACTCTCTCTCTCTGTATAAATATAAGACTAATTAAAAGCAAATAAAAATTTTAATCTTCGATTTAAAATCTGGCAGTACTGAAATATTATAGACATGTTGGTATTCATTTGCTTGTAGGAAATTCTGCCACTAAGAATTTAAATTTAATTTGCCTTTTTATTATGTGATATGTGCATCACAAGCCTGTGGGCAGTAGATGAGCTTTAATAAAGCTAAAAATAAATAAAATGGGAATGTTAATAAACCTTGTAGCTCATTAAACATTTGGATTCACTGAGTATATATCTATTAATTTTAGAGGAGACTACATTAGGAAACCTTTGTTACATGAAGGTTGTAATTAAGTGAATAATATATTCAAATTCAATACAAAACATCTTCCACATCTTTTTAGTGACAATTCTTTAGCAAAAAATTTCAAGGAACTGAAAGGCTTAAAAAGTAATGATTAAATATGCAAATATAACAATTTATAGTTCTTTCTAAAGAATTAAAATTTAAAAGATATGTCCAAATGGATTCTCTTCTTATATCTCATTATCTTCTTTATCTACTTTAGCATTTGTGATTTCATTATTTTATTAAGAAAGTGCTTTTGTTTCTTAACCCCGTTTATTCTTCTACTTTATTTCTATATTTCAAAATTCTCCCTTAGATTTTCTGTTTCCTCATTCTATTAACATATGTTACATAAATTCCAAATTATTCTTTTTTTCTCTGTGAATATTCCTCTTTCCTTTGAAAAACTCTCCAGTTTCTAACCTTAAAATTCATGCTTAAAGACTTTATTTCCAGAATCATTTTTGTGTGTGTGCTACCATCAGTTATCCATGAAAATCACCATCGGCTTACGAATGTATGGCTATGCAAAAAGTGGACAGTCATTTTCTGCCTTTTTTGCATATTTTCCTTTGGAATTTAGGTTTATTTTTAACATTAGATGCATGCATTAGCTTGCTAGGGCAGCCATGCCAAAGCAGCACAAACTGAATGTCTTAAACAACAGAAATGTATCGTCTCACAGCTCTGGGGGCTGGAAGTCTGAGATTAAGGTGTTGGCAGAATTTGTTCCTTCTGAGGGCTGTGGGAGAGAATCTATTCCATGCTTCTCTCCTAGCTTCCAATGGTTTGTTGGCAATCTTTGGCATTCCTTGTCTTGTAGACGCGTCACTCTGATTACTACCTTCACGTTCACATGGCATTCTCTCTGTGCTCGTGTCTCTCTCTGTGTCTAAATTTCCCCTTTTTATAAGGACACTGTCACATTGGATTAGGGCTCACCCTAATGACCATGTCCTAAGTTGGTCTGCAAAAATCTTATTTCCAGGGTTATGGTCACAGGTACTGGGGGTTAGGACTTTAACATCTTTTAGGGGAACACAGTTCAACCCACAATAATAACACAGTTACATTCAACATACAGTTATTATTTATGTAGGTTTGCATTATATTAATATTATTTTATGTTAATATTAATACTAATGATTACCATTTTTACTACATGCTGAGCACCATTTATCTTCATTGTACCACTGCATTTCCACAACATTCTTAAGAAACAGACACTATTATTTTTTCCTCTGTTTGCTAGAAAAACTGAGGTTTAGGGAGTTTTAAAAATTGTTACAGATAAGCAGTTGTATCATTTAGGATGTTTGTGGCTACAAGTAGCTGGATACCCAAAAAGGGCTTAGACAAAGTATTTTTTTTTTCTCATGTTCGAAGAAATCTGGCAGTAGGGTGGTTGAAGGTCAGGTTAAGTCATTGCTTGAGCAGTGTCATCAAGAACTTGAGCTCTTTTATGTTTTCATTCTGTCATTCTTAGCATGTTAGTTGTCTTTGTCAGGTACTTTCAGGGTCATGTGATCATATCCTCAATAAGAGGGAAAAACTACCTATGCAGTGTTAGCCTCTACATTGGGAATCAGGGACTGCCTATAGGGGAGAGAGGGAAGCAATGACTGACTGTTGGGTACTGTCTATCAAATAAGGACTGCCATTAATCTCCTCTGCATGACATCTTACAAAGGACATTAATAGAAAGGCTCCTTTCAGAAATTAAAGATAGATAATGCATGTGATCTGACACAAAACCATCAGTGAGCAAGGGTGAAAGAATGAGTCTTCATGGTGTGTTTGGATGTGAATTACTTAGAAATACTTTTAAACACTTGCCTGTGTGAATATAGAAAGAGGAAAATTAAAGTTCTTAGGTTTTTCTGATTGGCAGGAGATTCTACACACACACACACACACACACACGTATGCACAAACATATAAATATGCCAAGTTAGCATAAGGCTAGTGGGGTCAAGTGAGTAACACAAACTATAATAGATTAAGATAAATGACAATAGAAATGTCTATTTTTTGTAAAACTCTTCAAAATATATTTTGCAAGCTTTGGAGTTAACACGAGCTTCAGATTGAATGGATTGCATTCCAGATGGTTAAAGAGAGGATCTTTAGCAAAACAATTTGATAACAAGGGAGTCTTTTTTCTTTTCCCTAAATGTGAGATTAACACCATATAGGATCTGTACTTTAGGGTAAAAAACAAAATCAAATTTAATGTAAATATCATTTCCATCACTACCACCACCCCAGATTTAATATCTATTGATGCTTTCTACCTGAATACATTTTTGCTGTGATGGTTGCATCTGCTTTTGCAAGCCACATGTTAAAGAAACTTTAGCTCAAGTGGAGGTATTTTAGGCAGTGACCAGGAAAATAAAAGTTATGTTCAAGAGGAAAGGACTCAAAATATTCAAACTAAAATGGTTGATGCTTAACAGTATTAGTTTTCTACTGCTGTAAACCAAATGATCAGTTGATGGCACAATCCATTTCTTTGAAACTATATAGCAGAGAGCCCTGATTTTTTGAAGCTGTTGTCTGGAGGCTGCCCTCAGGTCCTAGAGGCCACTTGCAGTGCTTAGAGGCCATTTAGTTACTTGCCACATGAGCTTCTGTAACATGACCCCTTACTCCTCTAGCCCACAGGACAGTCTCTCTTGATTAGAGTCTCTGACTTCAGGGAGGGCCCAGTCACTCTTTTAAGGGCCCACGCAGGACAAGCTTCCTTATGGTTAACTTGAAATCAACTGATTTGGGACCTTAATTACCTCTGCAAAATCCTTTAATCTTTGCCATATTCTATTGATTAGAAGCAAGTCACAAGCCTCCCATATGTTCAATGGGAGGGGATTATACAGGGTATGAACACCAAGGGGGGGGGGATTCATGGGCCCACCCTAGGGTCTGCTCACCACATTTACCTAGAGAAGGCTCAGGAAGACATGATAGCACTGTGTTGGCCATGTGCAATATATTAGCTCCTTCAACTCTCCATTAGTTACTATTATCCTCTTCTTACATATATGGAAACTAAGACTTAGGACAGTTAGACAGCTCGGCTGAGGCCAGTCACTTAGGAAGTGGCTGGGCTGGGTTTCTCTGTATTCAAATGCTGTGTTCCTTCTATGTCATAATGTTGTTTTATTCTACTGTATAATCATCAAGAGGTCAAAGAGAGACTCATGGATGGAAATTTTAGGGAGAAGGACCTTTTGACATTTTCTTGCAGTAAATCCACCTTGGTATGGACTGAAGTTAGTTCGGTGTAAGGTTCTTCAATCCTGGCTGCATATTCGAATCACTTGGGGAGCTTTAAAAGCACATTGTCAGGGATGCTCCAATCAGATTAACAAAATGAGAGTCTCTGTGGGGTAGGGCCAGTTGCTTTGGTGTGTTCATGTTTTCTTATTGGTCCTGGCCAAAATGTTTAATTTGAGTGGAATAAAAATTGAATAAATAACAGGTTGAAAGGATATTTGAAGGTGAAATGGACCATTTTGTAGGAGGCAGTGTTCTCTTATCATTCAACATGTTTTTGTAAAAATAATCTAGCTGCTTGTCAGGAATATTATAGGGGGACTTTGAGAATGAATGATTAGACTAGAGGACCTTTAGAGTTTTCTGACCTTGTGAGCATATGATTCTATGGCACTGGTGTTCAAAAAGTGTTCAATATGACTTATAATGCTTTGCCTTGAAGGGACTCAAATTTTGTCATTTTCTTGACTTACATACTCTGTACAAACCTCTTCCAGGAAAATTGTTGCTGTGGTGGGGAAGGTGAGATTTCTGGTTAATTATGATGGATGCCATGAGGAGTGCAAGGAAGGTGTGATGGAGTAAAGATGACACTAGAGATTTTATTAGAAAGAAAACTAAAAAAAAAAAAAAAATCACAATGGTGCCCTATTTAATATTAATTTCCACCATATTTCTGGAATTCTCTTGCTTCTTTATTCTTACCCCAGTTATAATAATTTCCATTTTCAAAAGTGTGGGTCTGGTGTGATGGTTGATTAATACCTTTTTTTTTTTTTTTTAGCTTAGTTAGATTCTGAATCCATTTCATTTGCCTTATTTTCTACTTACTATTCAGATTGTTTTTATATTTTCAGCTTTCTTGCCTTTAAACTATTTTCTTTGCCTCATTTGATTTCAGTTATCTTTTTCCTTTTAAATTCTTTCTCAGCTTCTTCATCTTCATAACTTTAAATCTGCAGTTATTTGTAGCTTTCATCTAGCTAACATTGGCCTGTTGGTTGCCTATTACCTGCTGTGTCAGCATACTTTGATACATGTTACTTGTCAAATCATGTAGGCTTTTTGATACTTTAACTTTGATTTACACATCCTTGAAATATATGATGCAGATTTTAGAAATTTAAATATAGCAGGTGATGAAATATTACATTTTGGAAAGTGGTGGCAGTGAGTATGCAGTAAAGGTGTTTGAAAAGCTTTTAGACTACTCTGAAGCTAGGCATCTTTCAGCCCAACTGTATTTTCATCATGTTGAAACAAATGCAGGGATTGATGAGTGATGTCATTTAAGAAGTACAATGGGTTGACAACTTCATTCATACAATTAACACAAATTACCGAGCAATGGTGGTGGTTATTTTACAATATTTTCCCCATGGTTTTTTTTTTTTTTTTTTTTTTTTGGTATCTGTTCCCATAAAATGCAGACAGCAGTCTTTGAGGGGACTGTTCTGCATTCTAATGGCTGATTCTCAGTAAATTGTTGCCTGACCTTGGGGTCTTCATTTAGTTTTTTGAATAAGCTTCAGAATAAGTTTCAAATTATTGGGAAGAGAATTTTAATCTCCATTTACTTCCAAGTATATTACTTTCAATTCCCACATGTCTTGCCAGTCACCAGCACAATTAAATAGTCTCAGAAGATGAAGAATAGAGAGGGGAATTCTTTAGAAACAATATATTGCATGAGTCTCAGTTCCTTATTTGTGTTTCATGGTTGTCTAAGATCTGATGGTAAACAGAAGGATGAAAAGGCATATAATTTCCCTCATTTACTGAGAAGACAAGATAACCTGGAACATGAAATAAAGCAAAATTCAATGAGAAAGCAATGAAAAATTACAGATTCAATCTCTTGCAATTAGTTGCATATTGTATATCTTTTAAATAGCTTTCAGTTTTGTAAATTTTGCTAATTTGAAATTTACAAAAACTACGTTATTTTTATCACTATGTGTTTCCAACAAAGTGCATTCTTTTTGTCTTTATGCTTTTCCAACGAATATTTTTAAAATGAGTTATCTTAAAAGTTTCTTTTTGGCCGGGCGTGGTGGCTCACGCCTGTAATCCCAGCACTTCGGGAGGCCAAGGCAGGCGGATCACAAGGTCAGGAGATTAAGAACAACCTGGCTAACACAGTGAAACCCTGTCTCTACTAAAAAATACAAAAATTAGCTGGGCGTGGTGGCGGACGCCTGTAGTCTTAGCTACTCGGGAGGCTGAAGCAGGAGAATGGCATGAACCGGGAGGCGGAGCTTGCAGTGAGAGGAGATCGCGCCACTGCACTCCAGCCTGGGCGACAGAGGGAGACTCCGTCTTGGGAAAAAAAAAAAAAAGTTTCTTTTTTACTGAATCCAGCCTCTTTAATTTTAATGCCATGTTTACTGATGACTAATACAATTATATCTCCAGCCGAGACCTTTCTCTACACTCTAGGAGTATATATCCAATAGCTTTCCCAACACCTTCACTTTTGTTTAACATCCACTAAATATTTAGTGAGCAGCTACTGTGTGTTAAGCACTGTTCCAGGTTGTGGGAATATATCAGAGAATAAAACAGAGAAAAATCTTGTTTTCATGAAGTTTTCATTATGTTGAGGAGACACAATGAGATAAATATGAAAAATGGGATGTTAGATGGTTTTAATTGCTATGTAGAAAAGAATCTGGAAGAGGCACTAGGAAATGTGAGTGGGGTGGTTTGCAATTTTAAAAGAGGTAGTCAAAGAAAACCTTATTGATAAGATGACATTTGGGCAAAGTACAGAAGAAGGTAAGGGAGTGAGCTAAGAGGACACCTGCAGGAAGAGCATTCCAGGCAGAAAGAACAGCAACTCTAAAGGCCTGGCTGCTTATTTTTAGGAATATTGACAGTAAGGATACTGGGGAGACTGAAATGGAACAAGGGAAGGAGAGCGATATCAGAGGGGTAAAGTGGACAAGATCATGGATGGCTTGGCAAGGACTTCAGTTTTTACTTCAAGTGAGATGGAAAACCACTAAGGATTTTAGGCAGAGCAGTGACACCAGCTGATTTATGTTTTAAAAAGATCACTTCTTTGGATGCTGTTTTGAGGATAGACTGAAGGGAATGATGATAGCAGGGAGACCAGTTAGGATGATGACTTAGACCATGGCAGTTGTGGGTGGAGATGGTAACTGGCCAGATTCTGTCTATATATTGAGAAGTAGCAGACAGGATGTACTGAGCAATTGGATGTGGGATGTGAGAGAAATGACTCCAAGGTTTTTGGCCTGAGCAATCAGAAGGATCCATCTAGCATTTACTGAAATGAGGAAGATGCTTTTATTCAATGTGGAAGTGAAAAAAGAACCTTTTAGACATTATTATTATAAAATGTCTACAAGAAGACTTATCATTTTTAATCCTCAAAATGTGAGTTCTTTCTTATCATTTCAATTTTAAGGTAACTCTGAACACCATTTAAAAAATTCAGTAAGGAGGGTACAGTGACCTGAATTTTCAAACAGCTGTGATTTTGATGTGAATCATATTTTTTGTTAAAATATATTAATGTTTATGAATTTTATAGTATGTTAAGAGTTTGGGAATTTCTTTGCTAAATTCACAACTATTCAAACTTGAAACATAATGCTGAATCCTGCCTTGACCTCCCAATTATCTCTGGCAGCTATTTTAGGACTGGGAAGGAGAAAATTCCTATATTATATTTATCTTTGTTTTTAACCCTAGTTTGAGAGCTGATTTTTTAAATAACTTTTTTTCTTAATAAAGAACTTAGATATGCCATCATGGAAAATCTGAAAACTAGGAAGAAGTATAAAGAAAAAACTAGAAATCAACTTTATTTTTTCATCTTGCTGTTACATTTTTATATCCTGACTTTTTCAATCAGGTGTATGGTGAAAATAATGAGAGCTAGGAGACTGTGGCTCACTATCTAGGGTAAAGATTGATGTTTCAATAAAGCTTCCTACTTAAGGGAAGAGCCCAAATGGCCTTGTGTTATCTCATTTTCACCAATATCTAAACAGGCTACTGATTTATTACAAAAATTTCCCAGAGTAAGTGTGCAATAAACTAGTTTAAGAAAGGAAAGAAAAACACTCCCTATGACCCCAGCATATTTATTTGATTTATTTAACAAAAATACACATTATGCTTACTATATGCCAAGCATTTTTCTAAGGACTTTATAAATATTAACTTATTCAATTTAATCATCAGAACAACTGAGTTAGGTACTGTCACACTTTCCACTTAATAATGGCACAGAGAGGTTAAGTAATTTGCCCAAGGTCATACAGCTAGTAAGTAGAATAGCTACGATTTAAACCCAGGCAGTTTGGCTGCCAAGTGTCCATGCCTAACCACTACTACTGCACTGTCATGAACTTGGATCCTGTATAGTCAGAATCCAAGTTCATTTTGTTTTGGTCACATTAACTCAGTAGGAAACTAATATTATTTTTGTTCACATAAACAATCTGAATTTATAAGGCTCACGTACTTTTATGTATTATTACGCTTCGCATGTAGAAGGTACTAAATAAAAGTTTATTAGGTGGAAGTATAAATAAATGATGTCATGTGGTGGGAAGCCAATTTAATTAACTTGTAGTGATTTCCCCATTACCCCAGTAGCATTTTCCAGAATACATTCCCACAGAACATTAGTTCTCTGATTTTCTCCTTTAAAAAAAGATTCTACTGTGAAGTTAGTTTAGAAAACTGCATATTCTGTTAGCTTTTTAAGATTTTCAGTGTGTATTAGTATATTAAGAGATGCAGAGAAGTCCGAGAGTAAATACATCCTTCAAATTTTAACTCTTTTGATCAGAGATGCCTCCTTTTTCTTGTGATAATCTTTCAACATTCCATAGAACTAGTAGCCTATGGAATATGCTTTGGCAAGTAACTACTTTATAGGATGAGGTCTAAAGCCTTAAAAATAATTTACAAGGGTGCTTTTCCAATTTCATTTACAAATTCATCATCCATTGTATCTCCTCATAAACTACATCTCTTTCTTCACAAGTAACTAAGTGTTCCATGAATTTTAATTCTTCTAGATTCTGCTGGCTTTTTTCTCTCTGTGTGGGCTTTTCCATTCTCAATACTACCCTCCCCCAACACATAGACACAGGGACCTTCAACCTGAACTCCAACTCAGTCCTCAGGGCCCAGTTTAAATATCACCTGTGACTTTACTCTCACTCTCGCAGAAAGATTTAGCCACCACCTCCTTTTTGGTCCCCTAGCATTTCGTATATAAATGTATATTATAAATATATATTTTGCTTACATACGTGTTTTTTCTCTTGTTTATCGATGACTCAAAGGCAGGGTTATGTCTTTTACTCATTTTTTATTTCCCTAGAACTTAACATAGTAAATATTCAGTCCTGATAGAACCTCTGTCTTGAAAAGGTGCTCTAGTTTTCATTTATTTTTAATTTTGATATATTCACCCAAACAAGGTTGCCCATACGAATTTTGTAGTTTTATTTTTTTTGAGGAAGACAAGGATTAAACACAGACATTTACTTAATTTTTGTGGTGCTTTATCCATTTATCTTTTGAAAGTTTATAATTTAAAATGTTACTTGGAATACTTAGGGTTTACTACTTAATCACATAGCCAAATGGTTTCCCTGAGAAATATATGTTATTTCTTTTTTATTGTTCTTGTTATTTTGTAATAGTCTCCTTGAAATTGAGTAAGACCAATCAATGTTCAGAATGATTGGAGCAATTTTCTAAAACCTGCAAATTCTCCTGTTGACTTACAATAGTTAAAATACTCAGGGAAATAGTGTAATCATTTCCTTCGCCGTAATTCGTCCTACTCCCACATTTGTAAAACAGTACTTTATTTACCTATTTATTTAATAATTTTAGATGGATTCAGGGAGTTCATGTGCAGATTTGTTACATGGGTATATTGCATGATACTGAGATATGCATGATCCTATCACTTAGGTAGTGAGCATAATATGCAACAGTTTTTCAACCCTTACCCTCCTCCCTACCTCTCCCATCTAGTAGTCCTCAGTGTCTATTATTGCTGTCTTTATGTCCAAAAGTACCTAAAGTTTAGCTCCCACTTATAAGAGAGAGCATGTGGTATTTGGTTTTCTGTTCCTGCATTAATGTGTTTAGGATTATGGCTAAGTCCTTGTGTTCCATTTTTTAAAAGAAAAAAAGGATTATGACCTCCAGCTGCATCCATATTGCTGTGAAGAACATGGTCTTGTTCTTTTCATGGCTGTATAGTATTCCACATGTATATGTACCACATTTTCTTTATCCAATCCATCATTGATGGGCACCTAGGTTGATTCCATGTCTTCGTTATTTTGAATACTGCTGCAATGAACATACATGTGCATGCATCTTTTTGGTAGAGTAATTTATTTTCCTTTGGGTATATATCTGGTAATGGAATTACTGGGTTGAGTGGTAGTTCTGTTTTAAGTTCTTTGGGAAATCTCCAAACTGTATTCCACAATGGTTGAACTAATTTATGTTCCCACCAACAGTGCATAATTACTCCTTTCTCTCCACAGCCTCCTCAGTGCCTGGTGTTTTTGAGTTTTTAGTAATAGCCTTTCTAGTGCAAGATGGTGTCTCATTGTGGTTTTGATTTGCTTTTCTCTGATGATTGGTGATGTTAAACATTTTTCATGTTTTTTGGCCACATGTATGTCTTTTGAAAAGTGTCTGTTATGTCTTTTGTCCATTCTTTAATGGGATTATTTGTTTTTTGCTTGTTGAATTGAGTACCTTATAGATTCTGGATATTAGACCTTTGCCAGATGCAAAGTTTGTGAATATTTTCTCCCATTCTGTAGGTTGTTTACTCTGTTGATAATTTCTTTTGCTGTGTAGAAGCTCTTTAATTAGGTCCCACTTGTCAATTTTTGCTTTTGTTACTATTGCTTTTGAAGACTTAGTCATAACTTCTTTCCTAAGGCCTGTGTCCAGAATGGTGTCTCCTATGTTTCTTCTAGGATTCTTATAGTTTGTAATCTTTCATTTAAATCTTTAATCCATCTTGAGTTAATTTTTTTTTTTTGTATATGATAAAAGGTAAGGGTCCAATTTCATTATTCTGCATGTAGCTAGACAGCTATTCCAGCATCATTTATTGAATAGGGAGTCCTTTCCCTATTGCTTATTTTTGTTGACTTAGTTGAGTATCAGATGGCCGTATTGTGTGTAGCTTTATCTCTAGGTTCTCAATCTGTTCCATTACTCTGTGTGTGTGTGTGTGAGCATGTGTATCTATGTCTGTGTGTTACCAAAATCATGCTGTTTTGAGTACTGTAACCTTATAGTATGGTTGAAATTGGGTAATATAATACCTCCAGCATTGTTCTTTTATCTTAGGATTGCTTTGACTATTTGGGCTCCTTTTTGGTTCCATATGAATTTTAGATTTTTTTTCCAATTCTGTGAAAAATAAAGTTGGCAGTTTGATATGAATAGCATTGAATCCGTAGATTGCCTTTGATACTATGGATATTTGAATGATTTGGTTCTTCCAATAATCCATGAGCATGTCATATATTTCCATTTGTTTGTGTCATCTGTGGTTTCTCTCAGCATTTTTTTTGTCATTCTCCTTGTAGAGATCTTTCTCCTCTTTGGGTAGATCTATTCCTAGGTATTTTGCTTTATTATTATTATTTTTTTGTGTGGCTATTGTAAATGGGATTGTGTTCTTGATTTGGCTCTCGGCTTGAACATTATTGGTATATAGGAATGTTACTGATTTTTCTACATTGATTTTGTATTCTGAAACTTTACTGAAGTTGTTTATCAGTTTCAGTAGCCTTTTGATGGAGTCTTTGGGGTTTTCTAGTTATAGAATCATATGATCAGTAGAGACATAGTTGAATTTCTTTTTTTTCCTATTTGGATGGCTTTTATTTCTTTCTCTTGCCTGATTGCTCTGTCTAGGACTTCCGGTACTTTATTTTTAAAAGTAATTAGTCACTTTTTCAACTTAATAGAGCATTGTATTGATTTCTTAATTACTCTGTTCTTATGTGTTCTGTGATAGGTATTTTTTAAGGTCAAACACCTTTAAAGTAAATCTAAATAAATTATGTTAGCTGACTCTTCTTTCAGAGAAAGGATGTCAGAAAGAATTACCCACCACTCAAGAGATTCCCTTTTAATATTGATGATTGAAATAACTTTTAATTATTTATTTTTCTAGTGTGGTCATTAGTAGTCTGTAAAAGGTAAAAATAAGTTCTCTTTTCTTATGAGGAATGCTGTATCTTTAGCAGCACAAAGGTTCATCAACTCATTTACTTTAGACTACCTGTTGAATATAACTTCCTTTACGGAAGATTTTAGTGCCTGGATCACTCTAATTTCATCCAACACTAGTTCTGCCATAATTCTTAAATATTTTAATGTCCATGTGGATGATCTTGCTACTACTGTAGCCACTTGATTCCTTGACCTCCTTTCCTTCAGGATAGGAGATATTGTCTTCCATTCTTCCTTACTCATCCTCATGTTCATTCAAGACCATATTATAAAAATAATTGCAATCTTGTCAAAATCTCAATTCCATGAATCCTTCTGTTATTACAAACTCTTATCTTTCCAGTTTATTCTTGAATACACTTTACTCAACGATCTTTTGACCTTTACCTACCTACTATCTGTTTTACTGCCCTTCTTACCCATCTTAAATTTCATGATTAATCACTGTAAGAATTCCCTTGTACATACCCTCTGTTCCTCAACCAAATCATAAGATTGGTTAAATACAACTCTTCTATACCTTATCTATACCGCATAGCTTCCTAGGTTTATGGGTCTCACTTCAAATTATTGATCACTAAACTCAAGTAGACTTTTAATGCTTCCTAGCCATCATATTTCTCCATGCCACACATATTTCTGTACTTCTAGATGTCCATTTCATATCTTTTCCTCTCTTCTGAAACCTCAAACATGTCTATTTCATCATAACTTCCAACGGATGACTTTGCTTCCTATTCCACTGAGAAAATAAAAGCAACCAGAAGACATCATTCTTAAGTATGTACTACCGCATTTAATGACTTTCTGCCTTTGTGCGCCTAAACTCTGCCTTCTGCCTTGTTAGGATGCCTGAAAAACTGTCCACATTTGCAATTAATGCCAACATTTTACTTGTGTACTATATCCTATTTCTCGAATGCACTCAAGGACATCATTACAATGATTTTCCCTTGTTTTTCTCCAGTTACTGGTTTCCCTCTCTAATGGTTATGTCCTACCATCTTACAAATGTACTGTTGTATCTTTCATTTTAAAGCAAAAAAAAAATACAGCCTTATTTGATCCTACTTTGCCTTCACTCAATCTACCATTGTACTTCTCTCCTTCCCTTTATGGAAAAATTATTCCAAAGAGTTTTCCTACTGTACTATCTCTAATTTCATTTTTCTGTTTTCATTTTATCTTCAACCGTTTCAAACAGGTTTCTGCCTTCAACTGAAATGTTTCAACTGAAATATTTCTGACTAACGTAACCAGTTACTCCCATATTGCTAAATCCAAAGGCCAAATATCAATCGTCATTTTACTTGGCCTATAAGCAATACTTGACACTTTCATGACATCACTGTCTTTTGGTTTTGCACCTAATCTGCTAGCTTATTGTTCTCAGTCCTTTGTTATGTTTTTCTCTTTCAGAGCTTTTAATGTTGGAGTGCCCAGAACTCTTATTCTTATTTTCCTTTCTATTCTCATAGTCTTTGTGATCTCAATTAGTCTTATAGCTTGTATTAGTCCATTCTCATGCTGCTATGAATAAATACCCAAGACTAGGTAATTCATAAAGGAAAGAGGTTTAATTGACTCACAGTTCTGCAGGGCTGAGTAGGCCTTAGGAAACTTACAATCACAGCAGGAGGAGAAGCAAACATATCCTTCACATGGTGGCAGGAAAGAGAAGAATGAATGAAGAGGGGGAAAAGCCCCTTATAAAACCATTAACTCTCATAAGAACTCACTCACTATCATCAGGACAGCATGGTGGTAACCACCTGTATGATTCAATTACCTCCCACCCGGTCCCTCCCAGGACACACAGGGATCATGGAAACTACAATTCAAGATGAGATTTGGCTGGGAACACAGGCAAACCATATTATAGCTTTAAGAGACATCTATATACTTATGAGTCACATGTATATATATATTTCTTATGTGTTTCTTTCCTTTAAATCCCAGTCATTTAACTCCAGCTGCCAGATTAGTATTTCTATCTGGACATCTTAATGGTCATCCCAAGGTTAGTATGTCCCGGACTTACCTTCTGATTACTGCTTCTTTTCTCCATCTCTTCCTCTAGTTTTTTCATCTCAGTGAATTCGAATTTTGTTCTTTAAGTTATTCAGGTAAAAAAATCTTTGAGTTCTCCTTTATTCATCTTTTTATCTCGTATCTCAATTCCAGTCTGGCAGTAGATCCTATCTACTCTGAATTCAGTGTAAGTCCAGAACCTCACCACTTCTCACCGTATCTACTCAGTCTTATCCTGGTTTGAGCCATCATCATTTTTAACCTGGATTATTGCAGTAACTTTCTAACTGCTCTACCCTTTACTCCTTCAGTAATTGTTAACATACCAGCCAGAATTAAGAGTTTTAAATATTTCATATAATATCATTCATGTGTTTAAAGTTCTTCTGTGACATTTCATTTCACTTAAAGAAAACCCAAATTTCTTAGAGTGACTCATAAAACTCACGTAATTTAACCTCATTTCCTCTTACTCTCTTCCTATCCCCAATCGTACTACTGCTTCTCCAGGCACACTAATTCCTTGTGTTCCTCAAGTTTGCCTAGAACATTCCCACCTCAAGGCTTTTGCTGTTGCCTCTGCCTAGAAACCCTCTTCCCTAAGATATCATCATAGCTCACCTCCTTGCCTCCTTCAGGTCTTGATTTTCATGCCAATCTTTGTGAGACCATTACTAAACACCCTATTTTAAAAGTTAACCTCTGTATAATCTTCACATTTTTCTTTCCTATTGTATTATTTCCATGGCACGTATTACCATCTAGAATACTATGTAATTAATTATAGACAATTTAGTTTATTATTTATTCCCTGTTTTTCCTCTAGACTCTCAGAGGGTAGCAATTTTTGTCTTTTTTTAAATTAATATATTAATAGTGTCTGTTGTATAGTAGACCTTCATTAAACATTAATTAAATGAATATGTATATAATGGTCATACTGAAGAAAAATATTTTTATAGGATTCAGACCAAAGGGCCCACTATGGGCCTGTGAGAGCTAGTCAGACGGTGGATGATTTATTTGCAGGTTGTATGAACATCTGATCTTGATATGGGCCGGAGAGGATACAAAATAATTCAGTGTATCTTAAAAAATAATTTGGGAAGAGACATTAAGGATCCCTCAGTGCTTGGATAACCAGATATTAATGAAGGAATTTATATTCATCAATTTTTATCCATTTTTCAATGCTTATGTTTTTGCTGGATCATTCTGGTCTTAGTGAAAACTCACTTTAAAAATCTTTACTAATGAAAGACCACATGTCTTATAGAAGAAATATATTCAGAAATTAGAGTCATCTCATATAAGATTTATAAACAGTTATAAGAACTTATGCTTGGAACAGTAAAAAACATCAAAAGGGGAAATCTATAAGTATAAACACACCACATAAAATAGAAATTATAAAATATAATTAAATAAAATGCCAGCTTACAACACACATACTTTAGAAGAAGAAATAAAGAAAATACAGGAAAATATAAAAATAAACTGTTATGAAAGTACAGGCTGAGATACCCAATCTGAAAATCTGAAATCTGAAATTCTTGCAAATCCAAATTTTTAAGCACTGACATGATGCTCAAAGAAATGCTCATTGTATTTTAGATTTTCAAATAAGATAATCCATGTAAGAGAACATCTACATCATTGGAGCTCTGATACAGAAGTTGTTTTTTTTTTTTTAATCTTATAAAGTTGAAGAAAATTTGGTCCAGTCATTGGTGTTCAGGTTACTTTTGTCTCTGCTTAAAACTGTTTAACTCTCACTGGACAATGCCCACTGGGGAAATTATGATAGAATAACCAAATCCCTAATGAACCATCAGGCCCCTTTTTTTTTTTTTTTTTTTTTTTTTTTGCAAAATGTAGTGATTAATGACCCTATCTCATTCCCTTAAGCCGTTTATCTTCAACTGTACTTTTTAGTGTACTAAAAATTAATTTGATTATATTTGCAGCATAAAGTTTTAATGAAATGCTTTGAGGAGGATTAGAAAATAAATTGTGTAACATTTGATTTTAAATATGCATGGAGTTTTAGGAGCCCATATTAGTTAGGGTGGGCTAACTGCTATAACAAATAATCTCAAATCTCAGTAGCTCTTATTTCTAGCTCATGTCATAATTCAATGAGGGTAACTGGGAGGTAAGAGGAAGGCTTTTCTTTTTCACAGTCATTCAGGGACTTGAACCTCCTTCCATCATGTGGCTTTCATTGTGTTTTGTTTTTTGATCTTCAAGGGCTTTCTAGCATTCCACTGGATATCTTTGTATCTGTTCAGCAGGCAAGAAAAGAGAGACAGAATATGGAAGTTTTAGGAGCCAGACCTGGAAGCATTGAGTATCACTTCTACACATATTCCTTTAGCTATAAGTTAGTTGAGGGCTTTACCCAAACAAGTGGAGTGGAAAGTGTATTCTTAGAATAAAATAAAATGGGATGTGTTGAGCATATAGCATTATATCTATTACAATGTCTGATCTAGCCTTTTCCCATTTATTTTATTTCAGATGTTTAATGCAATGAAGTAACATAAGTTTTTCTAAAATAAATTTATTATTTTAATTTGCTGTCTTTATAAGTTTGTGGTCCAAAAGAGTCATAGACATTTAATAGATTTGTTTTAAGTGTTCCTGGCCATACATATTAATTTGTCTAGATTTTAAAGCTAAGTTTTTTAAAATGTAATTTAATTAGTTTACTTTTATTATACTTTAAGTTTGGGATACATGTGCAGAACGTGCAGGTTTGTTACATAGGTATACATGTGCCATGGAGGTTTGCTGCACCCATGAACCCATCATCTACATTAGGTATTTCTCCTAATGCTATCCCTCCCCTTTCCCCTACCCCTCAACAGGCCCCAGTGTGTAATGTTCCCCTCCCTGTGCCCATATGTTCTCATTGTTCAAATCCCACTTATGAGTGAGAACATGCAATGTTTGATTTTCTGTTCCTGTGTTAGTTTGCTGAGAATGATGGTTTCCCGCTTCATCCATGTCCCTGCAAAGGACATGAACTCATTCTTTTTTATGGCTGCATAGTATTCTACAGTGTTTATGTGCCACATTTTCTTTATCCAGTCTATCGCTGATGGACATTTGGGTTGGTTCCAACTCTTTGCTATTGTGAATAGTGCTGCAGTAAACATATGTGTGCATGCATCTTTATAGCAGAATGATTTATAATCCTTTGGGTATATAACTGGTAATGGGATTTCTGGGTCAAATGGTGTCAAATGGTATTTCTAGTTACAGGTCCTTGAGGAATCACCACATTGTTTTCCACAATGGTTGAACTAATTTACACTCCCACCAACAGTGAAAAAGCATTCTTATTTCCCCACATCCTCTCTAGCATCTGTTGTTTTGTGACTTTTTAATGATCGCCATTCTAACTGGCATGAGATGGTATCTCATTGTGGTTTTGATTTGCATTTCTCTAATGTCCAGTGATGATGAGCTTTTTAAAATATGTTTGTTGGCCACATAAATGTCTTCTTTTGAGAAGTGTCTGTTCATATCCTTTGCCCACTTTTTTATGTTTTTTTTTTTTTTTTTTCTTGTAAATTGTTTAAGTTCCTTGTAGCTTCTGGATATTAGCCCCACTGGATAGACTGCAAAAATTTACTCCCATTCTGTAGATTGCCTGTTCGATCTGATGATAGTTTCTTTTGCTGTGCAGAAGCTCTCTATTTTAATTAGATCCCATTTGTTAATTGTGGCTTTTGTTGCCATTGCTTTTGGTGTTTTAGTCATGAAGTCTTTGCCCATACCTATGTCCTGAATGGTATTGCCTATATTTTCTTCTAGGGTTTTTATGGTTTTAGGTCTTATGTTTAAATCTTTAATCCATCCTGAGTTAATTTTTGTATAAGGTATATGGAAGGGGTACAGTTTTAGTTTTTTGCTTATGACTAGCCAGTTTTCCCAACACCATTTATTTAATAGGGAATCCTTTCCCCATTGCTTGTTTTTCTCAGGTTTGTGAAAGATCAGATGGTTGTAGATGTGTGGTGTTATTTCTGAGGCCTCTGTTCTGTTCCATTGGTCTATCTCTCTGTTTTGGTACCAGTACCATGCTGTTTTGGTTACTGTAGTCTTGTAGTATAGTTTGAAGTCAGTTAGCATGATGCCTCCAGCTTTGGTCTTTTTGCTTAGAATTGTCTTGGCTATATGGACTCTTTTTTGGTTCCATATGAAATTTAAAGTAGTTTTCTTCTAATTCTGTGAAGAAAGTCAATGGTAGCTTGATGGGAATAGCATTGAATCTATACATTACTTTGGGCAGTATGGCCATTTTCATGATATTGATTCTTCCTATCCATGAGCATGGAATGTTTTTTCCATTTGTTTGTGTCTTCTATTATTTCCTTGAACAGTGATTTGTAGCTCTCCTTGAAGAGGTCCTTCACATCCCTCATAAGCTGTATTCCTAGGTATTTCATTCTCTTTGTAGCGATTGTGGATGGGAGTTCACTCATGATTTGGGTCTCTGTTTGTCTATTATTGGTGTATAGGAATGTTGTGATTTTTGCACATTGATTTTGTATTTTGAGAATTTGCTGAAGTTGCTTATCAGCTCAAGGAGTTTTTGGGCTGAGACAATGGGGTTTTCTAAATGTACTTTCATATCATCTGCAAACAGAGACAATTTGACTTCCTCTTTTCCTATTTGAACACCCTTTATTTCTTTCTCTTGCCTGGTTTCCCTGGTCAGAACTTTCAATACTATGTTGAATTGGAGTGGTGAGAGAGGGCTTCCTTGTCTTGTGCCAGTTTTCAAAGGGAATGCTTCCAGCTTTTTCCCATTCAGTATGATATTGGCTGTGGGTTTGTAATAAATAGCTCTTATTATTTTGAAATATGTTCCATCAATACCTAGTTTATTGAGTGTTTTTAGCATGAAGGGGTGTTGAATTTTATTGAAGGCCTTTTCTGGATCTATTGAGATAGTCATGTGGTTTTTGTCATTGGTTCTGTTTATGTGATGGATTCCGTTTATTGATTTGTGTATGTTGAACCAGCCTTGCATCCCAGGGATGAAACTGACTTGATCATGCCGGATAAGCCTTTTGATGTGCTGCTGGATTCAGTTTGCCAGTATTTTATTAAGGATTTTCGCATCAATGTCCATCAAGAATGTTGACCTGAAATAATCTTTTGTGTGTGTGTATCTCTGCCAGGTTTTGGTACCAAGATGATGCTGGTCTCATAAAATGAGTTACAGAGGAGTTCGTCTTTTTCTGTTGTTTGGAATAGTTTTATAAGGAATGGTACCAGCTCCTCTTTGTACCTCTGGTAGAATTCAGCAGTGAATCCATCTAGTTCTAGGGTGTTTTTGGTTTGTAGGCTATTAATTACTGCCTCAATTTTAGAACTTTTTATTGGTCTATTCAGGGATTTGACTTCTTCCTGGTTTAGTCTTAGGAGGGTGTATGTGTCCAGGAATTTATCCATTTCTTCTAGATTTTTAATTTATTTGTGTAGAGGTATTTATAGTATTCTCTGGTGGTAGTTTGTATTTCTATGGAATCAGTGGTGATACCCCTTTATACTTTTTATTGTGTCTATTTGATTCTTCTCTCTTCTTTATTAGTCTGACTAGTGGTCTATCTATTTTGTTAATCTTTTAAAAAAAAAACAGCTCCTGGATTCATTGATTTTTTTGAAGGGTTTTTCATGTCTCTATCTCCTTCAGTTCTGCTCTGATCTTACTTATTTCTTGTCTTCTGGTAGTTTTTTTGTTTTGTTTTGTTTTCTTTTGTTTGGACAGTGTCTTGCTCTGTTGCCAGGCTGGAGTCCAGCGGCGTGTTCTAGACTCACTGTAACCTCTGTCTCCTGGGTTTAAACAATTCTCCTGCCTCAACCTCCCGAGTAGCTGGGACTACAGGCACATGCCATCACACCCAGCCAATTTTTGTATTTTTAGTAGAGATGAGATTTCACCATGTTGGCCAGGATGGTCTCAATCTCTTGACCTTGTGATCCACCCCGCTTGGCCTTCAAAAGTGTTTGCTAGCTTTTTAATTTGTTTTCTCTTGCTTCTTTTGTTCTTTTAACTGTGAAGTTAGGGCGTTGATTTTAGATCTTTCCCACTTTCTCTTGTGGGCATTTAGTGCTATAAATTTCCCTCTAAACACTGCTTTAGTTGTATCCCAGAGATTCTGGTACATTGTATCTTCGCTCTCGTTGGTTTCAAATAACTTCTTTATTTCTGCCTTAATTTTGTTATTTAACCAGTAGTCATCCAGGAGCAGGTTGTTCAGTTTCCGTGTAGTTGTGCAATTTTGAGTGAGTTTCTTACTCCTGAGTTCTAATTTCATTGCACCATGGTCTGAGAGACTGTTTGTCATGATTTCCATTCTTTTGCATTTTCTCAGGAGTGTTTTACTTCCAATTATGTGGTCCATTTTAGAATAAGTGTGATATGGTGCTGAGAAGAATGTATATTCTATTGATGTGCAGTGGAGAGTTCGGTAGATGTCCATTAGGTCTGCTTGGTCCTGAGCTGAGTTCAAGTACTGAATATCCTTGTGAATTTTCTGTCTCGTTGATCTGTCTAATATTGACAGTGGGGTGTTACAGTCTCCCACTATTATTGTGTGGGAGTCTAAGTCTCTTTGTAGGTCTCTAAGAACTTGCTTTACAAATCTGGCTGCTCCTGTGTTGGGTGCATATATATTTAGGATAGTTATCTCTTCTTGTTGCCATGATCCCTTTACCATTATGTAATGCCCTTTTTTTGTGTTTTTTAATCTCTGTTGGCTTAAAGTCTGTTTTATCAGAGACTAAAATTGCAACCTCTGCTTTTGTTTGCTTTCCATTTGCTTGGTAAATCTTCCTCCATTCCTTTATTTTGAGCCTGCGTGTGTCTTTGCACATGAGATGGGTCTCCTGAATATAGCACACCAATGGGTCTTGACTCTTTATCCAATTTGCCAGTCTGTGTCTTTTAACTGGGGCATTTAGCCCGTTTACATTTAAGGGTAATATTGTTATGTGTAAATTTGATCCTGTCATTTTGATGCTAGCTGGTTATTTTGCCCATTAGTTGATGCAGTTTCTTCATAGTGTCATTGGTCTTTACATTTTGCTATGTTTTTGCAGTGGTTGGTACCAGTTTTTCCTTTCCATATTTAGTGTTTACTTCAGAAGCTCTTCTAAGGCAGGCCTGGTGGTGACAGAATCTCTTAGCATTTGCTTGTCTGTAAAGGATTTTATTCCTCCTCTTATGAAGCTTAGTTTGGCTGGATATGAAATTCTGGGTGGAAAATTCTTTTCTTTCAGAATGTTGAATATTGGTCCTCACTCTCTTCTGGCTTGTAGGGTTTCTGCAGAGATATTCTCTGTATGTCTGATGTGCTTCCCTTTGTGGGTAACCTGACATTTCTGTGTGGCTGCTGTTAACATTTTTTCCTTCATTTTAACGTTGGTGAATCTGACAATTATGTGTCTTTGGGTTGCTCTTTTCAAGGAGTATCATTATGATGTTCTCTGTATTTCCTGAATTTGAATGTTGACCTATCTTGCTAGGTTGGCGAAGTTCTCCTGGATAATATCCTGAAGCATGTTTTTCAACTTGGTTCTGTTCTCCCTGTCACTTTCAGGTACTTTGTCTTCATACTTTATTTCATTAAGTGGATCTTCAATCTCTGATATCCTTTCTTCCACTTGACCAATTTGGCTATTGATACTTGTGTATGCTTCATGAAGTTCTCATGCTGTGTTTTTTCAGCTCCATTAGGTCATTTATGTTCTTCTCTCAACTGCTTATTCTGATTAGCAGTTCCTCTAACCTTTTATCAAGGTTCTTAGCTTCCTTGCATTGAGTTAGATCATACTCCTTTAGCTCGGAGGAGTTTATTATTACCCACCTTCTGAAACCCACTTCTGTCAATTTTTCAAATTCATTCTCCATTTTGTTTTGTTCCCTTGCTGGCGAGAAATTGTGATCCTTTGGAGAAGAAGAGTCATTCTGGTTTTTGGAATTTTCAGCTTTTTGCGCTTGTTTTTCCTCATCTTCATGGATTTATCTACCTTTGGTCTTTGATGTTGGTGACCTTTCGATGGGGTTTTTGCATGGGTGTTCTTTTTGTTAATGTTGATGCTATTGCTTTCTGTTTGTTAGTTTTCCTTCTAACAGTCAGGACCCTCTTCTGCAGGTCTGCTGGAGTTTGCTGGATGTTCTCTCCATATCCTGTTTCCCTGGGTATCATCAGCGGAGTCTGCAGAACAGCAAAGATTGCTGCTTGTTGCTTCCTCTGGAAGCTTCATTCCAGACAGTCACCCGCCAGATGCCAGCCAGAGCTCTCCTGTATGAGGCGTCTGTCGACCCCTGCTGGGAGGTGTCTCTCCATCAGGAGGCACAAGGGTCAGGAACCCACTTGAGGAGGCCGTCTGTCCCTTCGCAGAGCTTGAGCGTTGTGCTGGGAGATCTGCTGCTCTCTTCAGAGCCAGCAGGCAGGAATGTTTAAGTCTGCTGAAGCTGCACCCACAGCTACCCCTTCTCCCAGGTTCTCTGTCCCAGGGAGATGGGAGTTTTTTCTATAAGCCCCTGACTGGGGCTGCTGACTTTCAGAGATACCCTGCCCAGAATCTAAAGTGGTAGTCTGGATACAGAGACTTTGCAGCACTTTGGTAGGCTTTGCCCAG
Source organism: Macaca mulatta (assembly GCF_049350105.2). Classification (NCBI taxonomy): domain Eukaryota; kingdom Metazoa; phylum Chordata; class Mammalia; order Primates; family Cercopithecidae; genus Macaca; species Macaca mulatta. The sequence goes on along the minus strand of NC_133416.1, from coordinate 51,908,225 downwards.
TCTGAAGTTCTCAGCAGCTTGTTTATACTGTGAGGGGAAAAGTGCCTACTGAAACCTAAGTAACGGTGGACACCCCTCCCCCCACCACACTCGAGCTTCCCAGGTTGGCTTCAGACTGCTGTGCTGGCAGCAAGACTTTCAAACCAGTGGATCTTAGCTTTTTAGGCTCTGTCGGGGCCTCTGAGCAAGACCACTTGGCTCACTGGCTTCAGCCCCTTTTCCAGGGGAGTAAACAGTTCCCTGTCACTGGCATTCCAGGCACCACTGGTGTATGAAACAAACTGCAGCTAGCTCAGTTTCTGCCCAAATGGCTGCCCAGTTTTGTGCTTGAAAGCCAGGGCCCTGGTGGTGTAGGCACCTGAGGGAATCTCCTGGTCTGCCAGTTGTGAAGACCTTGGGAAAGCATAGTATCTGGGCTGGATAGCACTGTCCCTTACAGCACAGTCCCTCACGGCTTCCCTTGACTAGGTGAGGGAGTTCCCCAACCCCTTGGGCTTCCTTGGTGAGGCGATGCCCCACTTTGCTTCTCCTTGCCCTCCGTGGGCCGCACTGCCTGTCTCACCAGTCCCAATGAGATGAATTGGGCACCTCAGTTGGAAATGCAGATATCACCCGCCTTCTGCGTTGGTCTTGCTGGGAGCTGCAGACCAGAGCTGTTCCTATTGGGCCATCTTACTGGGGAATCCAAGATACTAAATTTTAACATTAGAACACACTCCTCTTTCCCATGTCTTATTTTTAAGTACAAACCTTCATTAGTTTTCTGTGGTTTCCAAGAATGTTATGATCAGTTTCTGCATTGTGTTCTGTTTTCTGGCAACACTGACAGGTATTCTACTAACCTCAGTAGGTGATTATGGCTGATAGTCATCTTGTTAAATTTGAGAGAATCACAGCTTCTTTTTAACATTTGCTCTTAACCAGCACTGTATAGAGGGCCTTTTAATGAAAACATGTCAATAGTACCAGCAGATTTAGTATTTATTTGCACAAAAGGCTACCACATATTTTAAAGTTCTCCTTCAATTGAGTCACTCCTGTGCTTAAAAACCTTCATTGCTTTCCTATTATCTTCAAAATAAAGTCCAGAATCCCTGTAGCTTTCACAACTGAGGGCTTCTCTTACCTGTCCATCCTTATCTTCCACTTGTCCATCTCATGCATCTAAAGTAGGATTTCATTCTTTAGACAGGGAGAAAACTTTTGCTTCTGGTGTGTCATCCATTTGAAATATTCCTCATCAGCCCTTTAAAAATAAACATATTTCACAGAGGAGGGCAAACACTCCCTCCTCTGAAAATTTCTCTGGTCTTCCACTTAGTTAATCTATTGCTTTTGTGCTCATCTAGTACATTAAGTGATATTTTTCTTATAAAATCAATTACATGTTGCTTTACCCAATACTTTTCATATGTATACATATATATCTTCAAGACCAGTTTATATGTTCCTTAAGGGCATATGCCCTTAGAAATATACACCACTTTAGCTTTCAGTACTCCTGTGTATACCTTGGCCACAGATTTCCTTTAAGAAATGTTAGTTTATTTTAATTAAATCTGAAAAATTATGTTAGTAGCTTTCATTTATTAACAAAGGACACTCAACTAATAGTTGGAGATGTTAGAAATTTCCCATTAGCTATTTAAGGAAGCCTATAGAGCTTACCTCAGCTGGATATCTTGAACTAAAATATACATTTTCTTCTTTTTTTAAACTTTGCTGTGTATTTCATATTAGCTTACACCAGCATGTATATTTAGCAACCATCAAGAATTGCTTAGTTGGATGATTTTTATAAAGTGGCACAACTTTTAGACTTTAAAAAATGACATCTCCTTGCTTTCTAATTTAGCCACACTGAGACCTTCTCTGATAGCCCCTCTTCCTGTCTTACTGAATGATCACTATTTTAATTACTTTGACCTACGTGGAAATCTCGGACTCTTTTGCTTTTTGTCTTCCTTCATAACACACTAAATGCTTTATTTTTCTTAGTCTAAATAATCAGAATATAGCATGTTATAAAACCAAACATAGCAAAATATGTTTTATTTACAAATGTATATAATTATGGCTTACTGTTAAATTGAGTGTTTATCAGTGTAAATGTGTTAGATAATAATATAATCCAGTTATGCACTCCATCTTTATTTGTGTTGTTGATGTAATGCCACTAAAGAAAGAAATGATTTCTTTAGGCTGTGAATCTCAAGGTGGAAGGATGTGCCCCGAGGTGGTGGTAGTGGTAATATCTAATTAAAGTTAGGGGGTAATATATGATTTCATAATATAAATGCAGGAAAAAAAAACCTCAACAGAAATCTTATTCATGTGGATACAAATTAGAATCTCCTTGGGGTAATGTTTATAATGGAAACATGGGTTAGAAACTTTTGAGAACTATGACTTCAGGGCTTCTAATTCAGCTACATGAGATGGTCACAATCACTTAACCAAAGGTTCCTCCATGTGTTTGTAATGGCATTTAAACTAAATTATGATTTACATTTATCTGTGAAAATGTATTTTTTTATTTAATCATCAGTATGAATACCAATCTACTATATAAATAGAATGAGAAAATGAAAAATGAATTTAAATAAAGCTAAGATAAATATAAATCTTAGATCCAAATTGAGATTTTCTCTTTGCATTTCAACTCTTGTGTTTTGTTCCTTTTAATTAAACTAATGGATCCTTACTAAATTGTTGTTATCTCATCATATAATCATTTGATTAGAGTTGACACTCACTCACCCTGGGAAATAGATGCTTTTCTGGCACCACAGCAAAAATCCAGCCTGCAGAGTTCTCTAAGTGTCGAAGGGAAAGGCTGAAGGAGATTTCCTTTCTCCATCGGGCTTCTCTCTAGAATCTCTACTTCCTGTCTTTTTGTCCTGGCCAACTCCAGCTAATCAAATGTGTTAAATCCTACACACTTCTCTTTTTTATGTCATAATATGAATGTTACAAAAGCTAATCACAAGCGACTTGTCGCATACTAAGTTATGATGCATATAAAGGGAGAACATTCTATTGAGAATGTTTGAATCACCGAAGAAACTCTTGGTCTTTCTACAAGATAAGGAATCAGTTTTATCCCAACATTCTCAAGTTGTGAATTGGGCAGCATGTATATATCTTGTATCTTTGATGTTTTCTATCATCTAAATATATGGATGCAAAGAAGGAATGCAAAATATTTTTCAATAATAGGTAAAACTGAAGGGTAAAATTGAGAGTTAGAAGCAGGGAAGAATACCTTTATAAATTGTTATGACATGTTGCATAATTTAACAAAATTTATTGATGAGATAATTTATGATCTTGGCATTGCACATCTGTGAGACATATCATTGAGTTCCTTAAAGCTCTGATAGAATGTTTAGAATTTTACTTTTTATCAAAACAAGATGCATGCATGAGAAAATAGTGGATTCAGCATCCTTCTCAATTTTTGAAAGATAATATACATGTAATCATGGCTTTACAGAATAAATTGTTGTAACTGGTTAATGATGCAAGATTAAAGATGGAGTTTGAAAATATAGCATCACTTACCTCGCTTTAGATAAAAATTTAAAACAAATATCCTGAGCTTGCTGTCATTTCTTTTCTTCCATTTCTGTCAATTTGCTATGTGAGACAGGTTTCTCTGTTGTTATTATTAATAGAAGAAAACTTAGATGTATGTTATCCCCTGAGAGTAACACTGTCATCAAGCCAACCTAGGTAAGTTAACAAGCAGAAAAACAAACTCAACTATTGATATACATGATGCTCATTCAAAGTGTGTAAAGTAATTTAATACAGGGACTTGCTTTATAACTTTTTGTTTTTTATGATTATGGATGACAAAACTTATGAGCATAATTAGCAATTCTCCATTTTAATCTCCTAAATACAAACTTTCATTGAATAATATGTAGAATTTCTCTATTTTTTTCCTGTTATATTTGTTCTAAGTAGATGTATTGAAATGCAATTTTAGGTCTGTTGAATTTGTATGTCTTTTTCATGTATTTTTCTAGAATTTAATTTTATTATACTTTATGAACATAAATTTAAAAATCCTTAATCTGTTGATTCACAATGGATTAGGGATTTTAAAAGAATTAGTCTGTTGCCACAGATGGTTTGGGAAAGCACTTCTGTAGGCCAAGTTTAGGGTTTTGGATACTGTCCTAGGGACAGGAAGAAAACTCTTCAGTGATAGCTCTTATTCTCATTATTTAGGATGCTACATGGACATTCAAAATTAGAAGGCTTGGGGCACCCCATCTGTCATGCTTTCTTAGGTACTGGGCACAGGAACACAGCTAACATCAAATCCTGTAGTCAGTCTGGTTTAAGACAGAACAGGTGCCTGCTCTGCAGTTACTCCTGATACGCAATGTGGAAGCCACAAACTCTCCCTCTACCCTCTCTGAGTGGTAGAGAGATACCAAGTAGATCCCAGAAATACTTAATTTAGCTGTGTTTAAAATAATGTTAACACTTGTTAGTTAAGTGAGGGCTGATCCTATATGTGAAATTATTATTGGCAAAATCATGATTATGTGATTATATATATTTCTAAATATGTTAAGGGTTAATTTGGCTATGTTTTATTTAGAATAATGACATTTCAGAATTGAAAAGGACTTGATGTATTTAACTTAATACCTGATAGAGAACATTGGAGAGAAAACTGAGGCTCAAAGTGTTCTATAGAAAGAACTGATTAAGAATTTGGGTCATGGAGTCAGAGATTGGAATTCTGCTGCCATAAACCAGGAAATTCCTGGGTCTGCCAGAGACAGGAAGAGGCAAGTAAGGATCCTTCTCTAGGGGCTTCACAGAGAGCATAACTCTACCATTACCTGATTTCAGGCTTCTAACCTCCAGAATTGTAAGAGAATACATTTCTGTTGTGTTAAGCCACCTAGTTTGTGGAAATTTGTTATGGCAGCCCTAGGAAACGACTATGTGGACTGATAGAGTATTATGAATCACAGTTTCTTTGATATGTGAATTTCTAAATGAGTTTAAATAACATCCTCTGTAGGATTATGATTTTTTTTTAATAGTTTGGGTCTTGGAATCAGATTGTTAAAATAAATGCTAAGCTCAATTGTGCTCCTTACTAATGTTGAATTTGATTTCTTCATTGGTAATAGTTTGATAAGAAAAAGAAGATTTACCTTATAGGGCTATTTTTGATTACTGTTTAAAGGAAATGATCCATGAAAACATTTAAGCACAGGGCTTGAAAGCTGGTAGGCACTTTGTATAGGTTAGATGTTATTATGATAATCATGATGCTAGTAGCACGGTGGTGTTGATGGAGAAGATTCTTTGACCTGTTCAGTTGGACAGTGGCATAGTTGGAAGTAGAAGCCTGGGATGCTCTCTGTCATTCTGATGACATTTCTACATCTACTCAAGTCATTCCAGTAAACTGTTCACTCATGCACCTTCATAGATTGATCCTCACATAATGATTTCATTTTCAAATGCTGATATCTTTAAAAAGATGTAAGGAAATTCTACTTCCAACCATACACATATTCTCTCAGCTGGGTGACAGCCTCTCAACTTCACCAGATGTCTTGCCTGGTGTGAAACAATCACCAGGCTTAGAAAGGAAACCATAGCACCATGAATATACTGTTGGAATAGGCTCATTTCATTACTGTGATGTGTTTGAAAACAAGTCCTCAGTCTTTAAATTATAGGCTACTTTACCCATATATTTGATAAATATATTTGCATAATTAGCAAAACATATTGTTCTGAGATCTTCTCAAGGCAGGGGATGGAATCATATTCTACACAATTAAATAAGAGGAGAGAGAGAGGAGATTCCATTTCAACTTGATTAAACAAATATGCATGCATTGAGCTCCAATTTTCTGCCTGGTGTTGTGCTTGGCTCTTAATCATATGACAAGCTCTGTTCTTACAGTGGAGCTTTCAGTCTGGGGGAAAGGTAGAAAAATCCCTTTTCTATACAGAATCATGACCCACAAGAGGAAAAAAAATCAGTGTTAGAAATAAAAAGAAAAAATTTAAAGAGAATAACATCTAACCACTTTAAAAATTAAGAATGAATAAAAATTCAATAATACAACAACAACAATAATGTGAAAGATCTTAACTTTTAAGGGACATGGCCCCATTGGGCCTGAGCTCCAGCAGTGGTAGTGTCTGAGCTGAGAGCAGAGGACCCTTATGGAGACATCCTGCAGGAGAACTACAAGAACATTATTAGAAGGTACATATTGCATATGAATCTCCTAGGGATTGTGGTGTGGAGAGTTTTAGCAGGATCTGCTCCCATGGCCTTAGTTATCATCTCTGGGATAATCCAGACCTCTCTTCTGGGTGCCAGTCTATTTGAAATTATTTGGATAGCTGGCAGGCCTAGTAAACTCAAAAAGTTGTAGCCATAATGGCAGGGCATGGAGAACAAGTATGGTGTCCTCTGAGTGAGGGACACTTCAGAAGGGGGCAGATGACCAAATAGTAGGGGGTAATTTGGACACCAGTAGCATATCTTAACCCGGAGGGGCGGCAACAGAGAAAGTGCCTTTTCCACTACTCTCAAAATGAAATGTATGAACCCTGCTGGGTGCAGTGGCTTATGCCTGTAGTCCTAGTACTTGGGGATGCCGAGGCGGGTGGATAAACTGAGGTCAGGAGTTCAAGACCAGCCTTGCTAACATGATGAAACCCCATCTCTACAGAAATGCAAAAATTAGTCTGGCACGATGGCAGATGCCTGTAATCCCAGCTACTCAGGAGGCTGAGGTGGGAGAATCGCTTGAATCTGGGAAGTGGAGATTGCAGTGAGCCAAGATGGTACCATTGCACTCCAGCCTGGGTGACAGAGTGAGACTCTATCGAAAGAAAGAAAGAAAGAAAAGAAAGAAAGAAAGAAAGAAAGAAAGAAAGAAAGAAAGAAAGAAAGAAAGAAAGAAAGAGAGAGAGAGAGAGAGAGAGAAAGAAAGAAAGAAAGAAAGAAAGAAAGAAAGAAAGAAAGAAAGAAAGAAAGAAAGGAAAGAAAGAAAGAAAGAAAGAAAGAAAGAAAGAGAGAGAGAGAGAGAGAGAGAGGGAGGGAGGGAGGGAAAGAGGGAGGGGAAAATAAAGGAAAATAAATGTAAGAACCCTTGGGGGCAATGATATGGAGGGAGAAAATTTTGAACTGATTTTAAACTGGAGGTGACCTGAAAAAAACAGAAGCAATTGACTAAGACTGGAATTCACTAGATTAAGTTTTCTAACAACTTTTAAAGGAGACAGCTATAGAGAAGGGGTTTAGAGAATCAACTCTGGAGTCACCTCCACAAATACCTCTTGAATAAATGAATAAAGCTGGAAAACAAAGCTTAAGAGCTACTCTGAAATTAATTAGTTGCATGATTTTGAAAAATTACTTGACTTGTCTGTGTCATGGTTTGCAAAATGAGAACTTTGCATGCTTTTCTATTACATGATCCTAAATGATGGCCAGTCTTCCTGGCAAGTTCTGTACTTAGCGCTGTGAATACTAATACTAAGCCTGTATAGGGAAAGGATGAGGAAGACCTGAACAGCACCTGTGCCACTCCCACATTTATTTACCTGCTCACTCAGCAGCTCTTTCTTTATGTTTGCATTCTCAGCTCCAGCCTTTGGCCAAGACTGTAAAGCTGGAGATAGAGGGAGGCTCTGGCAGAGTGACAAAACTCTAGGGCCGTTTATTTCTGTCAGAGGACTGAATGATACATGTGAACAGACACTTTGGCTAAACTAATGCTGAATCTAGATCCCCGCCAGCCTTTTTAGATACTAACATAAACTTATCCCTGTTCTCAAGACGTGCATTTGGGAAACCTGGCCTAAGCTTTCCATCTAGCAACTACATGTTCATCAAAAACAAGATTCTAATGGCAGTAGCTGAGCACTAGCAATAATTATGTGATGAGTCAGGAAGGATTTTGAATTATTGTATCCTGAGGACTGAACTTAATAAATTTTCTTTAAGGTGTGGACTACATATAGCCTTAGAAAAAGAGAATTAGTTTTGGTGGTAGCGGAGGCAGAATAAAATAAAAATCTCCCTTTGAAAATGGAATTTTTATTTTTATTTTTATTTTTATTTTTGAGACGGAGTCGCGCTCTGTCGCCCAGGCTGGAGTGCAGTGGCCGGATCTCAGCTCACTGCAAGCTCCGCCTCCCGGGTTTACGCCATTCTCCTGCCTCAGCCTCCCGAGTAGCTGGGACTACAGGCGCCAGTCACCTCGCCCGGCTAGTCTTTTGTATTTTTTAGTAGAGACGGGGTTTCACCGGGTTAGCCAGGATGGTCTCGATCTCCTGACCTCGTGATCCACCCGCCTCGGCCTCCCAAAGTGCTGGGATTACAGGCTTGAGCCACCGCGCCCGGCCGAAAATAGAATTTTTAATGACTTCTAAATTTATTGTTTCTGGATTTAAGTTTACAGGATGAAGAGAAAAAAATCTGATATAAGTAAAGCTGATTTCTGGATATCACTAAGAATATTCTGGTGTTTAGCCTTTCACGTAAGGGTCACTTGTCCCCTAATGACAGGCAAAGCCCTATCCTTTAATAGAAAACCTTAAACAGGGCCAGAAGCCAGCTCACCAGCTGGGTCCATGTGGATGCTTCATTCTATTCAGATGAACGTTCAGTACCTTAGTGTATTGAAAAAGCAGCCAATGCTCACTCTGCTTGCCTATTGGCAGTTAAAAATAAGGGTTGCATGGTGGGATAAGCTTTTGAACTGATGACTCATGGCGCTTGGAGATTAACGCATATGATAAACCAACAAGTCAGTCCTGCGCCCGGAATGCTATATATATTTTTCTAACCAGTAAAGGTCAATAGTGCTATTTGGTAAAGCTTATTCACATTTTTGGTTCTCTTACAGTGCTGTTTGTTAAACCTTAATTACATTTCCAGTTCTCTTTTCCTTGCCTATTCATATGGACTGATTTAAATTACCATTATTTTGCGTGTTGATAATGGCCTCACAAAGAGGGAGTGATAAAAATAGGCCAGTCCTGATGTGTCATAGTTTAAGGTCACAGCAACAGGAAGAACTAGCATTCATGTCATAGAGCATGGCAATGTAGACTTGACCCCCAGCAGTCCTTGGATAGATAGCATTAGTTATTATGCAACTCTGATAACAGGTGCAGGAAATTTGTGTCTAGCTTAGGAAAGCAGGGACAGGGACTCGCCCCCAGAGCTCCTAAGTTCCAAGCTCATTTCTTTTTGCTATGTTGATTTTAGAACTGTGTTTGAAGCAATACTTCTCTTATTTTACTTATTTATTTATTTTAGCATCGTTTTAAAAATGATTCCACATTCATACAACATTCTTTGGTGAATACAAAGAAAGTTGACTAAAACCTAATCCCCTCCCATATTCCAAATAGGGCATCTCTTATACTTCCTATTGTGAATAAGAATATTATTTGTATGGAAAGGCACTTTTGCTATAAAATTATTTTATCCTGCTTACTATTCCTTTTTATATCATACTTAATCATTCCCAGTTTGATATATTGCTTCTTAATTTTAATATTTTTTCTTTATTTTTAGGTTTTCCAGTTTGTTGATGTACAGTTTTTCGTGATAGTCTCTAATCATTCTTTGCATTTCTGTTGTCTAATTTGTTATGTCCCTCTTTTCATTTCTGATTTTATTTATTTGGGCCTTCTCTTTTTTTTTTTAGTCCAGGTAAAGGTTTGTCAAGTAGTTTATCTTCCAAAAAAAAAACCCAAAAACCAAAAAACAAAAAACAAAAACTGTTCATTTGTCACAAAATTAGAAATAAAATCCTAAAATTTATTTAGAACCATGAAAGACCTCAAATAGCTAAAGTAATCCTTAGCCAAAAGAACAAAACCAAAGGCATCACAATACCTGACTTCAAAATTTGCTACAAAGCTGTAGTAACCAAATCAGCATGATACTGGCATAGAAACAGATACATAGACCAATGGAACAAAGTAGAGTACCCAGATATAGATTCACACATTTTGAGCCAATTCATCTTCAACAAAGGTGCCAAGAACATACAACGGGGAAAAGACAGTCTTCAATGAGTGGTTCTGGGAAAACTGGGTAACTATATGCAGAAGAATGAAACTAGACTGCTATCTCTCACCATACACAAAAATCAAATCATATCAAAATGGATTAAAGGCTTAACTCTAAGACTGAAACCATGAAACTACCAGAAGAAAATATTAGGCCAATGCTCCAGGATATTGGTCTCAGCAAAGAGTTTTTGTGTAAGACCTCAAAAGCACAGGCAACCAAAGCAAAATTAGACAAATGGGATTGCATCAAGCTAAAAATCTTCTGCACAGCAAAGGAAACAATCAACAAAATGAAAGAAACAACCCACAAAATGGGAGAAAATATTTGCAAAGTACCCATCTGACAAGGGATTAATAACCAGAATATAAGGGGCTCAAACAACTCAATAGGAAAACAACAACAACAAAAACAACAATAATCTCCCAACCACACACACACACACAATAATCCCCCCAAAACCCAAATAATTTGATTAAAAAATGGGCAAAAGTCTGAACAGACATTTCTCAAAAGAAGACACAAATGACCAATAGGTATATGAAAAAAAATGCTCAACATCACTAATCACCAGATAAATGCAAAATTCTGATGAGATTGGTATCTTCCCCCAGTTAAAACGGCTTTTATAAAAAAGACAGGCAATAATGGATGCTGGTGAGGATGTGGAGAAAGGGGAACCCTTGTATACTCTTGGTGGAAATGTAAATTACTACAGCCACTTTCGAGAAAAGTATGGAGGTTTCTCAAAAAACCAAAAATAAGGGCCAGATGCGGTAGCTGACGCCTGTAATCCCAGCACTTTGGGAGGCCAAGGCAGGAAGTTCGCTTAAGCCCAGGAGTTCGAGATCAGCTTGGGGAATATAGTGAAACCTCATTGCTAAAACAAACAAGCAAGCAAACAAACAAAAACTAAAAAAGAACTGCCATATGATACAGCAATTCCACTACTGTTTATTTATCCAAGAGAAAGGAAATCAATACATCAAAAAGGCATATGCACTCCCATGCTCATTCAGCACTATTCACAGTAGCCAAACTACGAATCGAACTAAGTGTCTATCACTGGATGAATGGATAAAGAAAAGGTAGTATATGTAGGTATGTAATAATATTCAGTAAATAGGAGGTAATTATGTGAAGTAGAATCAGCCAAGCACAAAAAGATGAATATCGCATGTTGTCACTCATATATGGGAGCTAAAAAACATGGATCTCATAAAGACAGAGATTATATTGGTTCTTATCAGAGGCTGGGAAGTTTAGCAGGAAGGGGAGGATGAAGAGAAGTTGATTAATGGTACAAATATATGATTGGACACAAGAAATAAGACTTAGTGTTAACATAGATCAGTAGGGTGACTGTAGTTTACAATAATCTATTGCACATTTCAAAATAGCTAGAAGAGAATAATTTGGATGGTTCTAATATAAAGAAAATGCAAATATTTAAGATGATGGATATCCCAATACACTTATTTGATCTTTACAAATTCTATGAGTGTATTAAATTATCTCATGTACTTCAAAACTATGTACATCTATTATGCATTAATACAAAAAGTACAAAAAATAAATATTTTGCCTATTTTTTTAATTGAATTTTTTGGTCCTACTGAGTTATAAGAGTTATTTATATAATCTGAATACAAGTCCTTTAATATTTTCTCCTATTTTATAGCTTGACTTTTCATTTTCTTGATGGTATCTTTCAAAAAGCTAGAAGTTTTTAATTTTGATGAAGTATAATTTCTCAATTTTTTCTTTTAATATATGTGCGTTTTGTGTTTTGCTTAAGAAATCTGCCTAACCCAAGTCACAGAACTTTTATTCTAAAAGTTTTATAGTTTTAGCTTTTACATGTAAACTTATAATCCACTTTAGGTTGATTATTGTATATGATGCAAGACAAGATGAGGATTCTCTCCCTTTCTTCTTTAATTCCTTCCTTCCTTCCTTCCTTCCTTCCTTCCTTCCTTCCTTCCTTCCTTTTGTCCTTCCCCTCTTCCCCTCCCTCCCTCCCTCCCTCCTTCCCTCCCCTCCCCTCCCATCCCCTTCCTTTCCCTTCTTTTCCCTTCCCTTTCTCCCTTCCCTTCCCTTCCTTTCCCTTCCTTTCCCTTTCCCCCTCCCCTCCCCTCCCCTCCCCTCCCCTCCCCTCCCCTCCCCTCCCTTCCCCTCCCCTCCCTTCCCCTTCCCTTCCCTTCCCTTCCTTCTTTCCTTCCTATATGGATGTTCCATTGTTCAGGCATCATTGTTCAAAAGATTACCTTTTATCCATTGAAAAATCTTGATATCTTTGTAAAAAATCAATTAAGCATCATATATATGTCTATTCCTATGCTCTTTATTCCATTAATTTCTATGCCTAGCCTTATGCTAAAACTATACTGTCTTGATTCCTATAGCTTTATAGTGTAGTATTGACGTCACACACTGTGAATCCTCTGATTTTGCTCTTTTTCAAAAAAATTTTTGGCTTTTCTGTTTTCTTTGATTTTTCCATATAAATTTAAAAATCAGCTTATTAATTGTTACAAAATAGCCTACTGGAATTTATTTTTTATTTATTTATTTATTTTGAGATGGCGTCTCACTCTGTCACCCAGACTGGAGTGCAGTGGTAGGATCTCAGCTCATTGCAAGCTCCGCCTCCTGGATTCACGCCATTCTTCTGCTTCAGCCTCCCGAGTAGCTGGGACTACAGGCGCCCACCACCATGCTCGGCTAATTTTTTGTATTTTTAGTAGAGATGGGGTTTCACCGTGTTAGCTAGGATGTTAGCCAGGATGGTCTCGATCTCCTGACCTCGTGATCCACCTGTCTCGGCCTCCCAAAGTGCTGGGATTACAGGCATGAGCCACTGCACCCAACCGCCTACTGGCATTTTTATTGAGATTTTCTTGAATCTTTATATCAATATGAAGATAATTGATATCTTAACAATGTGAAACATTTGTATCTGTGAGCATGGTAGATCTTTTTATCCTTTTAGATATTTTTTAATTTCACTCAGCAAAGCTGTATAGTTTTTTGTGTAAAATCTTACCTATATTTTATTTCTCTCCGTAAGTATTTTGTGTTTTTTAATGCTGTTATAAATAATATTTTTTAAAAACTGTATTTTTAATTATTCCTTGCTAGGATATACAAATAGAATTGATTTCGGCATATTGACGTTGTATTCTGCAACCTTGCCAACGCACTTACTAGTTGTAGTAGCTTTCTCACAGATGCTTTCGGATTTTTTAAAGGTAGATGACCATGTCTTTTAGGGAAAACATTTATTTCTTCCTTCTCAGCGTGAATAACTTTTATTTCTTTTTCTGTTTAATTTTTAATTTTTTTCTGAGACAGAATCTTGCTTTATCTCCCAGGCTAGAGTGCAGTGGCATGATCTTGGCTTATTGCAACCTCTGTCTCTTGGGTTCAAGCAAATCTCCTGCCTCAACCTCCCAAGTAGCTGGGACTACAGGTGCTCACCACCATGCCCAGGAAATTTGTGTACTTTTGGTAGAAAGGGAGTTTCACCATGTTGGCCAGACTGGTCTCAAACTCCTGACCTCAGGAGATTCACCCACTTCAGCCTCCCAAAGTGCTGGGATTACAGGTGTGAACCACCACATCCAGCCGTTTTATTTCTTTTTATTGCCTCATTGGATGGATTGAATATAATCTCCAATATAATGTTGCCTCATTAGATGTATATTTTAAATGCTCTTTGTTAGATTGAAGAAGTTCCCTTTTATTTTACTTTGCAGTGAATTATTTATTTTAATGTGACTAGGTGTTGAATTTTGTCAAATCATTTTTTTCCATCAGTTGATATAATCACATGCTTTTCCTTCTTTAGATTGTAAATGTGCTGAATTATCTTGATTGATTTTAAAATATTTAATCAACCTTGCATTTCTGGAATCAACTCCACCTTGTTGTAGTTTATTATCCTTTCTATATATTGCCAGATATAACTTAATAATATTTTGTTTAGGATTTTGTATGTTCAAAAGGTAAATTTAGTGTCTATGTTCTAGTTTTATTTTCTGTTTTGTAACTGTCCATCTGGTTTTGGCTAATGTCATAAGAAGAGTTGGGAAGTGTTTCCTCTTTATTTTCTGGAATATTGTGTAAAATTGCTATTAATTATCCTTTAAATGTGGTGGAATTTAGTGTTGAAACTATGTAAGACTAGAGATTTTATTGATTATAAAAGAGGAATGTAGACTTTTCCAAATAGAATTGTGGATTTGTCTACTTCTTCTTTCAGTCCTATTACTCTTTCTCTAGGTAAATGTTTCATACATTTTGATGCTTTGCTGTTAGGTGCATATATACTTAGGATTGTTATGTCTTAATTGTGAACCATTTTATTATTCTGTAATAAAGTTTGCTTTTTCTGACATTCACATATGACATTCAACTTTTTTTTGATTCATGTTTACGTAGTATATATATATTTTTATATATTTTTAATCCTTTAACTTACCTCATTATATTTGAAGTAAATTTCTTTTTAACAACATATAGTTGGACTATATTTTTCAAATTCCTTCTTATGAGTTTTTTAATTGTTATGATTAGACCACTTGCATTTAAGGCAATTATTGACTTGTTTGGATTTTGGTCTACCATTTTATTGTTTCTCTTTGTTCTTTCTATTTTCTGTTCCTATCTAAACTCTTTCCTGCTTTCTTTCAAGTTATTTAAATAATCTTTAGAATTCCATTTTACCTATTATATCTCTTAACTATACCTTTATTGAATTGTAGCATTTTAAGTTGGTGCTGTAGAGAATTATAAGATACATACTTCGCTTTTTGTCATCTACTTAGAGTTCATATGTTATTACTTCAATTGGAATGTGGAAACCTTACCATTGTATCAGTCCCTTTATTTCCATATCTTTACATTGTATTTGTCTCATGTGTTAAATCTACATGTATTAAAACTCCATTAGATAATTTTAAAACATTTTCTTTCAATCATTGTGGTAGCCAGGAGAATGGAGTCCCAAAGATGTCTACACCCTAATCCCTAGAACCTGTGAATATGTTACTTTACATAGCAAAGAGACTTGAACATGTGCTTAAGGCAAAGGGTCTTCAGATAGGGAGACTATATTGGATTGTCCAGGGGGTCCTAATCTAAAAATATAAATCCTTAAAAGCAGAGGCCCTTTCTAAACTGTAGTCAGAGAACCAGAGAGAGTGTAGTGTGAGAAAGACTTAGCCTGCTGTTGCTAGATTGAAGATTGAAGGAGGGGACAAGGAGCCAAGGAATGCAGACACCCTGTAGAAGTTAAAAAATGTATAGAAATAGATTCTTCCCTAGAGTTTTCAGAGTGAAGCTTAGTCATGTCAATTATTTGATTTTAGCTTGGTAAGTCTGGTGTCAGACTTATGACCTTTGGGTTTATAAAATCATACATTTGTGGGCCAGGTTCAGTGGCTCACACCCATAATCCTAGCACTTTGGGAGGACAAGGCAGGTTGATCATTTGAGATGAGGAGTTCAAGACCAGCCTGGCCAACATTATAAAACCCTGACTCTACTAAAAATACAAAAAAATTTTTTTTCTGGGCATGTTGTTACATGTCTGTAGTCTCTGGTACTTGGGAGGCCGAGGCAGGAGAATTGCTTGAGCCCAGGAGGCAGAGATTGCAGTGAGTTGAGATTGCATCACTACACTACAGTCTGGGTGACAGAAGGAGACTCTGTCTCAAAATAAAAGGAAAAAAAAGTATATAGCCAGGCACGGTGGCTCACGACTGTAATCCCAGCACTTTGGGAGGCTGAGTAGGGTGGATCACCTGAGGTCAGGAGTTTGAGACCAGCCTGGCCAACATGGTGAAACCCTGTCTCTACTAAAAATACAAAATTTAGCCAGGCCTGTTGGTGCCTGCCTGTAATCCCAGCTACCTGGGAGGCTGAGGCAGGAGAATTGCTTGAACCCAGGAGGCGGAGGTTGCAGTGAGCCGAGACGATGCCACTGCACTCCAGCCATCTCAAAAATAATAATAAATAAAAGATGTATATGTGTGTGTGTGTATGTGTATATATATGTATATGAATTTGTATTGTTTTAATCCACCAAAGTTGTGATAATTTGTTATAGCAGCAATGGAAAAATAATATAACCATCAAACATATTTTACAGTACTCAAGAATAGTATATATTTTTAACTCAAATATTTGCCATTTCTACTGTTCATTCCTGATATGCTGTTGTCTTTCTGGTATTATTTCCCTTCTGTCTGAAGAACTTTCTCTAGCAATAATTTTAGAGTAGGTCTATTGGCAATCAGTTTTTAAAGATTTTCTTTATTAGAGAATGTTTTTCTTTCTTATTTATTCCTGAAGGATATTTTAACAGACACAGAATTCTGGGATGACAAAATTCTTTGGACACTTAGAAAAAAAATTCCACTTTTTTGTGGCCTCCATGGTTTGCATTCATTCAAACTGTTGTTTCCCTATATGTAATGCCATTTTTTCTTGTTGCTTTTAGGATTTTTTTTCTCTATTGATAGTTTCCTTTTTCTATTGTTTTCAGCACTCTAGTTATGGATTCCTTTAAGTGTGTCCTGTTGAAGTTTGCTGAGCTCCTTGAATCTGTAAGTTTGTCTTTTGCCAAATTTGAGACATCTTAGGCCATTCTTTTTGAATGACAACGACAAAATGTCTGCACTCTTTCTTCTCCCCTTCTGGAATTCCGATGACATTTTCTTTTCGTTTTATCACACAGGTTCCTGTGGCTATATTCATTTAAAAAATAAAGTCTTCTCCCTTTTGTTCAGATTGGGTAATTTTAATTGATCTGTCTTCAAGCTCACTAATTCTTTCCTTTATCATTTTCGTTCTGCTACTGGACCCATTCTAATGAGTCTTTTTAAAAAAATTTCAGTTATTCTGTTTTCCAGCTCTAAAATTTCCACTTGGTTCTTCTCTATATCTTCTATGTATTTGCTGCCATTTTCTGTCTTTCATTTGTTTCTAGAGTATTTGTATTTATTTGTTAGAGCATTTTTTTAATGGTTTCTTTAATCTTTTCTAGATAATTCCAACATCTGTGTCATCTTGGCATTAGTATCTGTTGATTGTATTTTTCTCATTTAAGTTGAAGTTTTCCTAGTTCTCCATATGCCAAATAATTTTTATTATAATCTCCATATTTTAATATTATGTTATAAAACTCTGAATTTTGTTAAGTACTGTGGTGAATGTTGGATTTTTAAAAATTTAAGCAGGCAATTGACCCATTTGAATTTAGACAAAAGATTTTGACTAGTCTTCCTTTTGTGTGGTTTTAAGACTTCGTAGAGGCCAGCCTGTGACCTGGCTGGTAATCACTGCCTGGTTGGTCTGAGTGCAGTGGTGCTTACAACTAATTGGTCACAACCAATTACAGATTTATTTGTTCATTTTCCACTCCGACTGCTTCAGTTGACTGGCCAAAAAAACAAAAAACGAAAAACAAAATCAAGAACAAAAAACAAAGTACTCACTGCCAGTATGGTAGTACTTCAAACTCTGGTTTTCTTTCCCAGTTTGCTTGATACCATGTAATATTCAGAGTCCTCAAATACTTTATACATTCTGTTGAAGTTTGATGGCATTCAGTGGGAGAAATGGTAAAGAGTACTTAATCCATTTTACCCAGAGTTGGAGCCCCATGATATTCTTTAATTCTTGAAAACTTTTAAATTTTATTTGTTTAAATGTTATCTATAATACTGTATATCTCTATTCTTTCTAGTCTGTTATTCCACATCTCTAAGTAGCTGTGTGTTGGTTACTTTAACTGTAACATTCATGTTTTGTTTATGTTTTCCATTCTTTTTATCAGTCTTGGCACATTCTCAGTAATATTCTCATATCTGACTTTTTGTTTTCAATTTTTTGTCACTAATTTTTAGCACTGTTTTATTGCTACTTATTAGAGCTAATGGTGTTTAATATTGTTTTAAAATATACTTTTATTTCTAGAAGTTCTATTTGGTTTCTTTTGAGATATGCCTACTCTTTTCTCATACAATTCTGTCATTTCATTATTTTTTATGTACCTTTAAAAATATCTCCAATCACTTAAACATTCTTTTTTTATGCTTTCTGTCACTTATTTTTTGATATCCTGAGTTCATGAGATACTTATTCTCTGTTTCTCTCTCTCTCTCTCTCTGTGTATGTTTCTTGACTATTTTTCATGGTCTTTTATTTCAGTGTAATAACAATAACAATGGCAATTATTATTATTGTTAGTATGATTGCACAGCAGGAATTTTTCTCTTGTGTACCAGAAGTCATAGAAAGCCACTTAAAATAAGTTTTACATTTGCTTCTTCAGAAGACCCTGAGAGTTTAATGCTACTTTTTGATTTTAGAATTTCCATACCAGTGAGGAGTGTGATTTTGCACCTTGTACCTGCAAGTGGCAAAGCTTAAGATTTGACATCTAGTATAGGTGTGTTGGTTTTCCACAAGGGCATGTGCAGCTGGAAGCATTTTGCCACTTCTTGGGCCAACATGCAGAGTTTTAAAGTTTCAAAAGTTTCTTTTTGTAGGAGATATAATTCTTCAAAGCCTACTACTCTTATCAGAAGAATCAGTAATATCATCACCTTTCCTGGCTTCCAAAATTTTTTGTTTTCAGTTCTGGTGTGGATATTAAAATCCCACTCTATTTTCTTAGGGTCCCAATAGAGTCTGAATCCCTGTGTCCCACCCTCTCCCAATTCTTGCACCAGCTATCACTTTCTCTTTCCATCTTCTGCTATATCTTTTTTTCCTTGCACCTGGGGATTTTCTTTTCTTAATTTAAAGCTCATCTGTAAGTTTAAAAATTGGACGTTTTACTTAGCTTTGAAATGTGTGTATGTAGGAAGGGATCTAAGGGTGGTTAGAGTCAACCATGTTTACTGAACTTTACCTCATGTAGTCGGTACTTACATTAGTTTTCCATGGATGCTGTAACAAATTACCACAAATTTAGTGGATTAAAACAATACAAATTTATTATCTTACAGTTTGGTTGTTGAGAAGTCTAAAATAGTCTTGACTTTTTTGGGTAAAAGTCAAGGTATCAGCAGGGTTGTAATCCTTTCCGGAGGCTCTAAGGAATAATCCTTTTTCTTGCCCTTTCCAGTTTCTAGATGCCTCCCATATTCCTTGTCTGATAGCCCTTCTATATTTTCCCATCTTCATAGGCAGCAACAGGAAGTCGAGTTCTTCTCATATTGCATTAATCTGACCTCTGCTTCTGCCTCCTTCTTCCTCATTTAAAGGCCCTTGTGATTATACTGGGCATACCCAGATAATCTGAAATAATCTTCCTATTTTAAGGTTACCTGATTAACAATCTTAATTCTATCTGCAACCTTAAATCCCCTTTGCCATGTGAGGTGACATTCACAGGTTCCAGGGATTAGTACCTGGAAAAGATTGTTTCTTAAGGGGGAGGGCATTGGAGTATTATTATGCCTACAACAATGATTGCAAGCAAAATTTTAACATTGTCTAAAAGGAGTTTGGGTGGATGTGCATATAATACATAAGACAACTACAACCTAAAGAGTTGAGGATAAAGGGATTGATGTGGTAGTAAAGCTTCTATATTCCAACTGAAGTGGTAACATATGGACTCTAGGTAGAAGGCGAAAAGTTAAGTATGTGTATTGTATTCCCTAGATTACCAATTTTAAATGCTTCACAAAGAGATATAGTCAAAAAACACATAGATAAAATGGAAGACTGAAAATACTGGCATTCCATAGATAGAGACCAAGAATTCGACTAACAGGACAGCCCCAACAAAGAATTATCCAGCCCCAAAATGTTAGTAGTTATAATGTTGAAAACTCCTGCCCAGGTTGAGAAACTCTGCCCTAGCTAATACAATGATTCACCTTTACTATGGGTTTCTAAGACTTACACCTTATTTTTAGAGAAACGACCCTTCACCCCTCCCCATACTCATAGTTTAATGATTTCCACAGTATTTAATTAGGTCAAATAATTACAGTAGCAGGTTCAACTAGAATTATTTTGGGCACTAAATACCACTCTTCTGGAGGGAGCCTCAGTGTGCATTGTACAGGAGATAAGCCCATTAACCACCAGCTTTCAGCCTATCATGGATGAGAGTCAGAGAAACTGGAGAGTATCCCTACTTTCATGAGTTGGTTGAATACAGGTTGGTTAGGAGGACTTTTACATGAAAATACATGTGCATATGTATATATATGTTTTATTATTTTCTCTAAAAATGATATGTAAATGATACATTATTTAAAATTTATTTTGTGTAACTTTGGTAGATACTTATTACAATTTAATATTTTAGATGCACTGCTGTAGAAAAGTCTTTAATTCTCTGACGATTAATTTCTTTTCATTGATTAATTAAATTGTATTATTTATTTGGCATAGTTTTTCAAATTTGGGAAGTTGCATATGACAATAGGTTATCACTTGTAAGTACTGAAATATTTCTCAAACTTTACAAAGTTACAAATAGAATTAAATGGGAAATTCGATGAGAGAATTAAAAATTAATTTAAAAGAGCTCCCAAATTCTGAATCTTTTCTCTTAAAAATTCTAAGGGCAGAACTAAAAATACCCCTTTCCCTATAGTATAACATAGTATATGTATTCCACTATGTGATAATATCTGTATCTATATATCTATAGATAAAACGTATATTATACTGCTGCCTGGCAGGGGGCTCAGACTACCCAGTAGGTATTTTGGTAACTGTAGCTGTATAGTGTTCAGTTGGAGAATTCAGTACCCACATATTTGCATGGAAGTTTAAGAAACTCAATTGATCATTGTACAGATTAATACTATAATGGGTTTTGAAACTCTTAACTTTTCCAAAATGAAAGTAGAATGTCATTCCTCAAAATTTACCTAAAAATTTTAGGGATATGTTAAAAAAATATTATGTGCCATTGATCTTGAATATACATGACTGCTGAAAAATGGATCTCAAATTACACCACTGTTATGGTCCCGGGCATATATGGTGAAGGGCAGGTAGAGCCTGCATGAGTGTGGTCAACAGTGGGATGGCTCTTCTCTCTCGCCTGGGCTCCTTCTCCTCCCTCTGCTTATTTATGTATTTATGTATTTATTTATCTCTCTCTCTCTATCCATCTCCTCTATGTATATTTTGGCGTGAACGGACGCCCTGGCTCAGTTCCCCTTGCCTTCTGCTGTATGCTGGTCCCATAGAGTCCGGGTCTCCACGCTGTATTTGGCAGGGGGCGCGCGAGGTCCCAGAGCTGTCCAGCACCTCCTGGCCAAGTTCTCCTCTGCGCTCTCGCGCCGGGGAAGCTCTCCAGCGCTCCACCCCGGGCAGGGAACCTCTCCACCAGGACTCCCGAGGATTCCCAGACTCGCCATCCGTCTCCACCAGTCTCTATCTACTTTGCCCAGCTCCACCTCGGCAGTGGAGCGTGTTTTGGTGGCTTTCCTCCGCACGCCCTGGAGGGGGAGCGCCCTGCACCCGGGCGGGCGGGGGGGGGGGCTTCGGAGCTCAGTGCATGAATGCACGTGGGCTTCCCTCCTTTGCCTAAAGGGCGGGCGAGCGCTTCTTGCTCCAGCCTTGCCTCCTGCAGCTGGGTGGTCTTTTTTCTCTCCTGTCTTTCAAGACACGCGCCCGAAATCAGGGGTGAGAGAAAAGACCGCCCATCAACTTAGCACCTTGGAATTAGATATTTCAATCCCGAAAGGAGGTTGGCATTGCCCGGGTCATCGAGAGAGGGAGGGAGAAGACCTGAGGCTGCAACGGCTCCGGGGCTCGCTAGACCGGGTTTGGCATCAAGGAGACCGTGCGGGAGACCGAAGCGGAGCACCGGCCTCGCCCTCGGCGGCCCCTCCCTCCTTCTCACCCCGCCTCCCCCGGCCCGCCCCTCCCTCCCCGGAGGAGCAGTCTCTCCTCGCTTCTCCGGGAGCTCTCTCCATTGTCTCTGCCTTTACAACAGGTTCGGGCGGCGGGGAAGACGGGCGGGTGCGGGGCCGCCCCAGCCCGGGCTTTCTTGGGGCCGCCCCCCTTCTACCGGGTGTGCGAGTCTTTGGCTGCTTTTATTCGGCTGGGGAGCTAATTCCCCGGCGGAGTCGCGCCGGGGCGAGTCCGACCCCTCCCTCCGGGCCCCCTCCTGGCCGCGCCGCCGCCTCGGCTCTGCGTGTGGGAATGATGTGCGCATTGGAGGGTCTAAGTTCTTCACGCGCCTGGGGAGGCCTCTCTTTTCTTTCTTAGGCAACCAAAGCGTATTAATCCTACTAATCAGTAAATTCGAGGCAGCAGCAGGAGAGACAAACGCTTGATTCCAAGAACCTCTTCGATTTTTATTTTTATTTTTAAAGAGGGAGACGATGGACTGAGCTGATCCGCACCATGGAGTCTTGGGTCTTACTGAGAACATTCTGTTTGATCTTCGGTCTCGGAGCAGGTGAGTGGCCGCAGAGCTGGGACTGGGGAAAGAGATGGCTCCCGCCTCGGGGCAGCATGGTCTGGTTGGGGAAGCCTCGCTTTTCCCTGACCCAAAGTAGGTCTGGAGTGGGAAGCTTTAAGTAGGGGAGCGGGTTTGGATTTGGGTTTTTTTTTTTTTTTCTGTGCTTGCCTTGGAGACCGCGAGGCGGGTCACGTCCCTAGTCCAGGGTCGGAGGGCTGAGGGGGAACTTTGCAGAGAGAGGGATTTAAAGTAGGTCATGGAAACGGGACTGAGTGCTTCGCTATTTAAAGCCTGGCTGCTGATCTCAGGTAAGGTTCTCGGTGGAGGAGGAGGCGGTCGCCTCTCATCTTCAGTTCCCAATATTGTCGCGAAGATGCAGTTCTTTGCTGCCCTGGAGGAAGAGACTTGCATTTTGATGGAGCTTTTCCTTTTTTTCTCTCCCCTCTCATACCCCTCACCAGTTTGGGGGCTTGGTGTGGACCCTTCCCTACAGATTGACGTCCTATCAGAGTTAGAACTCGGGGAGTCCACGACCGGAGTGCGCCAGGTCCCGGGGCTGCATAATGGGACGAAAGCCTTTCTCTTTCAAGGTATGCCCGGCATGCTGCATCCCCACTGTGATTTCAGTTCCGATAACCCCGGCAGGAGTTGTCCTCGCCGTTCGCCCTAACTTTGTATTGCCTCATGGATGACAGTACCTTAGCTGAGGTGTAGAGGGGCCAGTGTGAGACACAGAGCCCTATCTCTTTTAAGTGTTTTTTCTCTCCTGCCTCACCCTTCTCCTCCTTACTTTGTACTCTTGCCAGTTCTAATGGGTAGTCCCTTAATTACCCAGCAGAAACTCCTATGGCAGATAGTTGATTTTAGGATCTGGGGAACAATGAATTATAACACAAACGCCTCGTTTGGGTGAAATTGATTTAGGTAGGAAACAGGATAGCTTAATCTTAGTTAAGACACTGATCTCTGAAAGTTTCAGGTACAATGGTGCCCTGCTTGAAGGAATTGTTTTATGGGGGTAGCTTTCTGGAAAAATTAATGCCTCTGAATATTTTTACCTACTGTATATCACAGTCACACTATATTTGAGGCAAGATTTATCATTGAAAGACCCTCATTCTTCCTTCATCCACCAGTAACAAGAGAAAGGGAATAATAGTCTCAAAAGTATTTTGGAAAGATTTCAACTAAATGTTAATCTAGAAGTGTATCATGTATTATCATTAATTGTGTACCTAGGATTTTACAACTTTTTTTTTTTGAAGTCAATGGATATTGGCTGGGTACAAATGTCTGCATCTCAAATTATATTTAAATGTGTTGTGCAGTCAGAAGCAAATTCCAATGCAACAAACCTTCAACTTTGATTAGAGCTTCTGAGGATTGCTTGTTTGTGGAAAGTTGCCATAGTAAGAGCTTCTAAAAGATGGCTAAACGTGTACAGACAGACTAGATTCACATATAGTGAAGAATACATGAAGGCAAAAGAGAAATGGAATTTGGTTTAACATATCTGATGGACTAAAGCTTCCTGCCCTACCTCACCCAGATTTTGTTGTTGTTGTTGTTGTTGTTGTTGTTATTTTGGTGCCATGGCTTTGAAAGTGCAATTCATAATTACTAAAGAGTTGGATATGCAAAAGGAAACCACTTCAGAAAATATGCTACCAAGAAATAGAAATAAAATAAAACTTGAATGTTTCTGTAGTGGTGTTGTTGCCTGATATAGCCAGTATGTGTCACCATGGACACTAACACCAAAGCCTACAGTTGGGAAAGAGGAAATTCGCATGTGTTACGTTTACTTAAAACAAGTTTGCTCTTATAAAAAATTAAAATGCAATTTTCTGGTTTAAAAATTATTGTTTAAATTTTCTGTTTAATCAATTTTTTATTGTAACAAATATTTATGGTAATGTTTTATTCACTTAAAGGTCTTTTATGGAGGGTGGGGCTTGGATATTGAATCCTTTAAAAACAATGACCACATCTAATAAAGAAGATAAGGCTACACTGTCAGCAAAATTTCACATAGTTGAGTAGACATGTCAGTAGGGTTAACCTTCTGGTTTGTTTTGTTTTGTGTTGTTTTGTTTTTATCTCTGATTTTTAATCCTTGTGAACTGAAAACAAAGTTATTTCAGGACTGCCAATTTGAGTAACTGGAAAGCTTTATAGAATCTAAAGCTCGTAATAAACAAACGGTATTGTAGTGCTCTTAAAATTTACAAAGGTCCTTTAAATTTTATTAGTATTCTACCTAGTTTCCTCTATAGAGTGTCTGATCCGTCACAAACAGAAACCTTCAAGACTGTGCATTTTATATTCTGATGCTAGAAAATTAAACAATTTTTAGGAAATAGTCTCAGGAATCGATAACCTTTCCTAGTTAATTAAAAATGTTTAGTTATTCATTTTTATTTAAATTGTCAAATTATTCAAGGCATTGTGTTCAAAATACATAAGGCACATAAAATGTTTTCTTTGAATTGTCCATAGTAACTAGATATCCATGTACATTGATGAATTGGTTGTTTTTGCTTCCTGATTGATGCCAAGCTCAATATTTAGACACAGTAAATACCTAACAAATATGGTTTATGAGATTTGAAGGTGTAAAATTTCATTTTCTGCCAAATTATAAACTTTAATATAACCAATCAATCAACAAGTATTTCCTGCATGTAATGTTCTCAGTAGGCATATATTACTGATGTATTGATTATGCTGTTGTGATTTCTTTTATTCTAAGATTCGGATTATGAAATTGACAAAAGGTGGCCCTTTGGCCATGCATAGAATTTCGCATTACCTTGGAAAGGTCTTTGCTAATAGCATTTGGAAACTTGTTAGGAAGTCAGTTCTGAGTCTTGCAGCTTTATTGAGATTTCCTTTGACTTTAGAGAGAAAAAAATATTCAGATTCTGAAGATTTTATATATTCTATTTACAGTGAGTTGAGGGTGCTGCAGATATTTTGTACAGTGTATGCATATACACTATACATAGTCATAGCAGGAATAGTAACAAATTACAAAATCTGTGAGATGCTCTCAGGTTTCATATGAACTTATCATATAAGTTTCTTTGTGCTATCAGATATGTTCTAAATAGATGGAAGGGGTTTTGAACCATCACATTTTTTCCCGCAGTAACATAACCATCTTCTTCTGTCTTTTAACTTTAAAATAAAGAAATCTCAACATATACTTTCCCAATGATTTTTATTCATTTAATATTGCTTTTCTTTGTGCCAGTTTTTCTCCTTAGTGAATTTTGAGATGCATGCTATTCAATACTTTTTAGAACAATACATTTATTAATATCTATACCTAATAAAAAATAGAAATATATTTTAAAGTCATATATTTAAAAAATAATAATAGCAACTATAGTATCACTAAAATGGTTTTGTTGTTGTTGAAATTTGATTTATAGTTGCTTTGGTAATTCAAGTAATAAGATGCTAAATTAGATTACACCTTAATAAATATGGCTTTTGATCTTTGCCAATTATAATAATTTTCAAAAAAGGAGTTCAGGCAATATTCTAGTCATTTCTAGCTATAATCTGACTCGCAGCCACAAAAATACACTTATTATGCTTTTAAAAATTAGAGGAGTGAATGTTGACACTAAAAACACCTATGAAAAGTTATAAAGGGTTCTACCTTCTAAAATCTAGGAAGTAGTTCCCAAGAATGATCATAATGTTTTTTTCCTCTCTGTACATGAGAGATCAGAAATAAGAGTATAAAGAAGCACCATTCAAGGACTTTCCAGGAATGTTAGCATGATTTTTAGATCTTTAATTTTAACAATTAATCTGGCCAGGTTTCCAAGGTAGATAATTTCCTCTGTTGGTTTAATACAATTTCTTCTGAAGTGTTCACAGATTTTATAATCTCATTAATCCACAGAAAAGAAGTAGATAAGATCAAAGCATTGTTTTTTACAAGTTAGTAAACTGAAAATAAGCTTAGTAGTTATTTGTAAAGAACTTTGAGGTTTTAAAGGGAAAAAAAGGTCGTATGTCTCCTCTTATGCCATGAGTAAGAATAAAATAGGCATTTGGTAGCAGCAGAATGAAATAGGCATTTGGTAGTAGACCATGGACTTTAGCAGGCAAAGGTAACTGCATTGAGGAAATCGAGGTGGCACTAATTTATCTTCAGTATGTTGGTTGGTGAGCATCTGTGCACTTTGAAGTGATGGCTATTGGTGCCCAAATAGAGTGGAATAACACAGTGATTAAGAGATGCACTTAGAAACAAGATATACTGATATAGAATTTCATTAGTTGTTTTACTGTGGTGAAGTTCCTTAATTTCTCTAAGCTTCAGTACCCTGAATTATAAAGTGATTATTGTTATGACGATTAAGCGAGTTACGTTCATTCAATCAAATAAGTTATTGTTGTGAAACTAGCATACTGCTAGGTGTTAGGCACACAACAAATGAAGAAGTTGGAACTTAACTTTGACTTCATAGTGTCTTAAAAATAGCCGTTGAACAATTACATAGTTACTGACCTAATCACCATTAAGATAAATTATATGAAGAAAAACTGAAGATATAATGAGAATCTTTATTTTAGTTATGGGAGTCTCTGGCTTAGGGAAACCATCTTTGAAGAATAGTCATTTAAGCTTATAGTTGAAGGATATGTAAGAGTAGTCTGGAGAAGAGAAGCTATGGGGATAGGTAAAGGGACTAGTGTGTGAGCAAGGTTCTGAGTATGGAGTGAGCGTGCATTTTAGAAAATGGAGGAAGTCTAGAGAAGTAGAAACATAGGGCATGTAATATGAAATAAAGCATATGAGGAAAGCAGGGGCCAGGTTACATGGTATGCTATATTAATAGAGTAGAATTGAAAATTTATCATTATGTAAAGATATATTATGGTGGGTAGAATAATGGTCCTGTGTAGATGTTTATGTCTTAATTCTTGGAACCAAAGAATCGGTTACGTTATATGGCAAGGGGAAGTTAAGATTGCTCATCAGCTGAATTTAAGATTAGGAGGCTATCATAGATTATCTGGGTGAGCCCTGTGTAATCAGAAGAATCTTTTAAAATGCGGAGAAGGAAGCAGAAGAGTCAATGTAGAGTGATGTGATATGAGAAAAACTAGTCTGGCCACTGGTGGCTTTAAAGATGATAGTGGGCCACAAGCCAAGGACTGCAGGCTGTCTTTAAAAGCTGAAAAAGGCAAGAAAATGAATTTTCTCTTAGAGCCTCCAGAAGGAATGTAGTGCTACTGATACCTTGATTTTAGAGCAATGAGACTCATTTTGGACTTCTGATCTCCAGAACTGTGCAATAATAGATTTGTGTTGATTAAAGTCACTAAGTTTGTGGTGATTTGTTTGAGCAGTAATAGGAAACTCATACAAATTTTGGTTCATGAAAGTGGGGTGTTGGTGTAAGAAATACCTAAAAAATATGGAAGTGGCTTTGGAATTGGGCAATGGGCAGATGTTGGATGAATTTTGAGGAGCATGATAGAAAAAGCCTAGATTGCCTTAAGTAGACTTTCAGTAGAAATATGGATATTGGTGACTCTACTAGTGAGGACTGAGAAGAAAGTGAAGAGCATGGTAGAGAGAAAATCTAAATCACCTCTGAGTATTTCTAAATCATCAAAAGGAGAGCATTGGTGAGGTATAGACATTAAAGGAACTGCCATTGATGGTTCAGATGGAAATAAGGAATTTTTATTATAAACTGGAGGAAAGGGGACCCTTCTCATATAGGGGCAGAAAACTTAGCTGAATTGTACCCTGTGGTTATGTGGAAATCAAAACTTGTAAATGATGAACTTAGATTTTAGCTAAGGTGATTTCTAAGCAACAAAAGTGTTGAAGGTGCACTCTGGCTTTTTCTTGATGTTTGTAGTAACGTGAGAGGAGAGAGAGAGATTTAAGGAATAATTGTTAAGCAAAACATATTCATAACTTGATATTTGAGAAATGATCAACCTATTCAGATTCCAAAACATGTTAAAATAGGATATTCACTGTCAGGAATACCTGGTCTGAAAAGAAAGCCAAGGATGTGACTAGAAAATATTTTGCTAGTGCCTCAGAAATATCAAAAGGTCAGAGTATTCAGTTACATTGAGGGCTCTTTGAAGAATATATAACTCACAGATCCCCTCAACCATTTCAGCAGAGGTCACAAATAGGGATGGAATTATCCAAGAAATATCTATGGAGGAGCCTTTTTTGTTTAACGGAGTGAATCTCCATGACGTACATGGGAGATCTGCAAGGTTCTTAAGAGTATTATGCCAGTAAAATTGCTGCTGGTATGGCCTGAAAGAATCAGTGAGAGAATAAAGTGAAAGAAGGTGTTGGATCCCCAAAATTCTACAAGCAAAAAACAGTCTAACTTGGCTGTAAACATCTTTCTATGAAGCTATCTTTCATGAAAAAAGAAGTTTAATTCAAAGGGCAGAACTCAGAGCCCAGAGCATGGAGCTGACTCCAGAGGGTGAAGCCAATAATTACAGAAGCTTATTTCTAGACCTTGAAACCAAGTGGTGTTTGCCTGACTGGATTTTAAAATTGCTTGGTTATGGCAACTGTTTTTTTTGTTTCTTTCTTCCATTTTCTCCCTTTTTGAATGAGAATATTTAGAACTATTACCTTTATCTGCCTTACCATTGTATTTTTGGGAGCAGATAGCATGTTTCAAGGTGTGCCTCAGAATGGATTATATGCAATGCCTTTCTTATACCTGTTTTAGATGCTTTGGATGGTGAGTTTTGAGACTTTTGTTTTTGTTTTATGTTTTTATTACTTCACATTTAATTATTTTTAAATTGACAAAATTGTATACATTTATTGTGTACAACACAATGTTTTGAAATATGCATTGTGGAATGGCTAAATTGAGCTAATTAACATATTCATCACCTCATGTAGTTATAATTTTTTGTGGTGAGAACACTTAAAATCTGTTTGAAATTTTAAAGAATACAACGTATTATTATTATAGTCATTATGTTGTACCATAGACCTCTTGAACATATTGTGCCATCTAATTGAATTTTGGTATCCTTTGGTTAACATCTCCCCAACAACTACCTCCCATCCCGAGACCCTAGTAACCACTATTCTACTTTCTGCTCCTATAAGTTCAACTTTTTAAGATCCCACATATAAGTGAGATCATGTGGTATTTTCTTTCTGTGACAGGTTTACTTCACTTTACATAATGTCTTCCAGGTTGATCCATGTTGTCTCAAATAACAGGATTTTCTTCTTTGAGGTGGAATAGTATTCCATTGTGTGTGTGTGTATATATATATATATATATATATATATATATATATACACAAACACAAAAACACATACATACCAGATTTTCTTTATGCATTCATTTGCATTCTTATGTTTTTTGCAGCATATTCATAATGGCCAAGATGTGAGATCAACCTAATTAATGGTCACCAATGGATGAATGAATAAAGAAAAATGTCATTGGAATTTCAGTAAGGGTTGCAGTAAATCTGTAGATCATTTTGGATAGTGTGGACATTTTAACAATATTAATTCTTTGAATCCATGACCAAAGGATATCTTTTCATTTATTTGTATCTCCTTCATTTCCTTCATCAGTGTTTTATAGTTTCAGTGTACAGATCTTTCACCTTCTTGATTAAATTTATATGTAAGTATTTTATTTTTTTCATAGCCATTGTAAATGAGATTGTTTTCATGATTTCTTTTTCAGGTAGTTCTTTTTTTTTTCTTTTCTTTTTTTTTTTTTTTTTAAGATGGAGTCTCACTCTTTCACCTAGGCTGGAGTGCAGTGGTGCAATCTAGGCTCACTGCAACCTCTGCCTCCTGGGTTCAAATTATTCTCCTGCATCAGCCTCCCAAGTAGCTGGGATTACAGGCACCTGTCACCACACCTGGCTAATTTTTGTATTTTTAGTAGAGACAGGGTTTCGCCATGTTGGCCAGGCCAGTCTCGATCTCCTCACCTCGAGTGATCCAACCGCCTCAGGCTCACAAAATGCTCGGATTACAGTTGTGAGCCCCCGCACCTGACCAGTTTATTGTTAATATATAGAAACACTACTTTTTGTTTGTATATTGATTTTGTATCCTGAAACTATACTGAAATCATTTATTAGTTCTGACAATTTTTTGGTGGCATCTTCAGGATTTTCTAGATATAAGATGATGTCAAATGCAAACAGGGATAAATTAAGTGGCAAGATTGGGCATCCTTGTCTTTTTCCTTATTTTAGAGGAAAAGCCTTCAACTTTTTACTGTTGAGTGTAATGTTAGCTGTAGTTTTGTTATATCTGAGCTTTATTGTGTCGAGATACATTTCTTCTATACATTTATTGAGAGTTTTTATCATGAAATGATGTTAAATTTTGTCAAACGTTTTTCTGCAAATATTGAAATGATCATGTGGATTTTGTCCTTTATTCTTTTAATTTGGTGTATTACATTTATAGATTTGTGTATGTTGAGTCATTCTTGCATGCTTGGGATAAATCCTACTTGATCATGGTGAATGATACTTTTAATGTGCTGTTGAGTTTGGTTTGCCAGTATTTTGTTGAGGATTATTGCATCTCTGTTCATCAGCAATATTGGCCTGTAATTTTCTTGTAGTATCCTTGTTTGGCTTTGGTGTCATAGTAATGCTGGCCTTAGAAGATAAATTTGGAATTTATTCTCTCTTCTTCATTTCTTTTTGGAAGAGTTTGAGAAGGATTGGTATTAGTTATTTAAATAGAGTTTAGCAGTGAAACCATCAGACCTTGGACTTTTCTTTGATGAAGGACTCTTTATTATTGATTCAATTTCCTTACAAGTTATTTGTCTGTTCAGATTTTTCATTTTTTTCATGATTTAGTCTTGGTAGGTTGTGTGTGTCTAGGAATGTATTAAGTTTTGGTATGTTGTGTCAGTTCTTATTTGTTTCAAGATGTCTTCTAATTTCCCTAATTTCCCCTTCCTTTATAATTTCCCTTTTAATTTCTTTTTTGACCAATTGGTTGTTCATGAGTATGTTAACTTTTATATATTAGCAAATTTTGTAGAATTCTTCTGTTATTGATTTCTAGTTCCATACCTATGTTAATCTCTTCTGGCTACTACAACGAAGTATCTTAGATTGGGTAATTTTTTTATTTCTCACAATTCTGGAGGGTAAGAAGTCCAAGATCAAGGTACCAGCAGATTTGGTGTCTGGTGATGGCCATTCCTCATAGATTGCACCTTCTTTGTGTCTTCACATGGTGGGAGGGATGAATGCTGTATCCTCACATGGCAGAAGGGCAAGAGGCTCTAGGGTGCTTCCTTCAATCTCTTTCATGAGAGCATTAATCTCATTCATGAAAGTGGATCACTCATGACTTTCCAAAAGGCCCCACCTCTTAATAATATCACATTATGTATTAGGTTCCAACATTTGAATCTCGGAAGGGCATATACACTTAAACCATGGCAATACCATTGTGGTTAGAAAAGGTACATGATATGGTTTCATTATTTTTAAATTTGTTAAAACTTTTTTAATGGTCTAACATATGATGTATCCTGGAGTGTGTTCCATGTGCGCTAGAGAAAGAATGACTATGCTGCTGCTATTGGATGAAATATTCTTTATATGTCTGTTAGATCCATTTGATCTAAAGTGTAGTTTAAATTAAATGTTTCCTTATTGATTTTCTGTCTGGATGATCTGTTCATTGCTGAAAGTAGGGTATTAAAGTTCCCTATTGCTATTGTATTGTATTGCATTCTATCTGTTCTTTTAGATATGTTAATATTTGCTTTATATATTTAGGTGCACTGATGTAAAGTGCATTTATATTTACAATTGCTATATCATCTTGATAAGTTTATCCCTCTATCATTGTATAAAGTACTTTGTCTCATTTTACAGTTTTTGTCTTAAAGTCTATTTTATTTGATGTAAGCATAGCTATCTTGTTCTATTTTGTTTCCATTTTCATGGAATTTATTTTTTATCCCTTCACTTTCAGTTTTCATGTGTTGTTAAAAGTGAAGTGAGTCTCTTATAGGCAGCATGTATCTGGGTCTTGCTTTTTATTTTTAAAATACATTCAGCCACTTTATGTCTTTTGGTAGCAGGATTTAATCCATTTGCTTTCAAGGTAATTATTGATAGGTAAGAACTTACTACAGGCATTATGTTAATTGTTTTATGGTAGTTTTGGACATCATTTATTCCTTTCCTCCTCTCTTGTTGTCTTCCTTTGTGCTTAGGTGATTTCCTCTGCTGGTATGCTTTGATTCCTTTCCTTTCATCTTTTATGTATCTATTATAGATTTTTTCTTTGTAGTTACCACAAGGCTTACATAAAACATTTTGTAGTTATAATAGGCTATATTAAGCTGATAACAATTTAACTTTGATCTCATAAGAAAAACTCTATACATTTACTGCAACTCCCTGCCTACATTTTATTTTATTTTTTAAGGCACAGTTTGCATCTTTTTATATCATGTATTCCTTCACAAGTTATTGTAGCTTTTATTATTTTTAAATAGTTTTTACTTTTAACCTTCCTACTAAAGAGATAAGTGATTTACACACTACCATTATAGTATTAGAGTATTCTAAATTTGACTTTATACTTCATTTTACCCATGAGTTTTACATTTCAGATGTTTTCTTGTTACTAATTAGCATCCTTTTCTTTCAGCTTGAAGAACTCCCTTTAGCATTTCTTGTAAGACAGGTCTGGTGATGATGAACTCCCTTAGCTTTTGTTTGTTTGGTAAAGTCTTTATCTCTCCTTCATTTTTGAAGGGAGTGTTTGCCGGGTTCAATATTTTTTGTTGGCAGTTTCTTTTTTTTCTTTTTTTTTTTTTTATTACTTCTATACTTTTGATATCACCCAACTCTCTCCTGGTCTGTAAGACTTCTGTTGAGAAAACTTCTGTTAGCTTTATTGGAACTCCTTTATATGTGATTTGGCTCTTTTACTAGTTTTAGGATTTTTTTCGTCTTTGATTTTTGACAGTTTGATTATAATATGTCACGATATAGTCTTATTTGGATTGAATCTGGCTGAAGACCATTCACCTTTCTGTATCTGAATATCTTTCTCCAGATTTGAAATGTTTTCTGCTACTATTTCTTTAAAGAATCTGGAAACCATCATTCTTAGCAAACTAACACAGGAACAGAAAACCAAACACCACATGTTCTCACTCATAAGTGGGAGTTGAACAATGAGAACACATGGACACGGGGAGGGGAACATCACACACTGGGGCCTGTTGGGGGATGGAGGGCTAGGGGAGGGATAGCATTAGGATAAATACCTAATGTAGATGACAGGTTGATGGGTACAGCAAGCCACCATGGCACGTGTATACCTGTGTAACAAACCTGCACATTCTGCGCATAGATCCTAGAACTTAAAGTATGTATGTGTGTGTGTGTGTGTGTGTGTATGCTTTTTCACTTGTCTCTTTCTTCCTCCTTCTTAACCTCCTGATGCCATCCCATAAATCCTGTAAGCTTTCTTCTTTCCATTTCCTTCTTTTTTCTTTTCTGACTGTATATTTTCAAATAACCTGTCTTTGAGTTCACAGATCCTTTCTTCCAATTGATCATTCTCTTGGTATTACTGTCCATTGCACTTATTTTGTGCACTGTTTTTTTTTTTTGGCTGAATAATTTGTGTTTTTTCTAAATATAATTTTAAATTTTCCATTAATCCCTTTTCTGTTTAGAAAAAAAGTGCAGCTCACTTCCAGCACTCATTTAATTTTACATAAACATGCTTTTTGAGGCTGAAGGAAATCTGACTGATTTGCAATGTGAAAATAAAATATAAAAACTGTTTTTGGAGTTATTTCTAAACAGAACTAACATCAGAATTATTTGAATCACCAGAATAATCAATTTTGGAAAAATCAGATTCATCAGATTAGTCTTTGGCCAACAACTCTTCAAAAACAATGTTAACATCTGCATAGGAATGCTACATTTTCTAGGATTTGACATTTTAACAATTGAGAATTACTATATTTTTAAATGGAAATACCACTATTAAAAACAGAATGCTATAAATAGAATGATGTCTTTTGTTTCTAAAGCCTATATACTGGAACAATGTAAAAATAATAATAAAAGCAAGATATTTCATGGCAAAGTTAACCCAGAGTAAACACTGCAGCCGCAAGCGCTGCTGGTGAGTATTCATGGGGCAAATGGGAAAAGAGTTAAACTTCTAATTTTGATCTATTACTGTTTTCCTGATTTTTTTGAATTATTTATATGTACTTTCTTAAGGTTTTCTGAGCTTCATTAAAACAATTGTTTTGGATGCTTTGTCATGAAGTTTATATGTTTTCATTTCTTTGGGGTCAGCTATTGGGAGATTATTGTGCACTTTTGGTGGTGTTATATCTCCTTGGTTTTTTATGTTTCTTGTTGCTTCTGTTAAAATCAGTGCATTTGAAGAAGTAGGGACTTATGCTAGTCTTTGCAGACTGGCTTTGTCTGGGAAAGCTCTTCACCAGTCAGCCAGTTCATAGATTCTAGGAAGGCTGTCTGGCATGGTCGGTGGGAAGACTTATTGCTGGAGTTCTCAGACAGGCTGTCCTGGTGTCTGGGTTAGCAGTTTGGCGGGCCTGTTGCCTGGACTCACTGATTGGGTCTGTGGAGCTAGCCTGGAGCCATAGTCCATGGTCACTGCCCTGCTGATGGAATGGGCATCGTTAGACCCAGCTTTAGCCTGGCCCCTATGGATAGAGGCTGCCAGCCTGGTACTAGGTTAGGTCTGAAGCCTAGGAAAGTGAAGCCCAGCTCCGCTCTGGGGGTGGTCCAGAGCCCGTGGCTGCTGCAGCTGCTTGTTTCTGGAATGGGTCTGAAGCCTGGATCTGTGGGGCCCAATCTAATGTTGAGCTTGTTTCAGAGCCTGAGGCTACTGGGGATGGGCTGACAGTGGGGCAGCCCAAAGACCAAGTCTGATTGGCCGGCCTGGAGCTTGAGGCTGTGGGATCCGGTTTGGCACTCGAATGGGTTTGGAGGCTCAATATGTGGTTTCCAGCCTAGAGTCTGTGGCTGTGGAGTCATGCCTAGTGTTGGGTTTTACTGAGTCAGGCCTATTTTTGGAGTCTGAAACAAAGTCAAGTGCTCATTTTTATTTCCTTTCCCCAAGATTATTGCTTTCCATGCTATGCTGCCCAACACTGGGGAAAGGTGAGATGGGTAATGTAAAATTGTCCTTAGTGCTCTCTTCAATATGCCTTTTCTTATTTCTCTGCCACATCCAGGTGCTGCAATCTCTCACCTCGTTTTCTTAGCTTTTGTATGGTATTGTTATGTGTTGATAGTTGTTCTAATTGATGTTTCTATCGGGGGTTGAGGGCTGGAAAGTCTTATTTCACCATCGTTCTAATGTGTGGTTCTTGGGACTTCTGAACTGATTAAGATTTAGATGGACCTTTGAGTTGATACTTCAGTGGGCTGGAAATTTGGGGGACTTTTGCATGTACAATGGATGTGAATCTTTGGGAGTCAAGAGAAAGACTGCTAGGCTGATTGATAGTCAGCTGTCCACAAACTAATCCCCAGAACCAGTGAATATATTGTCACATGGCAAGGGGAGATTAGATTTGCAAAAGAAATTAAGGTTGTTAATCAGCTGACTTGAAAATAAGGAGATTATTGTGGATTATCTAGCTGGGCCCAATGTAATCACAAGGGGCCTTTTAATTGTGGGAGAGGGAGGTAGTTGAGTATGTGTCAGTGTGATGCAATGTGAGACTTGACTGGCCATCTCTGGCTTTGAAGTTGGAAGGTGGCCACGAGTCAAGAAATGTGGACATTCTCTAGAAGCTGTAAAATGCAAGAAAACAAGTTTTCTCTTAGAGCCTCCAGAAGGAACATAGCCCTACTGACACCTTGATGTTTGCTTAGGAAGACCCATTTTGAACTTCTGATCTCTAGAACTGCAAGATAAATTTGTTAATTTAGCCACTGAGTTTGTAGTGATTTGTTAAAGCAGAAATAGAAAACAAATATATATCTTGAACATTAGCAGTCATTTATTTTATAACCAAATTAAACTTTTTTTTTGAAATTTTGAGACTTTTTTCATTTGAAGGTAATCTTAATGCTATTAAATCCACAAATGCTAATTTAAATACCCAGTCCTATTTATCTAGAATACACATTGCAAACACACAAATTATCTATTCTTTCCACATGTCAGCACCCATTCATATCATGGTTTGGAAATGAGGAGACTAGATTCCCCTTAAACTGCAAGTCAGCAGGTGTTTCTTTACAGTTAACTTTAGCAAAATTCATACAAAATAGTAATTAACAATGATCTTCTTTACTTGTTAACTCACAAGGAAACACCTTCAAAACTGCATTTTGTTAAAGTTTCTGTACTGAAATGTAGAAAAACTGAACTACACAAATATTGAAAAGTTAAAAATTCCGTAATTTTTTATTCCTGGTACCACTACCACAATTTACAGGGCAATATACCTGATGTAATGAAAAGAAAAAGAAAAAGACAAAGCTACAACAGATAAAAGACCTCAGGAATGTACATCTAATTGACACTACATTGCATTAATCAATAGCTGCACTTTTTGCAGACTGTGGCTATGACAGTCCTGAACAAGAAGGGTTATCTGTTGAAGCTACAGTAACTTTTCTGACTATGGATCATCATTCCTTCTGTGGCAGATTTTTACAGTTCCTCTAATGCATTTGGGAAGACTGTCTCAGAATAACCTGCAGCTTTCCTGACAACTCCTCACTCTCCTGCTAAGAACTGTAGCCCTTTTCTGCTGTTTTTAGAACCTTCTGCTACCATATCCACCACTTCCACCACCAGATCCATAACCACCACCATAGGGACTGCCAGAGCTTCTTCCACCAAAACTGCCCCCTTTCATGGGTCCATAATTTGATTGCTGTTGTCCACTATTTCCAAAATCATTATAGTTCCCACCACCACCATAGTTACCACCACCAAAATTTCCTACTTCATTGTAACCATCATATCCTCCACCACCGCCACCATATCCACCACCTTGGTTTCCATTTCCTGGTCTACCACCACCATAGCCCCCTCCACTACTGTAACCAGGGCCACCGCCATAGTTGCCACCATCACCTCCAAATCCATTATATCCACCATCACCTCCTCCATAACTACCTCTGCTGCCACCACCTCCACCACCATAGCCTCTTCTTCCACCAGAGTTTCCACCACGGCCAAAATTACCTCCACCACCTCCAAAGTTTCCTCGCGACCCATAAAATTGCCAGATCCACCTCCACGACCTCTCTATGATCCAGCAGACTGCATCTCTTGTTTAGAAAAGGCCTTTTTCACTTCACAATTATGCCCATTAATAGTGTGGTATTTCTGAACAATTTTATCAACTGTATCATGATCATAAAAAGTTACAAAAGCAAATTCTCTCTTTTTTCCACTCTGCCTGTCTTCCATAACTTCTGTGGTTTCAATCTTGCCATACTTTTCAAAGTAGTCTCTCAAATTATATTCTTCTGTATCTTCTTTAATACCACCAACAAAAATTTTCTTCACTGTTAGATGGGCACCAGGCTTTACAGCATCCTCCCTAGAAACAGCTCTCTTTGGTTCCACTACACGCCCATCAACCTTGTGTGGTCGAGCACACATTGCTGCATCCACCTCTTCAACACAAGAATAAGTCACAAAACCAAAGCCGCTGGAACGTTTTGTTTGGCGGTCTCTCATTACCACACAATCTGTGAGTGTGCCCCATTTCTCAAAATGTTCTCTTAAACTATCATCTGTAGTTTCAAAGCTCAGACCACCAATAAACAGTTTTCTCAACTGCTTTGGTTCCTTTGGATCATGGCCCTCCTCCCGGTGGCGGCGACGGCGACGGCTGGAATCGGGCTGGGTGCGACCGGGTGGCGGTTTTACCTCCATTTTGAGACTGGACTCGCCTCTTCCAACTCGAGTTCAGTATCCCAAATTAAACTTTCTTTTCAGTTCTCATTTAACTATGCAACAGAATGTGTTTATGGGGTGGTTTGCAACTTGATGTTGACAGTTACCATGTCGTATTAGTCATTTGGGATGTACAATAGATTTTTTTACATGTCAATTCAGTCTTTATGGTAAATGCTGAGTATTTAAGGGATTCTCCCCAACATTTATGAACTAATTCTGAGAACAAATAGAGTAAAATCAAGTGTTGAGTTTTTTTATTGTAATCTTTTTTCAAAAATACACCCTTTCTCCTCAAAATGTTAATCTGGATGTGGAGGGGAAAAGTCAGAAAGCATTAATATTTTGAAGATAGAAGGGACAGCACTTAGCATGCTATTTGGCACTCAGCAAGTGTGGTAGCTATAATTATTGACAGGGTCAAACATAACTAGAAGACCCCTCTGAAAAGTGCCAGGGATATCGGAGGAACACTGACTTGATTTTGGAAGAGCTGGAGCAATCTTGACAGGCTCTGGCAAGTGAACAGCTTTCAATGTCATCGCTGAATTCACCTTGGGTAACAACTGAAGTGAGGACTTTCTTCCTTTGGCTTTATTCGACCTCTCGTTGGCTTATTCTCTTCATGTTGGTTCTAGATCCCATTCTTGTAGGCATCTATTCTTTCTCTTATTCTAGATTATCTGTCTATAATTCAATAACTACCAAGGTACTAACTGACAACTGAGGCATTAGACAACAAGGTTTTATGGTGTGATATGTCTCCTGTTTATTTTTATTTTTATTTTTTGAGATGGAGTCTCACTCTGTCACTCAGGCTGGAGTGCAATGGTACAATCTCAGCTCACTGCAACCTCCACCTCCCGGGTTCAAGTGATTCTCCCGCCTCAGCCTTCCGAGTAGCTGGGATTACAGGCACCTGCCATTATGCACAGCTAATTTTTGTATTTTTGTGGAGATGGGGTTTCACCATGTTGGGTAGGCTGGTCTTGAGCTCCTGACCTCAGGCCATCCGCCTGCCTCGGCCTTCTGAAGTACTGGGATTATAGGCGTGAACCATCGCACCCAGCCTTCCTGTTGATTTTAATTCAATTCCATTTAACAAATATTTATTGCACTGCTTCTATTTTAAGGATGGGGATCACTGTATAATAGGGAAAGGAAAATGTCTATATAAATTATTACAGGAAAATATGAACCAAAATTTTATTGTGAATTATGAAAAAGAAACTTTGGGACTTTATCTTGAAGAATGATTAGAAAACTAGGAAAATTGTGTCCTAGTCTATATATGACAAATTGTAGGTAATCATTTAACCAGAAGCTAATTCTAAGAAGAAACAGAGTAAAATCAAGTATTGAGTGTTTTGTTGTTGTTTGTGTTTGCAAAAATATCTGAGGACTCTCTCTTAATCCTTGAATGTGAAGTCATTCTATTTTGAAGTACTTATTCTAGTTAAATTTTAATTTTAATTTAAAAAATTTATTCACCTGCAACAGATAATCATAACTTAGGGCCTTTTTGTGTCATTTGAGCATTTGTCTTACATTGCTTTTATCGACTTCATGAAATTTCTCATCTTTTGCTAGATTTCGGTTTCTGATTGACATTGCCTGGATAGACATTAGTCTTAGGTGGAAACATTTTCTAAGCAAACAGCTTATTGCTGAATACTTTTGTTGTGGTGACTTTTGTTTCACCATATAAACTTATATTTGTAGAGACTCGGATATTCATCCTTGTACTTAAAAAGGATTAGTGAAGGAGCTGTTGGGGAAGAAAAAAGTGTAGCATAGCTTCCCCTTCTCTCATGTGGCCATTTGTCAGGAACTGGGCACTTGGGCACATATTCCCTGAACTGTTTTTGATGACGCCTCTGCTAATAGTCTTCATTCTTGGGAAAGGGTGAGTAACCCAGGCAACCATGTGTCTCTCCCTACAAAGGAAATATACGGAAAGAAGATGGAAAATCACTGCTCTGAAAGGTCACACTGTATTCCAGACAAAGGGAAGGAATGATGGAGGTAATTCTGAGTTCATATTGATGTGCAGTAGCATTTAGGAGCACGGCTTGGGAGCTAGACATCTTCATCTCCAGTCTTGGCTCCTTTACTAGTTGTATGAACTTGATCTTGTTACTTATTTCTGCCTCAATTGGCATAATAATAGTACTACTACTTAGGGTTGATGTGTGCATCATAGGAACAAAACTATGCCTGACATTTACTAAACATTCACTAAATGTTAATTATTATTTTTATTTTGGAATTAACTTATCAGAAGATCATGCTCTCTTGGACTTTTTAGAGGCTTCCAGGTGGAAATGCTAGATTTTGTGTAGGAGCTAAAGTATGATGACTTTCATGTGCTAAAGGGAGGACAGGTGAAAGTCATCTGGGCTGGGGGAGAAACTGCCCCTAAAGCATATTCTGTTCTACCTTTGCTGTTTTTAGTTCTTAATGGGCAGTAAAGGATATACGGATTTGGGTAGAAGTGGGTGAGGACAAATGGCAGATTAGGAGAGGAAGGAATTTAATCTGCCTTGTTGTACCAATGTTTTAGAAGTTGGGGAGCATCGAGAAAACCAGTAAAGGAAGATTCAGAGCATAGCTCCTCTCTACAGCAACCCCAACATAATTACTTTTCAAGCACAATTAAAGCATAGGTTTTGAGTTCTATATTGTGGGGATAAGTTTTAGAAGTTCTGAAAAACAAATGACACAATTGTTTCACCTGGCTCTGTCTGGATAACATTGGTGTTCCTTGATATTGATTTGATCTGTTGGTGGGAGCTGGTGGTGGAGGATAAGATTTCAGGGAACCTTGAGTAGTGTTTCAGGGGCCAGTGGAATGTCCACAGATCTCCTGTGAGCCCTTTGTGAAGTGGGTTTATTTTTCCCTACATTTTCTGTTACTTCTTTGGTGTTGTTTTTTGATTATCATTCTTGCATTACTGCTTATTTCTACAATCTAAAGTCCTCGTGCTGATTTTGATTCCAGTAGCACCTGTAACTGTAGTCTTTAAATGATTATGTCTTTTAATGAGAATATAGGTCCTCTAGGGAAAATATCATTTCCCTCTATTTCTCTTGGTCACCAGCAGCTCTGTGCTGGCCTTCTTCTTTGCTGTTCTTCCTGGTTCCTTTTCCTGATGAACTCTTACATACCATTCAGGTAAGTTGTCACTTTGGCTACAAATTCTTCTTTTGGTGGAATTATTGTTTGTTACTTTTTCTGTGCTCTCTTAGTATCCTCTGACACAATACCCACCACACTGTATTATAATTTTTGTGTGTGTGAAGTAATCTGATTACTTCTCCTTTCCTCCCTGTACCTCTTTGGTCCAAGCTACCACCCTCTCTCACTTGGATTACTCCACTAGCCTTCTAAGTAGTCTACCTGCTTACACTCTTGCTTGTCTGCAGTCTGTCCTTCACATAGATGCCAGAGTGATCCTTTTAAAATATAATACATATCATGTCACTACTTTGCTTCAAGCCTTCAGGGGTTCTTCATTTCACTCAAAATAAAGACAGAGTTCTTATTATGCCCTATAAAGTCTTACATGCACACTCCCACTCCCACCCTATTACTTTTCTGACCTCATCTGCTTCTCTCTTTCTTGCTTGTTTGGCTTTAACTCCACTGGCATCCTTGCTTCTCAAGCAGGCCAGGCAGGTACTCTCCTGCTGCAGGGTTTTTTCACTGGCTGTCCACTGTGCCCTGGAATGCTCTTCCCCCAGACAGCTGCATGTTTTCCGCCTTACTTCCTTCAAACGTTTTTCTCAAATAAGTTTTTAATGAGGCCTCTAATGATCACAGAGTAAAATTTCAACTTGCCTTTTACCTCCCAAATATTCTTGATACCCCTTACTTTGATCTGTTAGTTTCCCTAACATTTATTATTTACCATACTGTATAATTCATTTACTTATCATTTGAATTGTTTATTGTTTGTCTCTGCTGCTAAAAAGTAAGCTGCATGAGGGCAGGGATTTTTGAATGCTTAATTTACTGATATGAATCCCAAATGTCTAGCATAGAAGAGGAAGGAATTTAATCTGCCTTGTTTTACCAATGTTTTAGAAGTTGGGGAGCATCTCTATATCTTTGTTAGATTAATATGCCTTGGGGCTTGAGTCTCTGCATTGTTTCTTCTTATAGCCTCCTGGCCTACCATGGTTGCACATATAATGTGCTTAGTAAACCCTTGCTAAGTGAATACTTGTGGCACTGAATTGAGCCCATTTGTTTTTGACAAATATGATTATTTTGGTGACTTTATGTTTTGTATTTATGTAACTTTAATGAAAGCTGAAGACCTCTTTCTAAAAATCAAAATACCTGCTTTCTTCTCTAGTCATAAGGAAAGGTAAGAGGGTGGAGAGGCATGGAAAAAATGGTAGTTCTGTTTAACTTTGAATAACTCCAAATTATCCTGAGAGGGTCCTTCTCCAGCCTATGATGAAGTGTGCCGCAGAGGAAATAACAGCATTTTGAAGAACCTGGACATCCTGAATGCTTCTTGATGATGAGAGTTTAAATTTTTAGTTTGAAGTATTGCAAATTCAACATTTAGCAGAGACACTCATATTCATATGAGAGTCCTGAGAAACATTTCCAAGGCAGATAAAGATTAAGTTGGATTATTTATGCTATGGTACTTCTCCATTATTGCAAATAAGCCACACAAACTGGAGTGCATCCAGAGTATAGCAACCAGGGAGTTGAAAGGTTTGGAAACTTTGCCAGATGAGGA
Organism: Macaca mulatta; assembly: GCF_049350105.2. Taxonomy (NCBI): domain Eukaryota; kingdom Metazoa; phylum Chordata; class Mammalia; order Primates; family Cercopithecidae; genus Macaca; species Macaca mulatta. Next base: position 51,864,936 of record NC_133416.1, on the reverse strand, counting down.
ATGATTGAAAGACCTTAGAATTTTTAGCCTGTAGAATAAAATACAGTGCCAATGTGACAATTTCTCTTAAGATTTTGGAAGGATAGTCGTGTATAGAAGGACTTAGATTGATTTTGTGTTGTTCTAGAGCAGTAATTCCCAAATGTCAGCTTGATGATCAGTAGTTTATTGAATGCCTTGTTAAAAAGATTCCCTGGCCCTCCTTAACTTACTGAATCTAAATTTCTGAGGATGAATCCCAGGAATCTATATTTTTAAGAAGTTTCCTGTGATTCTGATGTTTAGCCAAGTTTGTAAACCATTGTCTCAAACTGAGCTCTCCAATACAGTAGCCACTAACCGCCCATTGCTATTGAATAGTTGAAATATGCTTAATACAAATTGAGGAGTGATGTAAGTATAGAAATACATACTAGGTTCTGAAGACTTAGTATAAAATATAAAATCTCATTTTTATGTTGATTATATGTTGGAATAATATTTTGGATAGTGGGTTAAAGAAATATATTATTCAAATTAAAATCGCTTGTTTCTTTTTACTTTTTTAAGGTGGCTACTAGAAATGTAAAATTACTTATGTGACTCATCTTTACGGCTCTTATACTTCTATTGGACAACACTGGTATAGAGGGCAAAACTACGTCTATAAAAAAAGTTGGGAAGAGTCATTTTAAGATAAGTGCTTTCAACAAAGTTCCAAAATTTAAGTAGCTTTCTTTTGTTGTTGTTTTTTGGAATAGCTATCCTTCTATCTGTCCATCTATCCAGTCATCCATCCATCCATCCATCCATCCATCCATCCATCCATCCATCTGTCCATCCAATAGACATGTCTCTAATAATACTTAAGTGGAGATTAGATGACTGTATTTTAGCAAAAATGTTTCAATGGTGTGTAGATGGGAGTTATATTAAATGATTTCTGAAGTCACTTGCATTTGGCCAGAAGTAAATTTCCTCCTCCCTTTTAGTTAACTTTTCTTTTTCTTGTAACCTCTGATGTCCATAACATCCTCTTTTTCATCTATCTGACAATCTTTAACAGTATCTTCAAAACAGTTCCCTTCCAAAGAGCATCTTGGATTGTTCTAATGCTTTCTTTGCTACTGAGAGATATCCTGCCCTTTACTACCATGCTGTGCATTGTGCATGTTTTATAAATATGTATTCTTAATGGTAGTGATCCACTTTATTTCTTCCATACACTGGTATTTTAGTGTTTAATCTATTTGCTTGTCTATTTAAATTGAGAATCCCCTAGGCAAGCACTATGTCTAATTCTATGGTTGTACAGTCTAACACATTGTACTGATGGACCATTAAATGGACCAGAAAAAATGCCAAATAGATTAAGTATTTCAGAGCAGAATGTAACCTATATTTTTAGAACTTATTTAAATTTCCGGTGGTAATTGGTAGCTGAATATCTTTACTATGAATTGTGTTTGTTGACATATACTTGTAACTGAGCAGAGTTTTTCCTAGAGACTGATGGATTGCTAAAAAAGGCATATAAAAATGTTTCCTTTAGGCTACCAATGAGATGCAATGCTCCTAGTAACTGAATGTTGAAACTGGATGTGTCCTGAGAGCCTGTTGACTTTGGAGGAGGACGTGTCCTTCACTGATGTATTCTTCTCACATTTCATCAGATTGCTAATTATACTATAAATATAGATTTATTTAAAGTATATGAGTACTCCAGAGAGGCAACTTATTTTATGACACTGTCATCCATATGTCTGTTCTTCCTTCTGAGACTGATTTTCAAAAGTTCTGTTGTAATGTAAGTATTAGTGTTATTGCTTTTGTTAATACTTTCTGTTCCCTGATGTTCAGAGTGAATTTTTATGTAGGATACCTAATAGATCATTTAACTCAACCAACTCAGGAAAGCACTGTGACTCTAGGCTTTATGTTTTTGCCTTTTAAATGAAGACAGAGATTTTTCACTCTGGGAGAAGAAATATTGTATCCCAAATAAAGGGGAGAAATGTTTAAAATGTCTCGGCCGGGCGCGGTGGCTCAAGCCTGTAATCCCAGCACTTTGGGAGGCCGAGACGGGCGGATCGCGAGGTCAGGAGATCGAGACCATCCTGGCTAACACGGTGAAACCCCGTCTCTACTGAAAAATACGAAAAACTAGCCGGGCGAGGTGGCGGGCGCCTGTAGTCCCAGCTACTCGGGAGGCTGAGGCAGGAGAATGGCGTGAACCCGGGAGGCGGAGCTTGCAGTGAGCTGAGATCCAGTCACTGCACTCCAGCCTGGGCGGCAGAGCGAGACTCCGTCTCAAAAAAAAAAAAAAAAAAAAAAAAAAAAAAAAAAAAAAAAAAAAAAAAAAATTAAAAGGTCTCAAAGGAGGAATTTTCAGTCCAAATTTGAGTCTAAATAATTCAGACTTGGGTTTGCCTAGGATCTTAATACACTAATGTTTCACTATTATTCTGAAGGAAAATGCATAGAAACAACTCTACCAATTTCCTTAAACTTAAAATCCAAAGGTCAGAAATTGGACTTTTAAAATTCCTAATTCAAATCTGGATTGTCTTCATTGAAATCTTTCTGAAGTTTATTATTAATTTCTATGATAAACAGTAATCCTGAAGATACAGGACACTTTTAAGTTATACATCTTTATAAGGCCATTATGTTATGGGTTGAAATGAAGACATATTTGAAGTTGAAATGCAGTGGATATAAGAACTTGATTGGATAAGAACTTGATTTGGAGCATGGGAATTCACAAGAAATGAGGCCTCTAAAGGGAAAGAAGAGAACACAGAGTAAAAGTATATTTATTGCCACTCACCTTGAAGACACTAAGCCTCTGATGTAGAGGTCAATTTTTTAAAAGTTGCTACAAAAATTTCATTATTCTTATCATAGGTGCCTCTCTACAACAAAGCATCTCATAGTACATTTTCATCCCTTTGCTGCTCTGGGTTCAATTTTTAATAATTGGGTTGCATTTCCAGGAAAATTGTGCAATTTAAATTGTTCTTTGATAACATACTTTCAAATTAGAACACGTTTCAAAGACTAATGGGAAAAAATGAGCATTCACTCTGAATCATTGACCAGGCAGGAAACTGTCGAGTGGGTAGAACCCACCTATTTAATGGATGATTACTTATTGTTATTTTGGTCAGCAAATTAGTAAAGTCAGAGGGTGAAGTTGGGAAAATGCCAGTTAGCTTGTGGAAAATTGCAGGCTTATTTCTAAAACTTTTTGGGACTGATGTTAATTACACAGGCATCTGACAAGCAAAAATTGGGTTTTAAGTGAACATTATCTTAGCTGCCTCATGAAGAAAGGAGAGAGGATGTTTAAACTGTTCCCATTTGAGTGTAACAAAGGTTTTCTCTCAGGGGAAAAACACAGAATAGAGGTGCAAATGCTGAACTACCTCATTTTAGACTTTCTAGAGTTATATAGCAACATGACAAATATGTGCTACTGGAAAATATTGTAGGAAAGGATTAATTTTCTTTTCCACACTGTCTTGATAGAAGGAGTTGGTAAGGAAAATCTAATTTGTTAACTTTTTTTTCCAGCAGTGTATGTTGAGATATGAATCTGTAAAAATACATTCTTCAGATAATTAAATTGAGATACGGAATCTCAGGCAACAGGCTCAAGAAAAAGAGTAAATCAAATCCACTGTTGATATTGACAGTGAATGCATTTTAGTGGATTAAATGGACAGAACTCATTCAAAATAAATCTATAAAAATACAAGAGGGAACAATGGAAAGTGCAAAATAAATGTGATTTTTGTGTTCATTTTGCAGAGATACTCGCTTTTAATTAGAGAAGGTAGAACCAAATGTACTTAAAAATAAAAGATCAAATGGTTTTGAAGGGCAAAATCTGTTCTTATGGCATTGTAGGTTTTGAGCAAGAACAAGGTATGGCATAAGACTCCACAAAACAGATTCAGCTGTCAGTATGTGACGCATGAAAAGACCTGGGCACTGCTGGCTCTGGAACTTGGTCTCGCTGGTGCAGATTGTTGCCAACCTTGGAAACTGAAATAGGCTATTTCGCACATGGCACATCATCCCTCTGTAGGAGGAATGGGGTTTATAAATGTTAGTTGGCTACTATTCCCTCCTCCAGATAGACTGGTGAAGCACTTTTTGCATTTTCATTTTGAAAGCACTCTTATGTTTAGAGCTGTGGTTTAATTCTATCTTTAGCTATAGCTGTAAATTTAAAAAATTACTGGGAGAAAGTAAAAATGACAGCAAAGTCATAAGCAAGATGCTAAAAAGGCTTGAAACAAGATCATACTTGAGTTCATCTATATCATTCTATTTTTTATTTGTGCATATTTTGTTTGGCACGCAATCATAAACAAAGAGTCCAAATTTCGGCTGGTCTGAGGTTTTAGTACATTTAATGTTTCATTTTTCTGAAAAGAAATGCATAGAAATGACTTTGTTAAATTCTGTAGCAAATTCTTCCTGAAGTTTAACCATTAATATTTATTTATAGATATGAATTCATTACTCCGCTTGATTTATGGTAGAGGGGTGGTAGTGGGTGGGTGAGTTTGGAAGACTAACCCAAGCAGATGTCATTACGGTTTCCAGTATAGTAGTGTGTTGACCAGATGGATTCAGGTGTTTCTATTATAAAGCAATAACTATTTAGAGTTCTCTTGTTGATTCTTTGAACAAAAAGGTAAATGTTGAATTACTTGATTGATATAAAATATATAGCACTCTAGCCTAGTTTCATTCATAGTTATTTAGGTATATACATATAATATAGATATTTTAAGTATCAGGTATGTAAGAGAATCTTGGACTCCCACATCTTCCTAATCAGTCCCAAGAGCAAAATTTGTCTATTTCTTCTAATTCTTTCACCCGGATCCACCACTCTCCTCCTAAATTGCACTTTATGCTTCCTGATATCTTTGGCTGTTCTCTTTAACATTGACATCTATGTTATCACTGTTTTCAAGGGTTTATGCAGTCCCTTTGGGAGCAGGTTCCATTTAATGGTATTGCAAGGGCTTTCATGGTATTGCCTATTTGTTCAAATTATTTGTTTTGTTGCTGGGTTTTTATTTTTATCTGTGTTTCAGTTTGGCATATTTTGCAATGACTTTGAAGTGCTTTAGTTTCATAAACTTACTTTATGCAGTGAGCCCTACATAACTGTTTTAGCATATATTTCTGATGTTAACTTTTTACATAAAAAGAATTACTGTTTTGCATCGATGCCTTCTTTGATAAATGAAGGATAAACTCTAATTGACTGTAATTTTCAAAAATTATAACAATTTAAAAATAACAACTTGTTAACAAACCGCTAATATAGTTTTAGAGCAAATAAAAATATTTTTTAAATGGCTCTTCTGATTCTTTTAAGAGAAAAATTACCAATAAGTGAATGGAATAGACATCCTTGTCACTCTGTCTCTAACACTATCTCATTTACACAGAGACTTCCTTTCCTACTTAATTCATTTTTGTATTGTTGGAATTTTTTATAAATTTGCATTACTTGTATAATTAATTATGAAAAAATAATAATTAAAAAAACTCTTTTTGGGCGCCTGTAGTCCCAGCTATTCAGGAGGCTGAGGCAGGAGAATGGCCTGAACCTGGGAGGCGGAGCTTGCAGTGAGTGGAGATTGTGCCACTGCACTCCAGCCTGGGGGACAGAGCGAGACTCGTCTCAAACAAACAAACAAACAAACAAAGAAACAAAAAAACCCAAAAATCTCTTTTAGGACTACTAAATTAGCAGTTCTGTCCCTCAAAATTATCACTGTCCCTATGAAGGTATACCTGTCTACTCTGTATTCATAGCTACTTCCATTGAGGTATAATTAACATGCAATTAAACGGACAAATCTTGAGTGCTTAGTTTGATGAGTTTTCATAATTGTATACAATCAGATAACCGCTACCCAAAACAAGATTTAGTGCATTACCATTCCCAGGGAAAGTTCCATGTGCCCCTTTGTAGTCAGTTGCCACCTCTCCCCAACAATTAATCTCTGGTTTTTCATAAAATAGACTAGTTTTGCTATACTTAGATTTTATACAAGTGGAATCAAGCAATATGCTTTTGTGCCTGACTTTTTTCACTTAAGGTAATGTCTTCAAATTTATTTATGTTGTGTGTATCAGTAATGCATTCTCTTTTGTTGCTGAGTATTATTTCACTGTATGAATATACCACAATTTGATGATCAGTTTTCCTGCAATAAACACCTGGGTTTTTTTTCTAGTCTTTGGCTATTGAATAAAGCTGCCATAAATATTCTCTAAAAGTTTCCTTTGGACATTTACTTTTATTCCTTTTGGATAAATGTCTGTGAGAAGAATTTTGGGGTTGAAGTATATTTAACTTTTTAAGAAACTTCCAAACAGTTCACCAAAATGATTGTATCATTTTGTACTGTTCAATACTCCTATATAAATGTATGTGAGTTCTCAGTGTTTCTTGCAGTCTTTTTGATTTGATCCATTTTCATGGGTATGAAGAGATATTTCATTTTGGACTTAATTTGTATTTTCCTGATATCTCATGAGGTATTATTCACTGATCATTATATGTTTTCTATTTGTGAAGTGTCCGTTTAGTTGTTCTGAAAATGAGATTTGCATCTTTTTATTTTTGGTTTGTAGGACTTTTTCATTTATTATGAATGCATGTCCTTTGTTAGGTATTTATTTTGTGGATATTTTCTCCCAGTTTGTGGCTTGTCTATTTTCTTCATGGATTTCTTTGATGAGAAGGAATATTTATTTTTAATGGAGTTCAAGTTATCATTATTTTTTGTTTTGTGGTGTGAATATTTTGTGTCTTGTTCAAGAAATCCTACATACATCTAATTTTAAAAAACTTTAAAAAATTTGTGAGTTCCTGTTTCCCAATGTGTAAATTCAACAGAAAGAAACAGACCTAAATAATCTTAAAATGTTAAAGTAGCCTGTCACAACATCGTTTTGCTTACATGGGCCAGGCAAGTAACGTAAATGAGTTCACTGAACCAGATATGAGATTATGAGGGGTAGTGAGGTCAGTGGGTGAGTGGGAAGTACAGGCGTCACTTAGAGCTATTCAAATTCAAATTTACATGTCTGTAGATGGGTGGGACACTTGGGAGTTACTGGCTTTGGCCTTTGCCTTAAATAATTGTAACATATTTTTAATAAGTGATTTTTTTGGTCCAGTGACCAAAAAAGCATAAGCTTAAAGCATAAGCTCTTTTTTAGATGGGAAGTAGTGATCAGTCTATTGATTAAAAAGCCCAGTTTCTCAGCCTGCCCCCCACTTTTTTATATAAAGTGATGACAGTTCATGAGGAGAGAGGTATGGTTTTTGTGACCTCATAACTAAAAGAAAGACTTGAGATCTTTGGGAGGAGTATTCTCTGGCTTCTCTCCAGGCGGGATGGGGGTGGGGAAGAAGAGGGTCTTGTCCTGTGTTCCTCTCTCTGCTGCTCTGGGGGTTGATATTCTTTGCCCACCTGTTGCTGTGTGTTCTGCTGGCACTTGTAGCTCAAGTCTATGATTGCTGTCACTTGTTCACTGGATTTTTGTTAGCTCAATCAGAGCCCAGTGGCATCTCCTGGCTGACTGCCTTATCTTGGCTCCCATTGGTGCTATAGACCCTAGGGGGTCTGGTGCTAACTCATATTTGAGCTTAGCCTGGGAGGTTGGTCCCTCTGCATCGCTTTCTTTCCCCCCGCCCCCCCCCCCTTTTTTTTGAGATGGAGTCTGGCTCTGTGGCCCAGGCTGGAGTGCAGTGGCGCAATCTCGTCTCACTGCAAGCTCCGCCTCCCGGGTTCACGCCCTTCTTCTGCCTCAGCCTCCTGAGTAGCTGGGACTGGGCGCCCGCCACCACGCCCTGCTAATTTTTTTTTTTTTTTTTTTTTTAGTAAAGACGGGGTTTCACCGTCTTAGCCAGGATGGTCTTAATCTCCCGACGTCGGGATCTGCCCGCCTTGGCCTCCCAAAGTGCTGGGATTACAGGCGTGACCCACCGCGCCCTGCCTGCATGGCTTTCTATAAAGCCATCTCACCACTTCTCCAGTGTCCTTTCTGGCAAGGTCCCCAGCCAAACATTGGGACAGGTAAATTTCAGGACATCCCCTCTCCTTAGCCTTAACACTGCTACACTTCAGTGTTTACTTTCAGTGTTTGCTATGCCCTAAATTTATACAGTGCAGTCCCTACAGCCGTCTTTTTTTTTTTTTTTTTTGAGACAGACTGTCACTCTGTCGCCAGACTGGATGCAGTGGTGTAATCTTGGCTCACTATAACCTCTGCCTCCCAGGTTCAAGCGATTCTCGAACCTCAGCCTCCCGAGTACCGGGGATGACAGGCATGCACCACCACACCCAGCTAATTTTTGCGTTTTTAGTAGAGATAGGGTTTTGCCATGTTGGCCAGGCTGGTCTTGAACTTCTGGCCTCAAGTGATCCACCTACTGCCTTCTCCCAAAGTTCTCCACTCTCTTTGACACTTATTTAATACAACTCCCTCTCTGCAGGCCAAAACCCCAAGAGAGGAAAAAAACCAATCTCTTCTCTTTGCTTATTTTCTTCATAACACTTTCCAGTCTTGCATGGAGTGGGTTAATTTTTTTTTTTTTTTAAACTTCACGCTTCTCTTTTCTGCTCCCTTGGTGTCATTGTGGAAGGAATACAAGGCTCCCCCCCCACCATTTCTTCTGTACTGAGCCAAAATCTTTCAGGCAGAAGACTGCTTAGGCTAGCTAAGGTGAATGCATTTAGAAAGGCACATTAATAATTTATAAAATATTATCCCTGTTACACATAAGAAAATAGAAATAATCTCACTGTGTTAAATCTACTGTATTAGTCTCAGCCGTAAATAGTAAAGGGATATAGTAAATATATCCCTAATATAGTAAATTAGTCTCAGCAGTAAATAGTAAAAGGATATATGATTCTAATACTTAAGGAATGTACACCTTGGTTTCGAAGTTAGGATTAATAGAAGTAAAGCACACATTTAAGACAGGCAATAATCTAATGCCCTTATTTCATGAGAATAGGGTTCAAATATCCTACTTTTAATCCTGTTTGCTTCCTTACTGCACTGGTGAGGTTGGCATGTGGTGAACTGCTGCTCTGCCTATGGTAATAATGAGTCCCTTGCCCATTACTGTGGTCCTTTTTCTATCCTGGCCTGTCAGCCTTGGAGCTACTGGAAGCATAGAATGTTATGTAATACTCTGAGTTCTGGTATCAGGCATTGTATAGTATGGGAGAAAACTTTGCCAGGCATTAATCAGCTGCTCTCTGTAACATTCCCTCAAGATATTCTGAGCTTGAAAAGCCACTTTTTTCAGAAGTCCTGTGGCTGACACTGGCTTCGGAACATTATTGTTTATGAAATCTCAGAATGCCACAGTATATGGATGGGTTGTTTTTAATTTTGGAAGGTTGTATAACTTAAAAAAAACACAAATAACATTTGTATGTATCATGCATAGAGAGCTCAAATGGAGATTGAAAGGTCGTTTGGATAACTTAAAAAATTGGCAAGTACAAATATGTACACTTGCATAACCATGTATGCTATTGGCATGGGAAAAAAACTAGAAAAAATATGTTTTAGGATTTATTTTGAATTGATCATCTTAATGGGTTCAATTGCTTACAATGAAATATCATAATACTTTTGCATATTGTCTGAAAGGGGAGAATTTGGAAGAAAAATTGGAATTTTTTCACCTGGAACCTGAGCTGCTCCACTACTGCAGCAACTTAAAATGCAATAGGGTGCAGTAGCATCAATATTGACATGACAAATGATAATGCTTCCAGAGGAGCCGTGCTGATCAATATTGCTAGTGATCCATAAATGGAGGACTCTTTTAGCAGGATTTGATATGATTAGACCACAGTGGCACTAAAGAAGCCATTCCCATCTGCAGAGTCAAGAATCTTCATAAAAACAGAGCATCCATGTTGTTGCTGACACCATAGACTGTCTGGCAATGCTGGAATTTTTCCTTATTGCAAATGCATCATTAACTATGATGGCTCCAAAGAAACTTTTATGGTCTTTGGGGGTCAATAATCTCTAAATATATACTTGCATAGCGAACCACAGATGCTATGTGAACATTTTTACAGACATCTGGCCTATAAGTTGTCTTTTAAATGGCCTTAAACCATGTGCATGGCCAAGTCAGTAACTTCAAGGGATGTACTCCAATCATTAGTCCATATGGTTATTAGTGCTCCTGGTGTAAATGTTCCAAGTCCATTTTTATTATATTAGCATTTTCATAAGTCCAGAATGAGCAGTGCCTTAGTGTGGAGTGCAGGCCATTTTCTAATCTAAAGTCTTGAATTTTGAAAGCCTTCAGGATTAAACTTTTGACATGAATAGTGACCAGGCAGTCAAATAAAATGTACACCTTGGCTCAAAGACTTTCCCTGAAAGTGGAGGCAAATTGAGTTTTGCTGCTTCAGGCTCTTTAGGATGACTCTCATGGGACCTGAGACTAGATATAATAATAAAACTCAGGCCGGGCGCGGTGGCTCAAGCCTGTAATCCCAGCACTTTGGGAGGCCGAGACGGGCGGATCATGAGGTCAGGAGATCGAGACCATCCTGGCTAACACGGTGAAACCCCGTCTCTACTAAAAAATACAAAAACCTAGCCGGGCAAAGTGGCGGATGCCTATAGTCCCAGCTACTTGGGAGGCTGAGGCAGGAGAATGGCGTGAACCCGAGAGGAGGAGCTTGCAGTGAGCTGAGATCCGGCCACTGCACTCCAGCCTGGGTGACAGAGCAAGACTCCGTCTCAAAAAAAAAAAAAAAAAATAATAATAATAATAATAAAACTCATTGACCTCTGGTTTTTGCCTTAGTACTGTGTGTGTGTATGTGTGTGTGTTTATGAAAAATCTCTGGTTCACAAAGTTCTAAATCTTAACTGTTAGCTTTGGGTCATTTTCTTCACTTCAGAATACTTAGTTTCCATTGAATTTGAAATGAAGATTTTTACATTAGGACTGCCTTTTACCCCAGCTTCTGTGTAATCAGAGCTGTCCAACCCAATAGTGTCATGGAAACGTCCAATCCAATATGGTAGCCACTAACCCTATGTGGCTGTTGAGCACTTGAAATGTGGCTAATGAGAATGAAGAACTGAATTTTAAATTTTAATTTTGATACTTTAGCCTTTATGTGACTTGTGGATTGATCTAGCCACTGTATGCTATGCACTATACTGTACTGTGTTGAACAGCGCAGTTCTAAATGCTGTTCACCACTCCTGTCCCCTTCCATGTGCTTGGTGAACTTTAAGTCAGGAATTATAATACTTGATTAGCAAAGGATGTACTCAGTTAATGGGCACATCTATGATGGGGAAAGTCTTGTTTGACATGCATAACAATATAATAGGAAGGCCAGAGTTTCTAGGATAAAATTTGGAGCCTGTATTACTTAACGACAATTTCTAAAGTTATAAGTGGTCAAATACTTTCAATTTTTCTAGTTTATAAAGAAGGGAAGCTTAACCTAGATTGAGGAAACTTTATTGGAATTTTGGACTCTCATTATTTCCATTTTGGAATGGAAAATATTAAGGATTAAGAGGGTATGTAAAAAAATTCAGCAAGGGATGGGCTGGAATTATGTGGCAGCTTTCTGGAATTGAGATAATAGAATGATTATTAATTATAATTTTTAAAAATTAGATTCCTTTTATATTAATTGTGCACAATGATAAACTCTTCCAGGGTATTATCCTTCACTAACTGGAAAAAAGAAAAATGGAGGTTTATTGTGATGAGGTCTCCAGAAATGACTACTTCCTACTAAATTAGTGATTTATTTAAGATTTTGAACTGGACTTTTAAATGTAGTGTACTTATGTTTGTCCTCATCTGTTAACATTTCTTTGAGTTCTAATTTATAGGCAGTGAAATGCACACACACTAAGCACATAGCTCAAACCTATGTATGCCATATATCTTCACTGGTACTCCAACATTTCTCAAATAAAAAAAATTCGAGCATGTTTGTGCCTCTTTCCAGGTGACCCCTGCCACTCCTCCTTCCCCATCCCCCAGCTTTGAGGAGGCTGATTTTTATAATTGCTTACTTTTGTATGTTGTAGTGCTTTGTCTAAATGGCATTAGAGAGTAGGTAATTTTTTTGTATCTAGATTCCTTTGTTCTCCATGATGTTTTTGAGATTCATCCATGCTGTTATGCATCTGAAGTTTGTCACTTTTTATTGCTAAGTAATAAGTCATTGTATAAATATATCCCGACTTGTTTTTCTCTTCTTTTGTTGATAGACATATAAGTGTTTCCAATTTGCTATTGTTTGAATGTGTCCTCTCTAAAATTCGGGTCTCACCAATGTGGTAAAATTAAGAGATGGAATCTTTCAGAGATGTTTAGGCTGTAAGGGCTCCTCCCTTGTGAATGGGATTAAGACTCATAAAATAGGCTTCATGCAACATTCTACTCTTTTGCCCTTTCACCTTTTGCCACACGAAGTCAGATAATTCCTTTCCTCCAGAGGCTGCAGCAACAAGGTGCAGTCTTTGTTTTTTGTTTCTTTGAGACAGGATCTCACTCTGTCACCCAGGCTAGAGTGCAGTGACACAGTCACGGCTCATTGCAACCTCTGCTTCCCAGGCTCAAGCGATCCTCTCACCTCAGCCTCCCAAGTAGCTGGGACCACAAGTGTGAGCCACCACACCTGGCTAATTTTTGTATTTTTCATAGAGGCAGGGTTTCACCACGTGGCCCAGGCTGGTCTCAAACTCCTGGGCACAAGCAATCTGCCTGTCTTGGCTTCCCAAAGTGCTGGGAGTACAGGTATGAACCACCATGCCAGGTCAAGGCGTCATCTTTGAAGCAGAAAGCAGCTCTCACCAGACAGCCAAACCCGCTGGTACCTTCATCTTGAACTTCCCAGCCTCCAGAACTATGAGAAAACAAATTTCAGTTTTTTATAAATTATTCAGTCTCAGATATTTTGTTATAGCAGCACAGAACAAGTCTTTTCTGAACGTATGCTTTCATTTTTCTTGGTAAATACCTAGAAGTAGAATAGCTGGCTTATACGGTAGATGCACATTTAGTTTAATAAGAAATTACTCACTGTTTTCCTAAGTTTTACCATTTTATATTCCCACCAGCAATTTCTCAGAGTTCCAGTCATTCCGCGTTTTCCCTTGCAATTGATTCTTTAATTTTGTCATTCTAATCAGTGTATAGTGGTATCTCTTCTGGCTTTAATTTGCATTTCTCTGAAGGTAAATAATGTTAAGTACTTTTTCATGTGTTTATTTGCCATTCCTGTAGATTCCTGTGTGAAGTTTCTGTTTAATTATGTATTCTACTTTCTAAAAAGTTTTTTTTATTGTTGAGTTTTAGGACGGTTTTTGTTTTTTTTCATATTCTAGTTATAAGTTACCACTCTGCTTCCCCAAATAAAATATTTTCTGTCATATGTAGCTTGCCTATTTGTTTTCTGAGTGAAGTCTTTTGATGAACAGAAGTTTTGGTTTCTTAGGACTGCTGTAACAAATTACCACACACTTAGTAGCTTAAAACAACAGAAATGTATTATCTCATGGAAGGCCAGAAGTATGAAATCAAGGTGTTTGCAAGGCTCCCTCTGAGGAATCCTTTCTTGCCTCTTCCTAGCTTCTGCTGGCTCCTGGTAATTCTTGGCACTCCTTGGCTTATAACTGCATCATCTCAATACTTGCCTCCATCTGCACATGGCCCTCTTCCCTCTGTGTGTGTGTCTGTCTCTGTATGTCTGTTTATTCATATGGCCTTCTTAAAAAAAGTCATTGAATTTAGGGCCCACCCTAATCCAGTATGATCTCATCTTGTTAATTGCAAATAAGGTCACATTCTGAAGTTCCGGTGAGCATGAATTTTTTGGGGGACACTGTTTAACCCAGAACACTTATTTATTTTCTTAATAAAGTCTTTTGATGAACAGAAGCTTTCCATTTTGATGAAATCAAGTTTATCTATTTTTAATTTTATAGCTGCTGCTTTCTGTGCTCTAACAAATCTTTGCCTATACCAAGTTCTCAGAGATATTGTCCTGTGCTTTCTTCTAGAAGTTTTTTGATTCTACCTTTTATATTGAGATTTGTAATACATTTTGAATTAATTTTTGTTTTTATGGTATGAGATGAAATCCAAAGATGATTTTTTTTCTGTATGTATATCCAATTGTTCCAGTATGGTTTATTGAAAACAATGTCCTTTCCCCATTGAATTTATTTTGTCGTTTGTCAACATCTATTGAACATGTAAATATGTCTCTGTTCCTAGACTCTGTGAGCTATTCCAATACCACACTATCCTGGTTATTACGAACTTATAATAAATCTTGAAATCAGGTAGTGTAAAGCCTTCAATTTCCCTTACTTCCTTCTTCTCTTCCCTTCCCTTTCTTCTCTTCCTTCTTTTCCTTTCCTCTTCCTTCTCTCCCTCCCTCCCTCCCTCCCTCCCTCCCTCCCTTCCTTCCTTCCTTTTCTTCCTTCTTCCCTCCCTCCCTCCCTCCTTCCCTCCCTTCCTCCCTTCCTCCCTCCCTTCCTCCCTCCCTTCCTCCCCCTTCCCTCCCTCCCTCTCTCCTTCCCTCCCTTCCTCCCTCCCTTCCTCCCCCCTTCCCTCCCTCCCTCCCTTCCTTCCCTCCCTTCCTCCCTCCCTTCCTCCCCCCTTCCCTCCCTCCCTCCCTTCCTTCCCTCCTTCCTTGCTTTCTTCTTTCCTTTCATTCGTCACTTTCAAAGTTGTTTTGGCTATTGTAAGCCCTTTGCGTTCTATTTAATTTTGTTACCTTCCTTTGAAGAATGCTGTTTTCTTTTTTTTCTGTCAGGCAGTCATTTTACTGGAAGATTATCCTTATTCTCTTCAGGCTTGGTTTAGGATTTGTTAAGGTGGCTAGAGGAGCTAGAGTGGCTCCATTCCTAAGGCATGATCTTCCTGGGAGTGAATTCTCTGGGTGTTCAGAGAGGTTGCTCCACTCTGGATGATCATAATCCAGTGTCTCCCAGCACTATGTGAGCCCTGGAATCTCTGTTCAGCTTATAGCCCAGGAGATGTTTACTGCCAGTCAACTAGAGTCTTGCACTACACATACACACCTTAGCCATTGGTCATATTTGGGAAATTTATAGAGTTCTTGGGGAACCCTATGCAAGATTCCTAGAGCTCTTCCTCTACACATTTTTCCTCTGCTTCTGTGTGGCTTCTAGTTTGAAAAGTGTCCCTGCGTAGAAAGCCAAAGTTCTTTCAAGGATCATAGCTATGTGATTGTTTCCCAATGCCTAAAAATAGTTACTTTCCATATCTTGCATAACTTTATAGTTTCATAGAGTGGAAGGTAAGTCTGATAGCCATTAATTCATTATGTCTGGGACAGGGTGCCTGTGCTGTCCCTTTGTGAGGAAGTATGTAAACAGAATTACCAATTAGATTCTTGAAAGCATGTGATATTTAAGGATTTAATCTATAGAAAGTTGATTTGATTTATGTAATTTAGAAATAAGGCATGTGAAAAGGACCATGGGCTACACTTAAAGAAGCTCAGTTACTTCTGGTAACCAGGGAGGTTGAAGCAATTTTGAAATGCCATACTACATAGCCTGCCAATTTCTGCTCTTTTCTATCCATTGTACTTTTAACTAAAAGGTTTCTGAGATATTGCACAGTGCACAAGGTGTGCATCGGTCTACTGAGTTTTAAACTGTTGAATTTTAATAAAATTATTATGGTTTTCCTCAGTAGATCATTATGCCAGGCAACAAAGAACACTATTTTCAGAATATTAAAAAGACCAAATGTAAGGGTCTATCTGCCATAGTGTTTTACAAAACTACTTGTTATCTTCTCAAAGTTAGACACATAAACAACTACCATAGGAAAACATTTTCAGCATTTTAAAAGACATCACTTCTCCATGTATTTGACCTATTTCTACCTTAGGAAAAGAAGAAAGAAAATGAGTTGCAACATGTCCTATAGCACTTTTGATTTACTCATAGTACAATTTGTTTTAAGCTACAGATATATAGCCAAAAATGGTTGAAATTTCTGTGGTTAGAAAGTGCCTATGTTTCTTTGCTTACTCCGAGTTTGTTAAGAACCAATCAATACAGCATATATTATGGTATTTTTTTTTTTTGAGACAGAATCTCTCTCTGTCATCCAGGCTGTAGTGCAGTGGTGCATCTCTGCTCACTGCAAGCTGTGCCTCCCGGGTTCACACCATTCTCCTGCCTCAGCCTCTCGAGTGCCTGGGACTACAGGTGCCTGCCACCACGCCTGGCTAATTTTTTGTATTTTCTTTTTTTTGACAGAGAAAAAGAGCCTTGTTTAGGAAAGTACAAATAAACTTCAAAGCAACGCATATGCATTTTTTACCTCCTCTCAGCCAGTATGGAATTTAACTTTTTGGTTATAGTGGCCCTTAAAAAAGGGCCACCGTATGAAATGTCTGGGATTGTTTAGTCAGTATATCTCAACCAAGTGTATTGTATAAATCTTTTTTAAAGGAAAAAAGATTCCTCACATGATGTATCTATACATAAATTATTTATATTATATTGTTAAGTTACATGAATGTAAAACAAAGTATAAATTTGTTGCACATTTACTTTAAATAAAAGCAAATTTATAATTTAGATATTAATACAAACAAATCTGTAAATACAGATTAGTAACATTAGTTTAGTATGGTGAATGATGTGTTGGTAAAAACCTAAACTGTTGCTTACAATATAAATATGGTGGTGACAGCTAGGATGCAGATTCTTTTTTTGTTTGTTTATATGTAATTTAATTTTTTCTTCAACTTTTAAGTTCTTGGGTACATGTGCAGGATGTGCAGGTTTGTCACATGGGTAGTAACCATGTGCCATGGTGGTTTGGTGCACAGATCAACCCATCACCTAGGTATTAAGCCCAGCTATTCTTCCTGATGCTCTCCCTCCCCGGCAACAGGCCCTATTGTGTGTTGTTCCCCTCAGTGTGTCCATGTGTTCTCATCATTTGGCTCCCACTTATAAGTGAGAACATGCGGTGTTTGGTTTTCTCTTCCTGCATCAGTTTCCTAAGGATAATGGCTTGCAGCTCTATCCATGTGCCTGCAAATGACATGATCTTGTTTCTTTTCATGGCTGCATAGTACTCCATGGTGTATATATGCTACATCTGTATCCAGTCTATCATTGATGGGCAGTTGGGTTGATTCAATGTCTGCTATTGTGAGTAGTGCTGCAATGAACATACGCATGCATGTATCTTTGTAACAGAGTGATTTATATTCCTTTGGGTATATACCCAATAATAGGATTGCTGGGTCAAATGGTATTTCTAGGATGCAAGATCTTTTAAAACCAATCCATTCACTGGTGGATGACTCAATTCTTCCATCACTTTGCTGTGAATACTGCAAAATCTTTCTTCTTATAGGGAAGAAAGTGATATATTAATAACTTGCCCATCCTTGGCTTGAAGCCATCATTTATGAATGTTATTTACATGCATCTTTTTGCATTTGTCTGTGACAATTAAAATAGTATTGCTGAGGTAAATGAAATTATAAACAAAAACACAAAGGCAGGCTCTAAAATTTC
The DNA here is from genome assembly GCF_049350105.2 of Macaca mulatta. NCBI lineage: Eukaryota > Metazoa > Chordata > Mammalia > Primates > Cercopithecidae > Macaca > Macaca mulatta. The sequence continues at coordinate 51,847,302 of NC_133416.1, read as the reverse complement.
ATGATAGTTCTCCTTTGAAAGGTGATCTTTTAAATATTCAAGAGTGTATTAATACTAATATTTTAAAAGGTACTATCATAACAAGTCACAAAGTGCTGTGATTTTTGTAGGTAACCTACAGACTCTTAGGAATGCATTCCTGCAAATACAGATTAATAAACACTTTTGAAGAATGGATTTGAGAAGGCAAAGATTGGATGTAGGGAGACCAGAAGACTATTGCAACAGTCCAGAAGTGGGCTATTGAGAGCTTGAACTAGAGTGGAAGTGGTGGAAAATGGAAAAGAGAGTCAATAGATGGTGACTGATCACTAGTCCCAATATTCCAGTATATTTGAAATATTTTATTTGTCATTCAGTCATTTATGTCTTCATTTGTCCATTTGTCACTGGGGAGACCACCTTCTGTGATGATTACAAATCTAATTTTTGTTACCTGTCGTTTCCTCATGGGATTGTTGAATGAGATAAAAAATGTAAAATCTTGGTCATTGTAAGTTCTCAGTAAATGGGTGCTATTACTAGTCTACCCACATTTATCGTTTTAAATTATGTCTGGAAATGGGCTAAATTGGGGTAGATAAATCTTGAGGACTGTCCCAAGGAACTCACAGTGTAGTGAGAGAGATTGACATGAAATCGAGTAAATAACTTGCAATACAGTAAACTTGTGGAGACAGCACTCAATATACTGACACTCTGAGGAATAGATCACCAACTCTATCAACTTGTTGGGGTCTTTAGGACTGCCCCCTCAATCAAGCAAGGTGTTTGACTGAGCAGGAACTTGGAAAGCATTTAGGTGCTAATTTGACAGGCCAGTGAGATAAGGGAGGATATTGCAGGCGGAAGCACAGCACCTGCAAAAATATGGGGAGTTCAAGAACTTGATGCATTTGGAGGCTTGCAAGTGGTTTGGTGTAGGTAGAATGCAGCACGCGTGTGGGAGAGTGGCCTGGGATGAAGTTGAAAGGGTGGTAACAATTAGATAACACTGAATTCTGAGAATCAGAATGAAAACCTGACCTGAGGCATCTGTCTTGCAAGTTGTGACACTGGTCATGGGAAGAACTGAGAAAGCCTGGGCAAAGCAGTGTAACTAAGCCCAATTGATAGAAAAGCAATCCAAAACTGTGTTCCCAGATGGCAGAAAATAGTGTTATCATGGGTGTGAAGAACAGCATTCTTATGGTCTTTTTCAGTGGAGTCATTACAAACACTTTATGATTGTAACCTTGACAGCAAACTTGAAGGAATGATAGTCCTCAAGGGAACACTTCACTAAGTTGTTTTAGAAATTAGAAACAAAATTCTAACAGATGAAAAATATTGGAATTAGATAATTACATCACATTTCATATTAGTATTTCTGCGTAAAACTGAGAGCCCTTTTTGGAAAGCATTTTTATTATTATTATTAGGATAGTGCAAAATTTTCCTGGCTTTATACACAAATGCTCATATTCTTAATTAATATTAATGAAGAGAAATCTTATGGATATTTAAACCATTGATCTGGGTCACTGTTACAAATAATTCTTTTTTAATGAGTTCTATTGCATGTTGTTTGTATATACAGGTCATTTTTATTTCTTCCAACATAGTTTTGTTTTTATTTATCACCATTATTATAAGCAGCAGGAAGATATAAATATAGACTGATTTTCCTGATAATGACTATAATGCCTTAATTTTCTTTATAATTTTTGTTTGGGGTTGCCAAGTTTGCCAAGGGGCACATCAATATTCTGTAGAAGCATAATTAGTACAATGGTATATAACAGTCTTTCACGGATAGTATACAGGAATGAGAGAATTTTAGAAAGATCATATGAGAACAGGAATGGTGTAGTATAAATTCACCCGTGTGGCACAGATTGAAGCATGCGTGGGGAGGTGTGGGAGATGCACAAAATTAACCCCCCTCATTACACCATGCAAATTGCCATCTTGCAGTCATCAGGTCCTCCTCCTTCTCAGATGCTGAAGCTGGGCTTCCAGACCAGCAGAAGAAAATGTCATAGCTCAATGTATTCTCACTTAGCTGATGAACTCACTTACAGTTGTGGCTATTAAAAGCTGATGGTCTACATGTTGAAATGACTGTTTATATCCGTTTATATTAGCAAAGTGTTCTATACTTCCCATGACTTTTCTTTACTCATAATATAATAAAAATGTCAGTATTCTAGTTCTGCTAGAAGAGCTGTAGACATATCTGGTTACCTGGCATTGAGGGTTTGGCTATTTATTTATCCACATTGTAATAACACACCAATTTGAACACAAATTATCAAAATGTGTGTGTGCTTCTATACATGTGTGAGAGATCTATTAATCCGGCATTTATTATGTTTCAAGCAGTGTTCTAGGTAGTTTATATATATTAGTCCTGACCATGACCCTGTGTACTATTATTATTATTCCCGTTTTACAGATGGGAACCAAAGTAACCAGGGCCCAGCGAGGTTAAGTAACTTGTTTAAACTAGAAAATGATGGAACTGGCATCAAAATATAGTATACACTGACTCTAGAGTGTACACAATTATTAAGAAATGCTTATTTCAAATGTAGGTACATTTGTGTGGCAAGGGACTGATACTCACAATTTATCTATTACCTAAGTGATTCATATTGACATTTTTACTCACCATTCAAAGCATGCTCTGTTGACATAATTTCAGCCTCCTTTTTGTGCATTGGGAAACACCACAGTACCAAATTTTGTTACCATATTTCTCAGTGGAGTTTGTTACCTTTAATAATGGATATTTTCACGATGCATCTTCTAAATACTAAGAGACAGGTAGGATATAGGATTTGAAATTAAACCCCCTGGACTTCAGTTTCTAGATAAATTTTAAAAGTGAGAAAGGTAAACTCTATGGATTGTGGTTTGCTGATATTGTTATTAGAGTCCATTCTTCCATGAAGTAGCTTGGCAACATTACAATCAAGGATTCCCCCGTGCAGGTTTCACAAAGGCCATAGTTCACATCTTTAGAAGCTGTTGTACGGTGATTTTGTACTTCTACTTTAAGATGATTTCAGGGTATTATAATAAAACTGGCACAATATAAGTCTTTAATGCCACATAAAAATCTGAATTGATTTAATGTAGAAATTAAAGCTATTTTTTAGTTCAGTAAGGTACATTGCTTTTACCAAAAATGGGATAGAAAAGTCAAGACCTTAGCAATCAGAAAACCAAAATGTAGTTCTGAGTCCTGCAAAAGTATTTGGAAAAGGATCTGGCAGATATGAATCAACTTAAGAAAAAAAAAAAAAGCTTTCTTTGAATTCTTCTATAGTATTTGGTTTCAGAGGTAGCTATTGGGATCCACAGCTATGGTGATAATTAGATGAGATTATATAGGAAGCATGCAGCATGATGCCTGGCTCATAGTAAGTAGTCACTAAGTGCTACCTGTCATACGCTCATCTGGCCGTTGTAGTGTAGAGGTTAAGAGCAAAGTCTCTGGAGTAGACTACCTGAGCTCAAGTCCTAGTTCTACCTCTTATCGACTGGAAAACCTAATCAGTGGTTCTCAACCTGGGAGCAGTTTTGTCCCCCAGGGAATGTTTGGCATTGTCTGGAGACATTTTAGATTGCCACGATTAGGGATGAGGTTCCACTGGAGGATGTGGATGCTGCTAAACATCATGCGATATGCAGAGAAGCTCCCCACAACAAAGAATTATGTGGTCCAATATGTGAATATTGCAGAGATTGAGAAACTCTGACCTAGAACAAATAACTTACTCTTTCTGCAAAATAAGGACACTAATAGTACCAATGTAGTGAATTAAAAAAAAGCACTTAGGAAAGTGCCTCACATAGTAAGCAGTCAGTAAATAGTAGCTCTTGTTATTCATTCAACAAATATTGGTAAAATGCATACAAAAAAAAAATTAGCCGGGCGTGGTGGCGGGCACCTGCAGTCCCAGCTCTTAGGGAGGCTGAGGCAGGAGAATGGCGTGAACCCAGGAGGTGGAGCTTACAGTGAGCCAAGATCGCACCACTGCACTCCAGCCTGGGCGACAGAGCAAGATTCCGTCTCAAGAAAAAAAAAAATGTGTGTATATATATATGTATGTAAAATGCTCAGTGTGTGCTAGGCACTCTCCTAGATATTAAGCATCCAGTGGATGCCAAATAGGCCTGGCCCCTACCCTTGAGGATCTTGCTGTTTATGACTGTAGGGGTCGCTGTGAGGTGACGTCTGCTTCCTAGGGACAGCAGCATCTATCACTGTTAGAGCTACTTCATGCTGTCTATGTCCCCCTCCTCTCAAAATGCAATGCTTCTTCTTCATCTCTTTTTAAAAGTCTCTCTTCTAGACCTAGAAGAATCTATAGTTATATTTCAAAAGAACATAATTAGTCCCATATTTCCCAAAACACTCATCTAAACTTCAGCATTATAGACCCCTCACTCTGATCTATGAGCAGATATTGCTAATCTCTCCAAGCATACTTTGAAATTGAGGAGGTTTCATTCATGCCAATGGCTCTCCAGTTAGAGATTTTTCTTTGCCTCAGGACTTTCTCTCTTCCTTCCTCCAACTGCGGACATCCTAGTTTTTCTCCATCAGGGCTGGGATCCCTGAGTTTCTTCGGTAGCCTTCTCCCCTTATTCCTTCAGAACTTCAGGCTCCTGTTCTGGCTTATATAGCCTAATATGGCATCAGGGAGGGAAAGTCTCTATTTCTTTTTCAGGTGCTATTTATTGAGGACACATTCTTGAGGTTCTAAGTGGGAAGTTTGAGTGTGGTTTCACCTGGAGGCCAAGCTATAAAATGGTGGCCTATGTCAGCAGTTCTAGGCTTGGGTAACTGTGTGCCAACCATTCCCAGTTCTGGAGCCAGTTCTGACAAGGACAGAGAATAGATTGGGACCTCACCCGCCTAGTATGGGAATAGAATTGGAATTCACTGTGCTAATGACTGGTTCCTGGTGTTCCTAAGAAAAGCCCCGTGCTGTTACATGCTGACTGAGTCATAGCTTTTCTGTGTGTTCCAATCTGTTGGCCCAGTTCTTCTGCTTTGGTTCCTTCTCAGCCCTGCAATTCTCTGAGTAACACAGTGTCTCTGAAAGGCTGATCACAGAACTATGATCTGTTCCTAACCATCTGTCTAGACTCCTTCCACTCCCCTCTCCATTTCTCCCACATACATTATGCCCTAGCAGTGTATAAAATACTGGTAGGTTGACAAATATGCCGTACTTCGTCATTCCTGTATGCTTTGTACATATTCTTCCTCTGCCTGGATTTTCCAGCTTGAGCAGGTCTGAGTTCACATTTACTTCTTTCACTATTAGACACTGAACACCTGGCTTCCTTTGTCAGTATCTAGCTTACAGCTTGTTCAGTTATCGCATCCCTCTCTCTCCTCTTGGCTTCCACGTTTCTCCTCTGCCCACCAAAGTGTCAGGTGTTGCCAAGCTTACCCTGTTGGATTAGTGAAACCAGGATCTACTGAATTGAAATCAGTCACAGCATGATCTAGTAATCTAAATCTTCAGAGGAACTAACCATTATATACAATATTGCCTCTGTGTAAAAATTAGGGCAAGATCCTAAAAACGGGTCAACCAATGATGTTTTAGAACACAGCCACATTTATGAGTTGTAGATTGACCACAGTAAGAATGCATGTGTCTGTGTAGGTATACATGCAAATATAACCTTAAGTGTATATATACACATATTTATAAATTGTATTTATACCTTTACTATATTTATACTTTATGAAACAAGAGAAAAGAGTGACATAAATGCTACAAATAAGAAATTGCAAGAAAAACAAAATTAGAGCATGTGTTTAGTGAATGAGATTGTACAGATATAGGAGAGAAGGAATGAAAATGAGGGAATATGTGAATGAGTCATTGGATGTTAGTGTTTAAATAGGAAATATATTATTGATGTTTGGGCTTAATTTTCTAAATTAGAAGTGGAAATTATTATATTTTTTACATATCTGTATGTAATTCAGAAATACATCTATCTAAGTGTGATATTGAGGTAGAAATGCCCATATTATCATCCAAATGCCAGAAAGAAAACAATTACCAAAGGGGAAGAAATACATCACTTAGACTAGCATTCAGATCGGAAATGCTGGGATGGAAGAAAGCAGCTTGTTTTAAACTCCACCCTGATATTTTTGTTTCAATAGGATTTTAAATCCTAACAACTTTCCTAGCCTGGACTAATGAGACAGTTGGACCTGGTAATTAGTATGGGCTGTGCCTCCCAGGACCTCCCATAAACCTTTGTACAGCATAAATTGTGTTTGTGTGTGAGATTATCAGGTATTGCCTAGAACTGTACCGCAAGTCCAAGGTTGTAAACCTTGCTTCAGTGGAGAATTAGGAGGGGAGGGAAGTAACTTATTCTTACACAGCAAGGTAGGCCATTGTTTTGTCTTCCAAGTCTTGGGAAAAGAAAATTAATTGAACTTCATTCAACAAATTTTTATTGAACCCTTCTCTCTGTCTTGGGCTATAATTGCTGATAGTTATTGGGGTAGAAGAGAAGTATAATATGCAGTTTTGCCCTTAAGGAGATTAAAACCTGTCTTTCTGAGGATGTAAGACTGGCATGTAAAGCAATTAGGCAAGAAACAGAGAAAACTATAAGGCAGCACAAAGTGCTACACTGAAAAATAATGAAAATGTGTAGTAAAGATATCAGAGCTGTGGACTAGCATGAAAAGGAGAGAACTGTCAAGAAGTTGGGATATGAGATGTTAAATTTTGATTGCAATATAATTCCAGGATTATTTTGATCCCCAGTTCTCCTCTGTTTTAGAGCGTAAAATATACTGAAGAAGTTATCTATAGAGCACTTTGTAGAACACCCAGGTTTTCCTTGAATTTTAAAAAAGGAATGTTACACAACAAAAGAAAACAAAAAGCAAGAACACTTATTTGTTAAGTGTTCTGAACATTCCATGTAGGCCAACTCACAACTACCCCCAAAACTGGTGGTGGAATTGAGAAAAAGTAAGTGTGAAGCTTACATTTAGCTCTGGAAGGTGTTTCTGGGCATTCAATTAGTAATTATTTTCTCTGATAATCTAGAAATTTATAACATTGCTAAGAAAATACTCAAACCACACTGTTACCATTGTACCTGTCAGCAATTTAGGTCTTCTGTTATTCATTTTTCTAGGAAGATGTTAATCTTAGAATGCTAGAAAGGACTAAGTTCTTTTCATAGAGCTACAATCCTCATGCAGAACTGCCAGTTCATATCTTCCAAGGGGAAAGGAGAGTCTTTTGGCCTTAATATGTTAACAATATAAAGCACTATTGTAAATGTTTCTGTATGTGTTCTAGTTTAGTTCATTGTGGTTGTTATCTACAGTACCTTTAAATCATAATATTAAAATAGGTGGCAATGCCAAGAAATGTTGAGAACAAAGCAGATCTGTAACTGTTACTTAGTTACTTGGGCAGACAATATGCTCTTTGTTATGAAAAGGCGTGGAAGTAGGTGGCAAAGTCATCAATGAATAAGACATTCAGCTATACTTATTGATTGTTTTCTGCATGCAGATCACTGTGCTAAAAAGGAGAATTACAGAATTGATCCCTACACTTGGAAAGCATATTACACAATGAGAGAAGAAAGGATACACACCAAAATATGCATATCAATACCAGTGATGAAAACTAGTTAATAGGTATTTTCACTTTCCGTCTTTTCCACTTTCATGACATCTAGTACTTGCTTTAACTAAGCCTTTTATCACATTGTTTTGGTCTTCCATTCTAGACATAATCAACTAAAGATATAAAATAATTTCTCTTTATCTAGGGGAAATTATATCCATATCTGTTGATTCCAGGGGTTGGTTAAAACTGTGGCCCCAAAGGCCAATTTTGTGTCTCATTTTTATATGGCCCCTTGAGCTAAGACTGGTTTTTACATTTTTAAATGCTTGTAAAAAAGAAAAAAAGCAGTATGGAATAGAGGAGTATGTGGCCTGAAAAGACTAAAATTTTTACTGTCTGTTTTTATCCAGAAAAAAACTCTTATCCTCGTTTTTAAAGAATGAGACCCATGGGGAACATTTGAACAAGTCATAGGAAGCTTGGGGAGATGGTTTACTTAGGGAATAGGCCAAGTTCCTGTAACAAAGAGACCCAAAATGCAGTGCTCAAATAAGAAAGGAGATTATTTCTTTTTTATGTAACAATCTAGAGGTAGGCAGGTGTTTCAGGGCTGATCCCCAGTCCTGCCACCTGAAATTACTCAAGGACGCAGTTTTTGTCTGTCTTCTAACTCCACACTACCTTTGTCCTCATTGAGGACATTCCAGTCTGAAAGAGAAGAAGAGTAGGGGACAATCAGTTTCCTTTTTAATAATAAAATATGGATTGTAGCACCTATGACTTCTGCTCACATCCAAGTGGCGAGGATTTACATCGCCCTTTCACTTTAGCTGCAAAGGATATAGGGGAATGCAGTTTCTAGCTGGGAAACCATGTGTGCACTGATAAAAGTAGAGAGTTTTATGACTTAGAAGAGGAAGAGAGTTATTGCTATTGGAGGACAATTAGCAATCTGCCACAGAGAGGTAAACAGTTCGTGGTACTGGATTATTCCTGATATTCATTACAGAATTCTCAACATGATCATTATGTAATATATACTGAACATTTACTACATACTCAGTATATATTTGTTGAGCTCATTAAAGTGAACAGAAAACTGGAAGCAATACTTAGTCTAGGAATGGTCACTTAGGGAGAAATCTGTTCTTGAAATGGGAAAGACATAAGCATGGTGGAGTCAGATGTGAGACTCCTGGGAATGGTTAAATTAGCACTAGAGATTATAGAGCTCCCAGTAAGGTAAAGTACAGAGATTAGTTTAGACAGTAAGTGAATCTTCTGAACTTTATGCAGGGGTAATATCAGTATTTAAATAGTGAGTTTAATTTTAAGAAAACTCACAATGGTGGGAAAAACTTCAAGAGGACGGTAAGATGGGGCTGGCGGTGGGTTGTGAGTTTAAGTGGGAGTTGGGTGTGGTGTCCATGTGGTAAATGGGGCAAGTCCAGTCCCCCCACAGATAAAAGTCATGCAGGCAGCGTTTGATAGATCTAGAATTCTGACACCTTTAAAGCAAAATTCCTGAATTCCTGAGGGGCAACAGAGAGAGAGGGAGAGAGAATGAGATTTGGCAAGATCCTGACAGAACATCAAAGCCTCAACCAAGCAGATGGGTGTGCAGGGCAGAGTGTAGAGTTCCAGGCTGGGAGACTGAAGCAGAAGCTCAACTTTGTAGACTAGGCCAACATGATGGGGCTGGGGAATGATTTATTTTAGAGGCTGCACACATTCCCAGAGCTTTTTTTTTTTTTTTTTTTTTTTTTTGGTCAAATCTCTGAGCAGCAAGACTTCTGATTTTCTGGCATCATGATCATAACAGGCTCAGAAACTGGGAGGTGGCAGATTTGGGGCCTGGGGAAACAGGGACAGGGACTGACATGAAGGCTGGTATGTGAAACTCTGGTTGGAAAAGTTGATTACAATATGCCCCATGCCCTGTGGTACTTTATAATGCTATTTTCTTTCTTGCAGTGAAAATACTCGTAGAAAAAATGTAGCTCAATTTTGAGAGGGTGATTAATCATGATAACTGATATTTTGGTGTCCTGTTACTCTGAAATAATTTGATTATTATAATTAAAGAAGGATAAAAACAGAACAAACTCCCAAAATTGATGTTTCAGGTCAAATTAGCCTATTAGGTAGAATATGAAATTGTGCATTTCAGTACTTCAGCTCTGCATAATTGATGGGACACCATGTACTATCTCTTTGGCTATTCAGCAACGATTCTGTTAGAATCTGCTTGTGGAGTCTGAGGTTGCACAATTCATAACTTTCACATTTTATAGATGTAAAAATCTTTTATACGTCATTATTTTTTATTCCTTCTAATTAATAGGTATGAATAAAATGTTAAGGCTATATAATAGAAATCTTACCTTCATCTTGTTTTCTTCTTTTTATGCTAATCATTTTACTAGAGCCATGTCAAAACAGTAACACATATGTGGTTAGAAAAACAACCAGTTTTTTGAAAGAACATTCATTTTTTTCCTCTTAGGGACTATATGAATATTTGATCAGATCTCAAAGAAAATAAAAGAAAGGCTTGTGATTCAGTTTTCACTTTGGAAACTTTGACTTATAAACATTTCTCTTTTGCACTTTTTTTAAAGATAGATGGTTACTATCTTAATAGATGAACACTTTGCAAACACTAAGTGTATGTGTGTTTAAGAAATAACCAGGTACTATCTATGGGATAATTTAAAATGAGAAAAATTACCTAATTATTAAATTAGGTAATTATTAAATATATAAACTTTAATGCTAAGGTGAATAATTTGTTAATTTAAGCACTACTTCATACAGTAATGACTGGTGTCAGTATACGAAGGTGCAGTTGAACCTTTTCATGTATTCTTAAGGATAAGACCAGTGAAAACTCAAGTTTTTTTCTTTTCTTTAAAGAAATTCAAACATTTGTTCAAGTTTCAGTAGCTTTAGTCAAGGCAGACACATATTCTATAAATTATCGATGGTTCATGAATTTAATGATTCTTAGGAATTTAAGACATGGGTTAATGATATTAGCTGACAAATTGCAGGCATTCAGTTTGGGTTCAATTTGATATAACATTTTGGACTGGTTTAAATAAAAGTCTAGCAAATTACTGATTCTTAAATTTGATACATGTGTTAAAAGGATTTTGTTGAGACTGCTATTAAAGTTGTGAATGACATCATCATCATCATCATTATCTTCATCTTCATCATCATCATCAGTTATCATCATTCTTTTTATTTTCTTAATGTTTCTGCCTTATTTGATCTTTTTTGAATATGTGATCTTATTCTTGAGTAGTAGTGCAGTTAGAGGAAGAGATGATAAAGAGAAAGGCTGTTTGGACTGGTTTACCCACTCAGTTTTGCTGGTATCAAAACAGCTGGTACCTTAGTTGATGAGGTTCTGAGGGACTGCTTCACACTAGCCAAAAGTATTAATCTGATTATAAACTCAAGTGCCAATTTTAATTTTAATCTGAAATGAGAATTATAGCAGTGAACTAAATCAGAGTACTTATTGTCGTTGATCACTACTGCTGTCTCTGGAGGAAAGTACACTCTAGAAGCCAAATAATTATCAGAATTTTCCTTGCTAGCATGGAATGAAAACAAATGAAATAGAATAGTCTTCAGAACTTATATTTGTTATATATAAATCTTAATACTTTAATTTTAAGTTCTAAATCATAGAGACATTTTATTATTTGAAGCCCCCCCCATATCCTGACTTTTATTAATGAAAATTCCAACATATACTTCAAATGATTTGCTTAAGGTCAACCATTATAGTTGTTGGTTCTGGGAATAGAACCTGCTATTTTTTTTTGTTTGATTAGTTGATTAATGCTTATACTTATGATTTCTGATTATATTAATGTATGTATACTTTTATGTGGTTGAAGATTCACAACATTAAGCCAACACACATTTTTTTAATGATACATATGGAAATGTATATGTTTATTATGCATTGAATCAAATTGTAATTCGCTGTAGATTTGAAGGAAATTTTGGGGGTTTGGATGGAACTGGAGGTGTTTGGGAGTTTAATTGCAGTAAGTAGGTAGAAGGGGAATTTCCAAATTGGTTTTCTAAGAGTATGTTTTTGTTCTCTTCTAAACCAGTAATGTAAAGGGCATATAAATGTGTTAAGGGAGAGGAAGTTGCATCATTAATTGTGGGTTTGTGTGCAGAATGTGAGAAAATATTTGCAAACTACCCATCTGACAGGGGAATAATAACCAGAAAATATAAGGAGCTCAAACAACTCTATAGGGAAAACAATCTAATAACTTGGTTTAAAAAAATGGGCAAAAGATCTGAAAGACATTTCTCAGAAGAAGACATACAAATGTCAAACAGCTATATGAAAAAGTGCTCAACATCATTGATCATCAGAGAATTGCAAATCAAAACTACAATAAGATACAATCTCACCCCAGTCAAAATGGCTTTTATCCAAAAGACAGGCAATAACAAATGCTAGAAACAATGTGTAGAAAAGGGAACCCTCTTATACTGTTAGTGGGAATGCAAATTATTACAACCACTATGGAGAATGGTTTGGAGGTTCCTCAGAAAACTAAAATAGAGCTACTATAACATCCAGAAATCCCACTCCCAGGTTTGTACCCAAAAGAAAGGAAGTCAGTATATCAAAGAGATATCTGCACTCCCATATTTATTGCAGCACTATTCACAATAGCCAAGATTTGAAAGCAACCAAAACGTCCACCAACAGATAAATAGATAACTAAAATATGGCACTTATACACAATGAGTACCATTCAGCACAAGAAGAATGAGATCCAGCTATTTGCAGCAACATGGATGGAACTGGAGGTGTTTATGTTAAGTGAAAGAAGTCAAGCACAGAAAGACAAGCTTTGCATCTTCTCACTTTTTTTGTGGGAGCTAAAAATTAAAATAATTGAACTCATGGAGATAGAGAGTAGAAGGATGCTTACCAGAGGCTGGTAAGGATGGTTGGGTGGGGGCCAGTGATAAAGAATTAGGGATGGTTAATGGGGAAAACAAACAAACAAACAAACAAACAAAACAAAAAACAGAAGAAGACCTAGAATTTGCTAGCACAACAGGGTGGTTATAGTAAAAAATAATTTAATTGTACTTTTAAAAATAACTGAAAGAGTATAATGGGGTTGTTTATAACACAAAGGATAAGTGCTTGAGGTGATGAATACCCCATTTACCCTGATGTGATTACCTCGATATCATTGCATGCCTATATCAAAATATCTCATGTAACTCATAAATATATATACCTACCATGAACGCACAATTTTTCTTTTAAAGTTACAAAATTGTGGGTATGTGGGGAACTCATACGTTTTACTCAGTAATTTTTAAAGCAGAATTATTTTAAAATTGTCTTTTAAAAAAGCCTTCTGTTTTGCAATTTAGTGCAGTTTACTCTCTATAGTTTAGGTTATAGTATCTAGATGAGAGGAGATTGTATGATATAAATAATTTTCTATGTTTGAAAAGCCTGATGATTCTAAGATCAAGTGCAATTTAAAATAAGGGTTAATCTGCCCCTGGAGTATGCATCACTGTAGTGTTGGTAGGACACTATTGTGTAAAACAGGAAGCACGTTGGCCTGGGTTAGGATCCTGGCTCTGCCACTTGAATTTGGTGGGTTCATCCCTATATACCGCTGTAATTGCTTTTGTAAGTTTATAGAAACGAGCTCTGATTTTGAGCCACTTTTGATGATGACCCAAGTGTCTTGGCTTCTCTGTGCTTCCATTTTCTCATCAGCAATTTCTGTTATTATAGAGAAATTTATTCAATCCTAACAATCCTATTTATTCAAAATTGTCATGAGGCTTAAATGAGATTGTTCATGTTTAAAGACTTTGGAAACTTTGTATATAGTGTTAATCAAATTTTAATGGCTTTTAAAATTGTTACCATTTTGTCTTATAAGTTTGCATTATAAAAGCATGAGCATATTGAAGGAAGAGCAATGGAGAGTAACTATAATAATAGTTTTAACTTAATATATTTCTAACCTGAATTTAGAAGACAATAACATTTGATAGTTAAGTACTGAAAAAAAATGGTAATCTCGTGAGTTTTGAAATATTTTAAGTCAACCATTCTATGTCTGAAATTAGACAGTTTTTTTAATAGAATTTTTACATTGTATTTTTATTAGTCTGGTTATGTGGGAGAAAATCAAGTTAGGTTTCTACACACTGCAGTGGGCAGAAACTCATTTAATTCATGATGACAGTTGTGGTGATACTTTTTAATCACAAAGAAGAAAATGATGCTTACCTATTTCTTTGTTATTGGAAGATGGACAAATTCCTTCTCTTTACATTTACTGCTAACACACAAAAAATATTTAAGGGGTTTACTTACACTGACAATGAACTATCTCAAAAATAAATGAATAAGCCGGGTGCGGTGGCTCATACCTGTAATTCCAACACTTTGGGAGGCCGAGACGGGCAGATCACCTGAAGTCAAGAGATCGAGACCATCCTGGCCAACATGGTGAAAACCCCCCTCTACTAAAAATACAAAAATTAGCTGAGTATGGTGGCATGCACCTGTAGTCCCAGCTATTCGGGAGGCTGAGGCAGGAGAATCTCTTGAACCAGGGAAACGGAGGTTGCAGTGAGATGAGATCGCACCACTGCACTCCAGCCTGGTGACAGAGCAAGACTCTGTCTCAAAAAAAAAAAAAAAAAAAAAAAAAAAAAAAAGGAAATGAATAAAGCAGTATGATTTATAATAGCTATAAAAATACTTAGGTGTAAATTAAATCAAGGGGTAAAAGACGTCTACAATGAAAACTGTGAAACACTGATGAAAGAAATTGAAGAAGACACAAATAAATGGAAAGATATCCTGTGTTCATGGATTGGAAGAATTAATGTTATTAAAATATCCATACTACCTATAGTTATGTACAGATTCAATGCAATTCCTATTAAAATTTCAATGGCATTTCCCCACAGAAATAGAAAAAACAATTCTAAAATTTATATCAAATTACAAGAGGCCCCAAATAGCCAATGCAATCTGGAGCAAAAATAACAAAGCTGGAGGCATCACACTACCTGACTTTAATATATTACACTACAAAACTGTAGAAAACTGCATGGTACTGGCATAAAAACAGATATGTAGACCAATGAAACAGAATAGTTATAGCCAAGAAATAAATCCATACATTTCTAGTCGATTGATTTTCAACAGAAGTGCCAACAGCACACAAGGGGGAAAGGACAGTCTCTTCAATAAACGGTGTTGGGAAAACTGGATATCCACATGCGTAAGAATGAAATTAGACCCTTATTTCACACCATATACAGACATCAACTCCAAATGGATTAAAGACTTAACTGTAAGACTACTAGAAGAAAACAGGGAAAAACTTCTTGACATTGGTCTAGGCAATACATTTTTGGTATATGACCCCAAAAGCACATGTAACAAAGGCAAAGAGGCAAATGAGATTGCATTAAACTAAAAAGTTTCTGCACAAAAATGGAAACAATCAACAGAGTGGAGAAACAATGTACAGAATGGAAGAAACATTTGTAAACAGTACATCTGCCAAGGGGTCCATATCCAAAATATATAAGAAACTCATGCAACTCAATAGCAAGAAAACAAATAACCTGATTAAAAAATGGGCAAAGAACCTAAATAAAATTTCTCAAAAGAAGTCATACAAATAGTCAAAATGTATGTGAAAAAATGCTCAACATCACTAATCACCAGGGAAATGCAAATTTGAAAAATTGAGGTATCACCTCACACCTGTTAAAATGACTGTTATCAAAAAGACCTATGATAACAATTACTGGCAAGGACAAGGAGAAAAGAGAACCCTTGTTCACTGTTGGTTTGAATGTAAATTGGTATAGCCATTATGAAAAATAGTGTAAAGTTTCTCATCAAATAAAAAATAGAACTACTATGTGATCCAGGAATTTCACTTCCGGGTATGTATCTAAAGGAAATTAGTATCTTGAAGAATATTTGTACTCCCATGTTCATAACAGCATTATTGACAGTACCTAACCTATGGAAATAATTTAAAATGTCCACCAGTGGATGAATGAATAAAGAAATATTGGTATATACACACAATGGAATATCATTCAGCCTTACAAAAAGAAAGAAGTCATATCTTTTGCAGCAACGTGGATAAACTGGAGGACAAACTGCTCAGTGAAATAAGGCAGGCACAGAGAGATGAATACTGCATGATCTCATTGTACATGGAATCTAAAAACATTGAATTCATAGAAGCAGAGAGTAAAATGGTGATTTCTGGGGGCTAGGAGTGGGGGAAAATGGGAGATATTAGTGAAAGAGTATGAAGTTTCATTTACGCAGATGATAAGTTCTGGAAATCTACGTATAGTGTGTGGTGACTATAGTTATTAACACTGTATATAGTTGAAATTCAAATTTTCTCACCATACATTTAAAAAATGCCAACTATGTGAGGTGATGGATCTGTTAGGAACCTTGATGGTAGTAATCATTTCACAATAGATATAGATGTCAAAACATCACATTGTACACATTAAATATATACAATTTTAATTTGTTAATCAAATCCCATTAAGAAGAGAAATTTGACCACCAAATAAAGAAGAAAGGAATTCCAACGTGACTCTATTTTTCAGTAAACACCCATGTTTGCTACTATATGCATAATTTCATTAAGTACAGTCTATTTTAGAAATAAGTCAGATTCTTTCTCTCTCTCTCTCTGTCTCCTCCTCCCCCTGCCTTTCTTCGTTAACTATGTATGTATATAGTGAATACTTAGCATATTGTCTAAATCCCTAGAAATTTTTACTGTAGCCACATATGAACTCATCACTCCATTCTGGTAGTCCCATGACTAAAAATGAATATTTTGATGTAATTGCTTCTGAGCTACTTCATTATTTATTAATAATTGCTTTAAACGGCTACAGGTTGTTTTCTTAATGGGATTTTTAGGCTCTATGCACAATAAAAATGGAAAACATTGAAATACATTTTAGATTTAAACTCAAGCAGTTCTCCAGTTAAAAAGCTCCCATGCAGCATGGTCATGTTGATAAGTTTTTCTATAGAGCTTACTAGTAGCATTTCAAGGCCTGTTTCTCAGCCTGTTTTTCTCTAAGCAGCAAATCAAATGATCTTTGTCCCTGCTTCAGAAAGAATTTCACTTTACGTTGATTTTTGTCCATAAAAGAATGATATTTCATAATTTTCTGGAAACAGAGAGTGGTAGGCAGGATTGTATGCTAAGAATAATTTGATGGTCAAAACTTGTATATCAATTTTCAAACTTGGAAACTAGTATTTTGTGGCTGAGTTTGGGATACTTAGAATGAAAGTAAGCTCAGAAAATCACAAGGGTGTTATGGCAGTTGTTGGTTTTCATGGATTCCACAGCCTCATTGCTTGTAAGAGTAATAATAATAACTATTATACTTCTCACAGTAAACCCATGGTCTTTACTACATGCTATGAACAGCTAATAATCTCCATGGTTGGAATTGGAACCTCATTCTTCTGGCTTCAAAGTTTGTTCCTGTAACCACTGCACTTTATTTTTCTGTATTTGATTCCTAGCAGGATTCCTTGTTGAAAGATTGCTTAATGCATATCTAAATTAAAATTTTTACCGGATGCGGTGGCTTATGCCTGTAATCCCAGAAATTTGGGAGGCCGAGGCGGACAGATCACTTGAGGCCAGAAGTTCAAGACCAGCCTGGCCAACATGATGGACCATTGTCTCTACTAAAAAAAATACCAAAATAAATAAATAAATAAATAAATAAATAAAAATCAGCCAGGTGTGGTGGCACACACTTGTAGTTCCAGCTACTTGGGAGATTGAAGCACAAGAATCAGTTGAACCTGGGAGGCGGAGGTTGCAGTGAGCCGAGATCACATCACTGCACTCCAGCCTGGGCAACAGAGCAAGACTCTGTCTCAAAAAAAAAAAAAAAATTAATTCTGAAAACTTTAATGATAATAGAAATAAAGTAAAATTAATTCCTGGATGGTGGTTTCCTTGACTTGATTTAATGATCAGTGCCAGAATTGGGTCTTATCTTATTAATCATGGTAACTTAGAGTCTCTCTGAACATTATGTAATCCTTGAGATGAAAATATAAGGCAGGAATGCCAATTTTACAAATTTGGAAATAGAAATGCAAATGAGTAAAATGACCTTTCTTAAAATCACTACTCAGCTAGTTACTTAAAGAACTAAAAACGTTATCTTATATAATTACTTTTTTCTGAATTATTTTCTGTGTTGGTGCACTTTTATTTGCATTTGTTTGTGACTGGCAATTAGGCATGGATAAAGGATGCCATGTTCAGGAACAGTACAATTTAGTGGAAAGAATACTGGCCCAAAAATTGTCATCCCCATTATACCTCTAACTGCTGGTGTTTTGGGGTGAACATGGAAATGTTCCATGGCTTTTTTTGCTCATTTTAAAAAAGGAAGTAGTAATTGTTGCTGCTGTCAAGTCTCCAGGGCTTTGTGAGAACAAAATGGAACATGAGTTCAAAAGGAAAAAATATATTATTATACAATTTTGCAGGATAAAAGTTGTATAGTATATGTGCAGCATTATAGAATATGTGTGTGTGTGTGTTTGTATTTATTAAGCTTATATATGCTGCCCCTGCTGTGCTACTGACTTAGTGTTTCTGTGGTCCATCCTTTCATTCTCCTCTCATTCCTGTGACTCCTGTGATTTACTCAGGCATGCCTATGATTTTAGGTAACACAATCTGGTGACTTCTAAATCTATATTGCCAACTTTAACCTCTTTCATATCAAATTCTGAAGTACTAGCATTCTACTGGACGTGTCCACATGTATGTTACATGGCATTTTAAAATCACTATTTCTAAAACTGAAATCCCATTTGGGTACCATCAAGCTTCTACTGCATTTCCTTTCATTACGTCTGTGCAGCTGGAAACATTGCAGTCAATTGGATTCCTTTTCCTCCTTTCTTTTACCTTTTGTATGTGATTTATTAGTGACCAAGTTCTTTAGATTCTACTTTCTACATATATCCTGAATCCTACCCCTCCTGTTTACTCTGATGCCACTTACAGGGTTTAGGCCCTCATCAAGTCCTTCCTGGACTTGGACATAATGAATTCTTGAAAACATGTTTTTAAGGGGAACAATACATTTAAGTATTTTAGGGTGAGCTAAGGGTTGGAAGCAGAAGGTGTTCTGTGGACAGAGAACCGAAAATTATGATACAATCATGACTTACACTTCCTCTATGTACTCTCTCTGTCACATTCAGGAAATCTTAAAAATCTTCATCTGTGTCCTGGGCTTCTGGGCTGGAGCACCAGGTGAGGAGACCATCCAGAGGCTATGGTAAATCAAGTTGGGTTTTCTCTCTCCCATGGGTGTTCTACACTGCCCCTTACTCCGTTATAGGTGGGAGGCTCATGGAAGCCCATTTTTAAACAATTGTACAACTTGTTGAACTTGGTTAGTCAGGATGGAAAAAAAAAAGAATATTATTGTTCTTATCCCTATAGCATAAGCAGAATGGGGCTTCTGCTGACTTTGTTCATGCTGGAGGGTCCCTCCTTCTTGCAAGCCATCCCATCCCCATAGAGGTAGCAAAACAGGAAGACAATGGGCTGGGAGGAGAGGTTGAATAGGATAAGTGGTCTTGTCCTGAATTGTGACCCTGCATGAGTGAATGAACTTCAAGTCTAAGCTGGATGGAGGCCTCATAGCACCCCATCTACCACCCTGGTGGGGTGGAGGATGGTTCTGCTGTGCGGGTCTCCTTAAGCACTTCATTAAGCACCCCAATACAAATTATCCATCTACCTCAGAGTTCCCTTGGACCTTCCCTCATCAACATGCCTGACAAGCAGTGCAAACACTATTAGCTCAGTATCACCATTACTAGTCTAGTCAAAGCCAAAGAAAATCAATTTGATTTGGGAAAGGTAGTTTAGGGGTGTCAAAATATGATATTTAAATATGTGAAATCTAACCTGTATAAGTTAATAATTACCAAATTGCCAGACTTCTCAAGCGGTCTCTTTCCAGTTTTTTCTTTCTTGAAGCAACCCTTCCACATGGCCACTAGAGAAATTTTTTTTCAAAATGCGGATTGATCAATTTTTTTGATGTTTTCCCTTCACCTACAGTTTCCTTCACCATGTTTTCAACCATAGTGACGTACATTTTTACTAATATTCAAATGTGATTCATTCTTCCAGGTTCTTCATTCTTTTACCTTAAGGCCAATCTTTACTTGTCATTTCATCTGAAAGCAAAACAAAGTTAAAAAGTAAGTGAACAAAATACAGCCTCTCAGCTCTGTTCACAAATCTAACTCCAAAAGCAATAGTGAATAATATAGACATTTAATAAAGTTCTTCTGTGCATACAAAACAACACAACAGCCTAAGAATCTTCTTTGAGCATCTTATCTGTAAAGTTCCATCTTGTAAGGCAGCTGCCACACATTTCCAAATTCCTTTTCTCTTACTGTAAGAGCTCTATCTCTTTGGGCCACATCCTTGAACCTCTCTGTGGGTCTGAGCATCATTTCTGTATTCACTGTAATCCTTTCTCCATTTTTCTCATTTGCATCCCCATCTATCATCCTGTTCAGCAAGACAAAGGATGCTGCTGAAGTTCTACCTGCCTGAAAAGAGGAGAAGCATAATAAATATTTATAATTTAATTTCAGTTTGCTTTTAGCTATTAAATTAAAATGAAGTAATGTCGTTTGTGAATGATTCACTTCTGTATAAATTAGAATGAATTAAAAGTTAACACTAGATGAAATCATTCTCAATTAGATTTTGCATGCTTCCTTGAGGAAACAAAAAATTTTGGAGCTAAGAGGAATGTTGTGGAATCTCCTCCACAGCCTGTCTTATCCGTAATAGAGCCTGGGGAGAAACTATTGCATTGATTAGGGCAAACGTTTCAGATTACTGTTATGCTTTTGAGTTATGAAAGTTCATTGGGAATGTTGAAGTTTCTTTTTTGCAACAAGATAGTTTCTTTTTTCTAAAACTTTGAACAACTATCCCAAGTCTGACTTCATTACCTTGGATGAGGTACCTGTTCCTGAACCGATTACTGTGCGCAGGGATAGGTGATGCCCTGATTGGTCAGGTCTGTGTCACATGACCAATTGTAGCAGAGAGGAAATCAAGGGTTGAGAGTGGGGAGGGATCATTTCTCAGTGGTAAATAGGGAGGTTTTTTGTTTGTTTGTTTGTTTTGTTTTGTTTTAAACCAGGAGAGTAAATTGATAATGGTGATGGAAACAGCAGGTGTCCCATTAAGTTGGCCTGTGAGGTCCTGCCTCATCCAGTTTCCCAGCCCCATCCAGCAATGTCTGCTGTTCATTTGCTAAATGTTTTACAGTGCATAGGACAATCCTGCACAAAGAAGGATTGTCCTCTCTAAATACCAGTTCTTCCATTGAAAACTACTTATCTAGACTGAAGCATAGGAAAGAGGAGGGTAATCACAATACAAACTGCATGTCTACCTCTCGTCAATCTTCTTTGCATACACTATGAATAGGAGAGCCTATGCTCAGCTAGCAGATTGTTTGAATGATAGGTTTTTACTAAGTGCATTTTTATCCTTATCTGTTTCCCCATATAATCTGGGTCCAGAGGTTGGAATACAAGGCTAAAATATGCAGAAGTTCAGGATAAAAGTTTCTCCTCTCTTAAGTAAACTTTCCTTGGCTAAGCTTTCTCTAAGCCTGGGGAAGAAATGGGAATTAAGTTCTATGTATTCTTTTTTTCAATATCTATGGTGAGATAATTTGATCTTAATACCTCTTCCACTGCACAGAAGGCTGAGAGTGACTAATTTCAATGATCTTTTAAAAATCTATTTATAGCAAACCTTCTGGCTGAAGAAACCAATGTGGAGGGTGGCACATAGATTTAAATCCAGTTTTCTGTCATGAGGTGTCATGATTAGAAGCTAACTAGTTCTAGTGTGGTCGTTTAGGTCCTATTCTAGGAAGCACATCTTTTTGTTCATTGTTGACACCGATGTTGCTGTGGTATCTAGAATATAGGAATTGTGTAAAGAGAAAACTTGGGAGTGTACATCCTCAAATAAGGTTTTTTGATTCTTTGCTTCAAAGGTGACATTTTTGAAAACAGATTCCTGAAACACAAGTTCAATAATTGATGTGTGATTTTATTGTCCCATGTTATTATATGTAGCATAAAGTCTTGTTGAAAAAGAATTTACCAAGAGTCTGAAACTCAGTATTTATCAGCTGCTACTGATATACTTGATAAAGTTTTTTGAAAGATGTTACATGTAAAAGATACTTCATAAAATCAAATTCTAGTCTATTCTTAGTATATGTTTTGTTTCTTTTTTAGATACTCCCAGAAGCATAAAAGCATCCACTGCTACAGCTGAACAGTTTTTTCAGAAGCTGAGAAATAAACATGAATTTACTATTTTGGTGACCCTAAAACAGACCCACTTAAATTCAGGAGTTATTCTCTCAGTTCACCACTTGGATCACAGGTAAATGTGGCTGCTGTAGTTTCCTGTGTTTTCATTGTATATGGTTAAATGAACATATTAAAGAGAAGTAAACAAAAGCTTTCTTCTCTGGTATATCTCCTTATGATTTGGGAGGCTGAGGTGGGCAAATCACGAGGTCAGGAGTTCAAGACCAGCCTGACCGATATGGCGAAACCCTGTCTCTACTAAAAAATACAAAAATTAGCTGGGCATGGTAGCACACACCTGTAGTCCCAGCTACTTGGGTGGCTGAGGCAAGATAATTGATTGAACCCAGGAGGTGGAGGTTGCAGTGAGCCAAGATCATGCCATAGCACTCCAGCCTGGGTAACAGAGCGAGACTCCCTCTCAACAACAACAAAAAGATTGATTTAAGGTAGAATGGTTTTGTTACATTATACAAAAATCACAAGCACAGGTAATTGAAAGTAATTGCCTAAAAGCAGAAGGAGTTGCTGCTTTTCAGGTTAGTAAGAAGTTGCTATTCCTAAAACAAATTTATTAATTACTGAATTCCTCAAGACGTATCTTTCTCAATTTTAAAGCCAAACATACTTCTTAATGTGTGAATAGTTATCCACAAAAATATTATATTCTATTTCTTTGCAAAATTGCCTGGGCTTAGAGTTTAATAGTTGTATAATTTTAATCACTGACAGATAGCTTCCTTTTTTACCTCATAGTTTGCAGCAGTTATAGCTGTATTCTTGGACATGCACTGTATAAAAATGCTATTATCTTCCAGCTTTTCTTATATGTGAGACATGATTAGGAGCTCTGGATGTGGGGAAGGGAGGAAGAAGACGAAAGTCATTCATGATATGTGACATATACATAAATTGCTATGAAATAATACCAAATAGTTTAAGATGATTCCTTCTGGAAAGAATAACCACAGTTCTGGGAATGGAAGTCCACCACTTACTATCTGTGGACATTGGGGAAGTCACATAAGATCTGTATCTCAATTTCCTCATCTGTAAATTGAGGATAATAGTACCTGCTTCATAAGTTGTTGTGAAGATTAAAGAGTTTATACATATAAAGTGCTTTACCTATATAAAAACTTTAATGATCCTGTCCAAGCATGGGTATAAATCTCTTTATTTGGTTTCTCTTATCACAGATGAGGCAGTCTGGGACTTTGCACATCTTTACTAAATACTAAAGAGCAAACATAAGAAAATCTATGTGGAGAACAAAATATAGCAAGACTGACTTAGTGAGGAAAGTTCCTAGGGACATACTATCCAACTTGCTCTTGCGGCTTGAAGGCCCATTTAATTACATCTTTAGCTCCAAAGGATAATTTCCCAGGCCCTTCACTTGGGTTTCTTTCCTCCCAGGTTCTGGCCTGTTTTTGAGGGGGGCATGCCATCCTAACACTCACCTGGCTTACTACTTTCAGGGAAGAGCAAGAAAGGGAGCAATCCCATCTTGAAGTGTTCACTGGGGCTATTCCCTTCAGTCTGTTTTTGGCTGTACGGACAGGCCTTGTCTTCCTGTGGTTGAGATCCAGTGAGCTCCTTGTTTATAGCCATGTGTCTCTGCCCGTGTCCATTGAGCTTTCAGGCAACAAGAGTCACATGTAATAAAGGAAGATTGTTCATTTGCAGAACAACCTGTTGTATTTCTGATTACCTCTACATGCTAGGAAAATCTCCCCTTAATTTTGCACATTAGATTTTTCTTCCCTGTGACTTTCTCCCACTCCCCTATTTGTAGAGACATAGAACTCACCCAGCCTTCTTCCGGATGACATCCCTTACATAGATGGTGGCCACTGCTACCTGCTTTCTTACTGCTCCTGTCTCCGGGCTAACTGGTGCTGGGGCCTCCAGCCTCTTGTTGAGCAGCATCTCAATGGGTCTGTTTCCCTCAACTATGAGTCCTGTTTGTATTGGTTCCCAGGGTCGAACACCTTAACTGTACACACTCTGACCAGCACAGACTTCTTGCAATCTGCAAACTTTTTCCACCTAATATTTCTTAAAATAGTTTGATTTTTTTTAAGCACCTTAAACATTTTAAAGATATGGGCAACTGAAATACCTGACCTTCATCAGGTGGTTTGCTGTCAGGCAAATCCTTTCTTACTCTTTCTGTGAGGTAGATTTATTAAAGTTATAGGCAGGGCTTTAAATGGATTTATTTCGATTGAAAATAGTATTTATTTTTTCAGATTATTATAGAAATATGTTTTCACTGTAGAAAACATTTGGAAAACTGAGAGTTAGAAAGAAATAGGAAAACTGATACAATCATATTACCGAAAGATGAATGTTGAAGTTCTGTCATATTTCAGTCAAGTCCTTTTTTCTGTGTGCATTGATATGCCATATTTTGTTTAATCAACCCTTACTTTTGGGTATTCAACTCATTTACTGTAAATTTTAATAAATAATAATATGATGAATATTTCTTATACATAAGTATTTGTGCTCAGCTGTTAGGTTTTCTAGTTATACCTTTAAAATTAATATTATTTCTGAAATTTATTGTTTTTACTTATTCATTCTATGGTTGTATCATCTGTCAATGTCATGGCATGTATCTATGAAATTATAAATTATGTAGATATTATCTAGATATATTATTATTTAACAAATATCATATTTGAGATATAGTATATCTTTCCATGATGTGGAAAATAACTTAGATTTGTAAGGCACTTTCATTTGCTAAGTAAGCTAACAGTTATTAAATGCTTACTATGTGCCAGGCACTCTGCTCCATGCATTACACGGGATTAGTTCATTTATCAGCAGTATTCAGCAGTGGTTAAGAGTGTAGACCTGGAGATGGACAGCATACATTCCAATCATAGCTCTACCATTCATTGTTTTTGGGATCTTGTAAAAATTACTTAATTGTTCTGTACCTCAAGTTTCCTCCTCTGTAAATCCATATAGAGTGCTTGAAACTACTAGTTATAAAAATTCACAAACCTCCCATAATCATACAAGATCAGCACTCCTATTTTCATTTCAAAGATAAGAAAAACAAGCCTTAGAGATAAGTTCTTAAAGGTTCGATGGGAATCAATGGGAGTAGTCTTTTCCCTCAGTGTGATTTTAGAGTCCACCTGCTGAACCTCTGTGCTATCCCGTCTCTCCGTGTCTTTGGGAGATCATTAAACTAGGTTCTTTATTGCCTTTCTTTCCAGCATCATTTAGCTAGTTACTGACAGAGCCAGAACCCAAACCCACTTCCTATTATTGAGTCTTTTTACTAAGGCACTGTGATATTGCCTTCTATCATCTCAACAGACCTTCTGTTATGGCTTGTGCTGGAATTTTTCCTGTTCTTATTTCTGAAGCTATCTTTCTTTAGTCATCCTGCTTTTCCTCACTCATCTATTTAGTTTCATCATTGCCTGAACATTTATTTCATTATTTTCTGCTTTCTTTCACAAAAACTTTAAGGAGGCTTATAGAAATGTCTACAGGACAAGATAAAATGAAACTTATACAAATCAGAGCAAACAAAAAGATAAAACCTTAGTTAAGTAATCAGGATAATTCAACCATTCTTGGCACTGAAACCAGACACATATTTCTCATATGGCCTTTTGTGGTCAAGGTAGTAAGTATCCTTAGAGAACAAGTTCAGGGGACTCTATGTTAGTTGGTCCCTTCAGAAAAAGCAGATCTGGCCGGGCGCGGTGGCTCAAGCCTGTAATCCCAGCACTTTGGGAGGCCGAGACGGGTGGATCACAAGGTCAGGAGATCGAGACCATCCTGGCTAACACAGTGAAACCCCGTCTCTACTAAAAAATACAAAAAACTAGCCGGGCGAGGTGGCGGGCGCCTGTAGTCCCAGCTACTCGGGAGGCTGAGGCAGGAGAATGGCGTAAACCCGGGAGGCGGAGCTTGCAGTGAGCTGAGATCCGGCCACTGCACTCCAGCCCGGGTGACAGAGCGAGACTCCGTCTCAAAAAAAAAAGAAAAAAAAAAAAAAAGAAAAAGCAGATCTACAATGATGCTGATAATCTAGGTATGAAGGTCTTTGAAGCAACACTGCCCCCTTTGGAGACACTTTCTTGGTAATATGCAAGACAGTCATATACAACCAAGTTTTCCTGCTGAATATGCAGGAGCCTTTTATATGGAGGCCTGGTGAGTAGACTGTGTCCTTCAGGCCATATTGCATGTAAATTGCTTTTCTCAATGTAACTCAGTCACTCCCAACTGACAGTGATTAGGTGCAGGTCCGGTTCTTCAATGGGTGCATTCTAGTTCACCATAGTAAGAACTCTTCTGCATGCCCTGCTGAAGGATGCTCATTTTTCTAGTTTTTTTGGGGGGCAAGATGGGGTGGCAGTGGCATTGTGATGCTTCCTCTGAGTGCATGTTCTTGCCTGCCTGGGAGAAAGCACAAGAGCAAGAGCTTAAGCAAGAGCAAGAGCTTGAGCTATCCCTCTATGAATTTAGACTCTGTGAGTTAGACCACAAAGTCTCTGCCAGAGAATAAACATGAAATGAACATTAGTATTATTATTAGAGGTGATGTGAGACTGGCTGTCTCTTCCTTATGTCAGTTCCTGACTCCAGTCTTATCTCCATTTGGGCTATTTGCAGTGAATGCCTAGCTTATTGGGAAGCCTGCTCTGAAGCCTAATTAAAGAGGGAGAAGGCAGGAAGTGATGGAGACTGTGGGAATGGTAGCTCCAGCACTGGTGGTGATGGAGTAAAGCGATAGGAGTATAAATACTAGCCAGACACAGTGACCAGTCTGCTCAGCATCTATGTGTCACCCTTTTTCTTTTTCTCTGCTTGTTCAAATCCTGCTCGTACTTCAGAACTCCGCTCATATCTCCAGGAAGCTTTCACTTATCTTCCCAGTTTACATTAATTTCTTCCTGTATCAGTTTCCAATGTATTTTAAAAACTTGTACCAGTTTTTTGGCATTCTAACATATAACGTCTTTCTTTTCTTTCTTTTTTTTTTTTTTTCACTTTTTGTTCTGGGATGCATGTGCAGAACGTGTAGGTTTTTTACATAGGTATACATGTGCCATGGTGGTTTGCTGCACCTGTCAACCCATCATCTAGGTTTTAAGCCCTGCAAGCATTAGGTATTTGTCCTAATGCTCTCCCTCCCCTTCCCCTTGACCCCTTGCGAAGCCCAGTGTGTGATGTTCCCCTCCCTGTGTTCATGTGTTCTCGTTGTTCAACTTTCATTTATGAGTGAGAACATGAGGTGTTTGATTTTTTTTTTTCCTGCGTTAGTTTGCTGAGAATGGTGGCTTCCAGCTTCATCCATGTTCCTGCAAAGGACATGAACTCATTCTTTTTAATGGCTGCATGTCTTTCATTGTTATTTAAATATTTTGTGTGTATACATGTGTGTTAATTGCATGAGACATTAAAATATCATTTACTGCTTTTGATTACAGTTGTAACAAATACATAATCTAACTTTAAAAAATCTAAATGGTAGCTTTTTTTTTTTTTAAATTGGTAATACATCTCAAGGTTCAAAATGTAAAAGGCACTTCATTCCTGTCCCCTGCCATCCAGTTTCTATCCTTGAGGGCAGCCACTATTATCATTAAGGCATTTCGAAAACAAAAAATATATATATAAAGAAGAAAATGAAGCTCATCCAGTCAGTGGTTTGCTGGAGCTGGCTTGCTTACTGGCTTTAGGGACTGAAATTTTGTGAACCGGTTGACATTAGTAGCTTGAAATAGGCCATGGTATGAGTAATTATTCCATGGAAATCAGCAGATGCTACAAAACAGGGCTTTTAAAAATATACTTTTTCAATGAACCTTTATTTTTGTATACTTTTTAAATACTCTCTTTCTGATACAAATGAGCAGATGAACCAATAGCTTAGAATTGTGTCTCTAGAGAACAGAGAGCCAATTATTAAACATTTACCACTGCCTGTAATTCTGACATTTAGCGATAACCCTATTAATGCTGTGGGATGCAGCTTTTGCATCCTTTTCTCAGGTGAATTTGTGTTTGTGTAAAATATTTACATAGTTGACAACAATTTTTGATTAGATGTTAAGGTTTTCTGCTGTCAAGGATTGTGCCTTAAACTTGCAAACTCCATTACATCTGTCACACTGCCATACACAGTTAGATGCTAAATAAATATTTGGTAGATGAAGAAATGAGTAAAAGATGAAGAGAAAGGTTATTATGAGTACATCAGGAATCATAAATGGTATCACAAAGTTTTCATCAAGCTAGGGTGGTAGGATTTGGAGAATGTTCAAATTGCTATATTGATGCAGGGTGCCTAATCCATCCTGAAATGTCATTAACTCCAGCACAAGAAATTCACTAACTGGCAGCCACTGCCTTGAAACAGCTATAAGTTAGGTTCTTAGGCAATGACGACAACTGTAATAAGCTATATGGCAACATCTCAGCCACAGTGTTAGTGCTGGATATCTAATCACACAATTTTGTTGGTTTGAACATATGGACTAATGGGCATGCTCTGGATTCTAGGGTATCTGAAGTGAACTAAAAGCAAGATGAAAGTAGGAAAGGCAGATGATCACACTGTTGCAGAATTAAGAAGAGGGCTTCAGTCAAATCTTGGCACTGCAACATAGCTTCAAACCAAGTGGCATAATTATGAAACTCCCGGGAAGCCCATCAGCAGTGTCCTGGTGTGCCATGAGCAAAGCCTCATTTGGCCTCCCAACTCGAGATGCTGGTTTCAAATGGTGTTCCTTAAGTAGAGGCTGATATTAAAAATTAAGCCACAAACTTCATGTGAGCACAGGGTGAAAAGATTTTTGGCTCTTCAGTCATTTCAGTATGTTCACCATCAGCAGCATAACCTAAAAAAACCAGACAATAATACATGACACTTGTTGGAAATAATTGAGACATTCAGGCTGATCAAAGGAGTTCTCTCTTTATTATAGTTTTCTGACTATTGTGTTTTGAAAGGTAAATAGAGAATAGAGAAATATTTTTAAAATACTGAATCACTTATCCATTTATACAAGAAACATAGAAGAGAAATATGAAAAATATAAAGGATTGTTGAAAAGCAAAAGTATACTTATCAGTAAAAGTAAAAGAAATTTATTGAAAATCCCGAAGAAACTGTTTCCTTCTTATAAAACTGCAGTTTCTTCAGGATAAATAAAATCCTTTTTTTATGATTAGTGTAATTTGGTGTAGTTGCCTAGATTCTGTTCTGTGGCTTATAATATTTCTTCTTTATTTAAAACAATCTTGGACTTTAGATATATAAATTGGTTCCAAGGGGTTTATTAGGAATTTTGCTGATATCCAAGCATTATTTATGCTTCTGACTTTGAATGCTTTGCAGATAGCATACATGGAGATAAGTTGTGGCCATAGCTTTGCAAATAAATACAAAACTGTCCCGTAGTTTATCATCATCTTCTGTATTAATAAACTTCAGGTGAAATAAATGTGATTTTTCTACCCTCTTAATATTAATTATACCCTCTGGGTGAGTAAAAATGTATTTATGTATGAGGCTGAAATTGTGTCTTCATGTTTGTGAGTGCTTGTCATGTATTAAGCCATTTCTCTTTCTTGACATTAGTAAGTAAAAATTAAACTTGCTGGCAATATTTGCTTGGCTTAATGGTTCTGAACTAAAAAATGACTTTGTTTATTATGGATGAAATTAATAGACTGACATAAAAGCTACTAAACTTGTTACTTTCTGCTTGCACTTTATTTAATAAATAGCTTTAAAGATAATAGGATTTATAAATTAAAATTTCAAACTCCAATTTCTACATAATCAAAAAACTTTACTTAGGTTTTATTTTCTTGAAGTGTTTCTATATCATTGTTTATCTCTCACAAAATTGCATCTCTGTTGTGTACTTTAATACCTCCCTTATTATTAGGAAAGTTGCAATATATATTCTAATGTGGCCAAGCATACATATATCACTACCAAGTAGGCATGGTCAAGTGCTCATCAAAGAAAGTGAATTAAAGCAAGCAAATGGAATTTCTCATCATAATTCTTATATAGGTAATGTGATGGACAGAAATACACATTTTAACACACAGAGGTTATCCCATAGAGCACAAATCCCCTGTTTCACGCTAAAGAAGCGAGGCATTTTTTTTTTCCCTTCCCGTAAGCAGTCCACTCTTTCTGCAGGGTCAAAGAATGAATCAGTTGACTGCTGCTGCCGCAGCCCATAGACTAACCAGCCCATATTCACTTTCATTACACATTTTGGGTATTTTCCTCCTAGATGGGGATGCAGAGCACCAAGGATATTTCCAGGCAACCATCCTATTCTGACTCTATCTGGTTATCAGACCCTAAATATCTTAGGCCATTGCAAGACCCTTCTGTGTCATCCATCTTGTAGCTCCTTCACATCTACTCTATTCACTCCCTACGGACAGAGTACTGGAATTTTGGTTGTTGTATAAGCAACTGTCATTAAGGAGCAAGCATAGTGTGTTTTGGAAACCAACCTCGTGCTCCTGCTTGCAGTTTTTCATACTTCCCGTTTCTGTGTTGCCATATAATTTCTTTATAAATGGCAGGAAAGGTGAATTGTTCATTAGAAATAATTGGCCCATGTAACTTTTAATGATCAGTCTGCTACTTTTTTAAGGTTATTTTTTTCTTTTCAGCATTAAAAACTATTTCTAATGATTAAAAACTTTTCTAACTTTTTCTTCACTTGGGAATAAAACTTTGAGATTATAATTTTAGTTCTTTCTTGTTTTGGCTTTGCTAAGTACTTGTGACTTTATTATTTTCCCTTTTGCCATTTTTGAAAATGTTGACATCTAAATTTTAGGAGTCTATAGCTCTTCCTGATTTTCTTTAAGACAGAAGCTTATCATATCTCGATGATTTACTATTATCATGTTTCATAGAGATGTTGTTAATGAACGGAGATTTTTTTTTTTGAGTCATTGGTCCAGAATTCTTTGTGCGTGTGTGTGTGTGTCTGTGTGTGTATAAAGAGCAAATCCATCAAATGTATAAATTCCTATTAAATATAATGTTTTAGACAGGAATATTTTGTTATTTTTTCTTGTAAATGATTCCTTATAATTAAATGCAATGCTGTTAGAGGTTCTGACTTTGCTGAGCACTTAATTTTTTTCTTTTAAGAGGATTTTTGCATTTCAAACGTTGCTTCTTTATATGTGTTTATTATTTGATTGTTATTTCACTTAATTTCCTCCTTGTATATTTTTTCTTTGTTTGAAATGGTTTTTCCTATCCTGAGATCAGGTAGCCTTGCTTTGTAAAAGTATATATTTTTATCGTTTCCCTGTCTTACTCTTGAACCCATCTATAATTTATTTTAGTGTACTTAAGATGATCGAGGCTCTAAACATTTTTTCAAACATATAATTAATTATTCCAACACCATTTATGTAACTCTCCCCCTCCCTCATTTGAAATATAGTCTTATATTTTACATTAAAATCATTTCTGTGCTGTCTCTTCTGTTTCATTAGTCTGTTTATTTTTGTACCAGTAATAAACTTACATACATGATTTTTCATATTGTGGTTTTTTACTGTATGCATTTAAAAAATGGAAATACAAAAAATTACTACTCAAATGTAGTATGCTGTTGTATTCATGGGTGATATTCAAAATGTATAGTAATCAGTATGCCATGGGCACTAAACAACCAAAGCAGGAAAGTGACAAGGTAGAATGAACCTTGACTATAATGAACCAGTATAGCTGTTTCTATATGCACTGTGTGTATGTACTTCTAAATTTTATGATATTGGATAGATATATAGAGATTCAAGTATAGATTTTAATATGTATATGATTACACCAAATATAGGTGAATATTTATGAGATATGTATGTGTATGTATAATTTTCTACATATTGTGTATATGAAATACATATTTCATAATACATTTTAATATGTTGCATTCTCATCAGCAGAGTGCCTACTTACCTACTTTCTTCAACAATGATTTAAAAATTTGCCCATTTAGGAGGTGAGAAGTAACACTTTGTTGGTGAGGTTGAATACCTTTTCATATGCTTATTGGCCATGCATATATCTTCTTTTATAAATTGCCTATGTATATAGATTGTCAATTTTTCATGTTTTCTTAAAAATGAGCTCCATTTAATAAGGATATTTATTCATTATCATCTAAATTTTTAATTTGCCTCTAAGTTTTTATGGTTTTTTTATGTACTAAATTTTCTTAAATGATGTGCAGTCTAGTCAATAATTTCTGTCTCTAAAGGGTGGGATTATGTTAATGACATAGTGAAGAAATAATGTGTTTTCCATATATAAAACAAGAGAAGGCTAATTCAAAAATTCAAGAAAAAGAAATCTTGTATGAGAAATTCGTGGTCCATTATATACAATGAAATAAAATTTACTACAATTTTGGACAATTATTACATTTAAGAAAAAAAAAAATCTATCCTTGATGCTATTGAACATTCTCCTTTGGGTGTTGGAGAGTTTGTGTTACTCTAGCGAGAGAATGCTTGTCTCAGCACAATATTTGGTATTGCAATTAATACTACCTGTAGGCATAAATGCAAATACTGTTGATTAGTTCCCTATTGATCTTTTAATTGTGGGTCTGGAAAGGGTATAATATTACATCTGTGTTTAAATTTCCATCTTAATCTGCCTTACTATATTAAACAGATATTCTATTTTAATGCCCTTTAGTCCTGCCTAAGAAAAAACTGACATTTTGGACTTAGATATAGGTATCTAAGGTATCTACTTAGATGTAGATATTCAGTGCAATATCCAACAGAATGAAGCTGGTGGCCCCAGTGCAATTTTTTCAAAAACTCACTGTTTTCTCACAGATTTGTAATGCCACCTCAAATCTCCATCAATGCTGAAGTCGGTTTCTGGGCCTTGTTTTCTGTTCTACTAACCTATTTGTTGATTTCTGCAGAGATACCACAATACTCTGATTAATATAGTTTTATAAGATTTGATATTTAATAGCTCAAGTCTCTTTGTTCTTCCTGTTAAGAAATTTTTGCTGCATTTGAAACTTCATTCTTGGGAATAACTTAGAATCAGTTTATGTTTTATGAAAAAAATTCATTGGTATGTATTGAAATTGCATCACATTTATGGGTTAATGTATTAACATTTTTATATTACTCAGTCTTCTAATCCATTAATATGGTTTTTCTCTGCATTTTTTAATGTCTTCTATTATCTTATTTGAAATTACTACATAAAGTGTATATACATATTTTGTTATATTAATTCCTAAGAACCTTATATATTGTACTGCTACTGTGATGGGTTATTTACTTTTCTATTATATTTTCTAATTGTAAAAGACATTTAAGTTGATGTGCTACTAGAAAAATGGATTTTGTTTTGTATCAAAAGTAGCAGCTTCCATAGGATTTAAATCGCTTTCTCTTTTCCCTAGTGACAGAGTTGGATTCTTTGGATGCAACTCAGAGTATCATAACACAATTTTCGATGTGCCATGAAAGTTCATTTAATTCTCTTTTCTTAATCTACCATACATTAATATGCACTGACATTTTAAAATTAATGCACAGTGAATGTTGAAGGATTGTTGTAATAAATTTTAATTCTTTGGCATTACAATACATCTCCTTTTAGTCTTTTCATGTCGATGTGAAACTTCACAAATACTCTTTAAGCCCTTGATCAGTTGCTTAAAATAGTTTTACAAAGGGCTCACTTAAAAATTATAATTTTTTTTTACAGTTTACTACTCAGAAAATAGAATTTAACTTTTAACTTATTTCATAATTTCCTTTAGTTACAATTAAGTCTCTACCTTTTTAAAAAGTCCATGTGAAATCTTATTTTGGTGTCTTAATTGACAGTGGAGTTTATGTTATCTCCATTACCTAATTCTCTTGCTGTTGTGTACACTCTACTTCCACTGATTCTGGAGAGAAGTCTTATATTTTTGTGGTTGAAACGATGTATTGATATGTTTTGTAACAACTGAATAAAGTCATTCATGTTTTGCCTCTTTTTTTTAGTACTTTTATTCACTGAGCATTTTGAAGGAAAGTGATTGACATGCTGTCTTCTTTCCTTTGTACTTTAACCTTTGGTTATTTAAAACTTTAGGTATTGTAAAAATTACGCTTGATTGTAGGATGACACATTCTTGAGGATACTGAATGCATCACAGAATACATGAATTATTGAATATTTCAGCTTAAACCCATTTAATTCAGCCAGTAAAAATAGTCTGAACAGCACCAAAAGTGAAGTAAGATATGTTTTGAGTGAATTACAAGAAAAAAGTTTGCTTTGCAAATGACTTAAACATTAAACTATATACTTGCACACTCAAACTTTTAACTATACACTTAAACTATGCACATTTTCAAGCATTGAGCATTATATTTAAAATACTTTTTTGCTAATATAACATCTGAAAACTGGCTGTAATTTTAAAAATGTACTAATTTTTGAGCATTAGTGAATTTGAATATTTTGGAAATATATTTGTTAGTAAGTTATTTGTGTCTAAATTGATGAACAGTTTCTATTGATAGCTTTATATACAGTATTGCACATTGAACTCTTGCTATTTTTCTTGCTTATTTGTAAGAACGCTTTATATAATAAGGATATCAACTTATCCTCCATTACATATATGCAGTATATATGCATCAGTTTTCCTAATTTAATGTTTGCTTTTAATTTTAAAAAATTGAAATAGCTGCAAACCTATAAAAATATTAAAAGCATATTACAAAAAACTTCACTATAACAGATTCCCGAACTCCCTAAATATTTTTTATAGCTCATTTGCTTCATCACCCTCCATCTCTTATTCCTCTGAGCCATTTACTGACAAGACACTTCATCACCTTTAAATACTCTAGTGTATATTTTATCAAACATTGACACACTTAGCCAACATATAACCTTCCAATTAAGAATCAACATTGACATTACTGTATTATCTAATCTACAGACCCCATTCAAATATCACCAACTATCTAAACTCTTTCTTCTTGGCCCAGGATTCTAGCCAAGAACACATGTTGCATTTGGTTGTCATTTACCAGTATCTCCTTCCATCTGGAGCAGTTCCAGTTTTTTCCTGTCTCTGAGATCCTTTATGGGCTTAGAAGTATAGGCCTCTCATTCTGTAGGCCCTCAACCTGGGTCTGTCCAACGTTTACTTATTACTCAGGACATGCATCTTGTGAGGAAACCCATAGATATGAGGATGATTCTTCTTAGTATACCATATCTGGAGGCACACTATGTCAACCTGCCCTACCACTGGTGATGTTAACCTTGCTCACCAGGTCAAGTTGGTGAACTGAAAAGTTCTTCATTATTTTTTCCTTTGGATTTTGATTAGTGTTTTATCGGGGAGAAATTCTAATTTTATTCCAATATCCTGATCCTCATCAGACCTTCTCCCACCTGCCTTTACATCCCTCGACCACGCCCACCTGTATTAGATATTATTGCTTCTTAGTGACATGGATAAAATGATAAAATTGGAAATTGACACTCGTTTTTACTCTTACTCTTACTCATATTCTGGTAGTATCAACAACTTGAGAATATGTATTTATGTAAAAGTGTATTCCTAAATACACTTTTGGTAACACAAACTTTTTTCACATATTATTTCAAATGCATATCAGCATTCACCATGTAAGGCCTATTTACGTTAAATACTATATTTTTTTCTTATTGAAATGTAATTAGGTATGCTGAGTGAAATTCAGAGAAAATAACGTCTTATTTCCATAAAGATGATTTGCTTAGTTTTTCTACCTTTCTCTTGATAGCTTTATATACAGTATTGCACATATTGAACTGATGTATCACACACCTTTATGAAAACACAATCAGAGTATGTATATGATATATTGGAGGTGTATTTTGCTAAAAGGCATTTACATTTATCCTGACATGACTCTTCCGTTTATGGCTTTTCAAATTTTTTATTTCAGTTAGTTATTGGTAAGCAATAAGTGAAATGGAGCCTCGTTTTTTTTGAATGTTTATAGTTGGTTAAAGTGTATGTTTTATTCATTTAAAAATAAACCTCATTGTTTTCCACTAGCCAGTAACCGAAATAAATACACAACAGAATCTTTTGAACCTCTGATTTATCAGAATTCAAGATCTATTGCAGGAGTTTTGCTCAATCACATTAAGAAAAATTGTGCTTAATTTAAACTCTCCATTTGTAAGTGGATTCAATAATGTAGAGTAATATGAACTGATAAATACGAAAACAGTGCAAACATGCCTTGTGATATAAAACAAAGATTTGCAGAAGTACAGGAACTCTAGATACGAAAAGGGAAGACTTTATACTATCCTGGGGAATGTTGATTCAAGAAAATGACAAAGTGATGAAATGAGAAGTTCCTTGAGTAGCTGGACTTTGTCTCTTTTTTTTTTTCTGTATCCTCTGTGCCTGGTGCAGTACATCTCATATAGATGGCTAATAAATATTTGTCAACTAAATGACTGAGTGAGAAGTACAAAGCATCTGCTTATATCAGGTCTTGTGGTAGCTGGCTGACTTCTTAGGTGCATGGAAATGTTTTCCCTTCATTTGCTAGGGTTAACACTTTAAGTGCCTACCCTGTGTCAGGCCGTTCCCTAAATTCCTTACATGGATTAAGCTCATTAAATGCTCATTGCAAAAATCTTGGAGGTAGGTACCATTATTATTCCTATCTTAGACAAGGAAATGGGACCCTGAGAGATGTAGTCTTATGTCCGATGTTGCAATAAGTGGCAGAATCAACATTGGAACCAGGCTACTTGGCATCACAGCCCATTGTCCTAACTATTATCTTGACAACTTCTCAACTGCTTATTTTAGAGCAGCACCGTGAGCTTTCTGCTTCCTTCAAAGCTCAAAAACTCTAATGACCGGATTAGCACTATTGTTTTATAGTGCTCTGAAGATAATAGTAATAATGATAATAATATATTTTTCTCTGTTGGGCTTTTTAATTTATACTAAAAGTTTTTAGCCAGAAATCTTTCACACAATTTACTTCTTTATTTCAACAGCATCACCATGACCTACTGAAAAGTTGAGGCAATGTAAATAAATCATGGTCTACATTATTGGGTAACTATTTTGTCTTTTAATTTTTCAAACTGCCTCTCCATAAAAAGTTAATGGCAAAACTTGACAGTAAGATTTCTAGCATTTTGGCATTTCTATAATAGCTACAATTTAGGGTGAGGTTGGTTCTGTTTCCTCTAGTTAGGGATGTTCTGTAACCATTTCAGTTGGGAACTCCAGAGGTAATATGCTCACAACAATCAAAATGTCACCTCAGTGGGTAGCCTATGAATCCTGTTGCCTTCTTCCTTGGCTCTTATTTATACTGAACAACAGGGGAGACATGATGATCCATGAAGCATGTCAGAAAGCAGATGATGCAATGTTGACAGCTTACTCTCTGCCACATGACTTTGTTCTCTCTTTCAAATACCGTCTGCCTAGAACTTCTAGCTGTCTTCCATGCATCAGTGCTTTTCCTTTATTGCTGCCCATACTTTCAGAATATGTTACCTATAAAGCTGCTGAAAATTCCTACACAGGCCAAGCGTTATTGGTCTAAATAATTTCTATTGATTTTTAGCATCTTAGGACAGCAAACTGTTAACTTAAGAGAAAGGTTGGAAGCCAGATGAAATACTGCATAGAATCTTAGGGCATTGAGGGGCTTTGAGAATCACTTACTCACTCCAGATGGACATATCCCTGAAAGTATCATGGATCATTTTTAGGTAAAGATGAAGATGAAAAGCTACCATTTGGGGAATATTATTTTCTTCCTAAAAATTCTTTGTTATTTGAAAGCGTGCAATTGCAGTCATCCCTTCATAGGCTTGTAAAACCACTTAGGTATCTGGAAATTGAAGAGAAGATTAGCGTATTCTCTTGGGAACACTCTCTTTCTCTCTCTCTCGTCTCCACTCATAGTAGTATTTAGTTTATGTATAGATTGGATTTTAAGATATCGTGAAGTTCTTCCCTTTAACTTCAAGCAGAGCTGACTTAAACCTCTCTAACAGGTAAAACTACATCCAGAAAAGATGAATTTTATTTTTTTCACAAAATTAAGAGATTGACTTGAGTAATCAAATTCAGAACTAAAATGTGACATTTTACCATATTTTAAAGTAAAATTAAGTACAGTAGTGTCTTATATGCCAAATGACTAAGTAACTAATGATTCCTCAATGAGCATGTTATTCCTTTGTGGAATTAATGTGTCTGTATATTTCTATATCTTTTCATATCAGAGCAAATGTATTCTGAGGATTTGGTGATTAAATGCAATTAAATTCAATTTCTATATTTTTGAACTCTACTTGACCACTAATACCTATGACAGATGGTTTCACAGATCCACTTTACTCCACTTCCTCTCTGTAGAAAGTAGAATAACGTTTAAACATAATGTAGAAAGAAATTCATATTTTATTTGATCCTTTACAAATAACTCTTGCATAAGAGTTTCATCTTTTAGTTAAAGTAAGGTGACACTCCAGTTAATAAATGCCTTGGAATAAAATGTATTTCATAACTTAGCTATATTAAATACATCATCCGCCCTACACACCTGAAAACCCTTCAGAATAGGACCACTAGTATTTATATTTAAATGATCAAACTCTTATTTTTTCTCTCTAATATACTGATCTGTATTCAGTGGAAAAATTATAACCATTTTGGACGTTAGAATAAAATAATATATTATAAAGTGGTAGTAAGATGGGAGAGTTTTGGAAAGAAGGAAAGAGGGCTGTTGACCCTTTCTCAACCTACCATACTTCAATGAACACCAACTTGGAGAATTAGTGAAAGGTTATACTTCTTTATTTTTCTCAAATATCATTAACATCCCTTGAGTTGCAGCAGGTACTAGAGGCAGAACTGGTTTGCAGCTGCCATCAAGATTGGGGTATAATGAATCTGATCTCCAAACTGATGCCTTGAGTTTTCAGGAAATGTGATCTTACTGTATTGCACAAAGGTCATACGCATAGGTGATAAATAAGAAGTGGAAATCGGGCCAGGCACGGTGGCTCACGCCTGTAATCCCAGCACTTTGGGAGGCCGAGGCTCGCTAATCACAAGGTCAGGAGATTGAGACCATCCTGGCTAACACGGCAAAACCCAGTCTCTACTAAAAATACAAAAAATTAGCCGGGCGTGGTGGCACACGCCTGTAGTCCTAGCTACTCGGGAGGCTGAGTCAGGAGAATCAGTTGAACCCAGGAGGCGGAGGTTGCAGTGAGCTGAGATCCTGCCACTGCACTCCAGCCTGGGTGACAGAGCAAGACTCCGTCTCAAAAAAAAAAAAAAAAAAGTGGAAATCATTTGCAAAGTTCTTTTTTCCCCAATATGAGTAGCCAACTGATCCCTCACAGTTTTTTAAACAGCTGGTTTTTTTCTCTATGCATTACAATGCCTTTGCTACAATCAGGTTACCCTATTTGTGTGAACCTGTTTCTAAACTATCTATATAGCTCCATTAGTCTACTTTTTTATTCATGTGCCAATATTACACAATTTAATTACGATACCTTTTTAATAATTTTAGATGTGGTAGCATAAGTTCTCCAAAGTTTGCTTTTTTCAAGATTATGTTAGATATATGTACTTGTATTTTTTACATTTCCTTATAATTTCAGAATCAGCTTAAATTTTGTTTCAGATTTCATTAAATCCCAAATACATAAATTTGAAGGATGACTTACATATTTACATTAGAGAACATTAATTTCTTTCAGTATTGTTTCATAGGCATTTTGTAGAGTTGTTACATATTTTCTGTTAAATTAATTCCTGGATATTTGACATTTTGATGTTATTTTAATTGGCATCATTTGAAATTTTATTTTCTATTTGTTAGCAATACAGTTGGATTTTGCACACTGATGTTTTATCCAGTGAGCCTGTTAAATTCATTTAATTCTATAGTTTATTTGTAGAATATTTTGCTTTTTCTATGCACATAGTCATGTTATCCACCAGTAAAAATAGTGATATTTATTTCAAATTCTTATACCTCATACTAATACATATGAAAATTTGATTGAATGATTTTGTTCCATCATTCCACTTAGGAATGATGGAATAAAAATTTGTCAAAGAATTGGATCTTTTCATCTTTTCATCCTAAAGTCATTAGACCTTAACTTTATTTTTTTAATATTGAGTTTTTCAGACCTTCAAGGAACAGATACTTATGCTATATACTTTGTTCCTGAGTGTGGAAAAGAAAAGAAATGCTTCTTAGTTCACTTCTCAGAGTGATGTTAATCCTGATTCCAAAATCTGAGTATGGAACAACTACATGTGCACACATGCACACACATACACAAGTATAAGGCAGTGTAAAGTATGAATAGAGACACTAACATTCTTACTAAAATTCTTCAGATGAACTCCAGAAGTGCATTTAATATATAAAACAACAAGGCTAAAGTAGGGTTTTTAAATAGTTATATAAATATAAATTTTCTAAGCCAAATATTTGCTATTATTAAAATTGTCTACTAATAAACCTACGAGAATTGACTGAAAGGTTATTACATGAGTGTTTCATGAGATGGTTGGACATAGGAATATATGTGTGTGTGTGTGTGTGTTTGTGTGTGTGTATACACATGGAAAAGCAGTGATTACCAATTGCTGATGAAATGTGTGGATGAGTCATCTGTTATACTCTTGGTCTACAATGACTTTAGTGATTAATTTGGCCGCATGACTTTCTCCATTTGCATATAACCTTTGAAACTGGTAATCTACTGCCTTCTCTGTTCCTTTTAGCTGTCTCCAATTCCCATCCTATCATTTATTATTGAACCTACTCCAATGAGGCTTTGCTCTCTCTATTTCATTAACTTTTTTTTAAAATCAGGGTAACCACTGATGTCCATGTTGCTAAATCCATTTTGCAATTCTGAATCGTCATTCTGTTGGACTTTGAGCATCATTTCGTTAGGTAGTTAGGTTGAGTATTTGCTCCTTCCAAACACTTTCTTTACTTGGCCTTCACAGCTTGCCTTCTTCTGGATTTACTGCTTAGTCCATTAATGCATTCCTCCCCACACCCCTGACATCTCAATGTAGGACTGTTCCAAGGCTTGATGCTCAGACCTCCTCATTACGCAGTGTTTAGTCACTTCCTAGATGATCTCAT
The DNA here is from genome assembly GCF_049350105.2 of Macaca mulatta. Classification (NCBI taxonomy): domain Eukaryota; kingdom Metazoa; phylum Chordata; class Mammalia; order Primates; family Cercopithecidae; genus Macaca; species Macaca mulatta. The sequence goes on along the minus strand of NC_133416.1, from coordinate 51,805,899 downwards.
CCTAATAGCTTTAAATCCCATCTCTATGAAACAATGATCTCCTATTTTTTCTAGTCTTGATCTTTGCCTGTGGACTCCAGATTCATGTATCCAGTGGCCCAACTGCACCTTCATTAGATATATAAATATCTTTGGATATTTAATTTGAATATCAAACTATGCATATTAGAAGTCAAATTTGTCACTCTCTTCAAGCTTACTCGTTCTCAAACCTGAGTCTTCTCCATCTCCTCTCAATAAATGGTAGCTACTTTCTTCCACATGTTCAGGCTAAAATCCTTGAAGTGTTTCTTGATTTCAGTATCTCTGACTTGCACGTTAATCTTGAGAAAATATTTATTGCTCTCCCTTTAAAACATCGCCAGAGTTGACCCTCTTCACCACCCTACCTTGTCCAAGCCACCACTAGCAGTAGCCTCCAAACTCATCTCCTTGCTTTAACCCTTGCAACTCCTCATTCTCCATATAGTGAGTTTCTGACACTGCACTCAAGTTGATTATACTGAAATTCAATTCAAAGAACTATCTGGTGGCTTTCTACCTGCTGCCAAAGTTATTTTATTAGCTTCTTAGGCCCTAAATGATCTTCCTACCTGCCTTTTCTTACCTTTCTGGCCTAATTTCCTACTATTCTGTCCCTTGCTCATTCCACTCTTGCCACTCAGGCTTGTTTGGTATTTGTTGAACTTATGAGGTAGGCCACTGCCTCAGGGTGATGGTTCTCTTTCAGGGTTACACTAGACATCACTTTCTTAATGAAACTTTCCTTGGTCATCCTGTGTTAAATATCATCCCCTCATAGTCTGTATTCTCCTTTCCTACTTTAACTTTTTCTATAGATTTTTATCACCACACAACCTATATATTTTACATATTAACTTTATTTGAGGCTGCTGTTTTTTACCATTTTGGTTTACTTCTATATTCCTGTGTTCCTAGAACAGAGCCTAGAACAAAATAGACATTCAAAAAGTGTTTGTTGAATGAAATAAATGAGAAGGTAAATATAACATAAATCCCTTTGAAATGTAATGCCATTTGAACTGGCAATTTTATTTCTAATAATTTATTCTAAGAAAATAATTGTACAGATACACAAAGAAACATGTATTAAATATTTTTATTAAGAATGAAAATGTAGGAACTAATAGGAAATTAGATATTAAATAAATTATGATACAGCTATACTGTAAAATACCACACATCCATTTAAAAGGATGTGGGTTTACTTTATTGACATTGAAAGACAAAGTTATATTCAGTTAAATGAAAAAGATTGCAAAGGATACATACAAAAATGACCAGCCAGACCATTAATTATTTTAATTTTCTACATCATCCTTTTGTGTATTTTCTGAAATTTTGTCTAATTGCAACCTATTATTTTATATCAGAAAAATTATGTATTTATGTATATACACAACGGGCCAAGTTGTCAGGTCTTTTGCAACTAGCCATAAGCCTTCACTCTTTCTGCTTTTATTTCCTATTATTCAGAAATACTTATTTGGAAGCCCGTAAAAAGACTTTATAGAATCTATGAAACCTTTGTAAAATTTGTGAGCCAGCCAGATTTTTTGCACTCTTACTATGTGCATTTTCAGATCATTGAAGCAGCCCATACTCCCCAGTGGGTCCCCAGTCTTACAACAGTATGCTTTTATGACCATCCTTGATACAATAGGGAAGGCTCATGTTCCTTGAGCCTGCCACTTCTTTGAATTCTCTGTCTCCATGTCTTTCTCTAATTTCTACCTGTTTGGTTTCAGTCACAACTGAGTTGAGATAATGAGAAAGCTAAGCATTAAGCAGATACTACCCTTTATCCAGTGGCTTGTTTTAACTCCTTAACTCTTTTGGCTACCCCTGTGCCATGGAGTACCCCACTTATTATCAGTGCTTTATTATACCTTTTCTTTCTTTTTTAAATACCTGGTGTTAATATTCACATAGGACCTTTTGAAAACTGGTGTTTGAAAAATGTATGCAATGCCACTTAATTCTTATCTCCAGAATCATAGCTCCAAATGTTGTTTCTTAGGATTTCTTTGTGTTTTGCTGGCCTCATCATTAAGAGTAATAAGTTACCTGTAATTTACAAGTGGCCATTTTTTCCTTTTATTTTACATTAAGCGCAGTTATGTAGGGTAATAAGATAGGTTGTTATTCAAGCCATCATGTTGGATGCTAGGGCTTCAATTATGAATTAATTCAATTTGTGACTGATCTTATCTATTGGTGATACAATTTTGGCTCCTAACTATATTATTCATGAAAAAGTTTTGTTATCCTCAGTGATTTGGCTGCATTCCTTTTCTTGTAACAAGACTTTTATAGTAATGTTATTATTAGTTTTGAAACAACTAAACCTAATTTTCACTTAATGATGTGTTTATTACTGAGGGTCTTTAAGCTACAGTGTTGTTTAGCCTTGTTTATTGACAGATTCTCAGTACCATAGTAAATGTTTGTTGGAATAATTAAACTAAAACGTTATTATTAAGACACCTCTTTTCTTTAGGCTTTAATGTAAGAAAAAATATTTAAAATTAAAAATGAAATGGTCTGTGTCTGGAAGTCATGATTTTTGGTCACTGGATATATTCAAACTAGATAATCATTTTGACAGGAATATCGTAGATGAGATTTAAGCACCATTATTTGGGTAGATTCTTGTTAAAACACTTTCCGTTCATGAGATTCATACTTAATTAAGTTAAAACCCATCCTGAAATTTTGCTGATATTTTAATAGAATGTATAATTGTATCATAGGAAATATAAGTCACAATAATGACATGTATGGAGTGCTTACTCTTTACTAAGAATTGTGCAAAGTAAGCACTTACAACTTTTAGTTCATTTAATTGTTAAAATAATCATAGACGTTTACAACTCTTATTATCCTCTTTGGATGGGGAGGGGGGAAACAGAAGCTTAGAGAGAATTTTTATCTTGCCTGTTATCACAGTTAGTAAACTGTGGAGACAGGATTAAGAGACTCTGAGTCCTCTTAAATTGCTGCATTATACTGTCTTGCAAATGAACAAATACCATTAAAATAAATGAGTGAACAAAAATATCAGAAAAATGTTTCTAATAAGGGATGCCAAAAAATGCACTGTTTTCTACTTGCTCTCCCATCTCCCTTAACATGTGAGGGAATCACTAAAAGTGGCAAGATGAAACAGCCAATTTTCTATAATAAATGAGGAAAGCCACCTAACTCACAATAATTTTGGCTCTACCACGGTAGTTCACTCTTTTTATTTCATTAGTTATACTAGAGTCCCCGCAATACCAGTGCTATCCACTAGTTGGATGAATCCACTAGAGTGGATTAATCTGTTTTTGCCTTGTTTATTTCCTGGCTTCTGCATTCTTGCACTTAAAAAAACATATTTAAATTGCTTGACATTCACAGAATCAGCCTTAAGAATCTGGACCTTATAAATGATGCCTAATTGGGATTATTGACTAATAATAAAAATAGTTGTCATTTACTGAGTGCTTACTATGTTTCAGGCATCTTGCTTAGTATGGATTATCACATTGAATCTTCTTGAACAGGTGAGGAAACTGAGGCATTGAGAGGTTAGATGATCTACCTAGGTCACAGGTAGTAGTGAGAGGCTGAGCTGTGTTTTCAATTCCAAAGCCTATGCATGTAAATACTTTGCAATTGTACCATCCATAAGCTACACTGATAATATATTTGGCACTAGAAGTACATGTGGCTTTTCTTTAGGTGACTAATTTGTATCTGGGCTGTAGTTTAATGTACTGAGATTATCTGATAATTTTCCTATTTAGGCTTAACTTAAGGCAGCAGAAAAAATTCTCATTTCATGTTGTGTGCAAACTTTTTGTCATATGAGACACCCTATTTTTATCCTTTGGTCTTGAGTGATGAAGGGGGTTGTTAAAATGAATGATGCCCTGCCACCGTTGCCTATTTCTCGGAAACCTAATCTTAAATTAGTTTATATTTCTGCCAATGCAAAGGATATTTGAATAACAAGGGCATAAATTACTATAAAAGGTGAACTTTATTTCTGATTCCAGCTAACTCTCAAAATTCTGAATAACAAATCAGGGAGACAAGATATGTTCAAGTGTGACAAATTATCTTCCTGGGATTTATAATGTGATTTTCAGTTTAAGGTAGTAAGTGCTCATTAAAGACAAAAGGGAAGATAAAGGGTAATAAAAATAAGGTTAAAAATTACTCGTAGTTCTGTCAGTCAAACAATTATGTTTACAATGTTGCTACATTTTATTCCAATTATGTATTTTCCCAGTAGTCACAATTTTAATGTGTTGGTTAGAACTCTTGGTTGAAAGGTGATCTGGGGAGGTTGCAGATGAGAGGGCAGTTTACAGAACTAATGGGAGGCTGGTACACCAGAATTAGAGCTAGAAAATAACGAGAGGTATCCTGATGGGTGAGCAAACAGGAAGCAAAATGCACAGTGACCTTAGCATAACTGACTAGGGTGCTGCTCTCGCCTGCACAGGGAGGTACTACCTGTCCTCCCTCCCTTGCTGTGCTGCATCAGATTCTGTCTCTGGAAAGCATGTCTGTTGGAAGGGTGTGTCATGGTCTTGCCTCTAATTATACCAAGGGAAGACAGTGGGAAGATTTGAGACCTTTCCTTTTTGAAATGGAAATGATAGCTGACATCTACTACTATTCCTGAGTATTTTGTATGTACTGAGTATTGTTCTGAGTGCTTTCTTAAATCAACTCATTCAAATCCTCACAAAAATCCAATGAGGCAAGTACTATTATAGAGTGGATTAACCAGATGAAACACATGGGGTGAAGTAGCTTACTGTCACTATGAGGGGTGCCTGGATGTGAACCCAGTGATCTGGCTTTAGGGTTTAGATGTTCAACCACCCTGCTATGCTGAGCCTTGGTAGGGAGGCAGGAAGGGGACAATGCGGGGAGCCAGGGCTGTATCCTACTGAGACTCTATCCAGTGGGGAACAGTGGACTTCCTGAAGTGAATACGACTGTATTTAGAAAAATGATTGATCAAAGTATGCCAGGGTTCGTTATAAAAACTTACAACTATACAATTATCATATTTTCAGTAGTTTCATGTATTCATATGGTTTTGTACATCTTAATGGTGACTGATTTTGAAGACATTCTGTTTCAAAACTATCAGAATTGAATTATGGATTGATTCCTTTTGACATGTCTTCCTTTCTATTAATGATAGCTAATGTTATTGAGTACTAACCAAGTGTCAGGTACACTTCTAAGTATTTTATATCATTACTTATTTTTCTACTCACAAATTTTTGATGGATTACTTATCTATTTAATTTTAAAAAACCTGAGTGAATTATGCTAATGAAAATGTAACTTTTGCTGAAATAATTTAACTCCCTAAGAGCTGTTCTTGTTTGTAGGGTATAGCATCACCCTCATTGTTACTAAAGGCTACTTTTAGTGGCTTGGGTTTAGGAATTCAATACAGGTGCTATTTCTAATAATTTCTAAAAGTGGGGACATGATAGCAACAATTGGGTTCTTGCCTCATTATGTTGAGAACTGACAGGTATTTCGCAATAGGATGATGCGTTTGCTAATGTTATTGTTTAAAAATGCAAACACACTTTATTATTATAGAACTCACTAGTTGAATTGATTAAATAATGAATACTTGCTGCTAAATAAGAAGATAAAAGGGACTCTCTGGTTGGTGTCTTTTGGATAAAACAAACAAGTTGGTATTTTATTCATTCTTTGTAATTTCTAAATAATTTATATTCTTGACTGGTGGTTTACCTTTTTCTTTTTTATCTTAAAATACCAATTTACTTCATATGTTATATATTTACAGACACACACATACACATACAGAGTTTTGTTAAACAAAATGTGGTTATAGACAGCTTTTTTGTTTACTTAATAGTACACTATGGTATTGTTTCATGTCAGAACCTCATTCTTTTGCAGAGTGGCCTAGTGTTCTAGAATATGAATGTATTACATTTTCTATATGAATGAATAATTGGGATTTTATCAGTTTTTCACCATTTTAAATACATCTTCTGTGAGCACCTTCTACATATGTCATTGCTAATTTGTACTATTATTTGAGTAGGATAGATTTTTAGATTTGGAATTGCTCATTTAAAGAGTATGCACATTTACGGTGTTGATAGCTTCACCAAGCTGCCTTTCAAAAAAGCTTTTGTCAATTTATGTTGCTGCAAATCATGTATCAGAGTGCATATTTCCCCACATTATGATTGACACTGGATATTATTAATCTGCTTAATTTTTGCTAATCTGATTGACAGATATATAAGTCAACAAAAAAATCCATCTAGTTGATTTTTCTTACTGACTTATAGATGCACTTCATATATTGTGGATATTAACCTCTGATGTATTATGTACTTTATTTTGTCTTATAGAATGTCATTTGTTGTTTATTTATGGTGTCTTTTCCATTGAAAAAAATTTAATTTTTATGTAGTTAAAATGTAAAGTTAATCTGTGTTTTACTTTATGGCTTCATTTTTATTCCAGTTTCTTTTCTCTTTCAATTTTGGCTAATTTCCTTTTTTTACAGGGTTATCCCCAGCAGCATATAAGCATGTACAGTATTTCTCACCAGTAAAAATAAAGAAAAATCTCTTGACATATCTCTCAGCATTTGCCTTCCCATTTCTTTCAAAGTGTCTCCATTTATTGTCTCTTTCTTCTCTTTGCCCATTGTCTCTTGAACCTACTTCAAGTCAGCTTTCTCCCCGAAAAAGTTTTCTGAAATAGCTTTAGGGTCCCCTAAAAAGTTTTTTGAAATAGCATAATCTCTGATTTTTGCTAAATCCAGAGATTAAGTCTTCATCTTACTTGATCTGTCAATGGCGTTTGATACAGTTGATCATTCCCTCTTTTTTGAGGCATCATCCTCATCACTGGGCCTATGAGACACCACTCTCACTTTTTTCTTCTGTAGTTTCCCTGGCCACCCTGGTTTCCTTTGCTGCTTCCTCAAAATGTCAAAGTGCCTTTTTAAATCTATAATAATTCCCTAGGGAATCCCTATGCCTTCCTGGCTTTCAATGTGGTCTATATGCCTGTTACCCCCATATTCTCATGCCCATATGGACCTCTGTTCACCTCAGACTTACAGATCTAGCTGTCCTTTCTATATGTCCTCTTGAATGTTCATTAGGTACCTTAAATATAACATATCTAAATTTAAATACTTGATTCACCTTATCTAAACTTGCTCTTCTTACAGTCTCCATCTCAATCAGTGGCATCTCTTGTCTTCCATTTGCTCAAGTACAAAACATTGGAGTCAAAAGCTAGAACTTGACTATTTTGTTTTCTAGTTTTGTTTTTCAAAATTCCATATCAGCAAATTCTATCAGCTCTATTTTCCAAATATATGCAAAATTAAACAACTCCCCACCAATCTACCATTACTACCCTGGTCCAGGACACCATCACATCTCCTATGAATTATTGCAGGAGCTATATACCGAGCAGTATACACTGTACCCTATTTATAGTCTTTTATGCTTCAGCCCCTCCTAGGCTTCCCCACAAGTCCCCAAAGTCCATTGTATTGTTCTTATGCCTTTGTGTCCTCATAGCTTATCTCCCACATATCAGTGAGAACATAGGATGTTTGGCTTTCCATTCCTGAGTTACTTAACTTAGAATAATAGTCTCCAATCCCATCCAGGTCACTGCAAATGCCATTAATTCATGCCTTTTTATGGCTATATATACTTCATATATATATGACGGAATACTATATATATGTGTGTGTGTGGATATTTATCTACTTGAACTTTCTTCTTATTGTCGATCTCCTTAAGTCATTAGTAATTGTTTTATAAATTTGGGAGCTCCAGTGTTAGGTGCATATATATTCAGGATTGTGATATTTTCCTGTTGGACAAGGCCTTTTACCGTTATATAATGTCCCTTTTTGTCTCTTAACTGCTATTGCTTTAAAGTTTGTTTTTTTCTGATAGAAGAATAGCTACCCCTGCTGGCTTTTTGTGTCCAGGTTGCATAAAATGCCTTTTTTTTTTCACAGCTTTAAGTTTATGTGAGTCCTTATGTGTTAGGTGAGTCTCCTGAAGGCAGCAGAGAGTTGGTTGGTGAGTTCTTATCCATTTAGTGGTTCTGTATCTCTTATGTGGAGGATTTAGGCCATTTACATTCAATGTTAGTATTGAAATGTGAGGTGCCATTACATTCATTATGCTCTTTGTTGCCTGTGTACTTTGGCTTTTTTGTTGTTGTTGTTGTTGTTTGTCTTTGATTTTTACATTGTATTTTTGTTTTATAGGTCCTGTGTGATTTATGCTTTAAAGAGGTTCTGTTTTGATGTTTTTCCAGTATTTGTTTCAAAATTTAGAGCTCCTTTTAGCTGTACTTGTAGTGGTGGCTTGGTAGTGATGAATTCTCTCAACATTTCTTGGTCTCAAAAACACTGTATCTTTCCTTCATTTATGATGCTTAGTTTCACCAGATACAAAATTCTTGGCTGATAATTGTTTTGTTTGAGAAGGCTGAAGATAGGGCCCCAACCCTTCTAGCTTACAGGGTTTCTGCTGAGAAATTTGCTGTTAATCTGATAGGTTTTCCTTTATAGGTTACCTGGTGCTTTTTTCTCACAGCTCTTAAGATTCTCTCCTTCGTCTTAACTTTAAATAACCTGATGACAATTTGCCTAGGCGATGATCTTTTTGTGATGAATTTCCCAGGTGTTGTTTGTGCTTCTTGTATTTGGATGTCTAGGTCTCTAGCAAGGCCAGGGATTTTTTCCTCAGTTTTTCCCCCAAATATGTTTTCCAAGCTTTTAGAATTCTCTTCTTCCTCAAGAACACAATTATTTTTAGGTTTGGTGGTTTAACATAATCCGGACTTCTTGGAGGCTTTGTTCATATTTTCTCATTCTTCTTTCTTTGTCTTTGTTGGATTGGGTTAATTTGAAGACTTTGTCTTTGAGCTCTGAATTTCTTTCTTCTACTTGTTCAATTCTATTACTGAGACTTTCCAAAGCATTTTGCATTTCCATAAATACATCCAATGTTTCCTGAAGTTTTGATTTTTTTTAATGCTATCTATTTCCTTGAATATTTCTCCCTTCACTTCTTGTATCTTTTTTTGGATTTCCTTGCATTGGGCTTCGCCTTTCTCTGGTGTCTCTCTGATTAGATTAATAACTAACCTCCTGAATTTTTTTTCAGGTAAGTCAGGGATTTCTTCTTGGTTTGGATCCATTGTTGGTGAACTAGTGTGATTTTTGGGGGTTGTTGAAGAGCCTTGTTTTCTCATGTTATCAAAGTTGGTTTTCTGGTGTCTTCTCATTTAGGTAGGCTCTGTCAGAGGGAAGGTCTAGGGCTGAAGACGGTTGTTCAGATTCTTTTTCCCACAGGGTATTCCTTTGATGTAGTACTCTACCCCTTTTCCTATGGATGTGGCTTCCTGTGAAGCTGCAGTGATTGTTATCTCTCTTCTGGGTCTAGCCACCCAGCAAGTCTACCCAGCTCTGAGCTGGACTGGGGATTGTTTGCATGGAGTCCTGTGATGTGAATTGTCTGTGGGTCTCTCAGCTGTGGGTACCAGCACCCATTCTGGTGGAGATGGCAGCGGGGTGAAATGGACTCTGTGAGGATTTTTAGCTTTGGTGGCTTAGTGCTCTATTTTTGTGCTGGTTGGACTCCCGCTGGGAGGTGGTGCTTTCCAGAGAGCATCAGCTGTGGCAGTATGGAAAGGAACCGGCAGTGGGCAGGACCCTAGAACTCCCAAGAGTGTATGTCCTTTGTCTTCAGCTACCAGGGTGGGTAGGGAAGGACCATCAGGTGGAGGCAGGACTAGGCATGTTTGAGCCCAGACTCTCCTTGGGCAGGTCTTGCTGTGGCTGCTGTGGGGGATGGGGGTGAGGTTCCCAGGTCAATGGAGTTGTGAACCTAGGAGGATTATGGCTGCCTCTGCTGAGTCATTAAGGTTGTCAGGGAAGTGGGGGAAAGCTGGCAGTCACAGGCCTCACTGAACTCCCACACAATCCAAAGGGGCAGTCTCACTCCCACTGTGCCCTGCCCCAACAGCCCCAAGTCTGTTTCCAGGCGGTGGGTGAGCTGGACTTAAGAACTTGCTTCAGGCTACCCACCTCCCAGCTGCAAAAGAACAGAGCTTTGGTTCTTTCCCCACCTATGGAGTCTGCACACCATATTTGTCCCCTCCTCCAAGTTCTGGCCAGGAGGCTTCTTGCCCAGTTTAAATTGTTACAAAGTTCAGCTTGAGATTTCCTGCTGCCAGCTTGAGATTTCCTTCTGCCCTCCCCCATGCCTCTGGGCATCCTCCCAAAGGATCCCTGTGGTGCTAGGCAGGAATGGCCTGCTTGGGGACCCAGTGAGCTCCTAGGGCCTTTCCCACTGCTTCCTCTACCCTTGTATTTCACTGGGCTCTCTAGATTGACTCAGCTCCCGGTAAGTTTGGAAACTCGTCCCTCAAACAGACCTTCAGTTTCCCCAGTGGGGGTGTGTGTTTGGGAGAAGAGGAACTCCCTTTCCCATTTCGACAATTGGAGCACTCAGTGTTCAGGGTGTCTCTGGTGTCCTGCAGGAGTAATCTGCTTCCTTCCGAGGGTCCGTGGGTCCTCTCAGGATTCCTGGTTTATTCTTGCAGTCGATCTGGAGCTAAAATTCATCATGCAAGCCTCCACACACTGCTCTGTCCATCCAAGTTGGAGCTGCAATCTATTCCTGCCTCCCACGTGCCATAATGATACCGTTCTCCCCATGTTCCAACTGTTTTTTTAATTGCTGAGTTTCGAGAGTTCTTTTATATTCTAGCTAGTAGTCCTTTGTCAGATATTTGATTTGTAAATATTTTCTTCCAAACTGTAGCATGTCTTTTCATCTTTTCACAGGGTCTTAAAACGCACAAAAGTTTCCCTTTTTGATGGTGTCCAGTTTATCAATTTTTACCTTTTATGGATAGTGCTTTTGGTGACAACTCTAAGAACTCATTGTGTAGACTTAAATCCATAACATTTTATCCTTTTTTTTGGTCCTAAAAGTCTTAAATTTTATATTTAAGTTTGTGATCCATGTTGAGATGGTTTTGGCATGAGGTGTGAGACTGAAATTAACGTTTTTTTTTTCCCCTTAACATTTGGATGTTCAGTTGCTCCAGCACCATTTTTGAAAAAGCTAGATTCTTCTCCGTTGGATTACCTTTGCTCTTTCGTAAAAATATCAGTTGGTCATATTTGTGTGGGTATATTCTTGATTCTCTGTCTATATGAGATATGTGACTATCCCTCTGCCCATACTACACAGTATTGATTACTGTACTGTATAATGTCTTCAAACTGGGTAGATTGATTCTTCCTACTTTATTCCTTCTTCAAAACTATTTCAGCTATTCCAGTTTGAATAGCCTAAATGTCCTTCCATATAAATTTTGATATAAATTTTTTGCCTTTCCATATAAATGTTAGGATAATGTTGTCTATAGCTAAATTTTTTGCTATTATTTTGATAGGAATTATATTAAACATTTATTCACGATGGGGAGAATTGACTTCTTTATTGAGTCTTCCAATTTATGCACGTGGTATATTTATTCATTAATTTAGATTTTTTATTTCTTTCATCACTATTATATTGTTTTCAGTATATAAGACCTGTTTATGTTTTGTTAGAATTATGCCTAAGTAGTTTTAAATTTTCTATGTAATTGTAAATTATATTTTTAATTTTGGTATCCATGTGTTTATTGCTAGTATGTAGAAATATAATTATTTTTATATGTCATATTGTATCCTATGACCCTGCCAAATTAACTTATTGGTTCTGATAGTTTTTTTTATATACTTTAAATTCTGGGATACATGTGCAGAATGTGCAGGTTTGTTACATAGGTGTACATGTGCCATGGTGGTTTGCTGCTCCCATCAACCCATCATCTAGGTTTTAAGCCCTGCATGCATTAGGTATTCGTCCTAATACTCTCCCTCATCCTGCCCCCTCCCCCCAACAGGCCCCAGTATGTGATGTTCTCCTCTCTGTGTCCATGTGTTCTTATTGTTCAACTCCCACTTATGAGTGAGAACATGCAGTGTTTGGTTTTCTCTTCCTGTGTTAGTTTGCTGAGAATGGTGGTTTCCAGCTTCATCCATGTCCCTGCAAAAGACATGAACTCATCCTTTTTTATGGTTGCATAGCAATTCATGGTGTATATATGCCACATTTTCTTTATCCAGTCTATCATTGATGGGCATTTGTGTTGGTTCCAAGTCTTTGCTATTGTAAATAGTGCTACAATAAACATACATGTGCCTGTGTCTTTATAGTAGAATGCTTTATAATCCTTTGGGTATATAACCAATAATGGGATTGCTGGGTCAAAGGGTATTTCTGGTTCGAGATCCTTGAGGAATTGCCACACTGTCTTCCACAAAGGTTGCACTAATTTACACTTCCATCAACAGTGTAAAAATGTTCCTATTTCTTCACATCCCCTCCAGAATCTGTTGCTTCCTGACTTTTCAATGATCACCATTCTAACTGGCATGAGATGGTATCTCATTGTGGTTTTGATTTTCATTTCTCTAGTGACCAGCAATATGAGCTTTTTCTCATATGTTTGTCGGCTGCATAAATGTCTTCTTTTGAAAAGTGTCTGTTATTTTCATCTACTTTTTGATGGAGCTGTTTTTTTCTTGTAAATTTATGTAAGGTCCTTGTAGATTCTGGATATTAGCCCTTTGTCAGGTGGATAGAATGCCAAAATTTTCTCCCATTCTGTAGGTTGCCTGTTCACTCTGATGATAGTTTCTTTTGCTGTGCAGAAGCTCTCTATTTTAATTAGATCCCATTTGTTAATTGTGGCTTTTGTTGCCATTGCTTTTGGTGTATTAGTCATGAAGTCTTTGCCCATGCCTATGTCCTGAATGGTCTTGCCTAGGTTTTCTTCTAGGGTTTTTATGGTTTTGGGTTTTACATTTAAGTCTTTCATCCATCTTGAGTTAATTTTTGTATAAGGTGTAAGGAAGGGATCCAGTTTTAGTTTTCTGCATATGGCTAGCCAGTTTTTCCAGCACCATTTATTAAATAGGGAATCCTTTCCCTATGGCTTGTTTTGGTCAGGTTTGTCAAAGATCAGATGGTTGTAGATATGTGGTGTTACTTCTGAGGCCTCTGTTCTGTTTCATTGGACTATATATCTGTTTTGGTACCAGTACCAAGCTGTTTTGGTTACTGTAGCCTATAGTATAGTTTGAAGTGAGGTAGCGTGATGCCTCCAGCTTTATTCTTTTTGCTTAGGATTGTCTTGTTTATACGGGCTCTTTTTTGGCTCCATATGAAATTTAAAGTAGTTTTTTTTCTAATTCTGTGAAGAAAAGTCAATGGTAGCTTGATGGGAATAGCATTGAATCTATACATTACTTTGGGCAGTATGGCCATTTTCACGATATTGATTCTTCCTATCCATGAGCATGAATGTTTTTCCATTTGTTTGTGTCCTCTCTTATTTCCAGCAGTGGTTTGTAGCTCTTCTTGAAGAGGTCCTTCACATCCCGTGTAAGTTGTATTCGTAGGTATTTTATTCTCTTTGTAGCAATTGTGAATGGAAGTTCACTCATGATTTGGCTCTGTGTTATTGGTGTATAGGAATGCTTGTGATCTTTGCAGATTGATTTTGTATTCTGAGACTTTGCTGAAGATGCTTATTAGCTTAAGGAGTTTTGGGGCTGAGACAATGGGGTTTTCTAAGTATACAATCATATCACCTGCAAACAAAACAATTTGCCTTCCTTCTTCCTATTTGAATACACTTTATTTCTTCCTCTTGCCTGATTGCCTTGGCCAGAACTTCCAATACTGTGTTGAATAAGAGTTGTGAGAGACGACATTCTTGTTTTGTGCTGGTTTTCAAAGGGAATGCTTCCAGCTTTTGTCCATTCAGTATGATATTGGCTATGGGTTTGTCATGAATAGTTCTTATTATTTTGAGATACGTTACATCCATACCTAGTTTATTGAGTGTTTTTAGCATAAAGAGGTGTTGAATTTTATCAAAGCCTTTTTCTGCATCTATTGAGATTATCATATTTTTTTTGTCATTGGTTCTGTTTATGTGATGAATTCCATTTATTGATATGCATATGTTGAATCAGCCTTGCATCCCAGGGATGAAACCGACTTGATCATGGTGGATAAGCTTTTTGATGTGCTGCTGGATTTGCTTTGCTAGTTTTTTATTGAGGATTTTCACATCGTTGTTTATCAGGGATGTTGGCCTGAAATTTCTTTTTGTGTGTGTGTGTCTCTGCCAGGTTTTGACATCAGGATGATGCTGGCCTCATCAAATAAGTTAGGGAGGAATCCTTCTTTTCTGTTGTTTGGAATAGTTTCAGAAGGAATGGTGCCAACTCCTCTAGATTTATTGAGATTTTCTATGTAAGTAATAATGTAATCTGCAAATATTGACTTTCTAACTTCTTCTTTTCTGTTCTGTATTCCTTTTCTTTCTTTTCCTTTCCTTTCCTTTTCTTTTTTATTTTTTCTTTTCCTTTCTTTTGTTTTCTTTTCTTATTGCACTGACCAGAGCTTTCAGCACTATATTGAATAAGAATGGTTGGGAGTGAGAGGTTTGCCTTATTCCTGTTGTTAGGGAGAAAACATCTGGTCTTTCACCATTAAGTATGATGTTAACTGTAGTTTATTTATAGTTGCTTTTTATTAGGTTGAGACAGTTCTCCTGTTCTTATTTTTTTGAGAGTTTCATCTTGAATGGGTGTTGAATTTTGTCAGATGCTTTTTCGACATAAGTCAATATGATAAAATAATTTCATTCCTTTGTTAGTCAGTATAGTGGATTGATTTTCAAATATTGAACCAGCCTGGCCTCCCTGGAATAAACCCCACTTGATTATGGTGTGTCATTGTTTTTATATATTGCTGAAATCTGTTTGTTAATATTTTGTTAACAGTTTTTATATATATACTCAGGAAGCATATTGTCTTTGGTTTCACTTGTTTGTACTATTTTTAACTGTTTTTTGGTGTCAGGGCAATATAAACTACATAAAATGAATTTAGTAGTTTTTCTCTCTGCTACTTTCTGGAAGAGATTGTGTAGAATTCTTATGACTTCCTTTATTATGTGAGAAAATTCTGCAATGAAACTATCTGGGCCTGGAGATTTAATTTTTTGGAGTTTTAAATTTATGAGTTCACTTTTCTTAAAAATTATAGGACTATACAAGTAATCTGTTTCATATTCTGTAAGTTGTGTTTTTGAAGAATTGGTTCATTTTGTGCCATTTGTCAATTTTTTGTCTAGAGTCTAGTATTCCCATATTAACCTTTCAATATCTGCAAGGTCTGTAATGAGATCTCATGTTTATCTCTTAATATTGATATCTTTTCTTTTTTTTCTTTGTTAGTTCATTAATTTTATTGAACTTTTCAAAGAACCAACTTGCGGCTCATTGATTTTTCTCTATTTTTAAAATTTTATTGATTTCTGCTCTTTATTAATTCCTTATTTACACTTGATTTGTGTTTATTTTGCTCTTCCTTTTCTTTGCTCTTGAGGTGGGAGCTTATTGATTTGGGACTTATCTTCTTTTCTAATATATGCATTTAGTGCTATAAATTTCTCTCTCAAGTATTGCTTTTCCTGGTTTTTTTTTTTGGCAAATTTTGATATTTAATTTTAATTTAGTTTTATGTATTTTTAAAAATTTCCCTGAGACTTCCTCTTTGACATGTGGATTATTTAGAAATATATTTAGTTTCAAAGCATTTGGAGATTGTCTGGTTATTAATTTTCAGTGGTATTCTGTTGTGGTTGGAAAGCACACTCTTTAAGTGATTTAATTTTTTTTAAATGTTGTTTTGTTGAAGTTTATTTTATGGCTCAAGATATGGTCTGTCTTGGCATATATCCCTTGGGAACTTGAAAGGAATGTGTGTTGTGTCGTTGTTGGGTGGTATATTCTGTAAATGTTGAGTAGATTCTGTTGGTTGATGGCATTTTTGAGTTATACATTCTTGATATTTTGGCTAGTTGTTCAAGTAATTATTGAAACAGGGGTGTTGACGTCTCCAACTGTAATTGTGGATTAGCCATTTATTCTTTTAATTCTATCAGTTTTTGCTTCACATATTTTGCATTTCTGTGTTTTTGGTAATACATATTTAGAACTGCTGTGTCTTCTTAATGAATTGATTTTTTTTCATCATTTTATGGCATCTCTGTCTGTCTTTGGTATTTTTTTGCTCTGAAATATATTTTTCTGAAATTAATATAGCCACTTCTGCTTTCCTTTGATTAATAGTTTCAGTATATATTATTTTCTATTTGTTTACTTTCAAACTGCCTAGACTGTTATATTTGAAGTGAGTTACTTACCAACAGAATATTGTCATGGTTTTTAATCCCTCCTGCTAATCTCTTTCTTTTAATTGATGCCTGTAAACTATTTACTTTTAATAAAATTATTTATATGCTTGAGTTTATCTGCCACTTTATTTTTTATTTTATGTTTGTTCTCTCTTTGTTTTATTTTTCTGTTTTTTTTGTTACCATGGGTTACTTGTTTTACAATTTCATTTTATCTGTGTGTCTATGAGTGTGTCTCTTTGAATAGCTTTGTAAGTGGTTGTTGTAGGTATTCCATTATATATACATAACTTGTAACTGATTGCTCGTATAGTCATTTTACCAGTTTGAGTGATGTATAGAAATTTTAGCTCTCTTTATGTTTCGTTACCCTCACTCATTTATAATATAATTTCTTGAAATTTTTTAAAACATACATTTAGGACACAAACTCTTTTGCTTCAGTTTTGAGCTGTTGCTTCAATTGTCAAACACACTTTAGAAAACTCAAGAGGAGGAGGAAAGCTCATTGTATTTACCTTTTTTTTTTTTTTACATACTGTGTTCTTTCTATCTTCCTGATGTTCCAAAACTTTTTATTTTATATTTTTCTTTCTGTTTAGAGGTCATTATTTTGCTGTTCTTTTAAAGTAGGTCTTATCATGATAAATTCTCTTGGTTTTCCTTTATCTGAGAATGTCTTGATTTCTCCTTCATTCCTGAAGGATGTTTTTGCTGGGTATACAATTCTATGTAAACAGCTCTTTTTGCTTTTGTCACATGAAAAATGTTTTACCACTTCTTTATGGCTTCCTGGTTTCTGCTGAGAGATACACTGTTACTCTATTTTTTTCCTTGCACTTAATGTGCAAGATTTTCTGTCTACTTTCAGTATTTTTCTTTGTTTTTAGTTTTCAGAAGATTAATTATGATATGGCTTGATATGAAGTTAAAAATTGTTTTATCTTGTTTAGAGTTTCCTTAGATTCTTAAATCTGTGAGTTTATATCTCTTGCCAAATTTGGAAGGTGTTCAGCCATTATTTCTTCAACATTGTTTTTTAAGCTCGCCTCCTTTCTCCTCTCTTTCTTGGATGCTAGTGATACAAATGTTAGATCTTTTGTTATAATCTCACAGCTCTTTAAGTCTGTTCAACTTTTTTTTTCTATCTTCTTTTTTGTCTACTCTCTATTTGTCACATTGGATGCTTTTTTTTCTGTCTTCCAGATAACTGATTCTTTTCACGGTCACTTCCATTCTGCTGTTTAGCTTATCCACTGAGCTTTTCATTTCCATTATTGTATTTTTTTGGTTCTGAAATTTCTATTTGGTTTTAAATTTTTTTCCCATTTTTCTTTTTCTCCGAAACATTCTATATTTTCTTCATTTAAGTCTGTTCATAATTGTTTTTGTCAATGCTGCTTTAAAATATTTGTTCAGTAATTCTAACATCCTTATCATTTTAGTCTTGATATCTGTTCTTTTTCTTTTTTCAATCAGTTGGAGATTTCTTTCGTTCTTGGTATAATGAATGATTTTTTACTGAAACCTGGACATGTTTGTATCATGTTCTGAGACTTGAATCTCATTTAACCCACCTGTTTTAGCCAGCTCTCTCTCACACTGCTTTGGCAGGGGGAGGGTGCCATCTTGTTACTGCCAGGTGGAGGCAGAAGTCTAGATTCCCCACTTGCCTTTGTTCACAGCGGAGGGGGAAGCTTCTTTTTTTTTCTGAGTTGGGGGATGTTCCAGCTTCCTATATGGTTTCTGCTGCCACTGTGGTCGGGGTGGTTTCATTACTGCTGGATGATGATAAAATTCCTGACTCCTTAGTAGGCCTCCTTTGATACTATCCCAATGGGGAAAGGGAAGTGTGCTTCATTACTTCCAAGTTGAGATGGAAGTCCAGGCTCCTCATTGTATGGTCTTCACTAGTGCTATGGAGGACCTCATTACTGCCTGGCAGGGTTAAAATTCTTGGCTCTCAACTTAGCCTTCTCTGACACTATTCTGGTGTTAGGTGCCTCATTTCTGCTTGAACAGGGTAGAAATATAGGCTTCTCACTTAGCTTTTGTTTGGCATGGTTTGGGATGGGGCCACAGTTTTTTCTGTGATGTTTGACTGGAACAGAGAGATTATTATCTATAAGTTTCTGTCTTGCTAGACTGATCCTTTCTTTGTCCTTCAGCTAGAGAAAGCAGGCTCATCTTGAGGATTTTTTTAGGTCTACATTCATTGATATTTCCAGATTGTAGGCTTCTTAACTCTGAGTCTAGGATATATGACACAAAATGGAAACCCATTGAACTCACTACCATATTGTTCCTTGGATCCTGAATATCTTTTTTTCTCTATCTTCTAGATTCTTCTGTGTTTGTTTTGTATATGATGTCTAGTTGTACTCAGTGGGAGAACTAGGAAAAGTACATCTATTCCATCCTTCTGTAGACAGAGGTCACCTCAATTATTTTTGAACTTTATTTTTAACGTGTCCCATGTGGCTCTTCTCTCTGCAGGTACCTGGAACTGGAAAGTAGTGGCCATCGGAATGAAGTCAGACTGCATTACCGCTCAGGCAGTCACCGCCCTCACACAGAAGTGTTTCCTTACATTTTGGCTGATGACAAGTGGCACAAGCTCTCCTTAGCCATCAGTGCTTCCCATTTGATTTTACATATTGACTGCAATAAGTAAGTGTAGTGTCCTCATTTTAGGAAATGGAAGATTTTGAGAAATGACTGTCTACTCACCTTCCTTCTTTGATGTTTCTTTTTTGCAGAATTTATGAAAGGGTGGTAGAAAAGCCCTCCACAGACTTGCCTCTAGGCACAACACTTTGGCTAGGACAGAGAAATAATGCACATGGATATTTCAAGGTATCTTCTGGCAAAAGTCTGAGAATGAAATGTAAATTCTTTCTAATGAGTTTCAGAACGTAGATTTTACTGTTTATGGTGTGAAACAAAACAATTTGATTTGTAAGTTAGAAAATTTGTGTCTATTTCTTTTTTTTAACAGTAATATTTTATTTAGCCAGCAAACATTATTTTCTCTTCTTTTTTTCAATGAGTTTAATCATTAGATATTACAGAAATGATCACAAGGCTGCAATCAGGGCAGTTAACATGTCATTCTTTGAATTAACCTTTCAAAGCAATACAAATCTAAAATGTTAACATACAAATAAACTCTCCACCACTGAAATATAACCTTTGATGATACTTCTACAAGGATGTTAATAGAGGATTGAAAGCTTTTTAGTATATATTATTCATGGTCTCCTTGTACTGCGGAAAGTGAGAAAGGAATACACATATGTGCACAAATCTGTCAAAAGAGAAAGCAGTCATAATTTATATCTTTTCCTTTAGTATGTACTTAGAGACAACACTTCATAGAATTTCGTCATTGGAGAGGCTCTAAAGGACATGTCATCTAACTTTCCATATTTTAAAGATGAAGAAATAAAGTCCAGAAAATTGCTTGACTATAAGCCCATAGTGCAATCATTTTCCCCCAGTGACTATGACAGTCCCTACAACATGGAAGTGGCTCAATGAATGATTACCACATCAAACAATGATAAGTGATAGGTTCCACTCATAGATTTCAAGGTAGAGTATGTACCAGTGAATTTAGTTGTTTTCTAAGCAAAGTTTATAATTCTATAAAGGTGTTTTGGGAATGTATTTAAACATTGTCTATTACCAGGAAGCCAGATACTTGAAATATATGATTCCATCTAATTGTAGCCTTGCTAGTCTTGATGCAGGGTCATTTTTTCTCTTTTACTATACATAAACCTGTACAGAGGGGCAAAGTAACTTGTTGAAAGCCAGGCAAATAGTAAGTGACACAAATGGGAAATTGGTTCCATGCTTGCAAATCCTGAAACCATGCACTTTTCCCAGGTAAGGGATAGCAGATGTATGCTGTGAGTCCCAAATCTTGTCTCTATTTAATTGTGACAGTCTTTCCCATGGAGCCTGAGTGTGGCCTCAAAATCTCCACATGTCAATTATGTGTACAACTCTAGGGGTCATTCACTTTATTGTAGTCTATAAATAGCATCCATTAGAGTTGTACAGTGCACAAACTGTTACATAACTGTACATGGTAGCCTTGTTTTTATGTTGCTGCTTCTAAGTGATAAGAGTTGGTACACAATTTACTTCTTCAATCTAGACCCAAGCACACAATGGATCCAGTAATACCCACACAGTAAATACTTAAATATTTATCATTCGCATTGATACATGCTATTAATCAGATTAAACATGTACAAGACATAGAGACCAGTATTTGACTGGTAAATCTTTATAGGTATGTTTAAAATTATCTTGATATCATGTTGGTACTGTTATCCCTATCATTAGATATTTTGTTTGCATTTTTTAAATGGATGAAGTAAAATATTTATTTAATAAAATATATAAAGGCCATGAAGAAATGGGGGGAGGGTGGCAGATAAAAGAGACAGCTGGATGTGTCTGACAGATCATTTCTGAACCACCATTGGCCTTTGCTTTAGGAGCCCAGCAAGCTGGAAGCTAGTTATAACTTAATGACTAAGTATGCATGTAAATTTTGTCTATAAACATGTGATAAAATTTTCTGTGTAAAACAGGTCATTTCCAACTGACGTTTAAAAAATTATCATTGTAAACTTTCTGTACTCATAAGAACTCATCACTATATCTTGCTGTAGCAGTTTAATGAATCTATTGTCCTTTTTGAATTGAGAAATTAGTTTTAAAAGATCCAACTGAAAAATGAGAAATGCTCAAATGAGCATGCTTTCATGACTCAGTTTTTCTATTCTTTTCTTTCCAATAATTAAAGTTAATTTAAAATTGGTATCAGTTTCAGAGTTGCTGAAGCTAGAAATTATTATCAGGTTGATTTTTTTAAAGGTCATTTTCAAGCCCTTCAGTGGCTAACTAAAAATAACTTCTCAAAACAACATAACTATTGCTTCTTAATTATATCTTGACATTTAATCTTAAGGCTTTAAAAACATTATCAATAAGAGAATACCTGGGTAATCATCTATTGTGCCTGATGAATTTCTTTCCCTTTGGTATAAAGTGGAAATAATGTATTAACAAAGACTTTTTACTCAGGGACTTTAGTGAGTGTGTTCTGTAATATTTTCCTTCGTGAACTTGACCATTGAACATAATTTGAGCAAATGAAAGTCATATGTCTTTTTTTTTCTATTTTTCACACACAGGGTATAATGCAAGATGTGCAATTACTTGTCATGCCCCAGGGATTTATTGCTCAATGCCCAGATCTTAATCGCAGTAAGTCTATTTGTTCTTGCACTGTGGAGTTCCCATGTATTAGTTGTCAGCATAGACTTAACCAGATTGAACCCCTTATAAATGCATCTTGACCAAATGTAGTGTTTGTAATTCCAGCCTGTCCAACTTGCAATGACTTCCATGGACTTGTGCAGAAAATCATGGAGCTACAGGATATTTTAGCCAAAACATCAGCCAAGGTAAAAGCTACTCAAAAATACAGTGAAGAAGCTTAAAAATCCTTGATGTTCCCAATACTTCCTTTTATAACCATAGATTTTCACCTTCGAGGCTCTTCTTATACTATACTGTTTGCTAGGACTGACTCTAAATCCCTGCTTAAGGGAAGACTTATAAATATTAAAATCCTAGCCATCTGTATAACAAATGATTCAGTAAATCAGGAATGAGGCAGATTACCTAATTTATACACTGCTTACTACAGGAGGATTTATTGTTTAGTTTTTATTATTATTTATTTTTATTTAGTTTTTCATTACAAGCAAGGAGGCAGGAGGACAGTGTAAAGAATATAGACACTAGAATTGTATCAAAGAAATGGTCCCATAAATGCTTTCTATCACTATGTTACAGTTCTGGGTTTATTTACTAATATCTTAAGCACATATCAGGTTTACCTACAATTTCACTAGACTTATAATTTTGTATAGTAGTTACAGATTACCTGATGGTTGTGTTGTATGGTGTATGATTTGTTTCTTATACAACACAGATTCTGAATTGTGTTTTTTGCTTGAATAAGCATATTAATGAAATTAAACATTTTTCTTTTAAATGGAAAATGCTTCTCTGCATTTGAGTGATGTTGTTTTGAATTAACCTTTGATTTGTGTCTTATAAATTATGTTGTTTGTTTCTAAGGCAGGGAGCAAATTTATCACAAAAAGGAGAAAAAAACATTCTTTAAAATTAAAGTCTTAAATATGTTTATGGCAAGTGGTTGATGAGCACAGCCATCGTTACTGCTACATACTTTAAAAAAAATAGATGCCTGCTGGAGTGTTTCACATTTCTGTGTTTCTGGAAGGATGAACAATGTAAAACCCCTTCTTTTGTGCCACAGCTGTCTCGAGCTGAACAGCGAATGAATAGATTGGATCAGTGCTATTGTGAAAGGACTTGCACCATGAAGGGAACCACCTACCGAGAATTTGAGTCCTGGACAGACGGCTGTAAGAACTGCACATGCCTGGTATGGCTTCTATTTGAGTTGAGACTAAGGGAACTCAGATGCTCCCACTCTTTAAAAATTTATTAAAACAATGTAATCATGAAAATTTCAAGACCCATTTCCTCAAGACACAACACTAAAGTGCCAACAAACCTGGTCATATCTAAAGAACTGTATTGCATTATTAAAAACACTGTCTAGGTTCTAAAGATGATTATGGTTTAGGAATGCTATAAAGTTTATCAGTACACACATGAAGTTAGCAATTTAAATGAGGTAAAGTGATTCCTAAAGAAGACTATCCTCTTATCCTTAATATTTCCAGAGATTTTTCTCCCTTGTGTTTTCATGAGTGCATTTTGATGAAACTAAGTCATATGCAGCATTAAATATTGTGTCCAGATTGAGCAATATAAACAAATGATAGAGTTTAAATGATTGGGACAATCTAATAGTTTACTAATATGGTGAAATACAAATTATAGAGTTTAAATAAATGTGATTTTGCTAATTGCTCTCTAATGAAGTGGAATATTTTATTGCATTATGAGTTCAGAAATATATGTTCATTTTCAAAGAAAAGTTCAAAGTGAGTTTGGTTTTAAACTTTTAAATTACACATGAACTCATCTGTTAAAGCTGGTTTTCTGGAAAGAAGTCAGACATCTATGTGAATTAGGCTTTTTAAAAAATTTCTCAAAATTCATCCAGTTTATTCAAAAACAGAGTATCTTGCATATAAAAAGATCAAAAGTTGTTCAGAACTGTGTGTGTGTGTGCGTGTGCACGCGCACACACGCGTGCATGTGCGTGTGCGTGATACAATTTTTATTCAGGAACATAATATGTTCCTAAATTTTTAAAATGGGGAGCAAAAGTCAAATTGAGTAAAAGATGGAATGTGGTGTAGTGAAGTCAATAAAACATCTGGGAACCCTGAGCAGCCAGCTACGTGGGAGCTCTGGCCACCTTTAGGAATCAAATTCCTGATGGTGGTCTTGGCTCCAGTTTGGCGCCTCCTTGTGGTGATTGTCAGCACCACCTCCCCTCCTGGCAATGGCCTCTTCTGTTCTCTTCATATGAAGAGTTTAAAATTTAAGGAATGGATTCAAAAATTCTTGAAAACTACTAAACTCCAACATGGAAATTCTTTAAATATTGTTTCCTTTTCAGAATGGAACAATTCAGTGTGAAACTCTAATCTGCCCAAATCCTGACTGCCCACTTAAGTCGGCTCTTGCGTATGTGGATGGCAAATGCTGTAAGGAATGCAAATGTGAGTATAACTTTTATGATGAATACTTTCTTTAGAAAAATAAAGCTCTGTATTAATAAGCATTCACCCATCATTGGTTTAATCTAGGCAAGCTAAATAGCTTTCAGAAGTGATGGAAAAAAGGAAGAATAATTTCTCTGTTTTGCTTGATTAGTTCTTTTCCATTTTAAAATGCTATGCCCCTATTCCAGTAGGACAATTTTTTCTTGGAGTAATCTATTCCATATAGTGATAGTAGTAGGAAAGATGTGTAAGAAACTTACCAGAAGGCATTTCACTGATTGTACTATTTATTGTAAGTGTCTCCCAAATAGATTAAGAATGGTCCACACGGCCACAATAACCAAGGAAATCCATGACACAAGTGGCCTTCAGCAGCAGAAGATATGCTGTCCCATTAGCCCAAACAACAGAAGTCCACATTATTATAGGATTGTCCAGTGTAGATAAGGACCATGGCCTTCATTCAGGGAAAAAAAGGCTCACACCACCGTGTGTGGAAGCTTTTCTGCCTTTTAGCAGTCATTATATAGCAGTTCACTTCTGATGTCAGAAAATACTTTTTGAATCATCTGTAACTACCCTTAACTGGGTTCTAGATCATTCAATAAATAGTGGAAATAATTTCTGTATGTTTCTAATACTTTAAAAGACTTCACTTAAACCTTCGTTAAAAAGAGTATTTAAAAATTTAGCTATTTCTTTTTCCACAAAGGAGTAGTAACATACATGAAAACTGAGTTGTTTTAAAGTTTGTGGAATATATAGAGCTCTGTAAATGCAAGTGTATTTATATGTATACTCTCAAAAAGACAAAGTGGGCATAAGTGAAGGGGGGTGGAGAGAGAGAGGGACAGTAGCAATGTGCTACAGCTGCTGAGGGTGACAAGCTATCAGAGAAAAATCAGGAAGTTGCTTCATAGTCCATTGGTTTAACTCCCTCAGGAATGCATTTATATTTAATTTTATTAGGCTTTACATTGAAGCCAATCCATCTCATAAAAGTGTATTAGCCTAGTCAAGTCGATTCAGTGGAACTAGGAAGGATTGAATACAATTTTTCTTACATGTCACTAGCTAATTTTCTTGATGAGAAATAATCTGCATTTTTCTGGGACTTCTCTTAATAAAAGGAGGCTTGTGGTAATATCATATAGTTTTCTTTGTAGGTG
Organism: Macaca mulatta; assembly: GCF_049350105.2. NCBI lineage: Eukaryota > Metazoa > Chordata > Mammalia > Primates > Cercopithecidae > Macaca > Macaca mulatta. The sequence continues at coordinate 51,780,560 of NC_133416.1, read as the reverse complement.
GTTGCAGAGAGGAAGGAAGAAGGACCATATATACATATATGACTTCATATTCATAATACGATAGCAAGGAATCATAGTTTTTGCCTTAACTTCTCTTTTTTTTTTTTTTTTTTTTTTTTTTTTTTTTTGAGACGGTGTCTTGCTCTGTCTCCCAGGCTGGAGTGCAGTGGTGCGATCTCGGCTCACTGCAAGCCCCACCTGATGGGTTCACGCCATTCCCCTGCCTCAGCCTCCCGAGTAGCTGGGACTACAGGCACTCGCCACCATGCCCGGCTAATTTTTTTGTATTTTTAGTAGAGACAGGGTTTCACCGTGTTAGCCAGGATGGTCTCGATCTCCTGACCTTTTGATCCGCCTGCCTCGGTCACCAAAAGTGATGGGATTACAGGCGTGAGCCACGACACCTGGCCCTGCTTTAACTTCTTTTATCCTTCTTTCCATCCATAATTCTATGTTGTCATTCATGGATATGACAGATTTTCATTAAGTGTTGTCAGTGTTATTAGATACGGGTTGATTAAAATAACGGGCCATTGTGAGAGATTCGTCAGAAGTAAATTTCAATTCTGATCTTACCATTTGTCTCTGTTACCAGGAGTAAACTGCAGACTAAATCGGATTAATGCTTGAATTCTTCCCAATAAGCATGCAGTTAGACATAATGAAATGATAAAATATTTTGAGATTCATTAATGAAGAATGTTTCGGGCAGTCTTTGGTGTTAATGATTGAAAACCAACTGTTTGCTTCATATAGAAAATAGTTAAACCTGGAAGTGAGTAATCAGTGAGCAGACCACAAGGTAATGAAAAAAAAAAAAAGTCATAGGCTCTCATTAGATATGGCCAAAAAATAATAAGTATAAAGTGACTTTATCTTTCTGTTCACATTTAATGATATAGAAGATAAGTACCATGGAATAGAGAAGATTCATGCCTATGTTTGCTTGTTATTTTAAAGATTTGAAATTTTAGTTTTAATGAATTAAACATTTTACTAGAGCTAGCAAGAAATTTCAGTAAACAGCCATAGATATTTCCCCGTAGGGAAATAAGCATTTAGTTCATATGGTGCATATTCTTAGAGGTTCTTTTTGGGAATGAGTCTCCGCAAAGCACAATTTAAAAATAAGTCACTGACAATATCCAGAAAACGTGCTTCTGAAAAGTCTTGTAGAAGACAAATAATACTTAAAATAAATGTAATAGTAATCCTTTGACTGACTTGCTTAAATAGTACAGATTTTCATATGTATTTACAGTGGGAGAAACCAATAGTTACACATACCTATGATGTCTTGTGTGTGTGTATGTGTGTGTGTATCACCATTGCATGTGAGGAGAAACAGTCTTATTTTCCTATGTTAATTCCACAGTAGTGTCACTGTTAAAATTTATGAAAATCTAATTTTAGTGGAGAAGTAAATTCCTATGTTTTTTACTCTTTTAAATGAATATAAGCCCTCTTCTTAGACCCTACACTGATCCTATCTTTGAAATGCTTCTGCTCAATTGCCTTTTTAATGACAAAACACGATAAAATAGATTATTATTGAAAACTGTTTAAAGAGATTAATCACTTACTATTTCTAAAGCCCTTGGAAGGTAAAGCATATAACCTAACTGCTGAATGTGACTCTGCCAAGATTGAAATGAACGAAACACCTGCATGTGGCCAGTCACTTTTTGGTGTTCTTCCTTTAATGCTTTCAGGCTTGCTTCATCAGAGTTGTTTGCCCATTTCTGGGCAGTCCTATTTGGCAGCTTCCTTTGTACTTTCCCTCAGCAACTTCAATTCCAGCTCGTTATCTGAATATAAATACTGGTGAATAGCAACAAGGTTGTTGTTCTGGGAAAGAAGTGGGAAGAAACCAAGCGTTTTCTTTATTTGAATCTACGTAAACAAAGCATTGGGAAGAGGGGCTTAATTTCCTGCCTGGACCATTAAAATAGTGTGCTGGAGTTAAACAGAGGATAAAATCCAAAGGCAGGAATGCCAAGGCCAAATCGTTAAAGCCATAGTAATTACAGCCATAATGAAGCCATATTGCTTCTATAGGTTACAAGACACATACTTTGTGCCTCATTTGATCTTTGCAGCTCTATAAATAGGTATTATCTCCATCTTCCTAATAAGGAGAATTCCAAGCCATTCAGGAACATGCAGTTAGAGGTCTCAGAGAAGTTCCATCTGAAAGTGCTGTGCTTTGACAGCCTGCTTTCCTTTTTTTAAAAAAAACCGTCTGTTACAATTAATCTAAGTGATCTACTTTTATCGACCAGTAGCTAAGCTCACCATAGGTGTTTTGGAATCCTAGTTGAGTCTTAGGCGGCAGAGTTTGCTTTCACCACTCATCCTCTTCCCTTTCAGTCACCATCTCCTCCACATCCTTTATCCCGGTCTCAGGCTGTCAACTAGCAAACAGGGAGATTTAGTGACACATATTCAAGATAGCTGTAGAAAATGGAAAGTATAAATATTTTAGGTGACTTTAACTCTGAAATAGAGTTACGTCAAGATATGATTAAAGTACATAAAATCTCAACCCAGATTTAAAAAAAAAAGAATTATCAGAAAATAATTGATTGAAATTCTAGGAAATTGAACGTTACCAAAAGTCACTGAATTTATAAAACAATTTAGTTTTTCTGAATATTCATGCTATTACATGGATGCGTGCCTTTATTTATTTATTTATGTTGATTGTAGATTCAGGCTTGTATACAGAGCTGTGCTTCACAGGAAAGGCGGTTGATGAAAATAGGGAATCTGAGGCAAATCTAAACTGATGCTGTAATGTCTTTCCTCCATTATTAGAAAGTTCTCAAATACAGGGAATGGGAATGTGACCATCAGAACTGGTTGGTATTTGCCTAGTAGCAACAGTTAAAGTGGTGTTTCCTCAGAGTCCAGAATTATATGAATAAATAAAATTCATCATTCTTTTGGTTGAGCAAGGTCAGAGTTTCATTATATAATATAGATTACACTTTAATAATCTATATTAAATTAAATATATTAAATCTCTAATCTGTGCTGATTAGACATCAGATTATTTTAAACTTAATTTTAAAAGCAGTCTTGGTTTAGTTAAAGTGGACTTACTGTAATATCTTTGCATATTCAGTAGTTAATTCTGTGAGTTACAAGTCAGATTTTCTGGGTTTGAATTCTGACTCCACAACTTATTAGCTGTGAGACTTTGGTCAAATTGCTTAACTTCTCATGGCCTCAGTTGCCTCATTTGTATAATGGAAATAACAATTGTATCTACTTCATAGGGTGTAAGCATTGAATAGGTAATAAATGTAAAGTGCCTAGAACAACGTTAACTATTATTACTGTTTTTTATTAAAAGGGTCACCCATGTTTTTATTAAATTATAAAGTAGTGAAATGATCTTATTAGTTCATTGCCTTTAGATCTTAAAGCTACATAGGACTTCAAGGGTTCTTTGAAACAGCCATTTGCTTTTGGGAGGTATGGTTTTATTATCCCCATTTTATGGAAGAATAATGCCAGGTAGATTAAGTGACGTTATAAGATCAAATAGTATGTAATACAAGGTAATTTTTTTCTCTCAAATTGTGTCCTGATTTCCCCAAGGCCATTCTCTTCCCCAATATTGTGGGCATATCTTAATCAAGGTTGAAACCCAGAACTAATATGTCAATATTATGTACTGATTTGAGTGTCTGGCTTCGTTACTCAGAATCATCTTTGTGAGACTCATCCGTATTTTTGATGCGGATCAAAAATGTAGCTGCATCTCATTCATACTTATTGCATCATTGTAATGTCCATTGCAGATCAGTTTTACTTATTGCTGCATATATTTTATTTGTGTTTGTGTACCACAATTCAGTCTATTGTTGGACAGCAGTTAGGTAGTTTGCCAATTTGTGCTATGTGAAGAGTACTCCTAGAATAATTCTTTACATGTTTCTTGGTCTTAGTTATGTATGTATTTCTGATGGGCATATAGTTAAAACAGTGGAATTATTTGATCAGGGGGTAAAACTGTTTGACTCTATGGCAAAACCAATTTTCCAAACAGTTTTCCAAAGTGGTTATCCTAGTTTATTTTCTCACCAACAAGGTACGAAAATTCCAGTTGCCCCACACCCTCACCCACACTTGGCATTTTTAGTCTTTTTAATTGTAACATTATGACAAATGATGTTGGTAAATGATATTGTGCCACAGCCTAAGTTTGTTATTTCCCAGGTGACTAAAGAAGATGAGTGCCTTTTTAATCTATTTATGGGCTGCTTTCATTAATATCAAATAATAAAAAGTAAGAGTAAATATTTTGTATTTATACTTTTCCAAAGAACAATTTTCTTCTTTTTAATAGAAGTAGTAATTTGGAGGCTTATTTTATTTGCACATCAGTATAGATGATTCTGGTCCTGTCACCTTAAAATGCATAGCAAAGTAGGGGTAGTGGAGATTAAATGATTGCTGCTCAAGTACTTAGTGATTTTTAAAAATTGGATGATAATCTGATAAAATGGAATCAGAGATTTCTGAACATGTGTTCTTGACTTTTCAACAAAAATCAGCACAATATAATTCACCAACAATTTTTTTTTTGTTCTTAACAGAGGGGGAAAACATAATTTATGTAGGCTATGGTAAAAAAGAAAATAATTTTGAAACAAAATAACCAATAGACATAGCTGTTTTTACAATAATGCTGGGAGCCTGGGAAATATTCAGGATGTACTGGAGGTTCTCATGCATGAACACAATTATAAATTAGTTGATATGATAGAGACACGAGGGGCCACATGAACAGAATGCCAATATAGAATGAGAGGAATTATGTAATAATGAAAAAGGTAGAAGTAGCAATCAAATGAAAGGTGTGTTGTTTTACATATCAGATGCACTGTTTTAAGAATATTTCTTGAAAGTCTGTGGTCAGTAAGGAATTTTATGACACAGCAAAAAATTGAATGAGCTGAAAGCTCATTCAGCTCATTCGGCCTTGGTCTGGACCTTCTTTTCTCACTAAAATTACTTTAATTTAGTATTTGAAATAACATTGAATAAATCATAGAATTAGAACACTTTTATAATTCTATACGTATATGTGACAAATGGGCAAGAAAAATAGTTCATTTGTGTATTACTTTAGATAATGAGCTTCTGATAGGGAATGTTTTCTCTAAAGACAAATAGCTAAATTTATTAAAGAGAGATTGCATTAAGATAATCCTGTAGGCTTCCTAAATACTGTACTGTCATTAATTTTATCTTAATTAAAAAAATAAACCCTTTAAAAAGGCAGCTGGCATGCTGCTACCTTTTAAACATTATGAAAACTGATAAATGTCAAATCAGTGGAAAAATACTGAATTGGCAATATATTAATAAACTAGAATAATTAACAGTACAGCCTTCAGATTAATTACTATGAGACAGCATGTGATATGTTTTAATGATCTTTAGAAAAATATAAATCTACTGTTAGTCAGCTCATAGCAGAGCTGGAATGCCAGGGAAATGTAGGGCAGAATCACAGAGTGATTACAATGTCACAGTGACTTAGCTGTTGTGTCCTGTATTCTAGTCCTGGGTAGTGTAAGTTGTTTAAGTCTACCATTCCTTCTTCCCAATTCTAGTACAGTATTTTTAATGCTTTAATTAAAAATAATGCATGTGTATAATAAATATGCAAACCATGCAAACAGATATAAAATGAACCATAAAAACCTCCCTATTCTTTCTCCTCCAAACTTCCGGTTTTTGTGTATCCCTCCAGATGACTTTTCATGCATCTACTCACATTGCCTGTCTAGGCTTTTTATGTATTATAAATGATGTTAAGCATTTTCCTGAACTTTATTTTTTATTAATAACATATACTGGAGATATTTTCATATTAAATAAAAAATAGTTGCATATTATTTCATTTAGTTTATTATTTTATTTCTTCCCTCTCTAAAGATATTTTGATGTTTCTAATTCATTTATATATTTGTTATGAGAAACAATATTGCAGGAAGCCATTAATGCATAATCTTGGTGCAGTCTTATGGCTTTATCTATAGAGTAAGTTGCTAAGGATGGAGTTGCTGTGTCAAAGACTACGACACTTTAAATATTGTCAGTTTTTGCCAAATTATTCTTTTTTTTTTTTTTTGAGACGGAGTCTCGCTCTGTCACCCAGGCTGGAGGGCAGATGGTCCCAGATGTTTTCTTCCTTTGGCAAGGGAGCACCAGGTGGCAGTGCTGAGGGAAGCCTGAAAACAGCACATTTCTCTGGGTTTCACTAGATCTTTAGAAAAGGCATTAGGGGGCTTTTTTTCTCTTTCCCCAGCAACCTTGACAAGAAAATGGCAATTAATGGGAGATATTTTAATGAGAGATAGTCAGTGGAAGCCCAAACGTTCTTGTTTTACCACAAACAATGTTGTCTGGTGCACTCATATAAAATTATTGTTAAAGTAATTGCTGTTCTGCATCTTCAATAAATTCCACAGATGGCATAGGAATGTATTGACCTCCCCTTTTTTCTGATATGAAAGTGGGTTTTCCGGTAGATGTAACACAGATACTGTTTTCTGGCTCTAAGGCATTATACTGTGCCTATTTAATCATGTTTTATTTAAAAATAATAGAGTACTCAGCTTCTAGTTCTTCATTCTGAATTGCAATTCCTCTTCATTATTAAAATCCTTGAATAAATGTATTTTGTGGATTTTATTTTTCATGTCCCATTACACTTTCTCAAAAGAATTTCTCTGCACATATAATGACATTGCTTAAGTGTCCTAAGACTTTTCAGAAGAAAGCGTTATGCAAATCTGTCTGCAATAATAATTAAATCAAACTGTCTAGCACAGTTCTAGGGGACCAAAATGGGATTGTTTAGGTGATCAGAAGGCTAGTCCTCCTTCTTAGTACCATAAGGCTTTGAAATAAGTAAGAGGATTTCAGATTTATACCAAAGCAAAAGAGCCATAATCTAGGTATCATTTATAGGAGACCCAATTTAAGAGAGAAGAAAAACAGGCAGAAAATGCAACTTTTTATCTCCAGTGCTGTTAAGTAATTGTTTTAAAAAATGAACTTATTTTCTTCTCAATTGAGATAATACAAAATGGCATTTTTGAAATAAGAATAGGGAAGAATGAGACATAGGCAATTTAAAGCATCTTTGAAGTTGATTTTGGCAATTACGTGGAAAGTAGTAACTCCGACATCCCAGCTGCACAATGAAGGTAAAGGGACAACATAGTTCCCATTGGAGAATAAAGCCGTGGCTTCCACGTCCTCAACCAAATGCACAAAACCACAACTCAGCCGCACTGGCCTCTCCAATGGCTACCTTGAAAATGGTGTGTGGCCTTCAGTTTTCTGTACGTATTTATAAATGGTATAAAATTATTATAGATTAGGAATGAAATAAAACATAATGATATGGGAGCTTAGTATGAGGAAGGGACAGAAAGGAATTCACTTTTTCAGTTCAGAGATGGTTGTGATAAAGCAGAATTCAAATGCATTTCTTTTTTTTTGTTTTTTTTCCCTGATACGGAGTCTTGCTCTGTCGCCCAGGCTGGAGTACAGTGGCACGATCTTGACTCACTGCAGCCTCCAACTCCTGTAGCTGGGATTACAGGTGCCAACCACCATGCTCAGCTAATTTTTGTACTTTTAGTAGAGATGGGGTTTGGCCATTTTGGCCAGTCTGGTCTCAAACACCTCAAGTGATCTGCCCGCCTCTGCCTCCCAAAGGGCTTGGATTACAGAAATGAGCCACTGCTCCCCGCCAATTCAGACACATTTCAGTTTAAAGATGGTTGAGATGGAGTACAGTTTAAGCACATTTGCTTTTATGCAAAAGCTGGCCCCTAATTTAAAAATATTTAACTATAAAAAATACCACATGAAATTGCCTTAAAAATTGTTCCTGGAGTTGGTGGTGGTAAGAATGGAGCTTCTTCCAATTTAGGAATGTTAAGCTGGTAAAGTATTTGTCAGAATAGCTGCTGCAATCCCACTCTGAGCCACAGTATATATTTCACCTATATTATATACTAAAGCCCCTACTTAGATTTTGTTTCTAAATGGCAACAGCTCCTGTTCACACCCCTTTCACCCCAGTTGCTAGAATGTTGTCTATATTAGGGAACTGGCCACATGGTCTCTGGAATTTGGGTTAAGCCATAGGGCCACATCAGGATTTTAGGATTTAAGGCTCAGATCTGGAGTTATTGATTGTTTTATACTTTAGTTACATTGTGAGTTAAAAAAAAAATTCTCAGCTGCCTTCATAATGGCCCTCACTTATAAATATTATTGCAAGTTATAAAGAGATGTCTCACAAATACTTGTGCATCAAACTCAGTAACCCAGGAAAGATAATTTGAAGTCCATATAGCACAATAGATAATATGCAGATATAATGTTTATGATTTTAACCATTGGAAAGTGACCTCCATGATCCATAACATTGATAATTTTTGCTGAGACTCGATTTTTTTTTTTCAGACAAGCTGTAAGGTCTGTATACAGGAGCACGTCCCTTAGCTCAGTGCTGCTTAAATTTTAATGGGGATAGGAATCATCTGGAGATTGTGTTAAAGTAAGAATTCTCAATCAGTGTTTCAGGGTGGGGCCTACAAGTTTGCATTTCTAACCAGTTCCCAGGTGAAGCGAACACTGCTGGTTCGTGGAACATGCTTCAATTAGCAAGGACTCAGTGAACAGGTGTGCATCCCTGACTGTCCAGGAGCTCAATACTGCTTTTCTCTCTCTCTCTCTCTCTCTCTCTTTTTGATCTTAAGTATGCAGTAAGATGTCAGGATATGTTTTAGGGATATTTTAAGCTGACATTTTAAAAGTGTGAGAGCTTAACAAGAATCATCTCTCTTGTTTCTCATAATGGCTCCCAATTTACAGATGAAATTGAAGCTTAGGGAGGTTACTTCTCTTGCCTGAGATAAGCCAGCTAGTAAAGTGGCAGCATCACAATTTAAACATATGCAGTGTTTCTTGTGCACTGTCTCATACAATTTGCAACGTATTTCATCAATGGAAATAGAAAATTAGTTTAAATGGAGAATTTCAAAAGTTTGTGATGTTCTGGAGATATCAAGGACTTTAATTATCCATATGTTCAATGGTTATGTAAGTACTTAGGAAATATGATTTTATAATAGTTATTTCTATATGATTAGTAAGAGAAGAGAGAAAAATCAAAAGTAAATCTTCTAGTATTTCTTATTAAAATGAAATGTGTAGGCCTATTATTGAAAGCACAACTTTTCATTACTTTGTAAGACTTCATACATAGAATGGAAACTATCAATTCTGGGATAGTTCAGGAAGAGAAATTTCAAAAGCAAATGTCTTCTGGTTGGATTTTACGTGTTCTTGGTAAATAAAGAATAGAGAAAACACACTGAATTAAAATTAAAAGTATCTATATAAAAGGTTTAGACCCACCTTGATTATTAACTGGAATTCCTAAAAGTCAGTGATCATGTGGAATTCTTCTTTGGTCCCAAAAGCTTTTTGAAAAAGATTTCTTTACATTTGTATTAGATGAGGTCTTTTTCTGAATACTTGTGGAATAAATCACATCTGTCTAATTTCCCAGGCCTTTGTAGCTTGGCGTAGTCCCGTAAAATAGTTGTAGTTTATTCTGGGTAGTTCTGCTGAGAAAGATTGTGCCATCTCAATGCTAAATTAAACTGTTCTCTTCCAACATGTTAACTATTGGTACTCCACATACATTGAAGTCTTTGGTTTTTTATTGTAAATCTTGTAAGGATAAGAAGATTAATAAAAGCAATACAGCATTGGAAAACTTTAGGACAATGCATTTTCCATAAGCTTAACTTCTCTTTTCTCCTTTGTAAAAATTCTCCCATTAATCCACCCTCTTAGAATTGTGCTCTGTACCACTTGATTCTTGAGGTTATTTTAAAGATGGTGATTTACAAGGAATTAGTGAGCTCGCACAAATATATCTCATGATGCTAAAAGCAAGTGTTGGCAGATGGCCCTGGATATTCTCTTGGTCTTTGTTTAACCTAGTCAAGCCTTTTAAACCAGTTTTAGGATCTTGTAATTTACTGTAGCATTATTTGTAAGAAAACACAAACCAAGAGCCTTTTGTTTGTTTGCCTAAATCATTATTATTAGATTTAGGAAGCTAATCCTTTATTATGCTTTAAGAAAGATGAAAAAATGCAGTTGATAACATATTATTTTCATACTATTTTGTGGATAAGCATCATGCTTTTAAACCAATAAAAAAATGAGCTTTCTTGACCACAAATTAGGACCTTTTACGGCAAAGCAATATTAATAATTCACCCATCTATGTTCATGCTTATAGTCTACCTCCACCATTTCTCAGGCCCTGAATCTCAGAAAGGTCACTTTTATTTCTTAGTTGGAAAGAAGGGAGGGAGTGGGCTGGTATAGAACAAGATGCACATTGTACTTGTTCACTGATTTATTTAATATATTAATGTCTCTTCAGACCACAGTTCCTAAATACTGAAGGACTTAGAGCTGGGGGAGACAATCAGTAGAATATGAAGTGGGATGTAAGAATTGGATTAACTTTCCTGGCTGAGTTTTCCATGTGCCTAGGAATGAATTTAGGAGCTGGAGAATATTTCTTGAAATGATCTAGAAATAGTAATATGGAATGATTGTTCTAGGCATATACAAATTAAGTGAAATAAAGGTGAAATGAGTGTTTTAGCACCAAATCTCTTTTCCGTAATCATGTAATGATCAAGTATGCAATGCAATGGTGCAGTATTAAGGTGTTGATAAAGCACCGGAAATAAGCAAAATTCTACCATCAGGGAGATCAGGGAAGGTATTCCTGAGAAAAAGATAGAGTTGAGTTCTAATGAAAAATAGCATTTAAGTAGTGAAGAGGGGAAAGAGGAATGTGTAAGCTGAGAAATTGAATATGCAGAGGCTCTGTGTGGGGAGGTGTCATGTTGTGAATGGTGGCAGAGGTGACTGCTGTGCAGAGAGTCATAATATGAGTTTCAGCTGGAGAGGTAGGGTGGTGTTAAATTAAGGAGTTTTATTATTACACCAAGGGCAATGGGTTGCTGGTTACACATTTTAGGCAAGGCAGGTCTGTTTTTGAAGTTATACAGGGAAGAAATGATGGTAGCTTCATTAGGTGGAAGTTATGGGAAGTGATTAGGTTTTGGATGTGCTATATTTTGAAGGTAGAGCCAACAGGAATTTTAATGGTGAGAAATTGGTATGAGTGAAAGAGAGGAGTTGAGGATGATTACAAGGTTTTTGTATCAAGGAAGTAAGAGGACAGAGTTGCTGATACCTGAGATTGGAAAGGCTGGTAATTGAGCTGGATTTGGGAGAGTGACTAAGATCAAGTTAAATTTAGACATGTTATGTTTAAGCCGTTTGTTAGCCATCTAGCATTTCTGTTGTCTAATTTGTTATGTTCCCCTTTTCGTTTCTGATTTATTCATCCTGAACAGAATAGAAAGGACTGTCCTTTCTAAATTCTTTATTTTGTCAAGAATGTTGCAAACTTTCACTCAGGGTGAGTTAAGACAATTTCCAGATTTTGAATAGTTTGAGGATAAAAAATTCCCCAAATGATCTAGTTATCACACAAAACATATGAGAGACTACCAAAAATTCTCAGCTGGGACAGTCTCTTTAGATTGCACTGAAAACAGTGACGAGTTTTCATACACTGTGTGTGTGTGTGTGTGTGTGTGTGTGTACTTTCCTGTATCAAAAGAGAACTTTTCACCAGATGAAACAAACTATGTTCTACCAGATAAAGTATTAATGTCCCTAACTAATGTCCCCATATCCCTTCTACTTTTTCAACCCAGTTCCCACAGTGCTACTGGATCATCTATCAAAATTATAATACTTAATCATGTCATACTCCAGTTTAAAACCCTTCAAACACTTCCTAATGCTTTGAAGATACACATCAAAGTCTTTCAAATTTACTGTTCATTTGTTTCCAGGTTTCACTATTATAAAAATATTGCCACAGTATTTTTCAGGTCAGTATTAAAAAGGGGAATTTGTAGGTTGAACATTGTACAAAATATGCAAAATTTTGGCACATATTACCATATTGTTCTCAATGGTTTTATCAATTTACACTTCAGCAACATCTGAAAGTGCCTGTTTTTTCAACACCCACAGCAGCACAAGGTGTTATCATCATTAAAAAGAAAATCTTACCTAGTTAGACGTATAGTATATTGTATCTTTTCCAGTGTGACTTGAACACAGTGAATGGTGTGGGAATCTAAGTAGAGTATTTTGGGATAAGGGTGGGGAGAGAAGCAGTGACCAGATAATGCAGGCTGTTTTGGTGATTTAAAAGACTTTGATATTTATCCCCAAAGCATTAGGAAGCATTTGAAGGGTTTTAAACAGGAGTATGACATGATTAAGTATTATAATTTGATAGGCGAGCCACTGTGGGAACTGGATTGAAAAAGCAGGATGGTATATGGAAACATTAGTTAGGGACATCCATGCTAGTCCATTTGACAGAGACTACAGTTTGGGGTAGGAAATGACTGGAGTTGGAAAGAAGCAAATGGATTCGTATATATGAGAGGTAGAATAGGTTGCCTATAGTAATTGGATTTCAAGGACTGAGGGAGAGAGACATATCATGGATGAATTTCATATTTCAGACTTGTGCAAAGTGGATGGATGGCTATGATGATTATACTATTTATTGAAGTAGAGAATACTGGAGGGCAATTAGGTTTTGAGTTCACTTTTGGCCATAAGGAGTTTGAGATGCCCATAGACATCTAAGAGGAAATATTGAAGTTTGATGCATAAGTCGGATGTTTAGAAAAAAGGTCTGAACTGGAGCTATAAATGTGGGAGTCCTTTGTGTAGATGTTAACCAGAGCCATAGAAATGATCAAAGTCACTTAAGAAGAGAATATATTGAGAGGAAAAGGGAGCAAGGACCAGCCCTTGAGGCACTCCTACATGTAAAATCTGTAAGAAGTGGAAGAGCCTGTAAAATAACATGAGAAAGAGTTGCCAGAAAATTACACGGAAAATCAGAAGTATTATTGTACCAAGGAAGCTAAAGGAAGAGTATTTTAGGAAGTAGGAGGTGATACATGATAACATAAGGTGCTAAGGGGACATAAACGATGCTTTTAACATTTTTAATGAGATTCAGAATGTGGAGATGGTTGTCTTTTTGAAAGCATTTTTGGTGGCCTGGAAAAGGACGCCAGATTAGAGTGGCTTTGGGGAGTAGGGGGGAGAAGGGGTGATGCTTTTCACAATATATTTGGCTGTGAATGGGAGGAGGCACGGGGTAGTTACTGGATGCACATGTAGGGCTCAGGATTTTTAAAAAATATTTTAAGATGGGAAGGAATAGGAAGAGACAATATTTAAATGCTGATGGCATGTATTCACTAGCATTTGAGAGAGAAAAAGAGAGAGAGAGGGAAAATGAGAGAGAAGGAGAGAGAGAAAGGTTGAACATATAAGAGAGGAATTAACTGATGGTGTAAATAGAGTAGAAAGCATAGGATTCAGAGCATAATTGAAGGATTCGAACTTTGCTAGGAGAGGTGACACCTCCTATGTAGAAACAGAAGGGAAGGAGAAATGGATGGATATTGATGCAGCTAAATGTGTGTTTGATGGAAAGGAAGTTAAAGGAGTTGAGTCTATGTCTGACAGCTTTTTTTTTTTTTTCTATGAAGTGAGACCTAAGGTGAATTACTGGAGAGAAGAGGCAGAGTCACAGGTGAAGTTAACAATGTACTGAAAACAGCCTATGAAAGTTTTGAGGACCCAGATAAAGTTGATAACCAGAAGTTGTGCTATTCATCCATCTGGTCATACAATTTGTCCCTAACCTTTTACAACCCAGATGTAGGCATGAGAAAAGTAGATTGATTCATACATCATTAGGATTTTGATCTCCAGACAAAGAAGTTAATGATGGTATCAAAAACTAACTAAACTTTGAGACTTAAAGATATTTATATTGGATAGAGAATAAGGTAAGGATAGTTGATGGCTCGTCAATAGGGAGAAAGTTAGTTCATATGGAACAGGAAGCACTAACAAGGTTGAAGAATAAATGCAGTGGGAATAGTTGAGGAGGCCAACTGAAAGAATAAGGAGCTGGAATGGGAAAGTAAAATGTCTGATTGAGAGCTTTTAGAGGTGGAGTAGTTTTGAGTGATGACAAAACTGTGGCTATACAGGTAAAGTGGAGGTGAGGGGAGAGCCAAGGAGTCAAAAGGCCAGGGTGCAGGATGGGTCAAGCACATTGATGTCAGAATCATTAAGAATGTTGCAGACATTGTGACGGAGAGAGAGATTGTGACCCAGATTTCAAAGTCAGCAATGAATGAAGGGGAGTGTCTACGAATGTGTGTGTGCATGTGCATGTGTGTATGTAGTTAGGGAATTTAATAACAGGAACCTCAAAGGGCAGGAGTTTTCTGTGGGGGTAGAAAAGTGACAACAACTACATCTTCTGACTCTGAAGTACAGATGTGTATTTCATGGTATATATGAAGTATCCATGGTGGTAAAAGAATTTGCAGCTACCATTTGGGGACTCCAAGGGGCATGTGGTGTTCTTGCTGGAATAACAGGATCCAGGGAAAGCCAAAAGGCCAAGAGGTTGAAGCTATGGAAAGAGTAGAATTAGAATTCCAGAGAACTGAGTGAGTTTGGCAGTGAGGAGGAGGTTGGTAGGATGTGTGTAGTTATGTGAAAGGAGAATCACAATGCATTGGAAACGTTAGTGTTCAAAATGAATGAATGGATCTAGTTCATTGGGCTGGTTCACAAAGTGGGGGAAAAGAAGCAAGAAATATTTGAGTTTTTGTTGAATTAACTGCCTCACAGAGTTGTCGATGGTAAATCTTGATGGAAAAAAATGTGGGTTTGCAGTGCTTTTCACAGCATTTTATATTTTTCATTGCTGAGAGAATGGATTTGTTTATACCTTTCAACAGGTTATTATTTGCACAAAGGAAAGCTATTGATTTTGGTCAGCTTGTTTTATAACTCAATTATTGGTTAAGTAGTTACTCAGGGTTTCTCTTCTTTCCAGGTAGTCAATCATATCTTCCATAAATAACGGTCATTTTATCTTTTTTCCAATATACCTCTAATCATATTAATTCTAACAATACTGGTGCTTCTAGGAATCCCTGGCATATAAAGTCTTTGGAATGTCATAAGGACTGTGGTCTAGGTTAAAACTAATGAAAGTTAAACCGGGATGATGGCAGTGGAAATAAAAGAAAAGGAATGGCTTTAGTAATATAAATGCTTGGCATTTGTGTGAATGTAGACTACAGAGGAGGGAGCTGATGATGATTCTAACATTTCCATTTAGGTAACAGAGAAACAGAAGGGTGATGTCTCATGTTTTACCTTTAAGTATAGGATTATTAATATTTCCATAGAGTAAATGTTTGAAAAAGCAATAACTGGGTCAGAGACTATCCATCATTGTCATTCTTTTGCCACAAACTACCAAATTATATCCAGTTATACCAGATTTGTTAGCATATTTCTTCACCAACACTGAACTTCATACTTTAAAATAGTGTTGTTAGATTGATAGGAGTAAACTGGTATCTTGTTCTTCCTTTATGAATTCTTCAAATAGCTTTAAAATAGCTTTCCCTGTATTTCCAAATGTTTCCCAATATTCTCTTAATTCTTCACTTGACATCATTTTAATGTTTAAATACATTTGGGATTTATCTTTGCTTATAATATGGAATACAGAAATGACTTTTCCACCTCAAAGTGTGAGCTAGTTTTTGCAACTCTAGATGGATTTTGAAAGAGGGAAATGTGGCCTAGGATGGGTGTGAAACAAAAATTTAGCCATTCAAAATATGTATTCATTAGGCGAAAATTTAACAAAAATATTCCTTACAAATACATTAGGTGCAAACTCCTCACCATGATATTTAAAGTTTGAAACCAGCAATAGAAAACTGGCTGCAACCCAGCCATTGTAATACTAGTTCATATTTACAGAATGCTATGTACCAGCCCTGTAGCAATCATTTTATATACACAGATTATATATATTACCTCATGAAATCCCTAAAATAGTCCTGTGAGGTGAGGATTATTATTATTCCCTGAAACAAAATATTAAAAATAGGGCATGTGAGGTCAACACAGCCAAGTCCTAGGCCATTATTTATATTGCATTTCACTGACCTACTCACTGTTCCTCAAAAATACTTTGCAGCTTACCCATTCCATATTTTACTTTGCTGCATTTTGAGCCACATTGACAATATTGTGGATGGTAAAGGCAGAGGGGAAAAATACTAAAAGAAAAACCAGTTAGAATTTATCCAGATGTTCTTTTATGCATTCATTCAACAAATACCTCAGTGTTCCCATGTACTAGGCAGTAGTCAAAGGGCAAGGGACAAGGTAGGGACTGAAAGTGATAGAAATCTCTGGCCTGAGTAGAGCTTACTCTCTGTGGGTGGATGGGAAGTAATAAATGCTAATGATGTGACATTGAAAGTACCATGAAGGAAAACAATCAGGATAAGGGTGGCTTAACAACATACGTAAGTTTCAGAATTATGGACTCCAGGAGGGAGGGAGAGAAAAAAGTGAACACAGGAAAATATGTAATGTTACCTTGTTCGTCAATACATGTGGATTTTTAAGCTTATTATCAGTTCTTGCTTTTTATGTTTTACAGACATGCTTTTTGAAAATGAAATGAAGTTGAAATGTAATATATACACAAATTTGTATAGCTAAATACTAGATTTTAATGAATATTTTAAGAAGGAAGATAAAGTATGATTCAAGTTTCCAATTAAATATATGTGAAATATGTATCAAAGGCTCAGATACTTCCAGCACCTGAGCCACTCCCTTGAGGCCATCATTTCTAAAATAGAATATAAAGAACAAAATATCGTTGAATGGAAAAAAAAACAACTGAATTGGTCTATAAATGTCTTAAAAAAAATGATTCATCCAAAACCAAAACAGCATATATTTCTGCTATTTCTTCCTTCCCCCTTCCACTTAGTCTGTAATTATATTTCAGCTCCTATTACCCTGTCTCTCATCCCTTAATGACCCCAATTTTCTGATTGGTTCCCTTTGACTTCCACAGAAGCCTGCTTAAGCATTCAATGAATTCTTTATGAAATCCTGTGGTAATTTAATCTTCTCTGTGAGGTCCTTTCAGAAGCTTTATTCTGCTCTTTTGGACTGAAAGACTGTTGCTAAATCCTGATTTTTATTTTTTCTTCTGACAGTAGTACTTTAGGGAGAACCCAAACACCTTCTTGAATATTGCCTACTCTTTTATAATGACTCTTGCTATAATTTTCTTTTGATATTGGATCACTTTTAGAAATGCAGAATTTCAGTTAGTCATTAACTTAATTGCATTCACAAACAATAACTTAATTGCATTCACAAAAGATAACACAACCTGTTATTTTCATTTTTCCATTTAAAATATGTTCCTACTTGCTATCAAGACTTATGTTTCTGGATATGTGTGGTATATTTATTATATAGAAACATAAAAGAAGGTTTTCCTAAACGCTTTGACCCGCACTCTTGTTCTTGGCTGCTATGAACCTGCAAGAGTGGCAACTGAGAAAAGAATGAAAAAGATTCCTTTTCCATGAGCAATGGTCACCTGAATCTGGTGAATTTTCTGGTAGTTCAGGTTCCCAATTACTTCATGCTCTTATTAGTGAAATTTTAGCCTTGGTAATCCTTACCTGTTCATAGAATAAACTGATTTTTAGAGTTGCTTCATTTTGCTTGCTTTACATAATATGGCCACATGAAAGCCTATAAGCTTATAAAGCCCATAAAACTTCTTGTTTCTTGTCAGTGAATCCTCCATCGTTAATGTATTAGGAAACATCTACCCTCTTATGAAAGTCTCCAAATAATTTGTCCTAACATGTAATTTTAAAAGAATGTACCTTCCTATCTGTCTACCTGCTAGGTAATGATGGGCTTCTCTGAACAGCATCGGCTGCAGAGACCATAAAGAAACATACTTCCCCTTTTCATTTGATCTTTAACAGTACATATTTGTTAACTTTATTTTATTTTTGAAGAATGTAAAGGGAAAACATAATCTCTGCTGGGTGATTTTATTTCTCTTTGAAGAGTGACACTTTTCTAGTGCCAGTCTTTGCAGAGGAGGGGACATTTCTTGCACTGCATATTGCAATAAGCTTGGTGTATATACTCTCTCTTTTTATATGTTCTTTCTCTTTCTCTATGTATCTTGATATATGTACCTTTCCTAATTTATCCTTTTTTTCTCCCTGCTAGTTTCCTGGTTTACATATTTCTTCTCTTGTTCATAATAATTACCTTGTTGTTGACAATATTTTCCAACATTTCCGTCCCTTTTATGTGCACTAAGTGACAGATTTTACATAGTGCACAAGATAGTGCTTCTTACATTGTGTCCGTTTCTTTTTATGGTGTTATTTGCCCTTCTGCATAATGACATTTTGAATGATGGCATGACCTCTTCTCTTCTCATGTCACAGTTTGCCATTGCTGTAAGAATGCCTTCAGTAGACCCCTCTCCTTTCCTGCTCCGAGGGGGACTTCACCTCATTATTCGTGTTAGCTATGCATAATGGCATCGTGGAAATACATGTAATAATCCTCAAATAACACAGTCTTTCTTCTAAGGAGGTGACAAAATAGTTTCTTCTATAAAAGATGGAAATGTTAAAAGAAATAACATGTGTGAGCAAGAAGAGGTGTCATCTGACACCTGCTTCAGTGCTGCAGTAATTTTTGATGTGTGCTACATATGTCCAGGTTGGGAAATGCCAGAAGGAAAGGAAAATGGCCAAAATTATATTAAATAGAATCAGGAAAAATAATAGGGTAATGACAAAAATTTGCATTCTTTCTTACACATAGAAGTGTACTTCAGAAAAAGGGTGAGAATGTTGAATATGTATAAGTAATTTTTTAAAAAGCTGATAATGCATTATGTATCTTCTCACCTTTACAGTAGTTCCTGCTGTACTGACTTCCCAAGGGAAATTTCTTTGGCAGTTTGCCTTTAGCTAAAACTTTAGGGATAGACTGAACTGAAGGAATAGACAGCTTCAAGTGGGTCATTACCTGCCAATCTTTGATTCAAACCCTTGTCAATGTTAATGAAATATCAGACTTAGTCCTTTTGGAGTCATCTTTTTGTTGAGAAAACTGATCTCATTGTGCAAGGCTAATGTGGCATGAGTGATATTAATTTAATACTGAGATCTCTGTATCAGAATCATTTTGCCTTTTATAGTCTCTAAATTATTTATGAGTATGTGCAAATTTCACTATAATACAATTCCCATGAAGTGGAGAAATAATAACTTTGCTTTTTCTTGGTCCCTTCCTCTCTCTTTGCTAGTCATTAATAGTCCCTCTTTGGCATTTGATTTTATTATTTGAATACTTAGTTTGGAAAGTTGATCTTAAGTTCTGACTCTTTTAATTTGGTAGATGGATACATCTTTTCATTGCTTTCATACTGTCCAAGTCTGAACAATTTGGTTTGTGTAAGCCAAAGCTGCCTGGCTCTTTCTAATCCTATTCAATAAGCAAAGTATTTAAAATTAATTATGGTCCCATGGAAACTAAGCATTTCTCAACACTCAGTCATTTACATGATTCCCTTTTATGCCACATTATAGGTATAGTGATCATGATAGAGCCAACTCTGATTTATTTAGGTTTGATTCATTTGCATGAATAATAATTAGTGTTGTAAGTATTAAAGAATATATAACAAAGTCTGTTGAATACATTGGACAGGATCTTTATATTTATTATTTCTGTAAAACATAAGATCATGAGGAAATGCAAAAGAAGTAGGGATTCCTTGTCTATAAAGGTTAAAGAGTAGGCCTGGCGCGGTGGCTCACGCCTATAATCCTAGCACTTTGGGAGGCCGAGGTGGGCGGATCACGAGGTCAGGAGATCGAGACCATCCTGGCTAACACAGTGAAACCCTGTCTCTACCAAAAAAAAAAAAAAAAAAAAAAAAAATACAAAAAATTAGCCGGGCGTGGGAGCGGGCTCTTGTAGTCCCAGCTACTCAGGAGGCTGAGGCAGGAGAATGGCGTGAACCCGGGGGGCGGAGCTTGCAGTGAGCTGAGATCGCGCCACTGCACTTCAGCCTGGGCCACAGAGCGAGACTCCGTCTCAAAAAAGAAAGAAAAAAAAATTAAAGGGTAGAGAAAAATAATACTCTTACCAATGATTTAGAAAAGCAAACCTACTGTCAAAGCTCTGAAATTTTTTTGTTGTTGAATACATTTCAGACACAAAGAAATAGAAAGGAACACTTTTGTTTATATATTAGCCTGTATGAATACTAATGTTATTTATATTCTTAGATTACAGTGTTGACAAATGAGCACATCAATTTGAAGTTTCTGAAACAGGTTAATGTCACTTCTGATCTTTTGCAGGCACCAAGTGCTGCTAATTTACTCTGTCTACATTTTGTAGGGGATGTTTCTCCTCTGATGGAAAAAATCCTCATTTTACAGATGATATAACTGAGAGTCAGATAAGGGACAGTATGATGTATTGATTAAAAGCCTAGATTCTGATGCAAGACCACTTGCCTTTGAATCTTTCCATTACTAGTTTGGTTAGTCAAATGAATTTATCGGTAGAATCAGTTGACCGTTGAACGGTGTGGAGGTCAGGGACGCTGAACCCTGTGCAGTCAAAAATCCACGTATAAATTTGGACTCCCACCACATTTTTTTGACAGTCTAATGTTAACCAGACGTCTTATCGATAATGTAAACAGTTGATTAACACACATTTTGTATGCTATATGTATTATATACTGTATTCTTACGAATACAGCTTAAAGTAAGCTAAAGAAAAGAAAATGTTATTAAGAAAATCATAAGAATTAGAAAATGTATTTACTGTTTATTAAATGGAAGTGGATTATCATAAAGGTCTCCTTTCTCATTGTCTTCAAATTTAGTAGGTTGAGGAGGAGGAAGAGGAGGAAGAATTGGTCTAGCTGTCCCAGGGGTTACAAAATGGAAAGAAAATTCGTGAATAAGGGGACCTGTATAGTTCAAACTCATGTTGTTCAAGGATCAACTGTACTTTGAAACTGTACTTTGAAACAGTGCCTGGTACATAGTAAGCTTCATATAAGTGTTAGCTATTATAATTGCTATATTTTTTTTATTATGATATGACCTCTGGTGAATAAACAGATTACTCCTATCAGTAATGGATCAGTTTTATCTATTACCCGTGTGTTATTGCCATGACATATGCTGTGTTTCTGGTGTTCCATTTTGTAGCCTGCCCTGCCTCTCCCTAAAATTCAGAGGCACATGCAGAAAAATGGGACTTGTATGAATTTTAGACTTTCCTTTGGTATAGCAGAGGAGACCTGCATGCCAACTGGCAGAGAAGAAACAAAGTCCCAAACTAACATCCCCATTCTAGACTCTTTTTTTTTTTTGAGACAGAGTCTTGTTCTGTTGCCCAGGCTGGAGTGTGGTGGCACGGTCTCAGCTCACTGCAAGCTCTGCCTCCTGGATTCACACCATTCTCCTGCCTCAGCCTCCTGAATAGCTGAGACTACAGGCACCCGCCACCATGCCCGGCTAATTTTTGTATTTTTAGTAGAGATGGGGTTTCACCGTGTTAGCCAGGATGGTCTCTATCTCCTGACCTTGTGATCTGCCCGCCTTGGCCTCCCAAAGTGCTGAGATTACAGGCGTGAGCCACTGCGCCGGGACAACTCTTTTTTTTGTTTTGGCTCTTGAATTTATACTTTTTAACCGTATAGATACCTTTTTCCTTTTTTTTTTTTTTTTGAGGCGTAGTCTCACTCTGTTGCCCAGGCAGGAGTGCAGTGACATAATCTTGGCTCACTGCAGCCTCTGCTTCCCAGTTCAAGGAATTCTCCTGCCTCAGTGTCCCGAGTAGCTGTGATTACAGGTGCCTGCCACCATGCCCAGCTAATTTTTGTATTTTTAGTAGAGATGAGGTTTCACCATGTTGACCAGGCTGGTCTCGAACTCTTGACCTCAAGTGATCCACTCACCTTGGCCTCCCAAATTGCTGTGACTACAGGCATGAGCCACTGTGCCTGGCTAAAACTATGTTTATTGATACTGAAATTTGAATTTTCTATAACATAATTTTATATCATAAAATACTCTTATTTTAATTTTTTCCAACCATTTTAAGATATGGAGCTATTCTTAGCTCCAAGACTGTACGAAACTGGGTAGTGGATAGATTTGGTTTCTGGGTCATAGTTTGTCAACCTCTGAGTCAATTCCCAGGGCCACTACAAGCTATTTTGACTAAAGAAATTCTAATCTACATATTTGTACATGTGCTAGAAACTTCACATTTCATACCATTTAGATGTATACACAGTATTTTTTTTTCTCTAAAACTGCTTTTGGAAAAATCCCACAGGCTCTTGCTTGTATTTTTCATTTTCTACCTTGGTTTGGTAGTAAAGGATACACACATACACACACAGGTATTATTGCAAATTATGGTAAGTGCAATATAGGAAAAGTCTAAGGTGCTATGAGAGGCAACCCTTGGGACTTACTTTACACTGGAATTCAAGAAGACTTTGTCTAAAAAAGTAACATTTAAAATCAGAAGGATGAATATGCAAAATATGTATGTGTGTGTATGGATATGTGTGAATGGCAGTGGAGGAAATCATTCTAGAAAGAGGGATAAAGCCTCAAAGCCATAAAGAGTTTGGACTTTAAATTCCAGTATATCTGAATCTTTATAGTCCATGAGTGGGAGGTAGCACTTTTTTAAAATTAAAAATATAGATATATGTGGCCGGGCGCGGTGGCTCAAGCCTGTAATCTCAGCACTTTGGGAGGCCGAGGTGGGCGGATCACGAGGTCAGGAGATAGAGACCATCCTGGCTAACACGGTGAAACCCCGTCTCTACTAAAAAAAAAAAAAAAAAAAATACAAAAAACTAGCCGGGCGAGGTGGCGGGCGCCTGCAGTCCCAGCTACTCGGGAGGCTGAGGCAGGAGAATGGCGTGAACCCGGGAGGCGGAGCTTGCAGTGAGCTGAGATCCGGCCACTGCACTCCAGCCTGGGCGACAGAGCGAGACTTGGTCTCAAAAAAAAAAAAAAAAAAAAGAAAGAAAAATATAGATATATATATACATTGCAAAATGATTCACTAATTCAGCTTATTAACCTATCACCTCACATATTTGCCTTTTTATGATCAGAAAACTTAGGATCTACTTTCTTAGCAAATTTCAAGTATACAATAATTACTATCGTCATCATGCTGTACATTAGATCTCCAGAACTTATTCATCATAAAACTGAAAGTTTGTATCCTTTAACCAACATCCTTTCATTCTTCTCCCTCCCCCTGACCACAGCCCATGGCAGCCATGGTTCTAGTCTTTGCTTCTATGAGTTTGACTTTTTTAGTTCCCATATATAAGTGAGACTATGCAGTATTTATCTTTCAGTGTCTGGCATATTTCACTTAGCATAATGTCCTCCAGGTTCATCCATCTTGTCTCAAACAGGATTTTCTTTTCTTTTTTTTTTAAGCTAAATAATATTCCATTGTGTGTATGTAATCACATTTTAAAAATCCGATTATCTGTCAACAGACACTTAGGTTGTTACCATGTTTCTGTATCTTGGCTATTGTGAATATTGCTGCAGTGAACATAAGAGTGCATACCTCTTTGAGATATTTATTTCATATCCTTTGTTTATATATCTAGAAGTGGTATTGCTAGATCTATGTTCTGATTACACTTTTATTTATTGAGAAAACGCTTATGATGGAGGCACTTGGTTACTTGCTTGAGATATGAACATAATGATATAGTTCTTCTCTGTAAGTTTATAGTTACTGAGGGGCAGTAGACTACAATGTAATAGCTGAGTGCTGTGTTAGAGATATATTAAAGTGCTGTGGGTTCATAGAGCAGAGGAAACTTCCTTTGTTTTGGGAAATCAGGGAGGGCTTCTCAAAGGAGTCAGAGTAAATTAGAACTTCATTTGTTCTTTATGAAGTCTTCCTTGACAAGTACCAACTAGTTTCTATGACTTCCTTATTTAGTCTGTCATCAGCTGGTCTGTATGTTTGTCTTGTTAATCTGTAGTCTGTCATACATTTCTATTTTTTTTGCAGCCAACCTTTTGCCCTTTAGTTCTCATTTTTATCTGGGTTTTAATTAGATCATGAGGGCCTTAAGAACAAGAATTCTCTCTTGGTTGGATACCAGGGGAAGGTATGCAGAATGGAGAGGAAGGCTTAGTTTAATAATTAAATGACAATATGGAATTAATGAAGAGCAAAACCCATGTATAATGACCAATAAAAGGTAGAAGAATGATTCTCTGTGGGCCAATACTCATTTGATGATGCAGGTTGATCACAATTGTTGTTCAGCCATGTAACAATACTCTGAGAGCTGGACTCATGTATTTACCATGGGGGGGTTATTACAGAGCAATAAGAAGTATGTGGCAAAAACCAATTACAGAAAAAGAAATGATTTGGAATTAAAATAACACTAACAATATTCTTAGAGATTTTTTGCATGAAAAATGAGAAAGGAATTTGGGAGGAGCAGGCAAACAAATGAGAAATCTGCCTATTAAAGAGGCATAATTTTATCAACTAAGAACAAACAAGTGTTTTGTTTATTATTACAAATTATTGATTGTGAATTAAATGTGTGCGTGTTGAGACTGTCCCAGTGATTACAATGGCTAATACTGCTTTATTCTGATCAATTATGCATGACCAAGAAAATGGTTATTTAGCAGCTAGACATGAGGGACTTACAGAAAAATAAAATACTTGAAAATTGAACATACTTCATGTTAATATGAGCAACTTCACTCTGAATATTAGAAAAGTATCAATTTTAATATAGTAAGTGGTATTTATTTTCAATTTTTACATAAGTTTTACAAAATAGAGAAATATTACCTATAAATGTTTTGATAAAATTTGAATATCTAAAAATAATCTTTTTATGTAACTACAGCACTAAAAATAAATCAGGACAGTAAATCAGATTAATGAGTAAACAAATGTGAGAATATTTACATTATGATAGTTGCAAAAATGCATACATTTATAAAATAAATTAGGACATTTCCTATTATTTTTAATAAAAATTAAATTTATGCTTGCATATATAGGTTTGAAGGCAGTATTACACTATGTATAATTTGTCTTTTAACTTCACTGAGGGAGACTAAGTTTAGGTCAGACATTTGCTGATTCTATAATTCTTATATAAAATTACTTTCAAATATTCTTTGTGAAATATTCACAGTATAATTATTGAATTTAAAGTTTAATTTACATAGTTACAACTAGGTGAATTGATTTCTAATAGTAGACATTTGGGGGTAACTTCTTTTCTGGTTTCTTTCAGTATATTGTTGAATTTTTCAGAGCCACATGTTAGCAAAGCCTGGCTTCATTAAGAAAGTACACATGGACAATTCTCATGTTTACTCATGATTTCTGTCTTTTATTTTTTTGCTTAAGCAAGGTTAATTATACATATACTTTATATTGGCCACTATTTAGTCTACTGTTATTTTATTATCTACTTTGCCCTTTAGAATGCTAGAATCTTAGTTTTTGCCTTGTAGTTTCTATGTAGCAGGACCTTGGCAGGGCTCTAGAATATTTTTTAGCAACCCTTTAATAGAGTTACCCAATTTTTTTTTTAATGAAGAATTAACAGCTTGTTTTTAATTTTAATTGACTTACAGTTTTATTGCTTATTAACCTGAACTTTGAGTCTCTTAGTTGTCGACAATTAAGTGTTTATAGTCTTCTATTTTCAATTAATTAAAAAGGTGAAAATTAAGAATGGAATTTCCTATTTTGCATAATAGCTAAGTTATTTGAACCTCGTTCTTCTAAAAGCAACTAACAAAGGAGGATAAAAATATTTTAAAAAATTCTTAAAATCATTTATATGATAAAAATAGTAGCAAGGGATTCTCAGACCAAAACCAAGGAGAAACCCAGAAAATAGAATACAGTGAAAAAAATCAGTGGAACTGCTTTTGCTATGAGGGTCTTTCTTCTTGAAAATTTCAGCTTTTCTTTTGATAAATTCATGGGGCAAAGGGGACAGAAAAAAAAGTGAAGAACCTATAGTAGGAGGAAGCATTCAACAGACCCTCATCACAATAAGCTGGAATTCCAAAACCGTGTACCTTCATGATAAGGGCAAGTTAGGAGTAAACAAGATGTTGCATGGATTTAAAGCCTAGGTTGCGGTTATCTCAGTTTTTCAGGGAGACTCAAGCCTTGGATTTCATTTACTTTTATGTATTAGGCTTTGGTGAAAGATAATAAACATCCTTCCTGGAGAAGTCTTTCTTTATCCCAGACCTCAAATTACTTTTAGAAATATGGTTTCTTTTTACTACTACTAGGCATCCAAGGAAACAAAACTATAGAATGAAAACTGGCAGAAACAACAGACAACAGAAACAGACTGCAAAAATGTCAAATTAGAATTAACCGACAGTTAATATAATACAAGTGAACTCATAAGTAAGATAAATCTGAGTATATCTTCTGGGAACAGGAAGACATAGGATCTAGACATAGTAAAGTGAACATTCAGAAAAATTGAAGACAAGAAAGTCTAAATCAGAGCCAAAGGCAATATTAACTTCAAAGGAATAATGAATAGACTAATCATACTAGCTTTTCAACAGTTGAAACCAGAAGAGAGTAGTTCTATCTCTTCCTCAATATATGGAAGGAAAATGGCTTCTGAGCATGAAATCTATGCTTAATAAGAATATCCTTCAATAATGAAATAAAGAAAAATATTCCTGAAAAGTAAAAATCTGAAAAAATGAGTTCTAAATAGTGAGTAAACCTAAATAAGTATTGATAGAATAAGATATAATTATCCTTATCCTCATAATCTTACAGAATTTAGAAAATGTATGGAAATTTAAAAATACAACAATAACATTATAGAAGGGGGAATAAAATATGTTAAAATATTTTAAGACACTTCTATTATCCCAAAGGACCCTAAAGTTATTGACTAAACTTAGTTTTTTATTATTTAAGAATAGAGTGTTAAATGTCTAAACTGCTGAGTATAAGGGAAAATTGAATGAGCAAAAATGATGAATTCAAAATAAGTAAAAGCAGGGGGGACAAAAATAAACAGCATAAGCAGAAAAAGAGAAAGCACAAAATAAGATGGTTGATTTAAAAATTGAATATATTTATTGTTAAATTAAATATACATAGACTAAATAATTCAGTTTCAAAATAAGTATTTTTCAGTTTCAAAATAAATATTTCAAAATAAATATTTTGAAACTGGATTAATGAAACTCAGCTCTAAACTGTTTAAAAGATACCCATGTAGGAGATCGAGACGATCCTGGTTAACACAGTGAAACCCCATCTCTACTAAAAAATACGAAAAATTAGCCAGGTATGGTGGCGGGTGCTTGTACTTCCAGCTACTCGGAAGGCTGAGGCAGGAGAATGTGTGAACCCGGGAGACGGAGTTTGCAGTGAGCCCAGATCGTGCCACTGCACGCCAGCCTGGGTGACAGAGCAAGACTCTGTCTCAATAAATAAATAAATAAATAAATAAATAAATAAATAAATAAAATAAAAGATACCCATTTAAAATATAATAATACAGAAAGGTTAAAAGTGAAAGAGCAGTAAAATATAGACCATGCAAAAGAAAGCTATTTTTCCCTGATAAATCAAAGTAGATTTTAAGACAAAAAAAGGCATTACTAGAATTACTTAATAATGATAAAATTTTAAATTACTAGGAGGACCTAGCAATTTGAATTTGTATTTATCTAATAATATAGCCTCAAAATAGATTGAAGGAAATTGACAGAATTACAAGGAACAATAGACAAATACATAAAGTTGTAGTAATTGATAGACTGTGAGCACACAAAATAATTATTAGTCATACGGAGCACTTGAATGTGATTAAATGTCCAAACCTAATAAACATATTTAGACCATTATACCCTACTGTGCAGCTTGCATAAGCCTTTAAGCACCCATGGAATATTTATAAATACTGATTTTATACTATGCCATAAAGCTCATTTCAACAAATTTCCAGGAACTGAAATTATACAGAATATGCTGTATGACCACAATGCAATTAAACTAGAAATCAGTGGCAGTAGATGCTAAAACATTCCATACTATAATTCATTCAATTCCTTCCTTCTTTCCTTCCTCCCTTCCCTTCTTCCTTGCTTCCTTACTTGCTTTTCTTTCTTTTTTATTTTTGGATAAAGAACACATGGCATGAAATCTGCCCTCTTAATATAATTACAAGTGTACAATACCGTATTGTTAACTATATTACCTTCTTCTCCTCCTAGCCCCTGAAAACCACCATTCTGTTTTCTGCTTAGATGACTTTGACCCCTTTGCATACCTCATATTAATTGAGTTCATGCAGTATTTGTCCTGTTGTTACTGGCTTATTTCACTTAGCATAATGTTCTCAAGATTCATTCATGTAGTAGCCTATGACATGATTTCCTTCATTTTAAAGGCTAAATAATATTTCATTGTATGTATATGCTACATTTTCTTTATTTATCCATCCATCAGTGAACACTTAGGTTGTTTCCACCTCTTGGCTATTGCAAATGATGCTGCAGTGAACATGGGAGCACAAAAATCTCTTTGAGATTCTTATTTCAATTATGATGGAAAAATACCCACAAGTGGGATAGCTGGAGCATATGGTAGTTTTATTTTCAATTTTTTGAGGAACCTGTATACTGTTTTTCATAGAGGCTGCACATTTATATTCCCAGCAACAGTTTCCAGTTTCTCCACATCCTTGCCAACACTTGTTATTTTCCGTTTTTGTGTATATTTGTTTGTTTTTGATAATGACAATCCTAGCAGATGTGAGGTGATGTTGCATTGCAGTTTTGATTTGCATTTTTCTGATAATTAGTGATGTTAAGGATCTATTCATATACCTATTGGCCATTTATATCTCTTTTTTGGAGAAATGCCTATTCAAATCCTTTGCCCAGTTTTTAATTGGGTTATATGTTTTCCTGCTATTGAGTTGTGGGAATTCATTATATATTTTGAATAGTAACTCCTTATCTGGTACAATTTGCATATTTTCTCCCATTCCATAGGCTACCTTTCATTCTGTTGAGTGTTTCCTCTACTGTACAGAAGTTAATTAGTTCGTTGTAGTCCCATTTCTCTATTTTTGCTTTTGTTGTCTGGGCTTTGGTGTCATATCCAGAAAATTATTGCCAAGACAAATATTATGAAATTTTTTCTATTAGTTCATGTAGGAGTATCTTAGTTTCAGGACTTACATTTAAGTCTTTAATGCACTTTGAGTTGATTTTGTGCATGGTGTGAGATAGAGGTCTAATGTCATTTTTGTGTTTGATATTGTTTTCCCAACACAGCTTGTTGAAGAGACTGTCTTTTCCCCATTGTGTATTCTTAGCATTCTTGTTGGAGATTTGACTATATGTAAGTGAGTTGATTTCTGGGCTCTCTATTCTGTTTCATTATCTGTGTTTAATGCCAAAAAAAACCATACTGTTTTATGTACTGTAGCTTTGTAATGTGTTTGAAAGTCAGGAAGTGTGAGACCTCCAACTTTGTTATTTCTCAATATTGTTTCAGCTATTTGGGGTCCTTTATGGCTCCATATGAATTTTAGCACTGTTTTTACTGTTTCTCTAAAATATAACATTGGGATTTTGATAGTGATTGCATTAAATCTGTAGATTGTTTTGGATAGTGCAAACATTTTGACAGTGTCTTCCAACCTGTAAACACAAACTGTCTTTTCATTTTTTAAAGTATTTTTAAATTTCTTTCAGCAGTTTCATAGTTTCTAGTGTACAAGTCTTTTGCCTCATTGTTTATGTTTAAGTATTTTATTATTGATGCTATTGTAAATGAGATTATTTACTTCTTTTTCATATTGTTCCTTATTAGAGTGTAGGCACACAACCGATTTTCATATGTTGATTTCATGTCCTACAAATTTGCTTTATTTGTTTAAGAGCTTTAACAGGTCTTTTGTGGAATCATTAGGGTTTTTCATGTAAGATAATGTCATCTGCCAACAAAGATAATTTTGCTTTTTCCTTTCTGATTTGGATGCCTTTTATTTCTTTTTCTTACCTAATTTCTCTCGCTAGGAGTTCTAGTAATTGTTGAAGAAAAGTGCTAAAAGTGAACAAACTTGCTTTGTAACTATTCATAGAAGAGAAGCTTTTAGTTTATCACTGTTGAGTATAATGTTAGCTATGGGCTTTTCATGTATGGCTTTTATTATGTGGAAGTACATTTCTTCTATTTCTTGTTTGTTGGATGTTTATTAATCATAATAGGATGTTGAATTCTGTCAAATGCTTTTTCTTTTTATATTTAAATGGTTATGTGATGTTATCCTTTGTTCTTTTAACATGGTGTGTCATATTGATCGATTTTCAGATGTTAAGCTATCCTCACACCCCAGGGATAAATACCACTTTATCATGGTGTATAATCCTTTAACTGTGCTGTTGAATTGAGTTTGATAGTATTTTGTTAAGGATTTTTGCATGTGTATTTCTCTGGGATACTGGCTTGT
Source organism: Macaca mulatta (assembly GCF_049350105.2). NCBI lineage: Eukaryota > Metazoa > Chordata > Mammalia > Primates > Cercopithecidae > Macaca > Macaca mulatta. The sequence goes on along the minus strand of NC_133416.1, from coordinate 51,749,818 downwards.
AGTGCTCTTTTCCTGCAGTGCTTTGTCTGGCTTTCATATCAGGGTAATATTGGCCTCATAAATAAGTTTGGAAGTGTTTCATTTTCTTCAACATTTTGGGAGGAGTTTGAGAAGGATTAGAATTAATTCTTCAAATATTTGGTAGAATTCTCTGCTGAAGTCATCTTGTCCTGGGTTCTTCTTTGCTGAGAGATTTTTGATTACTGAATCAATCTCCTTACCAGTTATCTATCCATTCAAATGTTTTAGATCTTTATGATTCTGTCTTAGTAGGTTGTAGTTTTTCTAAACTTTATCCATTTCTTCTAGGTTATTCAATTTACTGGTGTTATAATTATTAGAAGTAATGTCTTATGACCTTTTTATTCTGTGTATTGGTTGTAATGTTTCCTGTTTCATTTCTGATTTTACTTGAATCTTCCCTTTTTTCCTTTCTTTGTTAGTCTACCCAAAGATTTGTCAATTTTGTTGATCTTTTTAAAAAACAACCCTTATGTTAGTAGGGTTTTTTTTTTCTATTTTATGTTTTTGTCCTCTATTTCATTTTCTTTCTGCACTAATCTTTAATATTTTCTTCCTTCTGTTAACTTTGAAAATAGTTTGTTCTTTTTATAGTTCCTTGAGGTGTTTAGTTAGGTTCTTTGAGATCTTTCTATTTTTAAATGTGGGCATTTATCCCTCTAAACTTCCCATTTTTACTGCTTTTGCTGTGTTTCATCAGTTGTATTATGTATGTTTTTATTTTCTTTGTCTCAAGGTATTTTAACATTTCTTTTTTGATTTTTTAGTTGATCAATTTACTATTCAAGTGTGTTACTTAATTTCCATATATCTGTGAATTTTCTGGTTTTCCTAGTGCTACTGACTCCTAGTTTCATTCCATTGTGTTTAGAAAATATACTGGTATCATTTCATCTTCTTAAGTTTGTTAAAACTTGTTTTATGATATAACATGGTCTATCCTGGAGAATGTTCTATATGTCCTTGAGAAGAATTTATATTCTGCTCCTGTTGTATGGAACGTTCTATATATGTCTGTTAGATTCATTTAGTCTATAGTGTTTTTCAAGTCTTCTGTTTCCTTATTGTTTTTTTTTGCTTGGATCTTCTATTCATGATTAAAAGTAGGGAATTGAAATGTTCTACTATTCTTTTGTTACTATTTCTCCCTTCATGTCTATCAGTATGCATAGGTGCTCTGATATTGGGTATATTTATAATTGTCATATATTCATGGTATGTAAACCCTCTTGTCTTTATATAATTTCCTTATTTATCTCTTATGTGACAGTTATGAATTTAAAGTATATTTTGTGTCATAGAAGTATGATTACCCCTTCTTGCTTTTGGTTATCATTTGCATGAAATACATGTTTCAAACATTTCACTTGCAGCCCATTTATGTCATTAAATCTTAGGTAAGTCTTTTGTAGACAGCATACAATTAGATCTTGTTTTTTTTTTTTTTTTAATTCATTCAGCTATTCTCTGATTGACAGTTTAATCCATTTACTTTTAAAGTTTTTATTGATAGAGTAGGACTTACTATTGTCATTTTGTTAATTGTTTTCTGTTTGTCTTGTGGCTTCTTATCCTGTGTTTTCTCTTTTGTTGTCTTCCTCTGTGTTTCATTGATTTTTTTGTATGTGTGACATGCTTTTTTGTTGTTGTTGTTACCATGGGGCTGACATAAAATACAGCAATCTATTTTAAGTTGATAACAACTTTAACTTTATTTCCATTCACCTTTTTACTCTGTTCCCCCCAAACGCTTTATCATTGATGTCACAAATTACCATTTTTAGGTGGCATGTCCATTAACACATTTTTAGTTGTTATTTTTATATTTTTATCTTTAAGTTACATACCAGAATTTAGGGTGATATATACACCACTGTTGGAGTATTACAATATTCTTTATTTGTCTATATATTTACGTTTACCAGTTAACTTTATACTTTTATATACTTTTGTGTTGCTGTCTGGTAGTTTTTTCATTTCAACTTTGAGGACTCCTGTTATCATTTTTTGTAAGACAGGTTGAGTGGTGATAAATTTCATCAGCTTTTGTTACCTGGGAAAGTCTTTATTTTTTCTTAATTTTTGAAGGACAGTTTGGCTATGTATAGTATTCTTGGTTGGCAGATTTTTCTTCCAACACTTTAAATACATCATTGTACTCTATTCTGCCTGCAATGGTTCCATTGATAATTCTGCTGATAGTCTGATGGAGGTTCCGTTGTACATGACCAGTCACTTTTCTCTTGCTTCTTTTGAAATTCTCTTTGTCTTTGACTTTTGACAGTTTGATTATAATGTGTCTTTGTGTAGCTTTGTTTACATTTAATCATGCTGAAGTTATTTTGGCTTCTTGAATGTAGATGTACATTTCCTTTCCCAGATTTGGGGAATTTTCAGCTATTATTTCTTCAAACAAGCATTCTGCCTTTTTCTATCTTAGTCTTTTTGGATCCCCAAATGCATACATTGGCTCACTTCATGTTATCCCGTAAGTCCCTTAGGCTTTCTTTATTCTTTTTTATTTGTTTTACTCTTTGGTCCTCTGACTGCATTTCAGATGTGCTGTCTTTCAGTTTGCCGATTCTTCTGCTTAATCAAATCTACTGTTGAACTCCTCTAGTGGATTTTTCAATTCAGTTATTGTATTCTTACATTCTAAATATCTGTTTGGTCATTTAAAAAAATTACTGTCTATTGATGTTCCAACTTTGTTCGTGTATCAGTTTCCTGAGCTCATTGGGCAGCATTATGATGGTCATTTTGACTTCTTTTCAGGTAATCATATGCCTCTGTTTATTTAGGTCGGTGTCTGTGGGTTTATTTTTTATTTTTTTATTAGTATGAGCACACTTATAGGCATATAGTAGCCATTAAAGTAATAATTTTATGTGTGTGTGTGCGTGAGAGTATGAACGAGAACATTTCCACAGTATTCTTCTCTATAAATGTGGCAGAGGGGAAATTCATCTATATATATAATAGCATCACTGAAGACATGAAGGATTATGGGAAGCCTTTTTGCTTCTTATTTAATTCCAGAGGCATTTGGGGGTAATGTAACCAAATTTTCTTTTGATTATTTATTATTGTGAGAAGGTTAATTTTGGTGATAATTTAACTCTTAATTTACAGAGTTAATGTGTTTAACATTTTAACCTTGATGTTTCATTTAGCGTAGCTGTCAAAAACTTTTACTTAATTGACCCCAATGAGAAAAATTACCTGAAAAGAATAAAATATGATATTTTATTTTCATATGATACAAATATTTCCATCCCAAGGTACAAGTACAGGTGTATTTAATAAGGCTCAATCTCTAGTCCTACAATAATCGTGCATTTCACATGTTCTCTTTTTCTCTCTTCCTCTCTCTTTCTGCTTTTCTCTCTCATTCTGCCTCTCCATCTCCCTCTTCTTCTCCATTTTTTCCACTTCTGTTACTTTTATTACTCTTTTTGCAGTCATATTCATAAGCAAATTATTTAAAATTTAAGAAGCATCCAGAATAATTTTGGTCTGATTCTTATAGCAACCTGTGCATTACTGAGTGGGATCATCTAGGATTGAGATTTACAGTAAAACCTCCCTAAATTGACTAGTTGGGTGAGTCTACACCTGTAATCCTTAACACTGGTCAGACTTTAGAATCACCTGTATTCTCTTGAAAGATACTGATTGCCTAGGTCCCTCTCCTAGATATTTTGATGTAGTTGATTTGGGTTCCACACAGATATTTTCAACAATTTCCCTGTGTGCAATTTTTATGTGCAAGTCCAGTTGATAATTACTGATCTATAATCTTGCTACTCTAAGTATGATCATTGAATAAGCAGCATTAGTATCCCTTGGGACCTGGTTATATATGCAGAATTTCATGTCTCACTCTAGATCTACTGATCAGCATATACATTTAAATAAGATCTCCAGGTGATTTGAGAAACATTCATTGACAGTTTACATTGGCTCTGTTAAAAATTAAAAGAAATCAACTAAGTTTGAGGCTAAGTCTGTACACTTATGTTTTCAACCCTGTTTATGTAAGTTGTATTTATATAATAATTGTAATATTATTTAACTACTATAAATACATACAAATATATAAATTGATTAAATACAAATATGAAATGAAATAAAATTTGTTTTATATAAATTAAGTTGAATGATTCGGAAAAAGTTGATAAACTAAAATTACTAAAAAAGTACTCTTTTTCTCATTTTAATGTTAAATTTATTTTAAACACTATGAGTCTTTAACATAAAATGCAAGCATTTGAAAGCAAATGCAATCAAAATTTCCTTGATTATATTCAAGTTTAAGTATAGCACATCTAAACTCTACCTTTATGTCTAGTTAGAAAAACATTGGCAAATCAATGTATTTTAGGGTTTAGAATGAAATAAAGTTGAATGAGTCCAAATTCTAACCCATGGTTTTGAGGGTTAACTAACTAGAGATGTGGAGATTTGACTGGACTAGAAAGTGAAGCCCACTGTGTCACCCACTTTAGGCAACACAAACTTTTTTGGGTTTCAGTTAAAATATGTAACACAAAGATAGATAGATAGTATTTCTCACCTCATGAAGTTGCTTGAAGGAATAACAAAACTTAAAGAAATACATCCAGCAGAGTTCCTGATGATTTGTATTCGTTCGGTAAAATATGTTTCCAGCTCTTTCTTCAGTAAGTGTATTTTTCTCCTTTGGAAATTTTATTTTAACTTTCTTAGTTTATAAGTGTGTTTTATGTGTGTATATCTACTGTTATTTTTAAAAATTATTTCTTGAAGGACTCTCTTGTCAATTACTTTTTACAGTAATAATTTTCACTGAGTAAAAGTTTTAATAATATTTCTCAAAGTATTCATTATTATGAATAATAGAATTTTTAAAAACTTTTTCTTAGGTTTGGGGGTACATGTGAAAATTTGTTACATAGGTAAACTTATGTCACTGATGTTTGTCGTACATATTATTTCATCACCCAGGTATTAAGCCCCGTACCCAATTGTTATCTTTTCTGCTCCTCTTCCTACTCCCACCCTCCCTCTTCAAATAGACCCCAGTGTCTGCTGTTTCCTTCTTTGTGTTCATAAGTTCTTATCATTTAGCTCCCACTTATAAGTGAAAACATGTGGTATTTGGTTTTCTGTTCCTGCATTAGTTTGCTAAGGATAATAGCCTCCAGCTCCATCCATGTTCCAACAACAGACATGATATTGTTTTTATGGCTGCATAGTGTTTCATGGTGCTTATGTACCACATTTTAAAAATCCAGTCTGTCATTGATGGGCATTTAGGTTAATCCATTTTTTTTTTTTTTTTGCTATTGTGAATAGTGCTGCAATGAACATTCATGTGCATGTGTCTTTATGGTGGAAAGATTTATATTTGTCTGGGTATGTACCCAGTAATGGGATTGCTGGGCTAAATGGGAGTTCTGCTTTTAGTTTTTTGAGGAATCACCACACTGCTTTCCACAATAGTTGAACTAATTAACACTCCCACCAACCACGTATAAGTGTTTCCTTTTCTCTGCAACTTTGCCAGCAAATATTTTCTTTCATTCTGTAGGTTTTCTCTTTACTCTGTTCATAGTTTCTTTCACTGTGCAGAAACTCTTAAGTTTAATTAGATCCCACTTGTCAATTTTTGCTTTTGTTGCAATTGCTCTTGGTGTCTTTGTCATGAAATCTTCACCCATTCCTATGTCCAGAATGGTATTGCCCAGGTTGTCTTCCAGAGTTTTTATAGTTTTAGGTTTTGCATTTAAGTCTTTAATTCATCTTGAGTTCATTTGTGTACGTGATGTAAGGAAGGAGTCCAGCTTCAATTTTCTGCATATGGCTAGCCAGTTATTCTAGCACCATTTATTTAATAGGGAGTTTTCTCTATTGCTTGTTTTTTTGTCAGCTTTGTTGAAGATCAGATAGTCGTAAATGTGCAGCCTTATTTCTGGGCTCTGTATTCTGTTCTATTGGTCTATGTCCTGTTTTTGTACCAGTACCATTGCTGTTTTGGTTATGGTAGACTTGTAGTATAGTTTGAAGTTGGGTATTGTGATGCCTCCAGCTTTTTTTTTTTTTTTTTTTTGCTTAGGATTGCCTTGTCTATTTAGGCTCTTTTTTGGTTCCATGTGAATTTTAAAGTAGTTTTTTTTTTTTTTCTAGTTCTGTGAATAATATCATTGGTAGTTTAGTAGGAATACCACTGAATATGTCAACTGCTTTGGGCTATGTAGCCATTTTAATAATATTGATTCTTCCTGTCCATGAGCATGGGATGTTTTTCCATTTTTTTTTGTATCTTCTCTGATTTATTTGAGGAGTGCTTTGTAAGTCTCTTTGTAGAGATCTTTCACTTCCCTGGGTAGCTCTATTCCTAGGTGTTTTATTCTTTTCGTGGCAATTGTGAATGGGATTGCCTTTCTGATTTGGCTGTCACTTTGGTTCTTGTTGGGTGTATAAGAATGCTTGTGATTTTTGTACACTGATTTTGTATCCTGCAAATTTCAACTTTTATTATGGATTAAAGGGTACATATGCAGGTGTATTATATGGTTAAATTGTATGATGCTGAGGCTTGAGGTCCAAATGATTCCATCACCCAGGCAGCAACATAGCACCCAAAAGGTGGTTCTTTAGGCAACATCCTGCTCCCTTTCTCCCCCATCTAGTGATTCCCAGTGACTATTGTTCTTACTTTAACATCCATGTGTATTCAGTGTTTAGCTCCCACTTATCAGTAAGAACATGTGTTTTTTGCTTTTCTGTTCTCATGTTAGGGTGTCTAGGATGATGGCCTCTAGCTGTGTCTAAGTTGCTGCAAAGGGCATGATTTCATTCTTTTTTATGGCTGCATGGTATTCCATGGTGTATATATACACCATATTTTCTTTATCCACTTCCTTGTTGATTGGCACTTAGGTTGATTCCATGTCCTTGCTATCGTGAATAGTGCTGCAGTGAACATACAGGTGCATATGTCTTTCTGATAGAATGAATTATTTTCCTTGGGTATATATATCCAGTAGTGGGATTGCTGGGTTGAATGGTAGTTGTACTTTTAAGTTCTTTGAAAACTCTACAAACGGCTTTCCATAGTGGCTAAACTGATTTGAATTCTCATCAACAGTGTATAAGAGTTCCCTTAAAAAAGGTACTCTGAAATTACATGTCAGTAAAACAACTATAAATGTGGATGAAAACAGGGTATTGAAATTATTTCTCTTCAGACTGCTGGGCAAGTATCTATCTTATTACCTTAAAAAAAAAACCCAATCAAAATGAAACTTTTACTGGAAATTCTGGGCAACACATTAAAAGGTTTACTTATATAATCAAGACTACAATAAAGCACAATCAAGGAATCCACACTAAAATGTTCAACATCAAAACATGGTTGAATGAGTGTGAATTTGTGTGTTTAAAATGTTTAAGGTACACATTTATTGTCATATATGATTTCTCAGTTTAACTGATTGTTTTCAAACAGTGGGCCAAATCCCATCAGATAATATAGGATAAAAAGGATTCTACTGAATATATCTGTGACTGTCTCTATTCAAATGTTAATTTTATTTTTTCTCTTTTATTTCCCCTTTCTCCGAATAATAAAATAGTTGTCAACTTAGGTCTACCTGGACAGCTCTAAAATATTAAAAGACCCAAGTCCTACCCTCAGAATTTTTTAATTGGTCTGGCATGCAGATAGGGCATTGAGTTTTAAATGTTCTTCAGGTGATTTTAATACGCATCTGTGGTTGAGATCCATCAGCCTACTAGTTTGGGAGTATAGGTAAAACCAACTTATAATAAATCACTTCCAGGTAATATAGGTTTCGAGACTGGATGTTCATTGGGATCCTGGGACAAAGTATATTATTGTGATTATTATTCTATTTTTGAATGTATTATGAGTACTCTTTTCCTGATTTAAATCATACTAAATCATTTCACCCTCAGTGCTCATTTTCAAACACTCCTCTGTGTGAAGCATTTCCAGTTCCACCCTTGTAAGACTGTGCTCTTCTCTGAGTTATATTTAGTTACCTATGCATGTGCCCATCATTTCCCACGTTAGGCTGAATGCTCCTTGAAGGCAGGGAAGATGACCTTCTACTACAGTGCTTCAGTGTCAATAAATGTTTCTTAGGTCAGGTGTGGTGGCTCACACCTCTAATCCCAGCACTTTGGGAGGTCAAGGTTGAAGGATGACTTGAGGTCAGGACTTCAAGACCAGCCTGGGCAACATAATGAGACCCTGTCTCTACAAAAAATTAAAAAATTAGTGGGACATGCTGGCGCGTGCCTGTAGTCCCAACTGCTCAGGAGGCTGAGGTGGATTGCTTGACCCTGGGAGGTTGAGGTTGCAGTTCATCGTGCCACAGCACTCCAACCTGGGCAATAAAGTGAGACCCTGTCTCAGAAAAGAAAAAAAAAAAGTTTCTTATTTTCACCAGGTGTTACCATTCTTGCTCTAAGTCTTTATGAAATTGTTTTGGTTCTCCTGTTTATCATTTTGTTGCTTACTGCGTTTCCTTCTCCTAGTCCATCTCAAGTATGCTTTCAAATTTTTCCATCCTCAGTTGCTTCTTCTGCTCTCTCTTCCCTCCTCTTTCTGCCATCCCTTCCACTTGTCTTACTCTACACAGAGCTTGCTCCCTTTAACCTTGCGCTTGTTCTCTTCTCTTGGCCCACATTCTTTGCATAATGGAGTTATTAATATAGCTCTCATGAAACTGCATTGAAAAATGTCCTCCTAATAGAGCTACCCCTCAACAGTTTCCTCCTTTGTTTTACCTGCATGCCAGAAACTGTTCTAAAAGAGCAAAATCACTTTTTCAATGTTTATTACTTGTAATCTCTTAGTTGAGCACTAATATTTGGTGTATAAGGAAAAGAATCATGCTTTGCAGTTCACACAACATTTTATGTTCAATATCTTCAACACTCTAACATCAAAACAACATGTGTCTAAATGGTGCCAGGCATTTTGAAAAAAAAAAATTACACAAAGTTAAGCCAAAGACAAGATGTTCCTGTATTGATCAAATTCACTGGGTTGGTGGTAAGAAAAGATGCACAGAAGGACTGTCATATGGATTCTAGTTCTAACTTTGAAAGTGACAATATGCAAACTTTTCCTTATTATATTATACATTATATTTCTTTGTCTAGTGGTAACGAAACCTGTTTCTTCATGTGTGTCCATGTTCTGTCACTTTAATAGTATTTAAGTATTGACACAAATACTGTATTTTCCTCTAAATCTTTACCTCCAGTCATTCAATTTATTTTTCATATTGTCAGAGGACTAAATGAATTGATTATATTGTCGTTCTAATAGACTGTTCTATGTTACATGAGCCAGGATCAAGAACAAGACTAGTGACAGAAAAGCAGCTAATTTAAAAGAATTTCAGAATATTTTTAGATTGCCATTTAAATTGGTAAAGTTAGAGTCAAAAATGCTGAATCTCTGCTTACAGCAATAGCGCGTGCTTTTTTGCTATTAACTTCTAAACATTCATTTTTTGTTTTCTCAGCATATACATTCTCTAACCTAAAGGCTGATCTGGACAGGGTGCTTGAATTTTTGCTCTTGTTCTATTCTGGGAGGTACTTTTATCCTTCTTTGCCTCCTAACCCCTCACTACTGCTAAATTTATAGTATTTCAGGGCCTGTTCTCTTTTTGGAAGAATAAGCTACTGACCTAAATTAAGGCCCCCTAGGGGAAGCACTCTTTGGTCCTTTAGAAGCCCAAGGACATGATGTATATAAAACAGAAAAGGGAGGTTGCACAACTACTATCAAGGTCTCATTTCTTAAACTCTAATATTAGTTTGGCAAACAACTAAATTCCCAAACAATTAATGAGATTAGATAATCATGTCTAATTCATGAATTTGTGAATTATTTAAGCACTCTGGACTTCTAATCATTTTAAATAGCATTGACTCACAAAAACTGGTTTTATATTGGGAAAGAAGAAAGTTTTGTCATCCAATTGTCCAAGGAGACTTTCCTTGAGCATGCTAATGTGCATTATTCATGTTAGTAAGTTACTGCTATGACAGTAACCAGCTGCTTTCTTACTGCTCCCAGTTCACAAGTTTCAGATGTGCTCCAGTTGAAGGTAAGCTGTCATTTTACAGAAAGGGCAGACTCTTTCTGTAAGACACAGGCTATAGAATCTTTATTATAAGATGCAAACTCCACAGGTGAGACCAAATGTAAAGGGAAAAATGAAGTTTAGAGAGGTTCAGTTCACTTATTTTTAGATTTCTTTATCAAATAGGAAGCTAGAAGAGAATTTACCAAAAAACTTAACAAACCTTGAGAATATATTATGCCGGGCCCATGCTGGGTGCTGAATAAAATCCAAAGACAAGTAAGACACTGTCTCTGTCCTGAAATAAGGAAGATGAAAAAGTGTACAACTCACTAGAGAAAAGGAAGAAACATGTGTTCAGTGCTATAATAAAGATTTAAGCATTGTAGAGAAGAGAGATTACTTTGTATCAGTTAGTGCTCAAGACTTTTATTACGACCATATTGTTAAGAATTAACTCCAAGTGAGTCCAGATTACAAAAGAAGATTGTGGGCTGGATAAATGCAGCATAGCTGATTAGAGCCTATTAAGAATATTACAACACTTTTAAATTTTTTGTTTGACTTTGCAGAATCTTAGCCTGCCTCATGAATGCATTTATTGTACATTCTTTTAAAAATGTATAATAAAAATACAGATATACATAATTATAGTTAATGAGTTATTTTCTCATCCAACAGCTTTGATTTGTATATTGCTAACAAAATATTGGCTCAGAATGAAGTAACTGCTATTATACATTTTTGAGAAGTCTCCCAAAGGGAATCAAAATTTCAAAGCATACCATTGGAAAGCTACTACTATATAAAAGTCTATCCTTAACAGACAACCAATCCAAAGATCACTGATATTTGGTGTTTTGAAAAAGAATTTTAAAGAAACTCTATGTCCCATGACTCACTTAAGTTAATTACACTGACTTTCTTTTTGGTATTTATAACTTTTAATTTTGTAATGAATTGTTTTTAAAGGTATTGATACCAATTGGGAAGTTTAAAGTAGATGCATGTATTTTCAATCAAGTAATAAGAGGAAAAAAGCTAAAGATGTAGTGAGGAAATGTTTAGAAGTAAAATATGATGCCCTTTTGCTTATATATTCTGAAATGTTTTTAGATGGGTTTAGATCATTCTTTCCACAATGGTTTGCTGAAGTTCATTTAAATCTCATTAGAGAAATCTGCAGTTGCCATCTCTGCATTAAGGACCAGTAAATCAAGATTTTAATGTGTAACTTAGAATTTTCAGCGTTTTACTGGCTTCTTTCACTTATCCATTTTTCAATCTGTGTTATAAATTACCTTTCACTTTTTAACAACTGATGACTTCTAAATTTGTCTGTAGCATCTGTTGGCTCCTATTTGCTGTTAATTGTTTTTATGTTGTTGAAATGGAGGAAAATGAAGGAAAATAATTTTTATTAATTGCTTTCTTGGATTCTCTGATAATTATGACGCTAGTGACTATCCAATTTGCAATGTTTAAGATAGCCTTGGTAGAACAAATACATCAAGTGTTACATTGTCCTATTGAATTTCTACAAGTTGTTGTTAATGTCTCCACTTATGACTGAATAGACTATGTGCAGGAAAGCTCTATGTGACGTAAATCACACAGACCCTGGTGTGAATACACTCCCTCGAGTTATGCCAACAGCAGCACTTACTAGAGTCAGAGGAAATGTGTATTTCACATTGTTTAATATTAATAACTAATGAGTAGCTGTGGTTCTATGGGTTAGTATGATTTCAAAATGGTATAGCTTCCTAGTCTACAAAGTGATAAGCCTGTATGAATAAATTAAGTACACCTCCCTAGAAGTTTTATATCTTAAAGTATATACACATAACATATTAAATCTATCACTCAGCATAGACTTTTGAAAACATGGCCTAATTGAAACAGTTCTGCTTTAAGCTAGTAAGTGATTTGAGGTGTAGAAATCCAAAGTTACATCACAAAGAACTAAATGTGGTAGTCACACTCACTCACATACACACAAGCCACACAACAAAACTAGGGAAGAAGTGAAGCCTCTGGCTATAAACATGTGCATGCAATTAACATGGTTAAAAGGAGCAGAAAATACAGTAAAAAATGATTATTCCTTTATTGTTTTATTGAAGAAGTGAGTTTTCTTACTTTATACTCCACTGGGGAGAGGTTAGAAGGCAGATACTTTTCAGTTAGAGAATTCCAGGGATGGTCATGTAGTCATTGTTGTAGCCAGTGATTATTGTTATCTCTGAGAATTTGCACCTGATACCTACACGGGTTGGCCTTGGTTAAAATTAGGGCATAGGCCCGATCTGTTTCCCTCCTCTGTTTACACACTTGATTTTCCCAGAGCTCAGTTCCCTCATTTTACCCTCTGGCTGCCTATAAACCTCATTTTGATAATCTCAAGGAGGGACTACATTTTTAAAATATCTATTTTCTTTTTCAGACTTTTGTGTTCCGTTCTCTCATGCCCTTCTGAGCAAGCTGTCTTGGTAAACTAGACCTCTTAATGGCGTATAGTGAATTAATGTAACAGACCTTTGTTCTTGTTATTTTTCCTGTTCCTGGGCACCCGACACTCCCTTTTCCATTCTTTGTCCTCTGTCCCCCAGGAGCCTGACTTCTGCAGCCTGCATCACTCTGGTCTCCTTGCCAGCTAGTTTCAAGTAGCATTCACCAATGGGAGACACTGGCAGGAAATTGGAGGGCAGGAGGAGGAGAGAAGGTTGGCTATATTTCTTTCCTGCACCAAGCTATGTCTCTGGCAGTAGTTGTGCTCTCTGATTATAGCTTTCACAAGGCATCCTCTCCCCCATAATTCTGGCTTACACTGGACTGTAGTAAAACCATTTTCTTCCCTTGTTCCTTAGCCCTAGGGTAATGATGACCCCTTGCTTTTACCACAATATGGATCCTTCAGCAGCCCTTGTTTGTTTTCTTAATCTTAATCCAGCTATCCCTTCTTGGAAGTGCTTTCGGGTTCCTGAGTTTCCATATAACTTATGGATTATGTAATCATAGAATTGCAGTTTGGCTTCTATTAGAGTTAGTTGTGTATGAGTCTGTCTGCCCTACTAAATAGTGAGGCACGAAGCACATTAAATTTGTCTTTGAATTCCAGTACCTAGGAGAGTATCTAACATGTAATAGGAGCTCAGTACATATTTGTTAAATGTATGAATAGGTTAACATGACAGTTATTCCCTCAGTCTTCTCTTAGAAAACTCCTAGAGCCATTCTAATGGCATTTTTACGATTCCTTGCAGTGTTTTTAGGAATCATTATATCTTTGTTTGAATTTCTTCACATTTCTCCTCTAAAGAGTCTAGGAAAGAAATATCCTGCTAATATTACTGAATATTCCATGTCAATGTTAGACTTACGGAGAATTACAGCAACTGATCAAAAAAGAAGTGAGATAAAAATCACTCACTTTGGGTTCTCCCTAAGCCAACTTCATCCTGCTTGTGCTCATTGCTTGAAAGAGAAGTAAGCAATTGTGACCTCATTCATTTATGTACTTTTTCCCTCCCTGCCAAGCTCCATTTGGTGCCCTATTGTCCCACAAGTTGCCTATTTGAGTCTTTTGAATTAAGAGTTTAGAGCAGAAGGCCCATCTGCTCTATGTGAATATTAAATTATCAAAAGACTTTGTATAAGGAGAATTTACCCTTGTGTTTTTTTAGCCATGTTCCCTTCCCCCCTCTGTGTAAGAAAGATTTAGAGCACCATTGTTTTTCTTCCACATATGCTTGGACTTGAATTGGCTATAGTTATCAACTCATATAATACAATAGGCTTAGAAACCTTTGATTGGCAGGTACTGAATAGATGTAAGAAAGGTTTTATTTATTCTCATTATCTTATAAAATATAGTACTTTATATATATATCTCCCTGACCTCTAATTTTTAGGATTTTTTTTTTTTTTGTTTTCATGAAGCTCAGTAACCTCAACCAAGACCTAGCATGTTGCATGTTTAATTATGTTGAGGTTACTGAGTTTCATGAAAACAAAAAAAATCCTAAAAATTAGATGTCAGAGAGATATATTTTGCGATCAATCATATTAGGTAAATGCACATACCATTATAATTCATAATATAATAGATAGAATGCAACTGACAGATCTATAGTTTCATTTTGAATATTCACGAGTGAGGCTATTTTAGCCAGATGTTAAGTCATATGATTAGTGCAAGTAAATTTTATTCTTTGCTAGCAAGCTCTAAAAAGTTCAAAATCAATTGGCTAGGAGATACGCATTATGTAGTCAAATTTGTTAATAAATGCTATGTAAGGAGATGAATTGAAGGATGACATTTTTAAAACTGTGCATGTTTCCATTATTTAAATGTGCAACTTTAAAATAGTTTCTCAAGGAAAGTGAGAGTCAGGTTATATTTTGGGTCTTAATATTTCTACAACAATATATTGATATTATTAAGAGAATAGACCAGGCATGGTGGCTCATGCCTGTAATCCCAGCACTTTGGGAGGCTTAGGCAGAAGGACCACTTAAGGATAGGAGTTCGAGACCATCCTGGGCAACACAGCAAGACCCTGTCTCTAAAAGAAAAAAATAAATAATGAAATTAAAAAATAAAAGTATGTCTAATTTCTTTCTTCTTTATTATTGGGAAGTCGATACTTTTAAAGGTAATAGGGATATATGAATTGCAAAGAGTGAAAGAATTTCTCATAATTCACACAGTGGAATTAAAAGAAAATGTACACATTCACTTTATAGAATTTGTATAGTTAAAATAAAAAATTGGATTTAGTAAATATGGGAAACAAATTGCCGGAGTCTATCAGTTGATCACTTCCACTGGTCTTTGAAACAATTATCTTGGGGTAGATCTAGATGTAATGGGGATCTGAAGCATCTACAATATTGGGTGTCCTTTCAAAGATAAACAATACAAAATTATGAAAGGAGAACTTAGTTCAGCATCTTACAAGGAGCCTAAGCCAGAGAAGGACCCTGAAAATTAGGCATCATTAGCTTTAGGGTAAATCTGTTTCGCCTTACGTGATGAGTCAATGTAGGTAATATGAAATACTTCAAAACAAGGAAATGATTTCTGTTGGCTAAATGTTTGTGTGAATTGTAAATATTTTGCAAGCTTTGGAAAAAGATTATTTGATACTCTATGCAATTTTTATGGATTAAAAACATATTTTTCCATGCAATCTAAGGTTACATTTTAAAATTTCACTTAATTGTGATGGAAGCAAGGCAGGTTTAGATGAAGACCTCTCAACGTCCTAGATGGGGTGCCCTAACCCATACATACTTATAAATAAAATAACACTAAACCATAAAACCTAAAACTTACATGGATGTGCTGAAATGAATATAGCTTCTTTCTATTATAATGTTCTATTTTAAAATTATGTAATGGTATATAAAACAAAAACTTTTCTCATATTGTTCCCTGAGTCTCATATTACCCCTGATTTATTGCCACCCTAAGTGCCTACTTAATATGCCCTAAGTGGGACGTCATCTATCAGGCAAGTAATTGACTTTAAGTCTGCTTCTTGGCAGTACTTTTTCAGAGTCTAATTCAGACATGTCATTGCCCTTTATCTTTTTTGTATCTTATTTTACTCTCTCAACTTAATTTGCATGACACTAAGTTTTACATGTGCCTTGCAGTAGATTGAATTGAGGTTTCTGGTTATTCAAACATGTTGAAAAAAGGTGTAAAACATGTGGAATGCTGTTACAAGATGATCTGATCCCTTCTAAGCTGTTTTTCCCAATAAAATAAATACATATGTATTTTTTACTCCAAAGCGATATGCCAATTTCAAGGACGAACCTACTTTGAAGGAGAAAGAAGTACAGTCTATTCCTCTTCTGGAGTATGTGTTCTCTATGAGTGCAAGGTAAGAAGACTATTCATGGGTCTTTCAAAATTGTTTCTATTTATAAACACAATAAAAGTTTCTCGACTAGCTCAACCTTGAAATACATTTTTGAAATTCTAATGCAAAGAGAAAATTCACAATATTAATTATAGTTTGAATGTGAAGAAATTCTCGTTTTTAAACATGTAAATTAGTGGTTGAAAAATAATTTTTCCAATAAATGAAAATGCTATTTTGTCAAATTAAAGCTTTATGAAGTTGTCTTATATTTTCCAAATTCAAATAAGCTCCTTATTTGCTATTGGGAGGAAAATGTAGGTGAAGTTAGACTTAGCTTTTTGTCACTCATGATTTTGTACCATGTGAGAAATATTGCTCCGTTCAATTAAAAACAAAACAAAAACCTGCCTAACTAAAATTAACTGTTGGATGGAGTTGAGACTGATATTTATCTAATTCCCTTTGGAAGGAATGTTTTAAATTAGTTAAAGGTGAATTCCTTACAAATTTACTTGCCAAGCTTTCTGAAGCAAATGCAATTCATTTGAACTTTTGCCCCTCGACCTACTAATTGAAAAACTAAATATGTTTCACAACACTTTTCATGTTTGTCTTTTGTAAATTATAGTGTTATATTTCTTGACCCTAATATTACATTTCAGTCCTTATTCTATATGAAGGAAACTGTCTATATATAAAATTTCTGCTTTAGGGCTTCATTTTTATTTGATAGTTAATTTTCCTCTTTAAATGCCTCCTATACATGGTTTGGGAAATGATTTAATAGGTATAAATTATGTAGAAAATTAAGACAGTGATTTATGCTGCTGGCACCACCAATCAACTGTGATTACTAAGAGTGAGGGCAAGGAAAATCCTAAGAATTTTGCCAAGACAAATTGAATCTGAAAGAAGCTATCCACTTCATGCATCTTAATTTGGAAATCCTTTGAGATAAGCAAGGAGGAGATGCAAAGAGGCAAGACTGTGACAGATTTGATTTCTAGAACATGAAAGCTCTGATTTCTTCACGCCCATTATAAAGTATCCTCTCTGCTTCTTTTAGTTTTAAATCAGCTTTCCAATGATGTAGGTTCCCATCTTAGAGAATAGAGACACAGGAAAATTAAAATGAATTCCTCAACCTGTATTTCAAGATGATGGATTTTCCTTTATCATCATCCCTACACCAATGCCATTTTAAGTGGAGTAAGTCCCACAATAGATAAAAGAATTGGAAGACAGAGAGAGATCTAGTAACTCCAGAATGAGAAAAGAGACTCAGAGAAGTTACTTCAAGGAGGGAGGAAAACTTCTGCCTGCTGCCTTCTAATAGTAATCTCTAACATTAAAATTTTGGCTCTAAATTTAAAAATCTTGAGGGCATTTAAAGTTTGTCACTTCTCTCTCTCTCTCTCTCTCTCTCTCTCTCTCTGTGTGTGTGTGTGTGTGTGTGTGTATGTGTATCCTATTCATTTTACCAGAATATGTCTCATAATACTGATAATTGTGGTTTAGAAATGTACTGGTATAATTGCCTATTGGATTTTAAATTTGCTATTATATAAGATTATTTGATTTTAAATAGGTTCAGCTAGAAGTCTGTATAGAGGCAACACAGCAGGTGCTCATAAATTTTAGATAAATGAGTGAATGTTACCTTTTATTTGCTGAAACAAAAGGCACCATTTTCTACCTTCTAATGCTGCACTCTGCAATAGAAATATGATGCAAGCCACAAACAGAATTTTTGTTGGACTATTTTTTTTCTGTTTTCTCCCATATATCCAAAATATCATCATTTCAACATGTAATCAATGTTAAATTTATTGATAAAATATTGTACATTCTTTTGTTATACCAAGTCTTCAAATTCTCATGTGTACTTTGCAATTACAGTGTAAAAGAGCCACATGTATCTAGTGACTACTGATTGGACAGCACAGCTCTATCAGATCATCATAAGCTTTTGTACTAAGTTCTTCACTTTAAGGACTTCCACAGTTTCTTTTCCCTTCAAGGCCCTTAAAGCTCCTGTATTTACCTTGCTGCATAATTGACAGCTCTCTCTCACAGCCATTTTCTGAGCTGTCAATTCTAGTCCCTGTTTGCTCTTTTATTGTCAATTTTGTGGCTTTGAAAATATTGGCAGTCCTAGGGGTCTGTGACTTTAATAGTAACACAGAAAACACTGTGGTTTAGAAAACCAGATTACCGGAACTGATATTACTACTAAATCAAAAGAAGACTAGCATTTGACTCCACTGTATACATGCTTCCTGCCACTTTCCTGACAAGAGCTTATGATTTGGAGAAGGTCCTTTACATAAATGAGCCAGGAAAAGGCAGATATTGAAATGTGTACTTCTTCTATGAAAGCATTCCTTGCAGAAATTGTATCTACAAATCTAAGCTATTGACCAGTAGTTAAAATGGAAGCTTGCAAGTTCCAAGAGTTATTACTTATGTATTAGTTAGCATAATATAGCATAGTTAATGATCCTTGTTTTTAGGAGATTGGAGACCAACAGTATAGAAAACAAATGCTTGCTCCTAAGGCAGGAATACTTCAAGGCAGGAATACTTTTGTGTTTTGGTTTCTCCTTGGGAAGTATTTAATATTTTTCACTGCAAGAATTATAATGATTTTACATTGATTTATTCCTTTATTCAAGAAATTTTTAAGTGCCAATTAGGTGCCTGAAAAATGTGCTAGACATTAATTTGCAAGAGACATGAATCCTGCCTTCATTTTCCTTGTAGTTTTGTGGGAGATATCCAATATTTCTTACCAGAATCATCTGTGAGAATCTCCTTATAACAAAACTTTTTGAGAAAACTGAAATGTTTCGAAAGCCCAATTTTAATTTACTGTTTTTTCCAAAAACTGTTGATGTAAATCAAACTGTATTTTTGTCACAGTTGTCATCTGGGCTTGCAAATGTATTGTAAAACTAGCAAAATTTTCCAGGATTCCCCAGATGTTTGGCAAATTATAGACATGGCTGCAGTGTGGTAGTATCAGTGTGGCTGATTCCTATTCTAAAGACTTGCTTATTCTAAAGACTTTCCAGTTGGGATTTAATGTCATTTTGGGAGTGAGCCCATGATCTGTGCAGAGGTCCTCAGGACAAAAATTTCTTGATCTTAAAAGAGGCTTCTCAGTTGCTGGATCTGGAAACTTCTTAGCAAGTCCTAATGATACAATTTGAAGCACTTCTTTTCTGTTGTCTAACAGGACCAGACCATGAAACTTGTTGAGAGTTCAGGCTGTCCAGCTTTGGATTGTCCAGAGTCTCAACAGATTACCTTGTCTCACAGCTGTTGCAAAGTTTGTAAAGGTAAGACTTTTTTGAGAAGTAAGATTTGTGTGCAAGAGTTATTATAGTAGGCTAGTGCAACTGACATGAAGTAGAAATTCTCATAAGCAAATTGTTTCCATAGACTAATAGTATTTCCCTATATGGTCTCCTAATTTGTCACAGAGTGGCACAGTAGGTAGTCATGAAATATTTACTTAACTGAATTAAAACGGAACTGCTCCCATGCATTTCTGCAAGTTGTCTTGAACCTGTCTCAAGCTCTGGGTCTCTAAATTTCTCTCTGTGTGCTGGTTCGGAGTGAGCACAGCTTTGCTAAAGAAAGTTACACAACAATATTGAGTTAGTTATTTTATTGTCAGTTACTGTTTCTTGGCAAGTGAGTTTTGTTTGTTTTTCATTTCTCCTCAGCTTCTTTTTATAACTTACCTAGAATATTTTTCATTATGACTACTTCAAATCCCTGTCTTCTCGATTCTACTCTCAATTCTCACCCATAGGTCTCTGAACTACTGAGAAGAGAGAGGCCATCAGACATATATTGTTTGTTCTGTGTTGCCTCTGATATGATAGAACTAGAACTAGTAATTAGAAGGGACTTTGATTATTAGTACAATATAATTAGAAGGGACTTCGATTATTAGTTCAAGATAAGAAAACACTAAAATTTGTGCTATTCAAAAATGCAATAGACCAGCCCAGGGGGCAGTGAATTTCCATCACTAAAGGTTTTTACACTAGGTATCTTATTATAGATTCATGTATTAAATTAAAGCATAGATTATACGAAACTCTTTAAGATCTTTGCCAGTCATGAAATTATATGTGCCTTCCTGTATTATATTGGAATTATATGCTTGTGAATCCATCTTCTACATTAGACAGTGTACCTGTGGGCAGGGCTGAGTCTTCATGTTCACCTCTATATCCTTAATACCTACTATGATACCTGGAATGTAGTTGGTACTTATAACTGATGTAATTGGTGCTGTATAACAAACTACCCCAAATAAGCTACAGTACTTATTTTAATAATAACCTTTATGTTGATGCAAAACACAGCTTAAATAGAAAAAGTAAGACAAAGAAACATTATGAAACATATGCTATTTTGTTTTCTTTTAACTTACTCTATTAAAAGTGGACATAGGATAGATCCTAGATCACACACACCCATTTTTATTTATTTATTTATTTCCGTTTTTTTTTTTTCTTAATTATACTTTAAGTTCTGGGATACATGTGCAGAACTTGCAGGTTTGTTACATAGGTATACATGTACCTGTTTGCTGCACCCATCAACACATCATCTACATTAGGTATTTCTCCTAATGCTATCCCTCCCGTAGCCCCCCACCCACTGACAGGCCCTGGTATATGATGTTCCCCTCCCTGTGTCCATGAGTTCTCGTTGTTCAACTCCCACTTATGAGTGAGAACATGCGGTGTTTGGTTTTCTGTTCCTGTGTTAGTTTGCTGAGAATGATGGTTTCCAGCTCCATCCATGTCCGTGCAAAGGATATGAACTCATCCTTTTTTATGGTTACATAGCATTCCATGGTGTATATGTGCTCCATTTTCATTATTATTGTTATTATTATTATTATTATTATACTTTGAGTTCTAGGGTACATGTGCACAACATGCAGGTTTGTTACATATGTATACATGTGCCATGTTGGTGTGCTGCACCTATTAACTCGTCATTTACATTAGGTATATCTCTTAATGCTATCCCTCCTCCCTCCCCCCTCCTCACAATAGGCCCCGGTGTGTGATGTTCCCCTTCCTGTGTCCAAGTGATCTCATTGTTCAATTCCCACCTATGAGTGAGAACATGCGGTGTTTGGTTTTCTGTTCTTGCGATAGTTTGCTGAGAATGATGGTTTCCAGCTGCATCCATGTCCCTACAAAGGACACGAACTCATTCTTTTTTTGGCTGCATAGTATTCCATGGTGTATATGTGCCACATTTTCTTAATCCAGTCTGCCACTGATGGACATTTGGGTTGATTCCAAGTCTTTGCTATTGTGAATAGTCCCGCAATAAACATAAGTGTGCATGTGTCTTTATAGCAGCATGATTTATAATCATTTGGGTATATCCCCAATAATGGGATGGCTGGGTCAAAGTAGAAATGGTATTTCTAGTTCTAGATCCTTGAGGAATTGCCACACTGTTTTCCACAATGGTTAAACTAGTTTACAGTCCCACCAACAGTGTAAAAGTGTTCCTATTTCTCCACATCCTCTCCAGCACCTGTTGCTTCCTGATTTTTTAATAATTGCCATTCTAACTGGTGTGAGATGGTATCTCATTGTGGTTTTGATTTGCATTTCTCTGATGGCCAGTGATGATGAGCATTTTTTCATGTGTCTGTTGGCTGTATGAATGTCTTCTTTTGAGAAGTGTCTGTTCATATCCTTTGCCCACTTTTTGGTGGAGTTGTTTGTTTTTTTTTCTTGTAAATTTGTTTGAGTTCTTTGTAGGTTCTGGATATTAGCCCCTTGTCAGATGAGTAGATTGCAAAAATTTTCTCCCATTCTGTAGGTTGCCTGTTCACTCTGATGGTAGTTTCTTTTGCTGTGCAGAAGCTCTTTAGTTTAATTAGATCCCATTTGTCAATTTTGGCTTTTGTTGCCATTGCTTTTGGTGTTTTAGATGTGATCCTTGCCCATGCCTATGTCCTGAATGGTATTACCTAGGTTTTCTTCTCGGGTTTTTAGGGTTTTAGGTCTAACATTTAAGTTTCCAATCCATCTTGAATTAATTTTCGTATAAGGAGTAAGGAAGGGATCCAGTTTCAGCTTTCCACTTATGGCTAACCAATTGTCCCAGCACCATTTATTAACTAGGGAATCCTTTCCCCATTTCTTGTTTCTTTCAGGTTTGTCAAAGATCACATGGCTGTAGATGTGTGGTATTATTTCTGAGGACTCTGTTCTGTTCCATTGGTCTAGATCTCTGTTTTGGTACCAGTACCATGCTGTTTTGGTTACTGTAACCTTGTAGTATAGTTTGAAGTCAGATAGCATGATGCCTCCAACTTTGTTCTTTTGGCTTAGGATTGTCTTGGCAATGCGGGCTCTTTTTTGGTTCCATATGAACTTTAAAGCAGTTTTTTTCCAATTCTGTGAAGAAATTCATTGGTAGCTTAATGGGGATGGCTTTGAATCTATAAATTACCTTGGGCAGTATGGCCATTTTCACAATGTTGATTCTTCCTATCCGTGAGCATGGAGTGTTCTTCCATTTGTTTGTGTCCTCTTTTATTTCATTGAGCAGTGGTTTGTAGTTCTCCTTGAAGAGGTCGTTTACATCCCTTGTAAGTTAGATTCCTAGGTGTTTTATTCTCTTTGAAGCTATTGTGAATGGGAGTTTATTCATGATTTGGCTCTCTGTTTGTCTGTTACTGGTGTATAAGAATGCTTGTGATTTTTGCACATTAATTTTGTATCCTGAGACTTTGCTGAAGTTGCTTATCAGCTGAAGGAGATTTTGGGCTTAGATGAGGGGGGTTTCTAAATATACAATCATGTCATCTGCAAAGAGGGACAATTTGACTTCTTCTTTTCCTAACTGAATACCCTTGATTTCTTTCTCTTGCCTGATTGCCCTAGCCAGAACTTCCAACACTATGTTGAATAGGAGTGGTGAGAGAGGGCATCCCTGTCTTGTGCCAGTTTTCAAAAGGAATGCTTCCAGTTTTTGCCCATTCAGTATGATATTGGCTGTGGGTTTGTCAAAAATAGCTCTTATTATTTTGAGATATGTTCCATCAATTCCGAATTTATTGAGAGTTTTTAGCATGAAGGGCTGTTGAATTTTGTCAAAGGCCTTTTCTGCATCTATTAAGATAATCGTGTGGTTTTTGTCTTTGGTTCTGTTTATATGCTGGATTACATTTATTGATTTGTGTATGTTGAACCAGCCTTGCATCGCAGGGATGAAGCCCACTTGATCGTGGTGGATAAGCTTTTTGATGTGCTGCTGGATTCGGTTTACCAGTATTTTATTGAGGATTTTTGCATCAGTGTTCATCGGGGATATTGGTTTAAAATTCTCTTTTTTTGTGTGTGTCTCTGTCAGGCTTTGGTATCAGGATGATGCTGGCCTCGTAAAATGAGTTAAGGAGGATTCCCTCTTTTTCCATTCATTGGAATAGTTTCAGAAGGAATGGTACCAGCTCCTCCTTGTACCTCTGGTAGAATTCAGCTGTGTATCTGTCTGGTCCTGGACTTTTTTTGGTTGGTAGGCTATTAATTATTGCCTCCTTTTCAGAGCCTGCTGTTGGTCTATTCAGGGTTTCAACTTCTTCCTGGTTTAGTCTTGGGAGAGTGTAAGTGTCCAGGAAATTATCCATTTCTTCTAGGTTTTCTATTTTATTTGCGCAGAGGTGTTTATAGTATTCTCTGATGGTAGTTTGTATTTCTGTGGGGTCGGTGGTGATATCCCCTTTATCACTTTTTATTGCGTCTATTTGATTCTTCTCTCTTTTCTTCTTTATTAGTTTTGCTAGCGGTCTATCAATTTTGTTGATGTTTTCAAAAAACCAGCTCCTGGATTCCTTGATTTTTTGGAGGGTTTTTGTGTCTCTATCTCCTTCAGTTCTGCTCTGATCTTAATTATTTCTTGCCTTCTGCTAGCTTTTGAATGTGTTTGCTCGTACTTCTGTAGTTCTTTTAATTGTGATGTTAGGGTGTCAATTTTAGATCTTTCCTGCTTTCTCTTATGGGCATTTAGTGCTATAAATTTCCCTCTACACACTGCTTTAAATGTGTCCCAGAGATTCTGGTATGTTATATCTTTGTTCTCATTGGTTTCAAAGAACATCTTTATTTCTGCCTTCATTTCGTTATGTACCCAGTAGTCATTCAGGAGCAGGTTGTTCAGTTTCCATGTAGTTGAGCGGTTTTGATTGAGTTTCTTAGTCCTGAGTTCTAGTTTGATTGCACTGTGGTCTGAGAGACAGTTTGTTATAACTTCTGTTCTTGTACATTTGCTGAGGAGTGCTTTACTTCCAATTATGTGGTCAATTTTGGAATAAGTATGATATGGTGCTGAGAAGAATGTATATTCTGTTGATTTCGGGTGGAGGGTTCTGTAGATGTCTATTAAGTCCACTTGGTGCAGAGTTGAGTTCAATTCTGGATGTCCTTGTTATCTTTCTGACTCATTGATCTGTCTAATGTTGACAGTGGGGTGTTAAAGTCTCCTATTATTATTGTGTGGGAGTCTAAGTCTCTTTGTAAGTCTCTAAGGACTTGCTTTATGAATTCGGCTGCTCCTGTATTGGGTGCATATATATTTAGGATAGTTAACTCTTCCTGTTGAATTGATCCCTTTACCATTATGTAATGGCCTTCTTTGTCTCTTTTGATCTTTGATGGTTTAAAGTCTGTTTTTTCAGAGACTAGGATTGCAACCCCTGTGTTTTTTTGTTTTCCATTTGCTTGGTAGATCTTCCTCCATCCCTTTATTTTGAGCCTATGTATGTCTCTGCATGTGAGATAGGTCTCCTGAATACAGCAAACTGATGAGTCTCTACTCTTTATCCAGTTTGCCAGTCTGTGTCTTTTAATTGGAGCATTTCGTCCATTTACATTTAAGGTTAATATTGTTATGTGTGAACTTGATCCTGTCATTATGATATTAGCTGGTTATTTTGCTCGTTAGTTGATGCAGTTTCTTCCTAGCATCAATGTCCACTCCCATTTTTATCAGGATGGTGCAGTTTGGTTTTGTTTTTAGTTTTTATGTTACTTTTCCATCCACTCAATTGGGAGTTTTTAAATCTCAGTTTGTGTAAGGCTCTTTAGGAATTACAAAATGGTTTAAGACGTGGTCTGCCCTTCAAGGAGCTTTCAGGGTAACTCTGCAGTAATGAGGAACACTTCTAAAAAGAACTATGATCACTTGGACATTTAATAAGGACCATAAGAGTTTTCATTCTCACAGTGCCTAAGTCAGTGCCTTATGCAAAGCATGTGTTTAATTTGATATGAATCAAGAATGCTCTTTGGATTTAGTCCTCCAGTTTGCAGCTTGACTAGAATGTCTTTGGCATCCAAACATAGGTAGGCCATAACAGTGTTTCTTAAACTTAAATATACATATGACTAACTTAGGCATCTTATTAAAATGCAGGTTCTCATTCAGTAGGTCTGGGGTCAGGCCTAAGAATCTGAATTTCTACAGAAAAGCTCCTAGGTGATGCTAATGCTGTTGGCAAGCAGGACCACACTTTTAGTAGTTCACTATTGCTGCAAAAAATCTATCTATTGCTGTTCCAAATCTCAGTGGATTAAAGCAATAGTATTGTGGGTCAGGAATTCAGACAGGGCTTGGCTAGATCATTCTTGTGCTCCATGTGGTGTTAACTGGGGTCATTCAATGCTGTAGGGCTGGAAGCTGGGCTTGGCTGGTAAGTTCAGGATGGCCTCACTATATGTTGGTCACCTTGGTAGGAATGGTTAGAAGGCTGAGCACAGCTGGTGCTCCCTCCCTCTCTGCATAATCTAAGGACTTGTTCCCATGGTCTCTTCAGCAGGATAATCATCAAACTTCTTAAATAGTGGCTCAGGCCTTCAAAGACTAGGTCTGGAACTGGCACCACATCACTTCTATCACACACAGTTGGGCAAAGCACTCACAGGCAGCCCACATTCAAGAGAAGGGGAAATAGACCTCACCATACATAGGAGTGCTGCAAAATTGTGGCCACTTTTAAGAGCTGTCTTTAATGAACACTACAGGTGTCCAAGGGCTATACAGAAATTACAGAGATGAATAGCATAGAAGTTAGTCAAGGTTGGGTAGGATAAGATTTGGGTAAAAAGCTGAAATAGGGCCTTTATGATATCAAGAGAAACCTTAACCACATCTATTTCTTTTTAAGAGAGTCCTAATGTATTATGAAAAACAAGTTAATACATGGAAAAGGCTAGTAAAATCGTGTTATATTTTAATTATTTACAGTTAAAAAATGTATTTACACAGAATACTTAAAAATATAATGATAGACTATACCATGACTAATACTTCCTCCACCTGAGATTCTGATATAACTGATATAAGAGGAGTGGGGCCTTGGCATTACTATTTTTTAAAAATCCCTAATAAATTATTCTTTGCAGCTAGGATTGTGAACCACTGGCTTAGATAATCTTCAAACTGGAATTGGACAGGTCGTCCCTTCTTGAAACATTTAGCATCATTTTTAGTAAAGATTGCATTAATTTCCGACTTCAAATATGTAAAATAAACATATGTTCTCCTGGCATTTTCTAACTTTCAAACTAAAAGAAGTCAAGTTTTCAAGGCTTAAATTTTTGGTCAACTCCTAAAGATACGTTGTGACAAATTCATTCGTAATAAAATTCACCTCCTGTTTCCAGGCCTGTTTGTATAGTGCTAAAGATGGTGTGTTCACATCTGAAAGAGTAAATTGTTGGACAACAGTTAGTAAATATTCACTTAGAGCAAAGCATGAGATGAAGTGTTGACCTTTTCATAGAGGCTCAGCCAGTGGTTGGAAACTAAGCTATACCCTGAAGTCAGGCTCCAAATCACTAGGCGCTAAATCAAATTCACCCAAGACTGTGTTCTAGGTACCCTGTATCTAGCCGTCTTCTGTAGCAGCAGATCAGAAGAAATGTAGCAGAAAACTTTTCCACTTTTTTCGAATTAGAGAGCCCTTTCAAGGAAGCTTATAACAAATTACCACATGACAGAAATTCAGCGATTCAGCGAGGATTCTGATTTAGAAAGATACAGAAATAATGTGGATAACTTTTTTATCCACAGTCCTTCTGGTTCTTCTCCTCGTCCTTGGTAACCACTTTGTCTGCCTGCAAGATCATTAAGCCTTATTCACTAGATGTCCATCCTTAATTTATTATTTACTTCATCTCGACTCATAATTATAAGCAATAGGGGCATCCATATGCAGAAGGCTGAGTTAATGTCGGTTCTCCTCTCCCTGGGAAACTTCTGGATAACCCATAGTTTCCCATATTATTCAATTATCACCTTCATGATACTGGCTATGTATATATTACTAATACCATTATATAGTTAATTTTTAAATACTTACTCTTAATCAACTCACTTTTAAAAGATTTAGTTTTATTCCTAAGTGGCGGTAGCCGTGAAATAATAGAATTATTTACTAGATTTGTGTATTTCTTATACACATTAAAAGAAATCCATTGGTGTTAGTATTTATCTATGTTCATCCATGTACATGAGATACACTTTGGGAAACACTAGGATAATCCATTATCTTGCAAACAATACCTAAATTAAGTTAGTATTCTTTCATGTACAAGTGATGGAACATCCCATTCAAGTGTCACTGCAAAAAATGGAATATGTAGGCCCAATAAACAGAGGGTAAATTGGCTTTAGGTGTAGCTTGATTCCACTCTCAAATCTCATCCCTTTGTCTTGATGCATCTCTCAGTTTATCTCCTGTGAGGTAGCTTTGTTTTCAGGCTCAATGTGTTCTCAGCTATACCCCTACATTTTTATGCTCATATCATTATGCCATTCAAGTAGGTGGAAGAAAAAGCTCAGCATTCTCGTAAACTGAATAAAAATCCCAGAATTGAGTTTCAGTGGTCTTCATTAGCTTGAAGTAGATAATATGCCCTGACCTGAAGAAATTATTGTGTCCAGGCCAGTGGACTGCATTGACTGGTGTGGCTGTATCCTGTGGAGGAGTAGAGTTCATTTTCTTTTAAGCATCTGGGCTGAAAGTAGGGGTGAGTGATTCTTCCACAGTATAACTAGGTTATTCTTTTTTTCCACAAAAAAAGAAATAGATGCCTTTAGGCAAAACCTATGAATATTCACCACAAAATTATTGTATACTCTTTCTCTTGATAATTATGTATTACCATTATATATATACTGTTCTTATTTACACATAATCTTTTGTATCCATCCTCCCCTACTTTTCCAGTTATACAGGAATGCATGTTTATATCTTACCAAAAGGTCTACACTTGATAGAAGAACACAGAACTTTATGTAACTTTGTAAAGCTTGCAAAGGGATTAGAGAACATGATATCCTTGAAGTTAAAACCTAAAGAAGGAAATCAAAGAAAGGCTAGGTTGTATTAGATAATTGGTTCATCCATCTGTCTATAAGAAATATTTGAATTTTCTTTTATGGATCTCAAGATATTTAATTTCAGCTTATTAGTAGTGCTCTAATAACTTTAGTTATTAACAAATAATATATTATTATGCTTTTACATAGATAATTTCATTTGAACCTCACATATTGCAAGGTAGTTATTATACTAATTTTTATAGGTGAGAAAAACTGAAGGCTTAGAAAGGTTAATTAATGTACAGTTAGTAATTTACACAGCAAGTAAGTGGCAGAGATCAGATGTAAACTCGGGCCTGCCGACTCCAAAAGCCAAGCACATATGAATGGAAATGCAACTATGAAGATAATAGGATTATGTTACCAACCCATACTCTGGTTTGTTTAAAGCTATTCCCTATAGATCAGAAGCAACCTACTTGAAATCAAGTCTGAATTTTCCACCCATTAGTTGTTAGCCTTTTGACCCTAGCATTTTGCAAAATAACCAGTAGATTCAATCAACTTATCTGTTAGAAGAATGAATCAAAATAGCTGACATTGTTTATAGTAAATTGGAATTTGAATGACTGAAATTTTAATTTTTCAAGTATTTGTGTTTTAAAAATCCCATATGGTAAAAAGCAAGGCACTTCCTAATTTTTACCTACAACAGTGAAAGTTGGATCACACTGTTATCTTACAGTGAGAAAATTCTTGCAGCAATGAAACTCTACATAGTGTATGTATGCAAGATGTTTAATGCTGAGATGAGAGATCTCACCATTACTGAAACAGAACTGAAAATGGATGATAATAGAGATGGCATATCGCATATGGCATAGATAATATTGAGCAGATTCCAAGATGGGAGAGGAGAAAATTCAACCAAGTGAAAAGCTGAAGGAAGGTTTTGAAAAAGAGATGTATGAGAAATGGTATCCATTCTTAGTCACAGTCTTCTGAAAGTTGTTTGAGACAGTACAGGTAAAAGTATGCAGAAATTTAACACTGTGTTAGAACTTTGTTTCTTAATACTCTGTGTATCTTAAGGGGTAGGCTATTTTTTAGTAACTTTATTTTAATATAGAATAAATATAAAGTGGTTTTTGAAGCCTTTTTAGTTAGTTTGATGTTGTGCTGAGCTATTGGAATAGAGAGTGAAGATGACTTTTTAGCTGAAATTGTTCTCCCTCAGGCATTATGAAAAGACAGTGGAATACATTTGAAGAAATAGCATCTCAATTTAGCTATTTAAAGAAGAAGGAAATAAAAAGATCCTAGGAGAAAGCATTTTTAACTTTTGCTCTTCTTAAGAATTTTACTTTTAAATGTACAGCCTTAATCATGACAATTTAGATTGTGAAGACTCTTGTCAAAAGAAGCTAAGTTGCCAAGTATTTTAAATGCTGTTATTGACTATATTTTTCTGGACTTAATAAACCTATACTTTATTTTATTTTATTTTTGTAGAAATCACTGAGTCATTTGATTATTTTTCTACTGTTTTTTAATGGCATTATTACGTTTTTGGAACATTACTGTTCTTAAGGGTTATTAAGTTTTACCAATAATATTTTACTATACATCATAGTTGCATTAATAGGGAGTGTGTTTTAACTCTGTAATTATAATCAGAATGAAGACCAATTTGATTACAGATAAGATGAACCAATTTAGTACTTCCATCTATATGATTTTCGCAAGTAAAAGTCTTCTTGCCTATAGGTAGATCAGATTATTCTAAGATACATGAAATATACCTTTTTAGTCCTTTTTGTTGTTGTTGAGATGGAGTCTTACTCTTTTGCCCAGGCTGGATTGCAGCAGCGTGATCTTGGCTCACTAGAACCTCTGCCTCCTGAATTGAAGCAATTTTCCTTCCTCAGCCTCCAGAGTAGCTGGGATTACAGGCACTTGCCACCATGCCCAGCTAATTTTTGTATTTTTAGTACAGACAGGGTTTCACCATGTTGGCCAGGCTGGCCTCCACCTCCTGATCTCAAATGATCCATTTGCCTCAGCCTCCCAAAGTGCTGGGATTACAGGTGTTAACCACTATGCCCAGCCACCTTGTTTCTTTTTCTTTTATTTTTTTAACATGGGCTAAAATAGTAATCCATTAGAAAGCGCAAAACTAGATAAATAACATACACCAAGCAATTTAAAAATGGTTGAATGATATATAATTATGTAATTTCCATTAAATATGGATTCCAGTTTTGAAGATTTCATTTCAGCATCTTAGATGATCTTTGAACAAGGGATTCAGACCACAAAAAGAGATCTTGAGAAATTGCACATGATTGATGTCACTGTTTATAAAATGTTACATTTTTCTTTTCTCTCATAAAGACTCAGATATGTGAAATCTCTGTATTTCTCAAAATTTTTCTTCCTCTTTAGAGTGAACATACTTTGCCTTGTAGATTTCTAGAGAAAATTAGATTAAAGTGATGTAATATTCATCTTTAACACATTTAGAAAGTTTTTTTTTGGATGCTAAGCTGTCTAATTTCTTAAATATACAATAGGTGCATTTCATCTGATTTGGTTAGTTTTACCCACAGGTGTTGATAATGTTGAACCTCCAGTTACCAGATTACCTTCTCATTGTGTTACCTTCTATGTTATAAATCTTTATTTTGAACCCTAATAATATTTCTTTTTTCAGATACTTGGAGGTTTATAATTAGAATATTAGAGACTAGATAGCATTTATAAAGTCAAAAACCAAAGAAGAAATAGAGTTAACTTGAAATGGAAATTAATTGAGTTAAACGTAAAGAAGAACTTTTTGGTATTCACAGCATGTGATTCTTCTGTAAATGTTGATGAAGATACTAATTTAAAAATTATTTAGCAAGTCATAGCTTCAAAATTAAAGAAAATATTAAGTAGGAAAATTTGCGTTGTCATAGTTTCATTTACCTTAATAAATTTCTTTTTTTTTCTGTAGGTTATGACTTTTGTTCTGAAAGACATAACTGCATGGAGAATTCTGTCTGCAGAAATCTGAATGACAGGGCTGTTTGTAGCTGTCGAGATGGTTTTAGGGCTCTCCGAGAAGATAATGCCTACTGTGAAGGTAATCCTTGTAATGATGTGTAGCTCAGCTGTATAAATTTTCTAGGATTATTGCATGCAAAATTTATTAATTTCCCAGGTTGTCAAGTTGATGGTCCCATTAAAAGCGGTGAATTTAATTTGAAGCATATTAATCAGCTAAAAATAATTATCTTTCAAATTAAAGTTTTTCAGCTATCTGCTATATGTCAGACTAATAAGTTAATATGGCTGGTTTCTTGAATTAGAACAATTCTTCCACTGTGAAATTGCCTTCTTTTTTCATAATTAGATATTCAGATAGCTCACATATTGACATGATTACTGTGGCTTGCAGTTAGAATTGTAGTCAGAGTTTTCCAGACAGTGTTGTGTAACAAGGGCAATCACTTAACAGGAAGATAAAGTGCCTACTGCTATTTTTGTTTGCTACTCTAAGTAATCTAAGTGATTGTATTTATGCTCTGTAGTATTTAGTAAATAGTTCCAGTGGAGTAAATCATTTTCTAGTTACTTTTAAAAATCTTAACTAATACCCAAGATAGTTTATTCTCTCGTGGAAAGTGTCCACATACAGTGAGCAAACCCTTGACATTTTCAAATGCTCTGGCTTTGATTCTTCCTGAAGAAGTCCATGAGATGTGGTAATTTATTATTTCCCTGAGGTATGGATTTGAATCATTCCTATTAATTGTGTAACTAGCTAATGGGTTCTACAAACCAGAACATTGATTTGGAGGTGTTTGGGCATTCGGAGAAAGTTTTGGAGAGTTCTAAACTTACCCACTCAACATGTCAAGCATGTGCCATAGATCTGTGGAGATGGAAAACCTCAGGTATAAATACACAGGTTCTGTTTAGCTGCAGGATGATTTGTTGGCTCTTGGAAAACCAACTTCTGTTGTTTCCCTTAGCTTTAAATAGTTTTTTCTTTTTCTTAAAAATCTGTATTCATTTTTTAAATTGACCTTTGGATCAAAATATTTCTTTAAATGCTACTGATTCAGTCCTAAAGGGATCATTCCAGTTTTGCAGAAGAAAATAAATATGGCTTCTCTTCCCCATTCATAATGCAGATTTATTTAAAATTCCTCATCTTAAAAGATTTTACATAAAAATGGATTTTTACCCTTACGTAACATAGAGGTAAACTTTCTTAGGAAACTAATGTATTTTCATTATAATATTTGAGATTTCTAACATATAACAAGCCCCTTTGATATTGTTTATATGTATAACACGAAACTACATGATTCATGTGATATTTTGTTTTGAATTTTACTTATGTGATTATTACTTTTTAAAAATTTTTGAGCTGCTTTTGATGCTATTAAGTATATTCAATCATGTAATAAATATTTAGTGAGCACCTACTGCGTCCTGAACATTTTTCTAGGCTTGGTGTAAAGTGGAGTAAATGGTGAACAAGACTTACAAATATCCTGTGCTCAGGAGCTTTACATTCTGGGGGTAAGACAGATAATTACTGGGTGATCATAGAACTAGAGAAGACAATTTCGGGTAATAAAAATTAATAGGAAGAAAATGAAACAGGATGATGCACTAAAGATTGGCTGGGGATATATTCAGAGTGGTCAACCTCTGGGGCAGGGAGTGAGGGGAGAGTGGTGGTTAACCTGAGACTTGATGGTAAGAAAGGAAACAGCCATGTAATAATCTTGGATAGAACATTTCAACCAGAAGAATAAAAAGTGGGAATGAGCTTAGAATGCTCTAGGAACAAAATGAAGGAAAATGTAGTGGAGCAGACAAATCAAGGCAATCCTGTTGGAGAATTAGGCAGGGGCCAGGTAATGTAGGAAAGTTTGCAAGGATTTCAGAGTTGCATCAAGGAGGATAGTGATATGCTCAGCCTTGTATTGAAAAGGATAGTTCTGGCTCCAGTGTGATAGGCGAACTATGGTGTTGGGTGTAGTGGGGAGCAGTGGAAATTGGAGACCAGTTGGAAGGTTATTGCAGTAGTTCAGGTACAGATGTTGATGGCCTGGATAAGGAAAGCTATAGGAGGTGAAGAGGAGTGAGGTATATTCATAGTACATTTTGAAAGTAGAGCCAAAAATACTTGCAGATAGTTCGTTGTGGTGTAGAATTGATCAAGAGGAGCCGAGATTTGGAATCTGAGCAACACATGGATGGCATTGCCGTTTATTGAGACAGGAAAGAAGTTAAGGAAAGGGGCCAGATATTTAGATTACCTTACTTGTTTAAATTATTTATCAGTGAAACTTACTGAAAATTGGCCTAATCATAAAGACCAACTCACTCAGTTTTTATCTGGAAGTGTTCTGGATAAAATCTGTGGCACAGATTGGCAGCTGTTTTCATCTTGAATGCACTATACAATGACATGTTTTACAACTTTATACTAATTGTCATTTGAATATATAATCTTCAAAGCGTAAGAAACTGATGGAAAAATTTGTTGAACATATTGATATAATCAAATTCAAGATATCTTGAATTTTTTTATACATAAGGACTTCTAATATATCTTTTGTTATTTAGTCCAAATAACAAAATATTATTCAGGATTTGAATAATTCTTATCAAATATGGTTTTCCTTTTGATTGTGGCATGGTTGCTAACTTTGAAGATGTTTTGACTTCTTAGAAGGAACACCCTTTTAAACATTTTTAATGCAATTTTGCATGTTACATATTTGGTCCTTAAAAAAATTACACTTGTGATTATACATAAAAATAAGCAAGCTGTTGTTTGTAAATAGCATACAATTTTATTTACTAAATCTGTGGGGTTGTGTAATGATATGACTGTAATTGAGACTATTGATTTTTACTACAGTTTTCTTGATCATGGTTATTATAACACTGGTAACCATTGGAGTTCATTCATTCATTCAATAAATATTTATTAAATACTTACTTTGTGCAAAGTTAGACATATGGGTAAAGCAGTAAATTAGATATACATGACTAATATTCTGTCAGGCAAGAAAGATAATTAACAGGCCATTTCATTACACCAAAGAACATTTCATTGCAAATGTGGCAACTATTCTAAAAGAGAAATAGGTTAATAGGGCATGTGATCTGGGTGGTGGGGTTAGGGAAAATTTTGCTTGAGCGAGAAGAGTTTTATTCTGGAATTTGAAGGGTAAGTAAAAGTCAGGGAATCATGGAAGGAAGAGTAGAAAAGAAGAGAATCTCTTACATGGGTAAATCAGCATGTCTAAGGGCTTTCAGGTAGAAAGAAGGACTTTTTAAGAACCGAGGGAAGGGAAGGTCAATAGCAGAGAGCACAGGAGAGGTGCCCAGTGAGACTGATGATGAGAAGCAGGATCTTAAAGGTCACACTAAAGATTAGGAGTTTCATGTGAAGAACAAGGGGCAGCTAATTAAAGATTTTAAGCCGAGAAGTGTCATAGTCACACTCATGTTTTAAACATATCACTCCAGCTGTAGGATGAACAGGAGTAAGGCTGGATGCAGGCAAACCAGTGGGCGAAAGCCAGTGAGGGCTTGTCTTAAAAATAGAAGTGGAAATGTGGATGTGTCTAAGAGCATTTGAGAGGTAAAACCAGCCATTCTTGATTAATTGGTGATAGCAGATGATGAGGAGAGAGGTTTAGAGGTTGATTCCCAGGTTGCTGGACTAATAAACAGGCAGATGTTGGCGCTGCTCACTTAGGGAACAGATTGAGTGAGAAAATCATGATGGATTTGGAGTGCCTATGGGACATCTAAGTTGAGTAACCAGTTGAATATACTTCAATTTGGCATTAAGGGAAGTTTAAGTTAGACAAAAAAATTTGGAATTCTTTGGCATCTAAATGTTAGTTGAGGAGATGGAAGGGATTGCCTAGAGAGTTTTGAGCAACACTTGAGCATTTTATAGAAAAGATGGTTTGGTGATGGTGATAGCAAAGTCATGGCTGAAATGTAAGAGGAAAGAGAAGAGAAGGTGGTGTCACAGAAGCCAAGAGAAGAGAGAATTTCAAGCAGAAAGTAGGGTGTGTCTGAGAGATCAAGAAAAATGAAGACTGAAAGATGTCCTTTGCGTTGAACCTCCCAGATGACACTGAGGACAGCAATAGTGATTTTGGTGCAAAGTTGGTGATACAAGCCAGTTTGGAGTACATTGAATATTGTCTAAGGGAAAAAAATGAATCTGAAGAAGGGAGAGGGCTTCTTCTAGATGTTTGCCTACAAAGGGATGGAGAAAGGAAGTAGCTTAGGGGACCTGAAGCTAAAGAAGGAATTTTTCTGCCCGACTCACTTTTTCTTATTTAACTTCTGTACCGTTTGCCCTTGCCCCAGTATCTCAGCCAGGTAGATGATAGCTTCTTGTTCTTCAGTGAGTTTTGCAACACCTCAGATATTTATAAACATAGTTTAATATTAGGATTTTATGACAGCATGACTTCTCTAGCTTTTCTGTATAAGGGATCTAGAATGTCTGGAAGTATATTGGCCTACTTAGTTTTTTGTTAACTGCATGCTTATCACATTTCTCTTTAAAAATTATATATTCATCTCCATCCATCCATCTCATCTCCTATAGATTTCTTTCTATGTTTTTAAATATTTTACCTCACATTTGGTATTTTGTCAGTACATCTAAGATATAAAAGTTGTCAGAAATTATGTTGGACATCCTGTTTTTCAGACTGTTTTTTTGCTACATGTCTTCACTTGACAGTAAAAATTATGGGATCTTTTGATGTTTTGATTATATCTTCTTTCCTTACATTCCACTATTCAGTATTATGTTAGGGTAATCTTGGCATTCTATTTTAGATGGTGGCTTCCAGAGTCATTTTGTAAGTTTCTTTCTTCAGCATGTATTAGTTGCTGGGGATGACAGCTGTGTCAGTCCAATAGCGCATTACGATGAAGACTTTTGTGATTTCCAAACTTCTTAAAACCAGTGGCGTTTTTCCTATCTAAGCCTTTGACATTATACCAAGAACAGGAAGAGTCCTGCAAAAGTGAGTCATTTATATGATTGCATACCACACATAATTATAAAAATTGGTAATTGATGGCTTATTAATGAATTTTAAAGTAAGTTTGTGAGACATTTCTTCAAATTAACAAGAATATGGGAAATAGTTCGGTATAGTCTGACCCCACCTCCAAGTACCTAATTTCTTATTGATAGCCTAGTTTCTCTTGGATTCATTCAATCTCTTTCATTCTGATTCCTGCCTCCAGGTGTCATTTTTCACTTCATGTCACCATCTGTTTAGACACTCTGCCTCCTTTGTCTCTTCCCACTCCTAACCAACCAGGACCCACTCTCCAGATCAGCATTCATAAAACATCATTTATTCTATTTGAGTGTTCCCAGTGCCTTCTTCTTGCTCACCACATCAAGTTCGAACTTCTTTGCCCAGCTTCCAGGGCTGTATGTCACCTGGTCGCACATAGCTATTTATCCATTAGCCCTGAGCAGGCCACCTATCATGGTCATTTCTTTTGCTGATAATGATTCATCTGAGTTATGAATTGAATTGTGTTGCCCTCACACCCCAGCCCACATTTAGATTCTCATTTTAACCATGAGCATCTCAGAATGTAACCTTATTTGGAAATAGGAATATTGCAGATTTAATGTGTTAAGATGAGATAAAATCATGCTGGAGAAGGGTGAGACCCTACTCCAGTATGATCGCTTTCGTTATAAGGAGGAGAAATTTGGATACAGACACATAGGGAAATTATCATGTCAACATGAAGACAGAGATCAGGATGATGTGACTGTAAGCCAAGGAAAACCAAAGATCACTAGCAAAGCACCAGCAGCTAGGTGAGGAGCATGGAACAAATTGTACTTCACAGCTCTCAGGAGGAACCAACCCTGTCAACAACTTGATTTTGGACTTCTAGCCTCCAAAACTGGGAGACAATGAGTTTCTGTTGTGCAGGACACCCTGTTTGTGGTACTTTATTATGGCAGTCCTAGAAAACTAATACAATCTGACAGAAATGCCTTTAGCTTTTTGGCTTAACAATTCATGATTTAATCATTCTTCTAGACTCTGCTTGATTTTTATCTTCTGTGGGAAGAATTCCTGATGAATTTATTGTGTGCATATACTTTCTCATATTCTCTTTTTATTTTATCTGACTGAACAATTAGTACTTTATACTAGTCTATATCCAGTTGTTCAGCTGGAGTATACAACACATCCTCAGATAATGTCATTTCATTTAATGTTGTTTCATTATAATGTTGATGAGAAAAAAATATTCCTGACTGAGGCCATAGTCTGTGTGGAGTTTACACATTTTCCCCACGTCTGTGTGGATTTTCCCAGATACTCCAGTTTCCTCCACACCCCAAAGCTGTGTATGGTAGAGTCACTGGTGTGTCTAAATGGCCCTGATGTGAGTGAGTGTGGGTGTGTGTGAGTGGTTTTATGATGGAATGACATCCTGGACAGGGCTGGTTCCTGCCTTGTCCCCTGGGCTACCCGGTCAGGCTCCAGCCATCCCCAACCCTGAACTGGAATAAGTGGGTAAATAATTATCTTACTTGTTTTTATTAATGGTTCTTAAATGTGTGTATAGCTCATGTTTATTTCCATGTTTAATATTAGTAAGTGTTTTGGTCTTTAGTTTAGAAGTTTGGTGATGTTTCTGTGACCAGAAATATGCTGAAAGAACTTAACCCTTATTTACAGCCATTAGCCTATGTTAAAGTTGGTTACATTCGTTGTATGCCATTTCACTTAAAGTTGCCGTTTCCAAGAGCCTACCTATGTTAAGCAAGGAGGCCTTACTGTACTTTATTATATACTGTGTTATTTATTCATTCAGATTTCAGTATATGTATCTGTGTATACTTCTCTCAACTATAAGTACCTAGTGATCACAGCCTGTTTATTTTCCTTGAATTCTCACAAACTTCTAAAATAGAGGCAATGTAGAGCTTAAGAAAGATTTGTTGACTGATGGTCTGAAGTGCTTAGTTGACTCATCACTAAAGAATGACTCGGCAAGCACTGAGTTTGTTGAGTTGCATTTGTACTATATATAAGAAAATCTAATCATGGTACTGACTTTTGTAGCTAGAAAGGGATTCAGTTTTAAATTAATTTCTGTTGGGCTTTAAAAATTATTCTCAGTGCAAGAAAAGGAAATTGTTCATTCATAACATTCATTATTTATTAAATTATATGTGCACTGATAAATAACATACACATTCAAAGGACCTCAACTATTAGAAGTTTCCCCATCTTCACAATTGCTTTTACAGAACACTCATTTTTTTCCTAAGATTTGAATTCTACCTAAAATTTGCAAAGCAACTCACTTCAACATGAAATATCTGGTATGTGTAAGGTGTGTAATAAATACCAGTTGACCCTGAACATGGAAATCTTAGTAAATATTCGTTTACTAAGCACCTGTGATGTGCCAGAGTTGGAATCCTCAAAAATTAACTAATAAACTTTTATATTTAGACATCTAGTTCAAATATCTATTTTTTAAGCTTCATCCTTTACATCAATAAAAACATTGATTTCTCCCGCCTCATTCCTGTCTTTTTAATGCTATCTTTTGGCTAATGATGCCTCTTCCCCCCTCTTTCTTGTTCTGCATTTCAGGGAATTCTCGCCTATGTACAAAGTAATGTGAGCAAAACTATGGTTCTTTGGAGGCATTTAAAATGCTTTTCACATATCATGGGTTTCTGTGTGTTTTTGAGGCAGGACCTCACTCTTTTGCCTAGGCTGGAGTGCAGTGCTGCAATCTTGGCTCACTGCAGCCTCAACCTCTTGCGCTCAAGCAATCCCCCCACCTCAGTCTCCCAAGTAGCTGGGACTACAGGCATGCACCACCATGCCTGGCTAATTTATTTTCTTTTTTTCTTTTTAAATTTTTTTTGGAGAGATATGATTTCACTGTGTTGCCTAGGCTGGTCATATATATGATCTTATTTCGTCCAACAGTCCTATAATGGTGAAAGCTTTATTATAATCTATTTTGTAGTTTAGAAAACTAAAGAGCTTGCATGTCAAATGACTCCTTCAAAATCATTTATCCAGGCAGCAAACAGTAAATTCAGGGTTCAAATTCACATCATCTGTCTTCAAATTCTGAGGACTTTTTCTCTTTACCACTTTTAATTAATTTTGTATAGACAGAGTCTCACTCTGTTGTCCAGGCATGGTTGATATGCAGTGGCATGATCATGGCTCACTAAAGCCTTGAATTCCTGGGTAAGCGATCCTCCTACCTCAGCCTCCTGAGTAGCTGAGGCTTACAGGCGTGTGCCTTCACACCCGGCTAATGATTTTACTTTTGGTAGAGATGGGGTCTTGCTTTGTTGCCCAGGATGGTCTCAAACTCCCGGGCTCAAGTGACCATCCCACTCCACCTTCTAAAGCACTGGGATCACAGACATGAGCCATTATGCCCAGACTAATTTATTTATTAAATATTGAATCTAATTCTTTGTATAAGACAGAGTAGCGTAAGATTTTTCTTTAGAAAGGCATTTTTAATCATAGTTAGCTACTTTAAAAATTAAATGCTTCTTTTTTTTTTTTTGAGACGGAGTCTCACTCTGATTTTGTATTTCATCCAGAAAGCAGCTCATTGCCATTAGAGAAATCATGTAACCAACATCCTTTGCTCCCGCACTTTCTCCCTCTTTCCCTCCCTCTCTCCTTTCCTCCCTCCTTCCCCTCTTTCCTTCTTTCTTTTCTTCCTTCCTCCCTCCTCCTCCCTCTCCGGTCTCTTCCTCCGCCCCTCCCTTCCTTCCTCCCTCCCTTCCTTCTCCCTCCCTCCCTTCTCTCCTTCCTTCCTTTCTTCCTTCCTTCCTTCTTCCCTTTTACCCCTTCTGTCTCCTTTCTTCTCTTTTTTTTCAGCTGCTTACCATCTCACAACTAACTTGTTTAGTGATGAATTCCTGACACAACCATATTTGCATATGATTAACTGAGATATAGAAGAAATCTGAAAGGATTCCTTTAAGAGTAAGATGAGCGATAGCCTCAGAAAGTTGCTCCAAGAGATATGAAAGGAAAGCTACAGAATGACTCAATTCTCTGATTGCAAACCCAGCACACAAGTCCCTGCTGGATCTAATGGGAGGCTTGCTAACAGCTAGGATAAATAACCTAGAGAACTGAGCCCTATGGGATTAATTAGGGAACTCTAGCAGACACTGTCACTTTCAAAACTGTCATTAATGATGCACTCTCTGTGGTATACTATGGTAGAATTTCTTAAATAAATAAAAAAAAAAAGTCTAAGGATACTGTATTAGTCAGGGTTCTCCAGAAAAACAGAACCAATAATATGTGTGTGTGTGTGCACACGCGTTGTATATTATATATATGTGAGATTTATTATTATAAGGAATTGGCTGACATGCCTATGGAGGTTGACAAGTCCCAAAATCTGCAGTGGGCAAGCTGGAGACTCAGGAGAGCCAGTGGCATAGTTTCAGTCTGAGTTCAAAGGCCCGAGATTTGGAGACTCAATGGTATAAGTTCCAGTTTGAGGTTAGGAGAAGACCAACGTTCTAATTCAAGGACTTAGGCAGACGAAATTTCCCTCTTACTCAGTCTTTTTGTTCTATTCAAGTCTTCAATTGATTGTATGAGGCCTGTCCACGTTAAGGAGGGATAATCTGCTTTACTCAGTCTACAGATTCAAATGTTAATTGCATCCAGAAACACCCTCACAGACACACCCAGAATAATGTTTGACCAAATGTCTGGTTACCACCTGGCCTAGTCAAGTTGTCACATAAAATTAACCATAACAGGTAAAATTTAAAAGAGAGAAAGAGAGACAGAGAAGAGCAAAAGTATTTCTGAGGTTTCCAAATGTCATGACTTGACCTTTTAATGGCATCATCTATCCATTCAATCAAGTGGAAAAATTGCTACATAAAACAGCTTTCAGGATTAATATGATATATGGAAACATTAAAGTATTTTTAGGCTTTGAGGAACATCTATGTAAGATATTTACAATGTTGAGGAAATAATGGATTTATTTTTTCATGAGAATCATTCCTTCTTCAATTAAAGAATTCTGTTATGGAAGTTCTGAAAATCCCTACTAAGTGACATAGCTAAATTTGAACTTGCATTAGCTATTCATCTGGGCTCATTCATCATTTACTTTCTACTATGCTTCAACTTTCTCAGAGTCAAAACAATTTCCATTCATTTCTAGACTTGAACACCATTAAGATATTCAAATAAGAGAAAAGGACATTTTAAAATTCGAAGCAAAGGTCTCCTTTGATAGGAGAGGATTTTGAAATTTGTAAATCAAACCTGATAAAAATGAAACCTTTCTAAATTTCTTCTTAGGCATGGTTTCTCATGCAAAACTAACTGAAGACACAATCAATGCTCTCCATATACAGGCATACCTTGGAGATATTGCTGGTTTGTTTCCAGACCACTGCAATAAAGCTAATATTGCAATAAAGCAAGTCACATAGACTGTTTTGTCTCCCAGTGCATATAAAAATTATATTTACACTCTACTGTAGTCTTTTAAGTGTGCATGTCCTTATGTCTTTAAAAATGTACTTATCTTTATTTAAAAATATTTTACTGCAAAAAATGCTAACAATCATCTGAGCTTTCAGAGAGTCATAATAATATTTTTTGTGATGGAGGGTCTTGCCTCGATGTTGATGGCTGCTGATTGATCAAGGAGATAGTTGCTGAAGGTTAGGATGGCTGTGGAAATTTCTTAAAATAAAGTAACAATGAAGTTTGTCAATTGATTGACTCTTCCTTTCATGAGAGATTTCTCTGTAGTGTGCAATGCTATTTGATGGCATCTTATCTACAGTATAACTTTTTTCAAAATTGTAATCAATTCTCTTAAACCCTGCTGCTGCTTTATCAACTAAGTTTTTGTAATATTCTAAATTCTTGGTTGTCATTTCAACAATGCTTACAGCATTTTTACCAGGAGTAGATTTCATCTCAGGAAGCTACTTTCTTTGCTTATTCATAAGAAACAATTTATCATCTGTTCAAATTTTAACATGAGATTGCAGCAATTCAGTCACATCTTCAGGCTTCATTTCTAATTCTAGTACTCTTACTATTTCCACTGCATCTGCAGTTACTCCCTCTACTGAAGTATTGAACCACTCAAAGTCATCTGTGAGTGCTGGAATCAACTTATTCCAAACTCCTGTTAGTGTTGTTATCTTGACCTCTTCCCATGAATCAAGAAGTTTCTTAGTGTCATCTAGAATGGTGAATCTTGCCCAGAAGGTTTTCCATTTACTTTGCCCAGATTCAAGAGAGGAATCACTATCTATGGCAGCTACAGTCTTAAGAAATACATTTCTTAAATAATAAGACTATAAAGTGTAAATGACTCCTTGATTCATGAGCTGTAGAATGGATGTAGTGTTAGCAGCCATGAAAACATTAGTCTCCTAGTGCATTGCCATCAGAGCTCTTGGGTGACTAGGAACATTGTCAGTGGGTCACAATAATTTGAAAGGAATCCTTTTTTTTTTTTTTTTAACCTGAACAGTGGGCTTTAAACCTTTAGTAAAACGTGGTGTAAACAGAAGTGTGGCCATCATCTAGGCTTCATTGTTCCATTTATAGAGCACAGGCAGAGTAGTTTTAGCATAATTCTTAAGGGCCCCAGGGTTTTTGAAATGGTCAATGAGCAATGGCTTCAACTTAACGTCACAACAACTGCATTAGCCCCTAACAAGAGAGTCAGCCTCTCCTTGGAAACTATGAAGCCAGGCATTGACTTCTGTCTCTCTAGCTATGAAAATTCTGTATGGCATTTTCTCCTAATGGAAGGTCATTTTGTCTTGATTGAAAACCTGTTGTTTAGTATAGCTAACTTGGCCAATGGTCTTAGCTAGATCATTTGAATAACTTGCTGCAGTTTGTACATCAGCGCTTGTTGGTTCACCTTCCTCTTTTCTGCTATAGAGATGGCTTCTTTCCTTAAACATAATGAGCCAACCTCTGCTAGCTTTAAACTTTTCTTCTGCAGCTTCCTCACCTCTCTCAGCCTTCTAGAATTGAAGAGAGTTAGGGCCTTGCTCTTGATTAGGCTTTGGCTCAAGGGAATGTTGTGGTTGATTGTACCTTCCATCCATACTACTCAAACTTTCTCCATGTCATCAGTAAGACCATTTCGCTTTCAGTAATTCATGTGTTCTATGGAGTAACACTTTAATATTCCTTCCTTTGCATTTACAACTTGGCTACTCCAGAGGCCTAACTTTTGGCCTGTATTGACTTTCAACATACCTTCCTCACTAAACTTCGTCATTTCTCCCTTTTGATTTACAATGAGAGACGTG
Organism: Macaca mulatta; assembly: GCF_049350105.2. Classification (NCBI taxonomy): domain Eukaryota; kingdom Metazoa; phylum Chordata; class Mammalia; order Primates; family Cercopithecidae; genus Macaca; species Macaca mulatta. Next base: position 51,706,007 of record NC_133416.1, on the reverse strand, counting down.
TAACTCTTCTCACTTGAACATTTATTAATTGGCCTAATTTCAATATCATTGTATCTCAGGGATTAGACTGGACTGAGGAAAAGGGGAGAGATGGGAATGGCCAGTCAGTAGAGCCGTCAGAACACACACAGTTATTGATTAAGTTTGCCATCTTATATGGGCACTGTTCTTAGTGCCCTAGGAGAATTCAAATAGTAAAATCAAGATCATTATTCACAGATAACCCCAACAGATATAATAGTAATGAAAATTTTTGAAATATTGTGGGAATTCCTAAAACGTGACATGGAGACATGAAACAAGCACCTGCTGTTGGAAAAATGGTGCTGGCAGACTTGGTCAATGTAGAGTGTCACAAACCTTCAATTCGTAAAAAGCACATTATCTGTAGAAGGCAGGTGAAGTGAACTGCAATAAAACAAGGTATGCCTGTATTCTTCTTTTGAAACAGCTCCCCATAGTTGTGTGACTTTCATGGTCAGCTGATTTTTTCCCCCCTCAATTTAGTGGCTTACCTATAGAATACTCATAATTATGTCTATTAGAGATCATAATTGCTTTGGATGCTATATAGGGAAGAAATAATAAATTAAGTCATCAATTAGTCATATAGCTGTATGTTAAATAGCACTAGGAACAAGCACTTTTTTCTGAGGTGGATCTACAGGTTCTTCTTGGGAATTTGATTTTTGACTGGTTTCTATCATCAGATATAATGTAGATAATCTTTATTCAGCATTCATTATTCACAGTATTTATTAAGTACATCCTATGTGCCAGGCATATAATGAGTGTTGGTCATATACTCATGAGCAAAACCCTCCTACTAAACCCCTGCCTTCATGGAGTTGACTTACTAGCAGAGGTGACATCCTAAAATCTCTGCCCATTTTCCAGATGCACGTGGAAATGAGAAATGTGACTGATGGTTTTGTGCTTTGTTAAAAGTAAGTAATACTGTTTTTATACTCTTTTGGCAGTTTTTTTTTTCAAGACCTCAGTGCTTGAAGTTCAACATTTGGTCCAAGGACCAGCAACATGGGCCACTATCTATGAGCTTGTTAAAAATGCAGAATCTTATACTTTGTCTCCGTCCTTCTGAATCAGAATCTGCATGTTAACAAGATCTCCAGGTGATTTCTATGCATACAAAATTTGAAGAGAGCACGTTTTGGGTGTAGAGTCTATTAATTTATCATCTTAATAATTTGGTGGCTATCCAATTCTTTTCAGCCATATGCTCAACTGGAGAGGAATTTTAGTGTTCACATTCTCAGTTTATTTTCATCAGTATAAAATTTGGTTTTCTAACATTGCATCTTAGAATGTGGTTCAGGCTGCATCAGAACGACCTGATGATCTTATGAAAAATGCACATTCCTGGACACAACCTTAATACTGCTTGAGTGGGTCAGGGTTGGGTCTCAAATTTTTACAAGCTTCCCAGGCAATTCTTATGCACATTAAAGTGGGAGAAGGACTATTTTTAGGCTAGTTTTACATTGATGTCTTTCTTTTTTTTTATTTTTTATTTTTTATTATTATTATTTATTATTATTATTATACTTTAAGTTCTAGGGTACATGTGCATAACGTGCAGGTTTGTTATATATGTATACTTGTGCCATGTTGCTGTGCTGCACCCATCAACTCGTCAGCACCCATCAACTCGTCATTTACATCAGGTATAACTCCCAATGCAATCCCTCCCCCCTCCCCCCTCCCCATGATAGGCCCCGGTGTGTGATGTTCCCCTTCCCGAGTCAAAGTGATCTCATTGTTCAGTTCCCACCTATGAGTGAGAACATGCGGTGTTTGGTTTTCTGTTCTTGTGATAGTTTGCTAAGAATGATGGTTTCCAGCTGCATCCATGTCCCTACAAAGGACACAGACTCATCCTTTTTTATGGCTGCATAGTATTCCATGGTGTATATGTGCCACATTTTCTTAATCCAGTCTGTCACTGATGGACATTTGGGTTGATTCCAAGTCTTTGCTATTGTGAATAGTGCCGCAATAAACATACGTGTGCATGTGTCTTTATAGCAGCATGATTTATAATCCTTTGGGTAGATACCCAGTAATGGGATAGCTGGGTCATATGGTACATCTAGTTCTAGATCCTTGAGGAATCGCCATACTGTTTTCCATAATGGTTGAACTAGTTTACAATCCCACCAACAGTGTAAAAGTGTTCCTGTTTCTCCACATCCTCTCCAGCACCTGTTGTTTCCTGACTTTTTAATGATTGCCATTCTAACTGGTGTGAGATGGTATCTCATTGTGGTTTTGATTTGCATTTCTCTGATGGCCAGTGATGATGAGCATTTTTTCATGTGTCTGTTGGCTGTATGAATGTCTTCTTTTGAGAAATGTCTGTTCATATAGTTTGCTCACTTTTTGATGGGTTGTTTGTTTTTTTCTTGTAAATTTGTTTGAGTTCTTTGTAGGTTCTGGATATTAGCCCTTTGTCAGATGAGTAGATTGCAAAAATTTTCTCCCATTCTGTAGGTTGCCTGTTCACTCTGATGGTAGTTTCTTTTGCTGTGGAGAAGCTCTTTAGTTTAATGAGATCCCATTTGTCAATTTTGGCTTTTGCTGCCATTGCTTTTGGTGTTTTAGACATGAAGTCTTTGCCCATGCCTATGTCCTGAATGGTACTACCTAGGTTTTCCTCTAGGGTTTTTATGGTGTTAGGTCTAACATTTAAGTCTCCAATCCATCTTGAATTAATTTTC